>NC_040286.1:11339308-12539308 GCF_004118075.2 Vigna unguiculata | reverse complement strand
TCAAAATATTACTCTTCAGCTCAGGAACATAGTAGATATCCCTGATTTCTCCTACCCGTCCATCCTTTTGCATGTGCCGGATTGTTCCACGCCTTTTTATCACCATCTTGGAATCATCTCCAGATGACACTAATCCGACCTCCACCTTGGTGAGTTCGTGGAAGAAACTCTCATCTTCACACATTTGATTGTTCACTCCAGTTTCCAGATACCAAACTGAGTTTAAACAACCTGGACTAAGCTCGTCACCTGATTTCCTTTCCTTCACACGACCTGAATGCCACTCAACTTCCGATTCACCGCTCTTGAGTTTGGCATCTGTGTTTGCATCATCATTAAAATCCCTATCTCTTCCTCGTCGTCTTCCTCTATGATAAGATTTTTCTCCTTTTTTTCTGATTCACAATATTTTGCTATATGACCGACCTTGTCACAGTTGTAGCAACTTGCCGATCTGCATTCTCTTGCGTAATGGTCGTACTTGCCACACCTGAAGCATTCCACTTTTGATTTAGACCAATCTCCTTGGCCCCTTTCTTGACCACGACCATGCCAATTTTGATGCCTGATCTGATCTGTGCTCTTTTCAACATCATCTCGATCACGTCCACCTCGACCTCGTCCACCTCGACCTCGACCACCTCGTCCTCTGCCTCCAGGACCTCGGCTCTGAGTATTCCGAGTTTCATTCAAATCAAGTTGCGCCTTTAGTGCTTGATCACGCAGTTCGTGCTTCTTCCTTCTCCTTTGTTCATGGGCCTCCAATGACCCTGCAAGTTCTTCCACTGAAAGAACTAATAGGTCCTTCGAGTCCTCGATGACGCATACAATGCTCTCGAAATCATCTATCAATGATCTCAAGATTTTCTCCACAACCCGGCTTGCTGGCATTGGCTCTCCATTCCTACCGAGTTGGTTGGCCACCTTCTCTACCCGAGTTATGTACTCGGTTACCTGCTCTTTATCTTCCATCTTCAGCCCTTCAAACTCTCCTCTAAGAGCTTGAAGTCGGACTTGTCTGACCCAGTCGTTCCTTCTATATGCAACCTCCAGAGTATCCCATGCTTCCTTTGAAGATGCAACATTTGCAATCTTCTCAAAGCCTGACTCGTCAACAACATTGTACAAAAAATACAAAGTCGACTTGTCTTTCACTCGCGTCTTCTTCAACGCGGCAATCTAGGCCACCGTCTGATTTGTGTCCTCCACAGGTTCTTCGTATCCACTCTCCACTATATCCCAAATGTCTTGGGATCCTAAAAGGGTCTTCATTTGTAGACACCAATTATCCTAAAACATTTTTGAAAGCATAAAACCCATTTCAATTGAATCAAATAGACTAGAGATTTAGAATGTAAAAGCTGCAGATCACTACACTTTCAATCGGTCAAAAAATAAAACAGCAAACTAATTTGTTCCTGAGCTATGAAATAGTGAATTAAAATTTCAAATCAGTCGGCTAAAATCCTGGAAATTTATGCAGAATGCAAAATTCGCAGATTTAACTCAAACAACAAACTTTTGCATACAAGACTTGTTCTAATCAATATTTCTAACAAGTTTACAACCTCAGATTACACAAGAATGCATTAAAACACAACAAAGAGCGAATTCCTTGGTTTTCTTAAGCTTTTAGAGTAATTCAAAGTGAGTGAGATGAAGGAAAGAGAA
This sequence comes from Vigna unguiculata, assembly GCF_004118075.2. Classification (NCBI taxonomy): domain Eukaryota; kingdom Viridiplantae; phylum Streptophyta; class Magnoliopsida; order Fabales; family Fabaceae; genus Vigna; species Vigna unguiculata. The sequence continues at coordinate 12,537,637 of NC_040286.1, read as the reverse complement.
TTGCACAGTTATTTTTATCAGGACAACTTGAGCCTAGTTTCCACTATATTCAAAAGTTTTACAAATCAAACACCAAGATTACACTTTTGAACAAAGAAACTCACAAGATTTTTGACTCACAAAAATCTAGACTTACACCCTGCAAGAATCACACTTACAGACCTGAAATCACATCAGGGAAACAACCAGAGGCATAAGAACATCCAAACTTGATGGTGGTTTTCCCTAGCCAACCACACATGTGTTCTTCAAGCTACTCACAAGTCAAAATGCTCCAAGATCAACCAAGATCTTCAATCAACACGTTGCAGCTGTGTATTGTAAAGAGAGAGTTTTCCAGAGAAGAATGATCAATTTTCATGCTCCCAAACTCAGAATTTTAGCTCTGCTCTCGAAAACACAACATATATAGTCTGGTAAGTGAAATCAGTATGTTGAATTTTCCTTACAGTCAGCTGATTTCATTGGACTTAAGTAAAATCAATCGATTGAAAAATAATTCAACTGATTAAATGCATTCATACCAGAAACTATATACTGCAAGCCTTTTGACCTGTTTAAACCCATTTTAACATACTAAAAGAGACACACTAAGGCTAACAAAACATCTAACCTATGTCATATAGCCTACCCAACATGATATAACATCTAATCAATACATTTAACACATTATTTCCAGATTTAATACACTAGAAACATAATCTTCATGTGGATCTTCATCAATCTTCAACAAACACATGTGATCTTCATGCACATGGCTTTATCAATTCTTTGCTTCAAGCTTGCTTGTGCCAATAGAACCGAAGGTCGAATTGGGCAGAACTTGGCTAAAGGCTAAGTCAAGTCAGTTTAAAGGTCGAGTCAAGCTGATCCTGATCGAAGGTCGAGCCGGGTCGAGCCGATCTTGGGTCAGGGGTCGTAGGGTGAGCAAAGTTGGTCAATAAAAGGTCAAGTTGAATTAACCATATCAAAGGTCGAGTTGAGTCGGTCAAACCAAAGATTTAAGTCGAGTTGGCTCGAGTCAAAGGTCGAGCCAAGGCAATTAGGGCCAAAGGTTGAGGCAAGTCGTCTTAGGTCAAAGGTTAGTCCGAGTCACTCAAATGAAGGATGAGTAAAGTTGACCTAGATTGAAGGTTAAGCTAAGTCAAGCAAGATCAAACATTGAGCCAAGACGGTCTGGGTCAAAGGTTGAGCCTTGTCGCTAAGGCTGAAGGTTTGAGCCAAATTGGTCAAGTTGAAGAATTAACTCGAGTCAGTCCCACCCGAAGTATGAGTCGAGTTAGCTCGAGCCTAAGAATCGAGTTTATTTGGGTGGAGTCGAAAGTCGTGTTGAGCCCGCCTGGGCCAAAGGTGGAGTTGAGTCAATCCGGGACAAAGGGACTGAAGGTTGAGTCCAGTTGATCTAGTTAGAAAGTCAATAGGAGTTGGCTCAACCAAAAGTCAAGTCAAATTAGCTTGGTTGAAGGTCATGCTGAGTTGACCACTAAAATAGGGACTTATTTAATAGTGCGTTAGGATTGGATGGGCCATGGTCAAGTTGACACCTAAGGGGGAGCACTAGTTGTAAAATTTTAATTTCCTTCTTTTTAGAGTAAATTTCAAATTCAATTATTTAATTATTTGAAATACCATCTTAAAATTTATAAATTTTAATTTTCTTTTAATTTTCTCATTCAAAAATTCATTTTTTTTTAAATTTCAAAATTACTAAATAAAGGAATTACTCTCTTAAATTGTGTAATCTAAACACATTATTAGGTTTTACTCCGTCTTAAATAATTCATGGGAAATCTTGTCATCTCCCTATTAAATTGGAGCATAAAACATTATAGGCACTGAATTTATTAAATTTTGATCACACTACATAAAGGAGAGAGATGAATATGCAACATATTGAACTAGAAGAAATCATTCTTATGAATAACACAAGTGTGTTAAAGCATACCAAGACAATAGGAGTTGAGTCGAGTTGATCTAGTTAGAAAGTCAATAGGAGTTGGCTCAACCAAAAGTCAAGTCAAATTAGCTTGGTTGAAGGTCATGCTTAGTTGACCACTAAAATAGGGACTTATTTAACAGTGGGTTAGGATTGGATGGGCCATGGTCAAGTTGACACCTAAGGGGGAGCACTAGTTGTAAAATTTTAATTTCCTTCTTTTTAGAGTAAATTTCAAATTCAATTATTTAATTATTTGAAATACCATCTTAAAATTTATAAATCTTAATTTTCTTTTAATTTTCTCATTCAAAAATTCAATTTTTTAAATTTCAAAATTACTAAATAAAGGAATTACTCTCTTAAATTGTGTAATCTAAACACATTGTTAGGTTTTACTCCGTCTTAAATAATTCATGGGAAATCTTGTCATCTCCCTATTAACTTGGAGCATAAAACATTATAGGCACTGAATTTATTAAATTTTGATCACACTACATAAAGGAGAAAGATGAATATGCAACATATTGAACTAGAAGAAATCATTCTTATGAATAACACAAGTGTGTTAAAGCATACCAAGACAATAGGAGTTGAGTCGAGTTGATCTAGTTAGAAAGTCAATAGGAGTTGGCTCAACCAAAAGTCAAGTCAAATTAGCTTGGTTGAAGGTCATGCTGAGTTGACCACTAAAATAGGGACTTATTTAATAGTGGGTTAGGATTGGATGGGCCATGGTCAAGTTGACACCTAAGGGGGAGCACTAGTTGTAAAATTTTAATTTCCTTCTTTTTAGAGTAAATTTCAAATTCAATTATTTAATTATTTGAAATACCATCTTAAAATTTATAAATTTTAATTTTCTTTTAATTTTCTCATTCAAAAATTCATTTTTTTTAAATTTCAAAATTACTAAATAAAGGAATTACTCTCTTAAATTGTGTAATCTAAACACATTATTAGGTTTTACTCCGTCTTAAATAATTCATGGGAAATCTTGTCATCTTTCTATTAAATTGGAGCATAAAACATTATAGGCACTGAATTTATTAAATTTTGATCACACTACATAAAGAGAAAGATGAATATGCAACATATTGAACTAGAAGAAATCATTCTTATGAATAGCACAAGTGTGTTAAAGCATACCAAGACAAAATATTTTGAAAATGGAACTCAATTGTACTTTTCAACTCCACAATAAGATTTTTCACCGGAGAGTGCAAATTTCGATGTGAGTTTGTTCAGGCCATTGATTCCTACTCCCCATAATATCTAAAATATATATTATACCTCTAATGAAATATATAAAAAATGGTGTTTTCTTTTAGTTTTAAATTAAATGATTGGTAAATATTCCTGATTATACAATCCAGAATAAATAATGTTATATTTTTATATTTCAAATTCTACGATTCAAAATATAAAATTTACATATTCGAATTGTATAATCTAGAATATTAATTTTGTAATACATTTTGGATCGTTTAACATTTATATTATTTGGTCTAATGCGACTTTGCATTTATGAAAAACTCGTGATGCTTCACCTTTTCTTCTTTTAAGATCAATCTTCAATCGATGGTGTAGTATCTTTTAAACACAAATTCCATGTGCGGTATAAGTGGCAACAACTCTCGCTTTCACTTTCGCTTACCGCTGCTTTTGGAGGCAATGGTAGATGACAATGTCATTCTAGCGATAGCTTGGCAGTAGCTTTAGCAGTGGTGGTTGGTGGTGGCTCTCAATGGAGGTGAGAAGGGTGTCACTGATAAAAGGGAAGAAGGTGGTGAATGGAGAAGAAAGGGTGTCGTTGGTACATATGCCAGGTAGGGGAAGAAGGAGAATGAAAAGTAAAAATATTATTTCATCAAGCATATAAGTAGAGCTGTTAATTTGTCCCGAGGCTTAGCCTTGGACTACGTGGGATGGGGTCAAAAAATCCCACAAGGCCAAAGAGCCCACAAAGCCTTGTGGGTTAGAGCTAGCCCATAGGCTTCCTTTTTAAAAATGAAAAATATATTATTTTTTAGATATATTATTAAGCCATGCCTAGACAATCTGTCTCATCCATCTTAACAATCGGCTCGACCTGGCCAATATCAACCTCTGTCACGGGCTCACCCATATCAACCTTCACCTTAAACCGGTTTGTCCCGACCTTAAACTCAAGCTATCCATCTCAACCTTTGACGGCCTTCAACCCAAGTAGGCCAGTCTAGTAGTGGTGGCAATATGGGCTTGGCACAACGGGCTGATCCGTAGGCTTCTTAACAAAATGCAAGGTCGGTCGAGATATTAAGCTCATAGGCCCATAAAAGCTTGACCGACATAATCAACAACCTGCATAAAAAATAAAAAAAACTTGTATTTGTTTATATTGGTTACTTTTCTTTTGAATTTATGCATGAATGTTCCAAATTTTTATATGAGTGAAAAAGATAAGTGTTATGTATTTTGAAATGCTAAAATTTGAAGAATACATTGTGTATGCCAAAGTACAAATATGAATATGATGAAAATGTTGAATTATCAATTTATCATCAACTCCTCAAAGTCTTTGCTTAATTTTATGAACTTGTTAAGGTGTCTCAATTTGTTGAACATTAAAAGCTTTATCATAAGATTATTTAAAAAAAAAAAACAGACCCGCCCATGAGTCCACGGGCTTGAACTTATGCGGGACAGGCCAAACTTTTCAGCTCGCATTTTCAACGCAGGGCGAGCTATCCCGAACGACATTTTTCAAGCCAAGTGTGAATCACTTGACATTGCCACCCCTACCGTCTAGCTTGTCGAGTAGAGCGTTCTCGATAGTTCGCTCGGCCAAACCCGTCTCGATCGTAGAAATGGGATGACCTGTCTCAATCGTGGGCTCAGATCGGCCTGTCTCTGTCATCGACCCGAGCCTATTTGTCTTTGTTGTCTGCCCATGCCTATTTGTCTCTATCATCAGCCCACTCAAGTTTGTCTTGGTTGTCGACCCAAACCAACCTGTCACGATCGTCAGCCCGCTCAAGTTTGTCTCGTCATCGACCCTAGACGACCTTTTTGACCCGGGCCAATCTCTCTCAATATTTAGCTCAGCCCAGTCTTCTAGTTTCGACCTTCGATCCATGCCGACCAAATTTGAATTGTTTTTTTTAGTTGTTAGAACAAAGATATATTTATAAAACCTCTTTTTGTTATTCAATCTTACATTTTATATCTTGTTAACTCACATTAATACGTTCTCATGAAACCCAAGTTTTAAACTCATAATCATATTTATCCTATCATGTTAGTGCAAGAAGGATTGATTCACTATACACTAGAGGTGGACCTTAGTAGGTCCATAGGGGATGTAACGTCCCAATTTAGTAGAATAAATCTAATAAATAAAACGTGACATTTTATAGGATAAAATAGAGCACCAAAAGAAAGTATATAGGAATCAACCATTACGGTTATTCATAGTATATTGAAAGGAATACCCAAAGGCATAATAAGAATACCTCTAGCAGGAATTAAAAGAAACAATTGGCAAAAGGATCGTTCACTGAGCAAGAAACTACTTAGGCATCAACGCCTCAAAAGTTGCTCTAAAGAGAGCCATAACTAACACTCATAAACTGGAAAGCAATGTCACCACCATCTGAACGATCTCCAGGAATTTCCATATCTGCTCACACGAAGGATTTGGTGATCATCGCAAAAAGGAAAAGTCAAACAGAGAAATAGACACCAAATAGAAAGGTAAGCTAAAGTAAAATATTTGTAATCATATTATTGAGCAAGTAAATGTTAAATCAGGTTATAAACATACAAAGCAGTAAGCACCCAAACCATGTGATAGCAAACAAATGCAAGATCTTCTAACTCAAATATCCGAATTATACTCTTGATATAGAATTCTAACGGAAGTATGCTCCTGTGTTAGTTTCTAAACTCTACAGAGTCTAGACACAATGGGCTATCACCCAACCACACCCTAGGGTTAATCCCATGATTGTCTAAGTCCATTATCTTGCCAAAGACTAGGACCTCCTGCCACTCTCACCATATAAATCATTCTACTCTATATGAGCGTGAACGAGTATTAGAGTTCATGATACATTCCTTTATCTAGACATCTCTTATATCAAGGTATACACTAACCACACCATCACCAAGAGTTTCCCATGATACTCTTTTATGCATAACATTCCACATGTCATCTCAAGCATCATAATCTCATGCCAATGTCCAACCAACCAACCCATTCGTATTTCATTTCATACCAAGCAAGTCAATATCACATGAAACATACATAATCACATATTCATACTTTTAAGAGTAATTGGATCAATTCACAAGTTAAAGTATCGCTTAATCTAGACACTGGTCTCGCTTAATCTAGACACTAGTCTCGCTTAAGCTAGACACTGGTCTCGCTTAAGCTAGAAATTCTCGCTTAAGCTAGACTGGTCTCACTTAAGCTAAAAGTTCTCACTTAAGCTAAAAGTTCTCGCTTAAGCTAAACTGATCTCGCTTAAGCTAAAAATTATCTTGGGCGAGATTGCAAACAGGGAGCACTACACGCTTTTGCGAGTTCTCGCTTAAACGAGATCTCCTCGCCTAAGCGAGATAACTCGTCACTCAAAACGGAAGCTCGTCGCTTGAGCAAGAGTTCGAGCATAAAATAAGGCAAGCTTCTGCTATTCTCGCCTAGACGAGACGTGCTCGCTTGGGCAAAAATACCAATTCTCGCCACTGTTCACGCATGCAACAACCAAACATTCGAAACCAAACAACATCTCAATATTTTTCAAGCAACCACAACTGCATATAAGCATTATAAACGCGAAACTGAACTGAAAATAGGCAGATACTAAGAAAACATATAAAAACCCTAACTTCCCTTACTTGGACAAACGTTAGCCAAATGAAACAACGATCCAAAAGATGAGCACCACAGCTCCAGTAATGGACCTATAAAGCTGGAAGATATAAATAAAAGGGTGAAATGAGGTTCTGTATAGAACTCATGCTAGAAACTAACACACCTGAACTGGAAAAGGAACAAACTGAAGTTCGAGCTCAACTTACTTGGAGGAAAAATGTGCTCAGCTATCTTAAAGGGAAAACTTGCTCAAATCCTAGCAAAGCCTCTGTTGGAGAGAGAGAGAGAGAGAGAGAGAGAGAGAGAGAGAGAGAGAGAGAGGGAGAGAAAGCAATGTTTAATTGAGAGAGAGAAAAAGAGGGAATGGTTGAGTGGGAATAGAACTTAAGAGTTTTCCTGCATCCCAAAGAAAGGCTGGTGGGTTGACCTTGAGCCCTCCCTTATTCACTACTTATTCACTAGAGCTAGGCCTATTAAGCTTAAAACAGAAAAAAAAAGGGTCTTATAGGGGAGCTATGACCCCCTTTCCCAATTTTTTTTATAGATTAGTAATTAAAATTTATAATATATATAATTTAAAAAAATTAATTTAATTATTTAATGTGTTTAAAAAGGATAAAAATATTTATTATCACTCTTTTACTTAGATATTATTAATTAGTAATTTCATAACTAAATTGCTAATATTATATTTAATAGAAAATTAATTTAAAATTTTAACTTCATTGTTTTAAATTTAATGTTCTTAATTATTCAAATTTAAAAAAATCTATCAAGCATTTTGAACTATAACAATCTTTAACAACTTAAACAAAAAGATTTTTTTTTATTAAACAAGATTGTGAAATAAAATAGAAGATAAATTTTTTATACATAATATAATTATTTACATTGAAAAAAAATATAATCAAAAATTTATTACTACTAAAATTTTTCCTGCAATCTTTGTACAAAATTTTGCAATAAAAAATTTTTTGTTGTAATTTTTCTAAGAGTTTTAATTGGCGGTTAATTTATGAATAATTATTTTTGTAAAATTATAAAATTTGTAAACATTTTCTAAGTTATTACGTGAAATCCTAAATATTTTACTAAAACATCAATAATAATTTCTTACAAATTATTTTTTCGTAACAAATTTGTAAATATTTCTTATGAAAAGTATTTCAAAACAAAACCCATAAAAGATATACATTTGTTTAGTAGTATATGTTTTGACTTAACTATTAATAATTCAATCATTTAAAATACAATTTTTTTGTTAAATATATATAATTTCTTTATAATTAAATTATATATTATATATTATATATTTATTTTTATTATATTCATAATAGTAATAAAATATATAAATTTTAAAATATTATGTTCGCTTTCCAAAAATTAATGATTAAGATCCGTCATTACTGTAGACTCACTCCAGATACACAACTACCTCCAGAAGAATGCTTTTCAACCCCATAAATAACAATTTTACCCTTCATGATATATTTCAATGGTGATTTCCAGATTACCTTCCAGAAATCTTCCGAAACATGTTTTCTAGAGTAAAAATTCTGAAACAATTTTCAAAACAAGTTTCCAGACCTCTCGAAATGCTGTCCAGAACAAGCTTTTCAAAATGAGCTTTTCAGAACCCTACATGAACATTTACTTCCCTTTACGGTTCCCTACTACGTTCCAGATGAAAAGGGATGAAAGACTCTTATCTATTCTGAGACTACTCCTTTACTTACTAACAATTTAGCTGGCTAACTAACTCTTATTGAACAATCCGGACACATTACAGATTGATCAATCTTAAGGAAAAACGTCTCCCTTGCATACGGTCCAAGCTTTCCTATAGACCTTAGGCAACACTCGCGCTAATGTTGTCATCATCATTGCAAGAATCAACAACTAATGACAGCAAAACTGCATCAGAGAAGACACGGTGACAACAATGACTGTAACAACACTGATGACGTGGTGCAGCGAGAAAGGATAGTTCAGTCTTTTTGTTGTAATCATGGGAAAGCAGGAAGCAAAAGCCAGAGAGGAAGAGTGAGAGACTTGAGTTATCGACATGGCTCAACAACCAATAAATCTACCTACATTTCAAGGAAATTAATTACAAAAATGGTAACAGTAAATAGGATATTAACTGATCTTGGGAGGGGGACTGCACCAAAAATATATAAAGGTAAAAAACTGTAAAGAGGAGATTCTGTTGAGTAGACATCCTAGTTGATATCACGTTAGCTTGACTGCTCAAGACCATGAAGAGAACTTGGCTGAATGTTTGATTTGGGGAGAACACCTGCAGACTGCTTTAGAGACCTAGGCTTTTCACCTCGCGAAAAAGCCGTCATCTTCCCAGGGCGAAAATGATTTCCTTCTAAACCCTGTTCAGGCCTTCTCTTTACTTTCTTCTTTACTAAAACATCTTCATCCCCGCCATCATCCAGAGAACCACTAGAACTTCCCTTTGCTTTTTCTTGTTTTGAACCATTCAAAGAAGGATTGTACACCCGTGGAGCGGCAACTGTAATAGAAACTGCCTTGTTTACTGAAGTATGATTAAGACTGCTAGAATCTGTAGCTAATCTCTCTCGCATGGGCTGTTGCGAAGTAATTGGATTAGCATCCAATCGAGCATTCTCATCTCGTCGAGGTGCAAATAACTTATTCTTCTTAATTTTCTCCCGATCCTAACAATATGAGGAACCAGTGAGATACAGATAAACTAAAAACATCATCGCCACAAATATCAAATCCTGATTGTCATGAGTGCATACAAAGAACAGAAAGCAAGTTCCCCAATTCTTCAGAAAAATTAAAAGATTACTGTTCCTATATATACATAGGCATTTGCAGACTAGACTTATGGTATAATGGTAGTGAAAAAAAACTATTAAATTTCCAAAACTCACAGCGAGGAAAGGGTTCTTTTTAAAGTGATTTTAGAATATTACTACACAACATTAAAAGTTATTTCATTGCATTGGGATACCTTATGTCTGATGTGCAGTGCTCGGCGCCTCTCTTTTGACCTGCAAATTGCACGCTTGATTCCATGGTTGTCCATGTAACCAGTTGGCCATAATTCTGCAAGCTGAAGACAATGGATTCGAAAGTGAGAAATTTTTTTCATCTATATCTGTATACAGGGGATTCCCCTTTTCTGAATATACATTTTCTTTTCAATTTTACTATTTAAGTAACTATTATTTTAAACTAAAATAATTACATTTCCATTCTATTTTTATCTTTTAAATAACCGTTAATTTAAATTTAATTATTTTAAAATTGAAATAATTATTTCACTATTTTATTCTTTTAAATTACTATTTATTTAAGTTCAGTTATTTTTTTAAATTAAATTAATTATTTACAATAAAAAAGATGACACATGCACGTAGTAAAAAATAAAGATATTAACTTCGATACGAGAAACTACAATGCATATAAAATACAGTCACATAAAGTAACACAATCTTCAGAAAAAGCAGCATCATTTAATACGGAAGAGTGGAAGAAAATGGCAATCGAGAAAGTTTCCATGCATGAAAATACAACCGATAATCCTTTTCTTTTCAATGTTTCAACATAGCTATCAATATAGATATTGATACTTAGCAGTCAAACCTCAAATTATAGCAGGATAGTGGATAAAACGATCATTGCTGTTCTATTTAAATTTATCAAACAAATATATTATTATTCATCATTATATACATAATTACATACATAGTGCTAAACAAATACTTGTAACTGATATTTCTTGACATATTTACAAAATACTAGTAACAATCAATCCCAAAGTAAATAAAAAAATAAAGGACAGAAAATTTGTTTTGTCAGAAAATAGACGCAAAAACAGAGATGGGTGTTGCTGAAAAAAGTGCCTTAGAATGTTTCACAGGTTTGACAGCACAGCAGAACAAAGACCGAGAGAAGAAAAGGGTTGTTGACAGAGAGAAGTGGAAACGTAGGAAAAATAAGGGTTATGGTTATATATGTTGTCTGAAAATGGTTAAAAAACCCTAAAGAATGTGTAGCTTTTGGAAAAAAAAGAAAGAAAGAAGGGAATTCAATGGTTTCACTGCAGACTGCAGTGGTGCCATAGTCCAGTGAAAACCTGCTTTTCTGCATCTACAGAATTCTACTGCAATTGTGCACTATTGGTACCTATGGTCTCTAAAACTTGAAAAGAAGGGATAAAAGTTATTTTAAATAGTACTAATTTAGTAATTTTAACATAAACAAGGATATATTGAAAATAAAATAAACCAAATCAAACCTACAGAAAGTAGGTACTGAAATTAAACAAAAAAAAAAGGAAGATAAACATAGCGATAACACTAGCAATTTATTAACTCTACTAGATCAATAGAGAGGAAGACAGAAAATTTTAACCACCTCAGCATACAACTTTCTGATTCGCGGACCGGCATTTTCATCTAAACCCTGGAACAATTGCGAACAAGATTCATTAAGGACAAACATCAACAAAGCAAACAGGATCTTTCCCTCCTGTAATCATAAGAAAAGCAAGGTCAAAAAAATAAATATTCAAAGCTCAAACTTCTGTACATCAACGAAAAGGTCATAGAGATCACAAATCCTGTCTTCCAATGCAGTGTCCATACTAAAAATGTTTTTAGTTGTAGCTTTTCCATCAGGACCCATTTCTTTTTCCCCAGATGCTTCAGCTTGCTGCTGTAGCTGAAATGCAGGGAAGACATTAAAAGGCACGCCATATTTCCTGAAAAATTGCAATCAAGATGCAATGCAAACATGATAGGCCAATAAGACAAGTATATATAAAGGAAAAAAGAAAAAAGAAGGGCTGTGGAAAGTGATGAAGTGCGTAGTGGGTTTGAAAGACCAAGATCGTGGAGAAATGGGGAAAAGAGGGATCAGCTGGCTTCATTGGAAGACGAAAAAGGATTGAGCGTAACAGAATGAACGCCTGGCAGTAGAGGAGAGGAGAGAAGGATACAGGAATCTCACAACGAGGAGAGAGATGGGGTATTTGGAGGAGGCGGACATTTTCTATAGGACATTATTGTGGCCAGGCTGAGTGAAGGAGTTGGTCCTTCAGTAAAGGTTTTCTTTAATTTTGGCTGGTTACTCCATATTGTAAGGAGCAGTGCTCCATTCCACCCTGCACTCATTTTCAACATCTCTGGGATGCTATGTTTATTTTTCTATGGAATAGAATCAGCCTAGCGATTAATTCTACCATCAAAATTATGTCAGTTCATTTCCAGTTTTTAATTTGGGGTCCTATCAAAACATCAAGAAATATTGCAAGAAAAATAGATCGATGGTTGAATTAAATAGCCAAATATTTGTTTATAGATCAAAAGTACCATTATTTCCTGAAAAATTGCAATCAGGTTGGATTGCAACCATAGAGAAATTTAGCAAGAAACTACATTGAGTGTCAGAATTACAAATTACAGTTAATGAAATCCCTTTCCAGGTAAATGACTCATCCGTAAGTAACCATGCCAAAATAAAGGTCTGCATATAAAACTCAAATGAATTAAACCCATAAAAAGAAGCATCCACAAGAGCGAAAATATTACTGCCATATGGGGGAACCAAAAAGGAGCTACATGAACCAGCTAAACAAGTAACTACTGAATGAATGGAAAACTGAAAATATGACACGGTCAAAACACAGTTTACAAATATTTGATTTTGATACGCAATAAATAGCAATGGTAACTAAAATAAACCTTCGATTCCATGGATGGGACCTGCATCTTAATCATCTCAACAACTTCCTTCTTTATCTGTTGAAACCTATCATCTTTCTCCTGCTTTGCAGACAAACCCATACTGATCATAATTTTTAAGTTTCTCTGTAGCAGGAAGACATTGCATGAGAAGATAAGTCTCAATTCAAGCAATATTGGAAATTAAACCTACCTATATAATGATGTTCGTAGATATAAAATATAAATTAAGAGAAAAATAGTTGCAATACGATGACCACAATGACATGCAATAAATAATAGGTGGCAAATTACTATTATTTGGATTGGATTGTAAGAGAATAGAGTTCAGAGTTGAGTATGTTCAATACTGAAGGATAACTTGAAATGTAGTTATAGACACCACTTGAAAATTAGAGTCCACAACTGCTAAAAGATTAATTTTGTAGCGATGGGAATAGATATTTTTATGTGAAAAATCACCAGCTTGGTTTCTAGTGTTAGCGTTTAAAAGGAACATTTATGTGATTATAATAAATAAAGAGCATGTGCAGGTGCAAAACATTCTACAAATTTTTTCTAAAGCTCGAAATAAGTTCTTTCTCACGGAGGCAATACAACTTTACTCTTCCTAAATTTGTTTCTGCAGATAAAAAAAATGTGAGCTTGAAAAAATTCACAAACATGATCAATTGCAATTAGTGTGTGCTTAGTTTAATTTATTTTGAAGGGATAATTACATATTTTTTCCCAGTATATAAGAATTTTTTAAAAAAAAACTAGTATTTCTCAAAAAACTATCTATACCAATCTTGAACTAAAAATCTCTTCAGGAAGACCATCTGTCACTCTGGAGTAAGAAAAAATGTCTAAAGCTAATAAGTACTTGATTCCTGAAGGGAAACCAGATTAATTAAAATGAAAGTTGGCAAACTATCAATTAGAAATAAGACTTTCTTAGACACAGAAGTACACCATATCAAGCAAAAAAAAAACAAACAATCTTCATAAGGTCACAATGGGTCACGGATGTATTTAAAGCCTAAATATGGTAATGCATAATCACATCCAATAAATAAATAAATGAACTACGATTGTATAGAAGTTCAGTATGGTGGACTCGACAGAAAGATATGTGATTTGCGAGATACAATCTTAAGTTTCAATTTTCATATTGAATATCACGTTGGGATTCAACAACCAACAGTGAAAAAGAAGTCAGCCATCAATAAAGCTCCTGCCACGCATTGGGGGTATTATGACCGAAAACTGAAACAATACACACTAAAGGATTACCGGTCATGTTTATCAAGCTGAAATACCTTTAGAGTTCTCAGTTGAATCAGATGCCCAAGAATACTCATAAGACGGTTAATTAAATCCTTTGATACTTTCCCTTGGCTTGCCTGCTGCATCAAAAACATATGGTTAATATTACTATGTGATAAATGTGCTCTACACTATTAGATTCAGTGAGGTTGAAATTTTTTTCTTAATGCTCTTCCTCCCTCCCTCTGTCTATTCTAAGAGAAATTCAAACTGAGAAGATTGCGAGAAAAAAACTACTGTGCAGATCTAGAAGAAGTAGCATGACATCACAAAAATAAATTTCCATTACTGCTAATCTAGCCACTTTAGCAAGTTTCAGCTTTATGTCTCTAGGCAATCTCCGTTTGACAGCCTGAGGTGTGTTATCACCCTCCTGGTTTTCCATAGTTGGTGGCCTTGCTGTATCATTATTAAAAAAAAAAAAACTCGCATTAGCAAAAAACTTCCCACACTGCTAATTTGAGAAATGTAAGCTTAAAATATTTTCTGAACTTACATTCCGTGACTATCTTCTCCAAATCTCGAATAGCTTTCTCAAGCGTTGTAATTTTTGGCCTAGCACTAGAACCACCTTTCTTGAGCACATGTTCAGATTTCTGCATAAAAGCTTCAATCAAGCTCTCAACTAATACAGCATACGTAACAGACATAAAACAGTCCACTTTCACAAATTTTGTATTCAGAAGTCATAGTAATAGGAAAATGTTATTCCACCAAGTGCCTGCAACACGGATAGTATAGTTTGCCAAAGCTTCAATTTAAATCTCTCTTAAAGATAAACCAACCCTGTATACCAATATCCCTTAAATAGAAATTATTTTAAATGAAAAAGGATGCCCTACAACAGCCAAGGTAACCTGTCAAGTGTACTATTGAATCAATAATGCTACAAAACTAAAAAAAAAAAAAAAGTAATGGGGAGTGTTGAATTTGACGACGCACACAAAAAAGAGAGGAATCAGTAATGAATTTCTACTTATTAATTGTCACATGCTGTGAAATGTGGCACTGTTTAGATCCGAGTGCATGGTGAAAGTTGAATTCCACAATAACAATAAGATTCAATGGCAGATAGAACCCATGGGCCACCCAAAAATTTGCATGAGATATTAGGGTCTATATCCTGAAATATTTTATCATCTTTTCCATAAGATAAATGTCTTCCTACACCCAATCAACATCCAAAACAGATTCTCCCTCCTTGTGGACCCAATATTGTCTAGGTATCTACCATTAGTCACTTGTTGCTCCTACAATACCAGTTAATCAACCTCATATGACTCCAACAGCATATGAAAACTTTAACAAATGGTATGAGACTAGCAAATCTACTAGTAACGCTCCTTGGTGACACATACCGGAAGTTCATCTACTTGTCTCCCTCAATCTTCTTCTCTTATTCCTCGAGTCATTGACTCTGGTGCAACCGATCATATTTTTAGTATTCGTTCTCTTTTTTTTTTTTCTGTTAATACTGCTTACAATTTGCATTTTATCATTGGTGCCAACTGTTTACAAACACAAGCTTGTTGCATTAACTCTACCCCACACCTCCCATCCCGTTTCTTATTGTTAACTTTATTCCTCATGTCTCTAGTTGTCCTTTTAATTTAATGTTGCCACTGGCTTGATCAAATCTCACGACATTATCTCCACCTACACTTAAAATGTGAGTGACATTATCTTAACTATCTCCTCTCATCACCATTGGTATATGCATCTATAGTCTCTCCAATGATGGTTCATGAATAATTAGGATACTCTGGGTTGACAAAATTGTAGAACACAGTGCCAAGTTTAAACATTTGTCTAGTTTGAAGGGTAAATCATGTAAACTAGGAAAACATACTTAACAACCTTCTCCTTGTGTTCTTAATAAAGGTGTTATGAATCCTTTTCATTAGTTCACTTAATTGTTAGGCTCATTTTCGTACTATTGCTCTTTCTAGTTTTAAATATTTTCTTACCTTTATTTTTAATTATTGTATGTGTACCGGGATTTGATTCAATAAGAATCGATTCAAAGTGTTTCCTATATTTAAAACTTTTTCTAATGAAATCAAAGCACAATTTTTCTTATCCATATGCTTTTCACTACAACAATTTCAAGAATATTTGTCAACTTTTTCTAATGAAATCAAAGCACAATTTTTCTTATCCATTTGCTTTTCACTACAACAATTTCAAGAATATTTGTCTCACCAATTTTAGCACTTCTTCATAGTCACTTTCCACACTATTTTGGGGGGATGTTGTCCTAATAGCATGATATCTCATCAACCGGATGCCATCATATGTCCTTAATTATCAAGTAGCCCATTCTATCTATTGGAAGTCCCACATCGACTAGAGATAAGACAATTTCATAATATATAAGTGAGGTGCAAACCTCACCTTAGAAGCCGGTTTTGTGAGGTCGGTTTTGTGGGGTTGAATTAAGCTTAAAACCCACTTCTAATATTGT
This sequence comes from Vigna unguiculata, assembly GCF_004118075.2. Classification (NCBI taxonomy): domain Eukaryota; kingdom Viridiplantae; phylum Streptophyta; class Magnoliopsida; order Fabales; family Fabaceae; genus Vigna; species Vigna unguiculata. The sequence goes on along the minus strand of NC_040286.1, from coordinate 12,521,339 downwards.
ATCTAAAGCTTAAGGTATTTTTTGGCATTTTTTTTCGTCGCCTCATTCGCTGCCTCCGTCGTCGCCGGAATGTCAATTCCAACCTGCGACCACACAGTTCTAATCGCCCCAGCCAGGCAACCTCAATGCCGCTAGAATTGTTGCCATCGAAGCAACGACGCTCCCTCACGCGTCGTTCAAAGAAACGCCTCCTCCCGTTTCGCCGCCGCACGAGTAGGCGTGTCATCCACTGTCTCCGACAACGATCACCTGCGCCGGAATCGTCTCGTTCTACTCTTTCTGGATCTGATCTTGTTGATTCAATCAGACCTCTTTGGTATTTTAGGGTTTTTTTCCGCTCTCTTCTCTTCCTCCATGGCGTCTTCCGCTATCTCTTCCAGTTCTAAAATCTCTTCTAGTGTGTCTGACCCGTCCATCTACACTATGTTAATGTACACTTATCCATTGACTAGTTAACTGGCCCTAATTATGCCACATGGTATCAGGGTCAGGTTAGAGCCTATCCTAGCAAAATTTCTTGAACGTTCTGTTCCACCCGCTATCTCAGGCCGCTATCGGATCACCCATTTCTAGTCCCACGCACGAGATGTATATACCTCGGCGTGAGGGGGTGTGTTGGAAGTCCCACATCGACTAGAGATAAGACAATTTCATAATATACAAGTAAGGTACAAACCTCACCTTACAAGCCGGTTTTGTGGAGTTGAGTTAGGCTTAAAACCCATTTCTAACACTTTCATGTTTCCTCATTCTCCATTATACAGTCTTCCTACACAATTTTAGTACATGTTTCTTATATTACCTCAGCAGGTCAAGATAAACTTTCTCCTTTACTCATTCAATGTGTTATCCTGGGATATCATCATCCTCAAAAAGAGTATTGTTTTCTTTTCCTGATCTTAATAGTATTTTGAGTCTACTAAGGTCTCTTTCTTTGAGTTTGTCCCATATATACACATGTTCCTTCTAATGAAGACATGCAGTCACTTTCACCACCAATGGCCATATCTCATAGAAAATATACTTTGGAGATTCTAGAAGAACCAGGGATGTCAAATGTTGAGCCTATGGCACACCAATGGATCCATTTCTCAAACTTGTACCAGACCAAGGAGAACCATATTCTAACCATGGGAGATACAAACTGCTATTTAGTAAGTTAAATTACCTCAACGTGACTCATTCTAGCATTGCATTTGCACTGAGCATAGTAGTCAATTTTTAAACATTTCCGGTCAAGATCATTCTGATGCAAACGTAAGACTTCTAAATCATAGTGAGAATTCTCATGGAAAAATGCCTCATTTATATGCATAGCAAGTCAATTTTTAAACTCTCCTTGTCCAAATCTCTAATACTAAGGATGCAGTCCTATTATGTTCTAGTCAAAGGTAACTTGATATTGTGGAAAATTAAGAACTCAAATGTTGTGGCAAGATCATGCACCAGCCAATGGAGATTCATTTACAGTTTGCTCTAAGAATTGTGCAATATCTAAAAGGGGCTCCAGGCAAGGGACTTTTGTTCAAACAAAATGGAAATGTAAATCTTGAAATATATACAAATGATGACTATGTTGGGTCAATTGTGGATAGGAGATCAACTACTTTATATTGTACTTCCTTGGTGATAATCTTGTAAATTGGAAGAGTAAAAGATAAAAAGTGGTGGTAGCAAGATCCAGTGTTGAAGCAAAGTTCAGGGCAATGGCATACGGGATAGGTGAACTACTATGATTGAAATTCCTCTAGGAAGACTTAAGAATAAAGTGGGCTGGACCAATGAGATTTTACTGTAATAATAAATCTGCTATTAGCATAGCCATAATCCAGTGCAACATGATAGAACCAAACAAATTGAAATCGATTGACATTTTATTAAAGAAAAATTAGATAGTGCTCAAATCTCCATTACAAATGTCTCCTCAAAACAACCTTGCAAACTTTCTAACAGAGGGGTTGAATAGCAACAACTTCAAAAGCATTATTTCCAAGCTAGGAATGGAAAATGCATATTCACCAGCTTGAGAAGGAGTTTCAACAATCATATTTTATCATTCCATATTAAACAGACTATAGTTAAAGTGTACAATGTAAGTATCCCTGAATCATAGGGATCTAACTATATCCAGAATAATGGATTTGATTATATCCCTTAATCATAGGGATCTGATTACATTAAGTTTTGTTATTATATTTCTAAATTTAGATGTCCAATCTTGTATATACATCTTATGTACTCCTAACAATAAAATTATTCTATTCTACTCTAATATTTAACTGTTATTAGTCAGTTCATGAAAACTCCTTGTACTGATCATTGAAACTTTGCAATTTGTATTCCAAAATACCTCAAAAGATTCTGGGATAAGGTCTATTATATGAGGATGAAGGGAATACCCATATGTTTGGGCATTATTATGTTGATTAGGTACGATCACTCTAGAAATCCAAAAAGCTAAACGTAGTTGTTTGATCAACTGTTGAAGCTAAATATAGGACAATGATATCTCGCACTTGTAAACTTGTCTAGGTAAAACAAAACCTCCAAGAACTAAAATTTTGTGAGATTAAGCAATTGAAGATGTTGGGATAATCAATTAGCTCTCCACATTACTTTCAATCTTGTATTCCATGAGAGTACCAAAAACACAGAAATTGACTAACAAATTTATTTGAGAAAAGTTGTAGTCCAATAAAACTTGTACTGGAATTGACAGATAAATGATTAGCTTGCAGATGTGCAAACAAAATTTGAGAGGGCCTCAAATTGAATTTAATTGTTCAAAGCTTCATACAAGTAATATGTATGCCCCAACTAGAGAGGGAGTATTAGAATAAGCTTTCTTAAAAGTTGTACCTAGAATCCTAGCGGTGTATTTACTTGTTTTCTACTCTATTCTCTTTGACTGTATCTCAGATTAATCTACAGTTTCTATATAACTATTAAGAACATAAGAGAGACTTGCACAAGCTTGTCTAAAATATCTGCTCTCTCTTTTTATTTTTCTCAAATACATAAAGTGCTTATTTGGTGGAGCAGTTTCGTGCGCTTAGAATGGAGAAGCCTTTTTAATTTAAAGCTGAATAAAAATAAATAAATAACTATAAGTGCAGCAGACAACCTTTTTATTGGTATTCAATGTTTCATTAAGTTATATTTATCATACTGCAAATACAATAAAACCAAAGAAAAGCAGTTAGATAAACTTACTGGTGCATGTACAGCAATTTTTCCCGCAGCCAAGTTTAGATCTGGCAGTTCCCGGATGAAATTTTTATCTTTTGACTGGCCAGTGTTTTCTAAATTGTCAACACTACTTGAGGATTTTCCAGGTTGGGATTTTGAATGTGCAGATAAATTTTTTTCATGGTACTTGTGATGAGAAATATCAACCAATCCACTTGCATCTTTAAGTTTGTCACCAGTGTTCTTAGACTGAGACATTCCAGTCTTCTGTTTATCAGGACCTTCTGCAGCAGGAGGATCATTATTTGATACTTTTAAACAGACAGGGGGGTCCGAAATTGGTGTAGCGTCAGCAGTTTTCCTTTTCAAACTAATTCCAGAGACATCCATTTGCTTCTGAAATTTCATGTCTTCATAATGTTCACCAGGTACGGCAAAATTATGTGAGGAACTGAGCATGTTTTTCACAGGTAATGATGCAGTCTTCCCAACGGCAGTCTTTCGCACTTTTACAAGTTTATTTGATACATGACCATCAATATTTTCTCCAGGATTCTTTGATATATCTTTTCGACGCCTTTTCTTTGCTTGCTGGATAGGTAATACTGGAGGTTCATTTCTTAGAAAGAACAAGAGAAAGAACAAAATCAGGAATTTGTATGAAAAACTTAAATACTAAAGTATACAATATAATTGATTCAAAATGTTGACACAACACATGTAGAAAAATGTCACAGGAATAAACATCCAACCACAAGCCAGAAAAATAATGCTATGAATATTCAACAATAACATACAACCTTCATTTCATAGTTATCAATCTTAAATTTAAGAATGTAGCAATCAACCCCAAAATAGCTATGGTGTGAGGTAGACCCTCGCTGAACTCTGAGATACAAATTAAATAATTTATACAGCCCTTAAATAATTTAATAGCAATCGACACTCCCAGCTTGCACACAGCTCCCCCTCCTTTTTCTATTATTTTACTATAATGAAAGCAATAATACATAAGAACACATACTAACAGTGCTATCAAAATTAGATCCTGAACAATATCAGCAACCCCAAAAATGATTTATGAAAAACATATTGCAAGCTATATGTGTTATGGCTGAAGCATCGCAGACAAAATGAAAAAATATAATTATAAAGCTAAAACTAATGAAAGAGAACCATATAATTAATAATAATATTATGTCTAGAAATTAAAATAACAATAAAATTAAATCAAAACACCACCAAATTGAAGTTTTAGACTTAAACTAACACCAAAATATAAGATAAATGTCCTAAATTTCCATTTATATTTTTGGATGTTCATGAACTGCCTTGTTCAGTTGCCATTGGGGATGTTGGAAAATAGGTGATCAAATGTTTCAGAGAATCCTTAGAGTGGAAAAGAAGAAAAGAAAAATTTAGGGAGGCAGGTGGCACTGAATGAAGAGGAAGTAGAAAGAAAAAAATTAATAAAAGAGGACTTGCAGTGGACTTAGAGGCGACCATCAAGACAGTGTAACAGCAGGACGGTGGTGGTGGGACAGCGACAGCACTTGCACTGGAACCAAAGGAGGCTAAGGGTGCGGTGCTTGAGGCTGAGATGGGGTGTGTTAAGTTCAATTTCTGATGTCGATATTCAGGTTTGGGCAACCCTTAGTTTCAAAAAGAATGACCCAACATGCATTAGTGCAAACTTAGAAACAAAAGAGAAATAAAGATAGGGTTTTAAATGTGTAGACTTGGTCGGGTTAGGTTGTCTAGAAAAAGGTTTGATACCTTTGTTCATTGTTATTGTTCAATAAATGATGATCAGAGCATTCACATATAATTATTACTCATAATTACAAATATCCTGTTGCCTGTTGTCTAGTTTATGAATATTATTAAATATAATTAAAGAGGACAAAGCAATTCATGATTTGTCTCGCTTATTCTGAAGGGAACCAAATAATGTAATTAAGGAAATAAATTATTTCCTAATTCACGCTAGTCATGCTAACCCGAGACTTCTTCCTTACGCAAACCATGATTGCACAGTTCATGATTTCATCCATGGCCACTTTGAGTTGCCACTATACGATGCCCCAAAGCAATCATTATGAGCTGCCTTGCAAAACCCACTTTGAGACTACGATATTATGGCAGCCGGCAAAAAGTCCACCATCAAAATCTGCCATGGCTATTTTCCGATAATGACCACACACCAGTTTCGGATAGCTAGCATTACACCCACAAAGTGAATTGTTTCGTAACACAAAAATGGAAGGTCAACAGCAGCATAATGGAGGTCATAGAGAGTATGGAGCAACAGTTTTCAGCTAGGCTTCATAGCTATAAAGCTCGGATACACCTCATAAATGGTGCATCCCTATGTCCGACACATATCGGTGAAATGTCCAATTTGAAAGACGTTTTTTTTTGTCTCTAACATAATTTTGACATAGCTCCAACACAATGTTAATAACGACAAACAAAATGATTTTATAAAAACCCATAAACTTGTAAACTTATTGTATAAGCTTCTATTATGAGATTCTAGAAATAAGGAACAAATCTTATATGATCACTATTTTTCGCCATTTGAATATTAGATAGATAGATTAGATTCATTAATCTTCTTTATAGATGATTTTGTATATGTAAATACATAATGATATGATATATAGATTTTGTCCCGTATCCGAGTCTGTGTCGTGTCCAATGTTCATGTCAGTATCCGTGCTACATAGCTTCATAGCCACATTGCTAAAACATCTAGAAGCACGACTACAACCACCCGGCTCGGCTTCTCCAACCAAAATTACCAAAACACAATGAAACAAGGTATGTTGTGCGCTCTGCCCTGATAGAAACTACTTTGGTGGCTATTGATAACCTTACTTTAACCAAATAATCTTTATTTCCACTCTATCTCACCTATTTCTCTTCTTTTTTGTTCCCTTCCTTTATTTTCCCTTTCTTTCCTCTATCCAACACCTAAAAGGTCATATCCTAATCAAGGATCCAGCCATCCATGAAATCATCCCACCCATTTCAGAATTCTATGAATTGTATGAGCAGAAAACAATTGATCAACACACACGCACACGCCCACGCAAATAGATATATATTTAGTATTATACCCATTGCCTTAGAAAAGAAAAAGTGAAAACACTTCCAAAATTACACAATTTACAAAAATAAAGAGATAGACACAAAGAGGACAACCCAATCCCTGAGACTCCCACCCAATCCATGAGGCTATTTCTAGGATTTGAACTGGTGACCTCTAGGCTACAAGGCAGCAACCTTGGTTTGCACTAAGGCTAGCCCTCATAAAGAAAAGAAATTGATATACAGAGAAAATATTCAAAAAAATCACTTACATGCGTTCCAATTTCCCCCTATTTACAAAGAATCCATCATGCTTGATTGCAGAGTTATCAACCTCAAAATACTCATCCTGCAGAAAGAAGAGTTAAACTAATTAAAAAATATGAAAGGTGAAATGGTCACAATATAGGACAATTAAATTCCTGTTTTATCATCAATCAAAGGTCAAATAGTCATAATGTCATAACAAAGCAAAATGGTATAAAAGACACCAACCAATTCAGCATCATCAATGAAAGAGTCTTCTGTATCATACTGATCATCAGGAACATCAAGTAGATCCTCCTCATCACTGCTATCCTTACCCTAAAAATGATTTGGTCTCATTATTCCCAACATGGAAAACAGATTGAAAAAGACTAATAAAACTTACATATGCATCTATGATATGAATTTACAGTATAAATCAATTCATTTGTGTACAGTGCATCCAGTAACACTATCTTGAAGCAATACACCCATACCATGTAAAGGCGTTCAATCTTTTCTATTACAGCACTGAAACGATTTGGCTGAGGAGCGCCTTGTTCTTCAGTCTCCTTAGGTTGTCCCTAGAAGTGACAAGTTTATCAAAATAATGAAGCACAAAAAAAACCACACACCACTAAAAAAGACAATATGCAGATTTCTACTGGTTTATTAATTCAAATGAATATAATGTTACATAAAACAAGATAGAGACAATTAAAGGCTTGATCACCTTGTCTATAATAATTTCATGTCACAAATAAATAGATATGTGTTTGGATTTGCATCTGGGACACACATGTTCATGTTAAATCAGCTAATCCGTGTAGAGGCAACATTTGACACAATTATACCATGCCAAAATGCAAATTCAAACAGATATTAAATCAATATGCATAATGCAGTCAACCTTACAATTTCGATGTCAAATACAAGTACTTCCGACTTTTCCATTCAAATAATTTTGCGTAAGAGAAGCACTACAGCACAAACAATTCTCCTTATACATTCAAACTAACAAGTTTGAAGTCAAATACAAGTACTTCCAGGTGCAATTTGACCACAACGAAACCCTTTCAAACAGTTTTTCCGTAATAACAGTTATACATTCAAACTACTAAATTTGAAGTCAAATACAAGTATTTCCAACTGCAATTCCACTTTGGCCGCAACAAAAACCTTTCAAATAATTTTCTATAAGAGCAGCACTGCTGGCACACACCGTTATGCATTCAAACTAGTAGAAATCAAATGCAAGTACTTCCAAGGAGCACTTTGACTTTGCCACGGCTAAAACCGTTTTAAATATTTTTCCACAAGAGCAGTACCACGCGGAACAAAAAGTTGTCGCCATGCATTCAAACTAATAAATTGGAAATCTAATCCAAGTATTTCCAGGAGCAATTCAACTTTGCCATGACAAAACCCGTTCAAATAATTTTCCATAAGAGCAGTGTCACACAGCACACACCGTTATCAAACACGGAGAAGAAACACGTACTTCCCATTTGGCAGACAATTATTTAACATTCAAAAGAGGAACCTAGATTGTTAGACAGAAACAACTTAAGGTCGGTCACGAAAGTTTTGGCAGAATATGTTCCCAAAACCTAGCCTTACCCAGACCCTTATTTCAGTGCCAAAGAATAAACAATCACGGGTCAGTAGAAAGCCACTCTTGCAAGTTACAATAAAAAACTATCATCCATAAATCACAGTAACCCTCCCACATATTGCTATCTACTCACCGAATAACAATGTGCGTACACTGAAGTTTCAGAACCACACCACCAACGCATACCCGTAACTATTCGGAACCTAAATTAAAATTAGAAAAAGAGACTCACCGGAGCGATTCTGGCCTCGAGCGCAGGGTTCCCATTGGGAAGGTAGTCTGGTGCGGAAGTGGGTCCCTTATTGTTAACCTTATTGGTGTCTTTCATCAGCTTCTTCCACGACACTATGGTGGTCTCTCCCGGCCGAAGCTCCACTGTGAACATTTGTCGGTCGCCTTTCTTCACGAAGGACGACGGAGCCCTCGCGGACGACGACGAATCGCCGCCGCCAAGAGGAGCCGTATCCTCCGCCATCAAAGTGATTGCCGATTGGCGAATTTATCGGGCGTCGGTGCTTGTTTTCGGGGAGAATTGTTAGAGCGCGAGGAACATTCGGAAACAGAACGATAAGCCCTAAATTCTGGAAAGAAGAACAGAAACAGAGAAGAAGAAGAGGAAGAACTGAAGAAGCGAATTGGGATTGCGCGGGATTCAAAAAATGAGAAAGGGAGAAAGAAAGATAAAAATAAAAGAAAATATTATGAAAAAAGAGACCAAAGGAGAGGTATTGTGGATGGGTTTAAGTTTAACTGCTATTTCGACTCGGTTGTAAAAATTTTCCAGTCCTTTTCTTTTCCGGGAAAGCGACGGAGGCAAAAGGGATTTGGGGCGGGGAATGGTATTTGTGGGCCGCATCATGTGCTCAATGTAGTGTTTTTACTGTATGCACTCCCTACTTTTTAAAATTGTCTTTTATGTTTTGTTTTGGATTTTTTTTATAAGTCATTCAACCACCAAAACTCCTATTGATACTTATTTTAAAGGCTTAAATATACATTTGGTCCCTATTTTTGTTGATTTTATTCAATTTGGTCCCTATTTTCGTTTTATGTTCAATTAGGTCCTCATTTTCGTCAAATTGTGGTCAATTTGGTCCTTTTCACTAACGGTGTTTAAATAGTTAACGTTTTTTAACAGTACATGCCACGTGTCAGCTCCTGGTTTTTTTGATTTTTTTTTTAATTTTTTTTTAATTTTTTTTAAAATTTTTTTAAAATTTTTTAAAATTTTTTTTTAATTTTTTTTTAATTTTTTTAATTTCAAAAAAAGTGTCCACGTGTCAAGTCACAATTGTGCCACGTGTCAATTTCTGATAGTATTATTTTTTTGTTCAATTTAGTCCCTATATTTGTTATTTTTGTTCAATTCAGTCCCTATATTCGTTATTTTTGTTTAATTTAGTCCCAAATTTTGTGAAAATAGAACCATTTAATTTTTAAAATTGACATTATTATTACTTATTTTTTAAATTTAATTATAAATTATAATATTTAATTATTAATTGAATATAATTCTTAGATTCAATTGTTAAATAGAATATAATTATTTAAATATTATTAAAATATATTTATTTAAATATTATTAAAATATAATTATTTAAATACTATTACAATATAATTATTAAAATTTTAAAAATATATATTAACATTTGTAAAATTTACATTTAAATTTAAAGTATTTAATATTTTTATTGCATTTTAGATATTAAAATCTAAAATATTTTATATGTAAATGTTAATTTTACAAATATTAGTTTATTTTTCTAAAATATTTTGAATATTTAAAATATTTTTATATATCAATTTTAAAAATATTTTAGAATATAAATATTAGAAAAAAAATTAATAATTATATTTTCATAATATTTTAAATAATTATATTCTATTTAGAAATTAAATATAAGAATTTATTCAATTTATAATTAAATTTAATAATTTATAATTGAATTTAAAAAATAATAAATTTAAAGATCAATTTTAGAAAAGATATTAATATAATTTGTATAAAAGATATTAAATTTAGTGTCAGACTAAATTGAACAAAAATAACGAATATAGGGACTAAATTGAACAAAAATAACGAATATAGGGACTAAATTGAACAAAAATAATAATACTACCACAAACTGACACGTGGCACAATTATGACTTGACACGTGGACCATTTTTTTGAAATTAAAAAAAATTAAAAAAAATTAAAAAAAAATTAAAAAAAAATTAAAAAAAAATTAAAAAAAATCAAAAAAACCAGGAGCTGACACGTGGCATGTACTGTTCAAAAACGTTAACTATTTAAACACCGTTAGTGAAAAGGACCAAATTGACCACAATTTGACGAAAATGAGGACCTAATTGAACATAAAACGAAAATAGGGACCAAATTGAATAAAATCAACAAAAATAGGGACCAAATGTACATTTAAGCCTATTTTAAATATCGGATTTAGAGAGAATTGTTGGAGGTGAAGGTTTGGTCGAGGTTCAAGTTAACTAGCTTTTTTTTGAGCAAGTTTTTTTGTTTTTTAAGAATTTAAGCAACGTTGGAACTAACAATAACTTTTAAGTAATTTTAGGATTATGCAATTCTGAAAAATTTATAATAAATAATTTTATAATAACTTAAGTTAATTGGACAATTTTAAAGTCTTTGAACAATTTAGAATAATAATTTTATATTTAATATAGTTCTCAATTGTACAATCTAAAAAGTCAATCATAACATTCTAAATTATACGATTCAAGTTCATAATGAGTTGAGTTTTACTTTGCATGATATAGAAAAAATATTTGTAAAGATATTTCTTGTATACACAATATTTATTTCTCTTTTATCCATTATAAACTAAAAATATAATTTTTAACAAGGGTTATTTGTTATTTTTGGCATTTCCGGAATTTTAACCTTGCTAAAGGAGTGACAGGCGGTTTGCTTTTTCTCTAGAAAAATCAGTATCGTTAACAAATTACCGGTGGTTTTCACAAACCCCTGGAATAACAATATTTACCGGTGGTTTGGAACCTCTAGTATTTACCAGCAGTTTGGAACCCCTAGTATTTACCGACGGTTTTGAAACCCTTGGTATTTACTGACGGTTTTGAAACCCCTAGTATTTACCAGTGATTTTAAAACCTATGGTATTTACCGGCGATTTTGAAACCCTTGGTATTTAACAACGGTTTTGAAACTCCTTATACTTTGTAGGAAATTTTGAAACCTCCATTAGTTATCAACAATTTTAAATTCTTTATGATGTATGACAGTATTGAGAGTCCATTTTTATTGTTTTTTACCCCTATTATGCAATTCATTATTTATTGATGTTTTTACTTATGTTTCAAATTCCTTTAATTTTAATTATTACACTTTTTTGATGGATATAATTCCTAAAACATATGATATAAGTTGAAGGTAAATAATAAAGATTAAACATTCAAACTAAGGAAATATTACAATATTTTTGTTCTTATAGTTATAAAGTCAAACATATACTAAAAATAGATATTACCGATGATGAATGAAACATAGGAAAAATCTTGAGACAATTATACTTGATAATTTTGTACAAAGAAAATCACCATTGCCTTCCTTTCATTCACTAATGATATTAATGAAAAAACCTATTTTAAAACCTTGATATTAATGTACTTATTCACTATTACTAATGGTAACTTAACTTTTTGTCAAGTCACTCACGTGAGAAATTCAACCACTCACCAATCAAATTTTCTCATGCATGAATTTTTATCAAAAAGGCTTAATTAATTAGCTTTGTTGGTTTTTGCTTTCTCTTTGTTTTTGAAGTTGGTGAACCATGGTAAATCAGAATGTCCCATAATTGTTGTCAAGTGAAATGCCATCCCCCAGTTTGTGCATACCTTTTAGTTTAAAATAAAATTAAAAAATAGATCATGAAGGTATCTTATACATGCTTATTATACATGAATAACAAACTAGAATGAAGAAAAAAAATTAGGAAAGGATCAATATTTTTCATATTGTTCTTGCGGAGAACAAATAAGAGAAGTTAGACACAAATATCACCTTACCTCAATCCGCAACCTCTCTAGTTGGCTTCTCCTCGGCCCGCGTGAGTCATTTGCTGGTATCACGGCTTGGACCCATGAGGGGTTACCTGCGGAGAAGGCTCCGACGATCAAGTCAGCTAAAGATTCTCAAAAAGTCAAATCTCGTGATTAAGAGATTAATGAATGCGTACCTTTAATTGCTGGGGTCCATGCGTATTTATAGTTTATTAATTATGTCTGGTCATGTCATGGGTTGGGCCATTGTTTGGGTTATAAATAGGTTTAGGCCTAGCCTAGGCCCTTAGTCCAACGATTGTGGGTCTTAGGGCCCCTATTCTGAAATACTCTAAGTTTGGAAGTGTTGATAGATTGTCATCCTGTCATTTGAAGTAGACAGTCCAGGCCGCTTATGTATGTTTATTCGCTTTGATTACTATTTGGAAGGTCTTACTTAGTCGGGCTGAGCCGCGTAGTTTGATCAGGCCGCTTAGGTATAGTACACCAGTCCCCCAGACCTTGTCGGTGGAGACATATCGGTAAAGGATGAAAAGTGTGAACAGTTTTATTGGGTCACCGCCTAGGTGTAGTATACTAGTCCCCTAGCCTTTAAGTGTGATGAACAGTGTTAAGGCTAGGATCGGAATAGGTGATAGTAGGTGAGAGGGTGTCAAATGTCAAAGGTCTAATCATGTGGTGTTGCCGTTTGGAGTGTTGTGATGCTTTGAAACTTGTTGTGACGCTTTGCCTAATCGTTGCTTTTGGCGGGAAAAGTTGAAACGTTTGGGATGTTGGTTATAAATACAAGTGCGAGTGAGAAAAAACTTTACTTTGGTTCATTTGCAAGAAATTAGGGGGAGTTGTTTGTCTGCGTGAGATCGTGTTTGATACCTTCATTGTTTCCATCGCCTTCTTATTTTTAAAAAGAAAAGGTATGTCTAGTTATAGTGATAGCGTTTCCTTGACGAGTTCGGGTAGTGGGAGTGGGCAGTTATGGGATGGAAGTAGTTAGTCGACTAGTAGTGATAGGGAGCAAGTGGGAGGTATAGGTAGGATTCCTATGGAGACGACGACTGAAGTTAGGGAAGATCCACCAAAAGAATTGGCGAAAAGCAACTGGCCGGCGAAAGCAAGATATGAATGGGTTGCGAAGGATGTGAGAACACAATGCTCATTGTTCCAGTGGTTGCGATTGTTGAAGTCGTGGCTGAATTGCACTCCCATATTTGAGAGGGGTGCTTGAAAGGATATTGTATCATTGGAGAGAGTTAGTGTCATCGACTGTGTGTGTCACGACCGAGAAGAAGCTGCCGAGGAGTTCTTCTATGTGTACATGTGTCACTTTTCACAATTGCATATTAGGTTGTCGTTTGACGAATTTACTATGGAGGTGCTGCGATTTCTGAATGTTCCTCCTACTCAGCTGGATCAGAACAGTTAGGCATATCTGCAAGCGTTCCGGGTGCTATGTAAGGCGTTGTATTTGCAGCCTTCTTCGCGCTCGTTTCTTTATTTCTTTGACACGAGGCCGAGAAGTCCAACAACCTAGTTGTCGCTCATAAGTCGACTAGGTATAAATAGGTTTGATGCATTCACCCAGTCCTTTAAACACTTTAAGGATGGGTTCTTCAAAGTAGTGGTGAAGTAGGGGGGACGTTCGCACTTTTATACTAACGATGGGGTCACTAGGTTCCCTTTTAACTGGACTGACAATCCCTAAAGGTATAAAGGTATGACGAGGGAGGAGTTGTCGGTGGCAGACAAAGAGGTGGTGGATGTTGTGATGTAGTTTAGCAATAAGATGCCCACTAAGGGCTTAGTTAGGGTTTATAAATTGGTTCATCTGATTATTGATATTAAAGGTATCTTTTTGTATTTTTGAGTGTTAGAATGTGTTTGAGTTGACTAATCGGCATTTGTTGTTGTTTATAGGTCACATGGCTCAAATGGGGAAGAAGAATTTGACACTCTTTCAGATGTTGAGGAAGGAGAAAGCAGTGAAGGCAAAGGCTGCCGGGAGCATTGAGGTTCCCAACCTATAAGAATCCTTGGTTGACGTGCATGTGCACGGGGGAACAAAGAGAAAGGTTGAGTTACCGGCCAGACCTGACAAAGGAAAAGATGTGAAGAAATTACGGGCTACTTTGTTAGCGTCAGGATCGTCTTCTAGCGGGAAGGGGCCGGAAGCTGGTTTGATAGAGTTGCGAAAGACCGTTGTCCAGCATGATATTGAAATAAACCTATCGGAAACTCTGTTGAACTCGATTGACAGTATGGAGCCAAACACGTTGGTAAAGGCTATAGTGGAATTTAGCAGTAAGGCGCTAATATTGGGGCGCAGGGTGGGGTCCTTGTATAAGAGAGAATTGAAGAAAGGAAATCGATCGAAGTTGGAGGAGCTGCAAGGGCTAGTTGACAAGCATGCCAAGGAGAAGGAAGATTGGGAAAAAGAGAGGGCAGAATGACGGGAAAAGAGAAAAAGGCTCGGGACCTGGAAGGTGCGTTGTTTGGATTTAGAGGTGAAGTTTAAAGTCAAGAATGTTGTTCATGAGGATGATTACGACGAGTTGAAGGAAAAGCATGAGGGCTTGGAAGTTGAGCTGGAGGACCTCAAAGGTTGTATAATTCAAGAGCATATCAACGGGTTTCAGAAAGGCTTGAGGCAGGAAGCCTTTTTCTGTAAAGATGTGGATGCGTTGGATGAGAGATTTGATGTAAATAAAGACGTAGTTGACGGTGAACTTATAAGTGAAATCGAATCATGTCCTGAGGAAGAGGCTGAGAAGATGGCATCTAAGAAGATTGCGGTTGATGGGGATGCAAATCCTGAAGAGGCCGTTGTCGTGGAGGGTGGTGATGACCAAGCAGCTTAGGATATAGTTTTTATGTTTTCTATTCGCGATTAATCTTAAGTATGTAATAACTCGTACACTATTTTTTCTTTCTTTCTAATATGATGCATATTCTGGATATATCTGTTATGTGGTTGTTGACGATAGTATATGTTATAGGAACGCGCTTGTTGAATGATGTTGATCTGATTTCGTTATATATCTGGTGCATCGCCCAGAGAAGATTAAGGATTCGTACGAGGATCCTTGGTAGTAATGTAACCAATGACTGATCTTCTTATGTTGATGCAACCCACCTAGTCAGAACCACAGTAACCTTTGAGCTTGATCTCAATGTTGTCAGCAAGGAAGATACATTATCTTGTAGTGCACTTTAGATAACAAAGAATGCGAAAAACATATTGTTGATTGTCATGGCCTCCAAAATAAAGTAATAAAATTAAGGATGAAAAGGGCAGCTTCATGGACAACATATTATATTTTTAAATTAAGTATGTTTTTGGTCTCTTAACTTTAAGTGAAAATTGGAATTAGTCTCTCTTTGAAACTTTGGTCCAATTTAGTCCTCCAACTTTATAAATATTTAGTTTTAGTCATTTTAACCAAAGTTTGTTAAGTTTATTTAACATTTTAAATGTGTTTCATGATATCATTTGACTTGTTTATACCATTTGACATATTTTCGCTTCAATGTTAACTAAGAATGATGAATTATAATTTTATGGTAACGGGAAAGTTATTACAAAGGTAATGATAGTTAGAAAATTGATGGTTTAATTACTCGGATGATACCCACTTTGGTGGAGATGTATCAATTTGGTACCCTCTTTTAGAAAAGTGTCAATTGCATCCCATATTTTGAAAAAAAGTGCTTCAATTAGGTCCATTTCAGACAAAAATTATTAATGCCATTAATGGCATGCCACGTGTCAGTTTGTGGATTTTTGATTTTTTTTAATTCTTTTGAATTTTTTGAAAAAGAAAAATTTAAAAAAAAAATGCCACGTGTCAAGTCCCTGGTGTGACACGTGGCATTGTCAGTGCCACGTGTCAATGTCTCCTTCAGATGTCATTGTGTTGATTTCAAATCAGTTCCTATATATATGTCTTTTTTATTCAATTTAGTCTCTACTTATGTGTATCTGATTCAATTTTGTCCCAATTTTTTTAATAACTAAAATACTTTTGTAATGCATTTTTTATAAGATTAAAACTAATTAAGTGTAAATATTTTTATAAAATTAAGTATTAATACTTATATTGTTTCTCTTTAATTTCAGACCAAATTTATTATTTGTATAAATGTTTATACTAATATTTTTTATTAAAAATGACTTTTTAACATATTATTTATTAATTACTTTTTATTAAGTACTCATGTTTTGTTAATTATTTTTTTTCAAAATATAACAATATTGTCTTTTACTAATTTTAAACCAAAATTGTTATTTGTGTGAATGTTATACTAATATTGTTTTTATTAAAAATGACTTAATAAAATGACTTTTACCACTAAATTTTAATATAAATATCAAATACTTAATTTTTGTAATAATTTTATACTTAATTAGTTTTAATTTTATAAAAATGAATTTTAATTATTAAAAAAAATTGTGTCAAAATTGAATCAGAGATACATAAGTAGGGACTGAATTGGAATCATTGAGACATATATGAGAATTAAATTAAAATTAACACAATGGCATCTCATGGTGACACCTACCCGTGGCATTGCATTGCCACGTGTCACACGAGGGATATGACATGTGGCATTTTTTTTATTTTTTTTTCAAAAAAAAATTAAAAATGGTTAAAAAGTTAAAAAAATAAAAAAACCACATACTAACATGTGACACACCGTTAACGGTGTTAGTCATCTCTGTCTGAAAGAGGCCTAATTGAAGTATTTTTTCAAATGTTGGAATGCAATTAACATTTTTTTAAAAACGGGTACCAACTTGACACACCTTTATCAAAGTGGGTACCATCTAAGTATTTAAACCAAACCAAAATCGATAGTGTTCTATGTTCTTAACGAGATTGCATGTATAGTGTTTGTCATTAACATATTTTAAAACAGTACTAGTGATATTTGGTCTTAATAACAATTGTCTAAATCTACTAGTAAATTATTTATGACTAATGTTTTACCCATAGTTTTCAGGATTGTGAACAATACATTTAACGGGTTTAAAGTGCTAATAAAACAAAAATAAAATAAAAACATCAATTTTTGTAGTGCATTAAAACATTGAGATTATTACTCTAAAAGTTGTTGAGGAATAACACATTTTAACTATGAAGATACTAATAGCGTTCCACGATGCGAGTTTAAGGAGATGATTTTCGTCCTATGATAGAAGTTGGTAATATTAGACATATGGTTTTACTTATTGGAGAAATGTAGTTAAAAAAAAAAACTGCCATAATATAAGTTAATGTAATGTCATTTGGGATGAAATAGATTTGAAAGACTGATTTTATTTCACACATCAAAACTTTTCCTAAAATACGTGTTTAGAATTAAATTAAATAAAGCTAATTAAAGTAACTAATTATAATTGATTTGATGAATTTCTAGATTGTTTGGTTACATTCACATATAATCCTTCACTATTACCTAGCTTACAACACAATCTCAATTATTCTAGAATTTAGTAAAGACACATACCAATATATATATATATATATATATATATATATATATATATATATATATATATATATAATTTATTTATTTTAACTAAATTTATTATCTCATTTGTTCTAAATTTATTTTCTCATTTATTATTATATTTGATTGAGTTAGGTTTCTGCATATACTATCGTATAATGAACACATAAGAAAACTTTGAACAAATGTTTAAATTTGGTAAATCATAGTATTGAAAGTATGAAGTATAAACAATAGGAAATAAATCACACAATGTAAACAATACATAGGAAAAATGTTCAAGTCAAATAAGTTGATGAAAATAAATAATGTAAACTATCATATACTTTCACCTAGTGGAACATTAGAGGCAATCTTCACGGAATAACTTGAAGAACAAACAAAGTCGGACAATGTTGTTTGGTGGGAGCACATTCTTTGACTATCTTCCAAAGTTTCATGTGGATACAAAGAAGGCTTTGGAGGTAATTTTAAATTTTCAATGTCTTCTTCAAGCATTTCCACTACTTTATTTATGGAAGGACGATCATTTGGTTTCAATTGTATTATTGTATACACCAAAGTGAAACTATAATCATCTTTTTTACAATTTTGTTCTCATCCTCAGTGACATCTTCCATTTCTATATCTTTTCCTTTGTCAAGTTGTTCATAAATCCAAAAGGGAAAGTAAAGTTGGCTTGAATGTTCTGCATGGGGATTAAGATTTTTCCTCTTGCTTGCTATTTCCATTAAAAACATTCCAAAACTATAAACATCAGACTTATGTGATATTCTTCCAACATTTTTATAAAATAACTCTGGAGCCATATACCCAATTGTTCCTCTTGCAGCTGTCATAGTCATAAGACTTTTGTCTTTTGAATATAATTTTGCTAATCCAAAATCAGAGATCTTTGGGACAAAATTTTCATCAAGCAGAATATTGTGAGGTTTAATGTCAAAATGCAAAATTTGCATCTCACACCCATGATGCAGATATGAAATTCCACGTGCTGCTCCAATTGCAATATCATGTATTGTGTCATAGGTTAATTGCATATGTCCTTCTTTAGAAAATATAAATTTGTCTAGAGATCCATTGGATATAAACTCATAAACAAGGGCACGTTTTGAGCCCTCGGCACAATATCCAATTAAATGCACTACATTTTGATGATATATTCTTCCAATTGTTGCAACTTCATTGATAAAGTCTTGTCCATTACCTTTTGATTTTCGTAACATTTTTATGGCAACATAAGATCCACTACGCAATTTTCCCTTAAATACAGAGCCATAACCTCCTTCACCCAATTTTTCATTGAAACCAGTGGTCATTTTCTTAATCTCCTTATATGAGTAACGAATTGGCATCAAGCTATTTTGTTCTAAATAACTTTCAATATTTTCATATGCTGACGAATGCCTTCTTCTCCATTTGTATACCAAAAGTACAATAAACAATGTCGTGCCAACAATATTTCTAAGTATGAAGTATGCAATACATTGTCCCAACTTAACTAATCCTGGTTGAAACTGAATGTGTTGATAGGACCCAGTCAAGGAAATGTTAAAATATTGGTTTGGTCTAAATATTGTTGTAAAAAATCCTGTGAATTAATATAACAAATGTCATCATAGTTGTAATAGAAAAACTATTGACACATGATAAAAAATAACCACTTATTAAGTTTTTTTATTATAATATAATAATATTTAAATATTTAAAATTTTATATTTTTTAAGTTTATTATTATTATTATATTAATAAAAGTGTTAATAGTTGTTTAAAAAAAAATTGTTGTTCACGTATCTCTATAGAAAAAAGAAAGAGAGATGACTCTCTTACCACATATATGCATATCAGTATCTTTAAAAGTATGTTATTGGTTAAAATACATTTTTTTTCCAATTTTCGTCAAGTTTTGTCAAATAAGTCCTAATTTTGGTTTTATGTTCAAATAGGTTTCAATTTTCGTCAATTTTGTTCAATTGGGTCCTTTTTTGCTAACACCGTTTAAATCTTAACATTCATGAACAGTGACCGCCACGTGTCACTTAATGGTTTTTTATTTTTTTTTATTTTTTTAATTTTTTTTGTAATTTTTTAAATGCTCACGTGTCAACCCAGTAGTGTTCCACGTGTCAAAGTCAATGTTCTATATTCAATTTGTTCCCTATATTTGTTATTTTTTTTTCAATTTAGTCCCAATTTTGTTTAAAATTGACTAATTTTGTCCCTATCGAAGATGTGACCAAATTTAATTTTTATATCAAAGTTATAATGATGTGAATTTTAATATATTATATAAAAATATTTAATAAAAAATGTGAATTTGAATATAAAATTAAATTTGGTTTCAATTTGGAGAGGTACCACATTAGTTCATATTCACAAAAAAGTGGGACTAAATTGAACAAAAATAATAAATATAGGGACCAAATTGAATATAGAACATTGACTTTGACACGTGGCACGCTGCTAGGTTGACACATGGACATTTAAAAAAATTAAAAAAATTAAAAAAGCCACGAAGTGACACATGACAATCATTGTTCATGGTCGTTAATGATTTAAACGGTGTTAGCAAGAAAGGATCCAATTGAACAAAATTGACTAAAATTGGGACCTATTTGAACACAAAACTAAAATTAGGACTTATTTGACAAAACATGACGAAAATTGGAACCAAAAAGGTATTTTAACCTATATTATTATAGTGTTTAGAGACAATGCAGAAATTAAGTACGACTATATATATATATATATATATATATATATATATATTATTTATATTATCTATAACAATATATAAAGAGGGTTCCCTCTTTTGTGTCAACATTTCAAAATACCAATTTTACACATTAAAATATAATTATTTATTAAATTTTTGAAAATTGACTGTTACTTTTAAAAACTTTTATAGAATCGTCTATCTCTATTTTTCTCTTTTTCTCTATTTATCAACAATTATTCTCTCATCTTTTCAGATATATTTCACTTTAATTTTATTTTATATATTAACTTAATAACATAAAATTATCATTGTAAGACCCGAGAAATTTAAATAATTACATAAATAATTATTCAATAAATGCTAGTAGTAGGAGCCTTTATGGCAGCATTTAATGCGGATTGTTATGACATGGAAAAAAACTAGCTCAAGTTGTTGACAATACTTGATTGTGTGAGAGGATTTGGGTTTGAGTCCTTTGTATGCCAATTGTATGTTATTTTAATATGTGTATTATTTTAAAGTTATGCTTGAATGTGAGTAGTGATAATGTAATCCTAAAATTATAGGAATTATCACGAAACATGATTGGTTGAATTGGTTGTGCAGTTGCTTTGTAATTGAGTGGTTGTGGGTTCAAATCTTGTTAAGAATGAAATTAACTTCTTCCTTTTTGCCAAAAATTTCTTTTGGCATGAAGGTGAAAGGGTAGAAAAACCCTAGCTGCAAAAGTGGCAACCAAGATTGCATTTTCGTGAGGGCTGGGAAGAAAGGTTTACAGAACCATTATTTGTGCTTTTGGAAGTGTGAGAGCTGAATTTTGGAGTGGCAAGGGAAGGCTCTTGGGCATCATAAAGAAAAGGGCTAAAAGACCATTAGGAGCAAGGATTTCCCAGGTAAGGGGAGCTATCTCGTGTATTCTGTAATGAGTATGAATGAATGTGCCTTGCCATGAATTTCCGTGCTCTAGGTGATATCATTTAGTGGTTTGTTGTTTTTTTTTGGACAATCTCTTATGCATTTGTATGAATATGATTAGGGTTTCTTTACTGTATGGTTGTTTATGATTCAATCTCAAGTTTTGGTGGTCCAACTAGGTTTAAAATATGTCCATGAGAATTACTTGTTGTTATAGATTGCTTGGTAATGTTTGAGTTGTGGTGGTGGCATTGTTTTCTGGTGTCTGCATGCGTGAACAGGGAAGACATATACTATTTTCGCTCAAGCGAGCAAGTCTCACCTAGGCGAAAGTAGTAGAAACTCGACCCTGGTTCTGCTCGAGCATCTCGCTTAAGCGGAGAGCCCATGTTTTTTATGACAGATCATGTCGTTGAGGCGAAAGTTACTCACCTAAGCGAGAAATCTTGGAAAATTTATGTTTCTGCTTGATTCGCCGCCCAGGCGAGAGGCTTTGGTTTTGGGTGAAGAGTGATCTCGCCCAAGCGAGAATTTGCAAAGTGCCATTATAACGCGCTCGCTCAAGCGAGAAAGCCTAGCTTAAGTGAGACAGGCCTCGTCGCTTAGACGAAGGCTTCTAGCCTAAGCGAGATTATTGCAATTTTTGTGTTTTAGAGTAAGGCGGTCTGCACAAGTAATGTCACTTGGTGCCGCTTAGGCTGCGTCAGGCGATATTGTTGCTACCGTGGGTTTTATGTATGTGGTTTTTATACGCATTGATGCAGACCTGGACCAGGAGATGTTATGCCATGAGCGGGTAGGTTCATGGATGGTGGTGAACACGTGATGATATGTTCCAAGCTCACACTCGAGGGATGTGAGCGAGGTAGGTTCGTATGTTCCGAGCTCACACTCGAGGGATGCTACGCGTGGGGAGGTACGTAGTTGGTGAATCACGTGTGTTGGAGTACAGGCAGGAAGATCCATAGAATATGACTATGAGCGGAGAGGTTCGTAGAGTAGGACTATGAGCAGGGATATTCGTAGAGGCAGGACCACGAACGGGCAGGTTCGTGTGAGCATCATAAACCTTGAGTCCAAGGCTAACTATTTGTGTGAAATGAAGGTTGAAAATCCTTGGGGATAAGGTGTTGGCCAAGAACTAACTAGGATGAATCAGATGGGTGTATTGTTTTTATGCTGATAAACTATATGTTATTTTTATTTATAAGTTCACCCTTTCTGTTTGTGTTTGGTGATGATTGTATGACTTGTCACGCGGGAGCAAATGATATTACGGGTGATGCTGGTGATGCATAGAGATGGAGAGAGGGCTAGCTTGAGGACCTTGAGCTAGGAAAAGTGTTTGTGTTTTATACAATTTTGTCAGATTTTGAGAAGTTGTATTCACTTGATTATTCGAGATGTTAAATTATGGCGCATTGACGAATGTTTTAAATTTTCCCACGTATGAGAATTATGAAATTACGACGCTTTGACTTTTAATTCTTATTTATTTTATTTAATTAAGTAATTTCTAGTAGGGACGTTACATTTGGTATCAGAGCAAAAGTTTTTAAGATTTTTGGGAACTATGGGGAGTGAGTTTATCGTGTTTCCTCTGTGAAACTACTGTGTGATATTGATTGTTATCAATTGATTATTTTTGTCATAATCTGAGCTGGTTAATGTGAACAGCTAAATTATGTGGTGTGCACAGGCGATGGCTAATAGGAGACACAGGAATAACGCTAGTGTGACGAGATAGTGAATGCAGTCTATTTCAGCATAGCCGAGGGCGATGATTCCACCAATTTGGCCTATGGCAATGGAGGATTTCATGCGTCATAAAGCAACTAAATTCACTAGCAAGGACACCCCAGATGAGGCAGACGCATGGCTACGAGAATGCGAGAAGATTTTCAGGGTGATAAAGTGCACAGAGGCGCAAAAACTCACCTTTGCCACCTTTTTGCTGGTGACTGATGCAGAGTATTGGTGGATGGGGATACAACAACCGATGTAGACCCGCGAGGAGGTGGTGAATTGGGTCAACTTGAGAAAAAAGGTTCCTAGAAAAGTATTTTCTCGACAGCGCTAAACATGAGCGCGAAGCTGAGTTCCTCACTCTACAACAGGGGAATTTGTTAGTGCAGTCATATGTGGAGCGGTTTAGGTATCTAGAGAGGTTCTAATCGTAGGCTGTCACGGAAAAATGGCGCTACAGGAAATTTGAGGGAGGCCTGAGACATGGAATGAGGCACTTCATTGTACCATTGAGGGTTAGGGAGTTTCTTGTCTTGGTCGAGCAGGTCAAAAGCGTCGAGCAGCTATAGATGGGGCCCAACAGGGTCAGTCGACCCCAGGAGACCAACATTGAGGGCAGACCGTAGAAGAAGCCTTACATTTGACCTTAGTCAGCTTTGTAGAGCTTACGGTGCTATAATTGTGGGGGAGAGCACTTGAGGAGAGATTGCACTAAGCCAGCGGACAAAGAGGGAAGCAGTGTTAGCACTCGCAAGTGTTATGCTTGTGATTGGCCAGGGCACTTTGCTAACAAGTGTCCTATAGGAGCACGATCTCAGCCACCCTCGGTAGAGAGGCCTAGAGCAGCAGGATGAGTCTTCGCCATGACCAACACGGAGGCCACCCAGTTAGGTGGCCTTATACTCGACTTTTGCTTATTGTTGGGTAACTAGGTGTTGGTGGTGTTTGATTCAGGAGTTTCACACTCCTTCATATCTCACGACTGCGTGAAGAAGCTGGGATTGTCGACTCGTGATCTGGGATGCGAGTTAATATTTTCAACTCCAGCATCTAAATAGGTTTCAACTAATTCTGCCTGTGTTGGATGCTCGATTGAAGTAGAGGGCAAAAGGTTTAAGGTGAACCTTGTATGCTTGCCTTTGGAGGGTCTGGACGTGATCTTGGGAATGGACTGGTTATCAAGCAATCACATAGTCATTGATTGTGGACGACACAAAGTGGTGTTCCCAGAGTCTGAGGGGATTGAATTGATCTCAACTCACAGAGTGTTGAAGGAGATTGAATTGAGGGGACGCAAAGTTCTCGATTATGTGTAGACTACCAACAATTGAATAAACTTACGATAAAGAACAAATATCCATTGTCGAGAATTGATGATCTGCTAGACCAATTGAGAGGGGCAAGTGTATTCTCCAAGATTGATTTAAGGTCTAGATACCATCAGATCTTGGTCAAATCGGAAGACGTCCAGAAGACAGCATTCATATCGAGATATGGACATTACGAGTATGTAGTAATGCCATTTGGAGTGACTAATTCTCCAACCGTCTTCATAGATTACATGAATCAGATTTTCCGACCCTATTTGGACAAATTGGTGGCGGTGTTTATAGATGACATTCTCATCTATTCCAAGAATAGGGAGGAGCACATTGAGCATCTAAGAGTTGTATTAGCAGTACTAAAAGAACATCAGCTATGTGGCAAGTTGTCCAAGTGCAAGTTTTGGTTAGAAGAGGTACAATTTCTGGGGCATGTTATCTCTTCACACGGTATTGTGGTGGATCCGAGCAAGATTGATACAGTGATGAAATGGGAAAGACCACGAACGGTGACTGAGGTGCGAAGTTTCCTAGGATTGGTTGGGTATTATAGAAGGTTTGTGGAAGGGTTATCTAAAATGGTGAGTCCTCTGACCCAACTCACTAGAAAAGACCAACCATTTTCCTGGACAGAGAAGTGTGAAGAGTGTTTTGAGGAGATGAAGAAGAGATTGACTACAACTTCAATACTAGCTATACCAAACACAAGCAAGAAGTTTGAGGTATATTGTGATGCATCCTATTAGGGTCTAGGGTGTGTACTGATGTAGGAGAAGAGGCAAGTGGCCTATGCTTTTAGGTAGTTGAAAGTTCATGAAAAGAACTACCTCACACATTATTTAGAGTTGGCTACCGTAGTATTTGTTTTTAAGACATGGAGACACTACTTGTATGGCTCTCAATTCCAGGTTTTCAGCAATCACAAAAGCCTAAAATACATGTTTGACCAGAAAGAGTTGAATATGAGGTAGAGATGATGGATGAAGTATCTCAAGGATTACGATTTCAAGTTACTTTACCATCCAGGTAAAGCAAATGTAGTGGCTGACGCCTTGAGTCGAAAGAGGATGCACATGTCGGCGATAATGGTGAAAGAGTTAGAGTTGATTGAAAAGCTCAAGGATATGAATCTGGGTATACAACTGGGAGAGGATTCTATCAGGTGCAGTGCATTGACATTTACCAGCGACATCTTGGGAATGATCCGAGATGAGCAGAAGAACGACGTTGAGTTGCACAAGTTTGTGAGCTGGTTAGGTACCGAGAAAGGGAAGGATTATCGAATGGGATCAGATGGCATCCTGCGATTTCGGGACAGAGTATGTGTAACTGGGAATTGGAGCTTGATGAAGCAGATTCTAGAAGAGGGTCATAAAAGTCGTCTTAGCATACATCCAGGTATGACTAAGATGTATAAGGATCTGAAATAGTCTTTCTGGTGGAACAAAATGAAAACTGATGTCGCTGACTTTGTGGCATCATGCTTGGTATGTCAAAAGGAAAAGATTGAACACTAGAGACCAGGTGGTACATTATAGTCGCTAGACATCACACAATGGAAATGAGATAGCATCTCCATGGACTTCGTGACTCATTTGCCGAGATCTGCAAAGGGGTATGATTCAATTTGGGTGATAGTGAACAGGTTGACGAAATATGCCTACTTCCTATCGATAAATCAGAAGTTGTCGATGGACAAACTGACCGAGTTGTACATTCTAGAGGTGGTCAGACTACATGGGGTGCCAGCTAGCATCGTATTTGACAAGAATCCGAGATTTACTTCTCGATTTTGGCAGTCCCTATAGGCAGCTTTGGGGAACCAATTGTGGATGAGTTTTGTGTATCATCCTTAGACGGATGGCCAGTCTGAGAGGACTATCCAATCCTTGGAGGATCTACTACGAGTCTGTGTATTGGATCATATGGGGAGTTGGAGTGAAATGCTTTCTTTAGTGGAATTCACGTACAACAACAGCTATCACTCCATCCTTGGGATGGCGCCATATGAGGCTTTTTATGGGCGATGGTGTAGGACACCACTATGCTGGAATCAGGATGGCGAGTCACTTGTATTGGGTCCAGAGTTCTTACAATAGACTTTTGATAAAGTTAGAGCCATTCAGAACAGAATGACGGTGACTCAAAGCAGATAAAAATCTTATGCAGATAAGAGGAGGCGACCTTTGAAATTTGAGGCAGGAGATCATGTATTTGAAGGGCTATCAAATAAAGGAAGTTAATTATGAGGTTTGTTGGGTCATATCAGATCTTGAGGAGGATCGACACCGCAGCTTATGAGATTGCCTTGCCACCGCATCTGGCGAACCTGCATAACATATTTCAATCTCACAGTTGAGGAAATATGTAGCAGATCCCTCACATGTGCTGGAAATAGATGACATCCAGATCAGGAAGGATCTGATAGTGAACATAGGACCAGTGAGGATATTGGACTCTCAAGTGAAGAAGTTGCGAGGAAAGGAGATTCGGACGGTGAAGGTCCTATAGAATGAGGCTACTCAAGAGATGACTTGGGAGATGGAGGATCGCATGAGGCAATCCTATCTGCACTTGTTTCCTGGTAAGTCCAATTTTTGATGACGAAAATCTTTTAAGGTGGGGGGAATGTAAGCCCCGGAAAATTTAAATAATTAAATAAATAATTATTTAATAAATGAGGTTAGTAGGAGCCTTTATGGCATCTAATGCGAATTGTTGGAATGTGGAAAAGTATTAGCTTAAGTGGTTGAGAGTACTTGATTGTGTGAGAGGACTTGGGTTCGAGTCCTCTGTATGCCAATTGTATGTTATTTTAATATGTGTATTATTTTAAAGTTATGCTTGAATGTGAGTAGTGATAATGTAATCCTAAAATTATAAGAATTATCACGAAACATGATTGGTTGAATTGGTTGTGCACTTGCTTTGTGATTGAATGGTTGTGGGTTCGAACCTTGCTAAGAATGAAATTAACTTCTTTCTTTTTGCCAAAAATTTCTTTTGGCATGAAGGTGAAAGGGTAGAAAAACCCTAGTTGCAAAAGTGGCAGCCAAGAGAGATAGAGAATAACCATAATGGACCTTGAATAGCCATTAAACTAATGATTAATTTCAAAATTTGTTTTGGACCATTAACCCTCATTATGGAACAATTATGAGATATTGAATTGGAGAGAAAAGGTGAATTTGAGATTGCATTTTCGTGAGGGCTGGGAAGAGAGGTTTACAAAACCATTATTTGTGCTTTTGGAAGTGTGAGAGTTGAATTTTGGAGTGGCAAGGGAAGGCTCTTAGGCATCATAAAGAAAAGGGCTAAAAGACCATTAGGAGCAAGAATTTACCAGGTAAGGGGAGTTATCTCGTGTATTCTGTAATGAGTATGACTGAATGTGCCTTGCCATGAATTTTCGTGCTCTAGGTGATATCATTTAGTGGTTTGTTGTTTGATGTTGTTTGGACAATCTCTTATGCGTTTGTATGAATATGATGAGGGTTTCTATACTATATGGTTGTTTATGATTAAATCTCAAGTTTTTGTGGTCTAATTGGGTTTAAAACATGTCCATGAGAATCACTCGCTGTTATAGATTGTTTGGTAATGTTTCAGCTATGGTAGTGGCATTGTTTTCTGGTGTTTGCGTGCGTGAACAGGAAATACATCTGTTATTTTTGCTCAAGCGAGCAAGTCTCGCCTAGGCAGAAGTAGTAGAGACTCAACCCTAGTTCTGCTCGAGCATCTCACTTAAGCGCAGAGCCCATGTTTCGGGCGACAAATCATCTCGTTGAGGCGAAAGTTACTCACCTAAGCGAGAAATCATGGGAAATTTGTGTTTTTGCTTGATTCGCTGCCCAGGCGAGAGGCTTTGGTTCTAGGAGAAGAGTGATCTCGCCCAACCGAGAATTCACAAAGTGCCACTATAACGCGCTCGCTCAAGTGAGAGAGCTTAGCTTAAGCGAGATAGGCCTGATCGCTTGGATGAAGGCTTCTAGCCTAAGCGAGATTATTGCAGTTTTGTGTTTTAAAACAAGGCGGTCTGCACAAGTGAAGTCACTTAAAGGCGCTTAGGCTGCGTTAGGCGATATTGTTGCAGGCGTGGGTTTTGTATGCGTTGTTTGTACACATTGATGTGAACCTGGACCAGGAGATGTTGTGCCATGAGCAGGTAGGTTCATGGATGGTGGTGAACACGTGATGATATGAGCGGGGATGTTCATATCCAATTACTCTCGTGTGGGGATACGAGCGAGGTAGGTTTGTATGTTCTAAGCTCACACTCAAGGGATGTTGCGTGCGAGGAGGTACGTAGTTGGTGGATCACGTGTGTTGGACTACGAGCGGGCAGGTCCGTAGAGTAGGACTACGGGCAGGGAGGTTCGTAGAGCAGAATTATGAGCGAGGAGGTTCATAGAGGCAGGACCACGAGTGGGCATGTTCGTGTGAGCATCATAAATCTTGAGTTCAAGGCTAACTATTTGTGTGAAATGAAGGTTGAAAAGCCTTGGGGATAAGGTCTTGGCCAAGAACTAACTAGGATGACTCAGATGAGAGTATTGTTTTTATGCTAATAAATTATATGTTATTTTTATTTATAAGCTCACTCTTTCTGTTTGTGTTTGGCGATAATCGTGTGACTTGTCACGCAGGAGCAGATAATATTACAGGTGATGCTGGTGATGCATAGAGACGAAGAGAGGGCTAGCTTAGGAACCTTGAGCTAGGAAAATTATTTGTGTTTTATACTATTTTGTCGGATTTTGAGAACTTGTATTCACTTGATTATTCAAGATGTTAAATTATGGCGCGTTGACGAATGTTTTAAATTTTCCCGCGTTTGGAAATTATAAAATTATGACATTTTGACTTTTAATTCTTATTTATTTTATTTAATTATGTAATTTCTAGTAGGGACGTTACAATGATCACCTACTAATATAATATCACGTATACACATAGGCGCGACAACGCTTGTGTGTACGCTAATTTATATAATTTAGTTTTAAAAAGTTTTATTGAAATTTAAAAATTAAGTTTTCCCTCTCAGTTGTAATTTCTCTCTCTTCGGTATTTCTATCTCTTTCTCTGTTCTTCTTTCTATTCCAATTTTTACCATCAATTTTTTATCATTTTTAAAATCAAACGGCACCACAACAAAATTGAGGAGTTAAGGAACATTTTGGATTGAATAATTCTTTCTTTTGAATAAGTTCATTTTTACCTCTTTTTTTTTCAAAACAACATCTTTTCCTCTTATATGTGGCTTTTCTATGCTCTAGGCATATCTTTATGATTATAAAATCACGCTCTAGTTGTTGATCAAATTCTCTTTGTGTAGATAGAACTATTTTAGCTTTTGAAGTTGTATATAGAAAGAGTAATATTAGGAATCATTTAAAATGTGTTAATTTTCTTAAAATATTGAGTCTTGGTTTTGAGATTTAATTTGGGGTATTCATAATTTAATCTTTTCCTAAATAGGTGAGAGGTGACAATTTATATTAGAAAAATTATGATAAAGAGTAGAAGAATTGATTCTTTTTTTAAGAGGAATTCTTCTGATGAAGATGGAAAAAAAGACATCTACGTCAAACGTCCTCAAATTTGGCAATACCCATCAAATCAAATTGATGAGGTACGAATGACTTATCTAAAATGGGGTCCATATCAAATGCATTTATAAAATTATCCGTTATCTAGTAATGATGGTTATCCAAGAAGATTTCAATACACATGATTTAGCTTATTTTCCTTCATGTAATGGTTGGTTCTCAAGTGAATATTCACCAAAGTCCCACATCGAGTAATATGAAGAAAAGAGCAGCAGAAAAATATTATAAAAATAAAGAGTTAACTCAATAGGTCTCTTAGGTGTATAGGGGACTTGGATAGTTGTGTGTCATTGGAAAATTTGTAATTTTTGCTAGAAAAATTTCACTATGAAGGGTTTGCAATTTTGGTCCACAAAAATTGCACTATGAAGGGTTTGCAGTTTTGGTCTATAAAAGATTGTATGAAGCTTTGCATTTTTTGTCCGAAAAGTTGCACTTGAGTGATGATGCTTTTTGTTGAGTATTTGTGGATGTAGGCCTTGAGGTGCTAAACCACATTAAATTTCAGTATGCATGATTTCCCAACAATGATTGAGTTGATTTTCATTAAATCATAATTGGCATTGAGTTGATTGTCATCAACATGTTTTAACTTTTTTTGATTGTTTTTTTATAGGTTTTAAAAGTTTTTATAGCAAGCATTATGATAATGTTTATTGCAAGGGATATTACAACAAACTTCAATTCTGATTCAATTATTCAAGATTTTAAGTCATTGAAAGAGCATTGAGAAACACTATGACTAAAGGTAACTTTTGTTTTTTTTTTAATGTATGATTGTTTATAATAAACTTTATATTACACTTTTATATACATTGTTATCATTTTTTTATTCTATTATCATATGTGCTTATTTTGAATAAAGAAAATGATGTGAGGAAATAATTTTTTTAATGTAAAAAGAAAAATTTATATAAAAAAAATATAATTTCGTTCCCCTAAAATTTTGATCTAAATTCTGCCATTGCATAACAAAATCTTTAATTACAAACCAATATTATAAAAAAAAATAGTTAGCCACTATAATAATTAATTTAGATATTGATTTACAAATTAAAAATTATTAATTATTAAAATAATTACTATTATGAATAAAAAAATATAATTGGACACTAAATTTGTCACTAATTAATTAAAGATTAATTTAAAAACTAATTTATTTGGTAGTCAAAACCTTGGTAGTTAATTTTAAAGACCAATTTAGTGACTAATTATAATTTTTTATTTATAATAGTAACTATTCTAGTAATCAATAATTTTTAACTTTGTAAATTGATATCTAAATTGATTACTATAGTTACTAACAATTCTTAGTTACTAAATTCGGTTACTATCTACATGTTTTCTGATGTCATCATAATAAAAATTTAATAATAATGTGAAACTATTACATAACTATTTTTGGAAAAAATACTAATATTAGTTATGTTTGGACAAATTTCTTTATAACGATTTTGATAAAAGAAAAATAAAAAGGTAAAAATGAAATCAACTTATCTATATATTATAATTAGAAATTTTAAGAAGTTGTATAATATAAGGTCTAAAAGTTAATTTATATATAATTTTTTTTAACTTTTAATTAATTAATTAATTTTTTTTTATTTTTTCAGATAAATATATTTATGAAGAAACCTTTTCCATCATATATTATTTATATTATAACATATAGAAATAGAGGACGGAAACCTGTAATAGAGAGAAAGTAAACTCAAAGTAAACTATTCTCTCCTTTCTACTTAAAAAGTATGTATATAGAAATAGAGGAACTCACCTCGCAAGATATACGAAATAACCACTGAAAAAAAGAAAATCCTTGAGTTAACAAACAATATGATAAACTTAAAAGTAAAATATTCTTTCATATAAAGGGTCAAAACAAACAGTAATGTAAAATCTGGATAACGATTTGGTGTTTTACTCATTTTTTTTGAATTATGTTATATCTCACGGTGGAATCTTATTTAAATTTGTTACATGAGTAATTCACACACTTGTTTGACATAACTATTGGACGTAGGAACATAAACCTTGAGTCGAGATTTAATCGGTGGTAGGCAATATTTTGATTTCAATTATAATTGTTTTCAATTATTATGTATAAGATATTATTAGCTTTAAATACGTGTTCTGTTATGATTTTTTCTTTAACAAAATTTCTAAAAATATGAAAATAATATTTAAATTATATTAGATTTTGACTTCTAAATAATATAAAAGTATTAAATACGGTAGAAATAATATATATATATATATATATATATATATATATATATATATATATATATATATATATATATATATATTCATTAACCATTATATCTGTATATTATTGTTTTACTATACGACATTGAGTATGAATTTACTTATATTTTAAACTTAATAAAAAAAAGTTTAAATATGTTTTTTCCTCAAATCTAAGTCCCTTTCTTTATTCATTACTTTAACAATATTAAAATAATACTATTCTTTTATTAATTTATTATAGAATAATAATAATAATAATTAATTATTTAATTTTTTAATATTTTGAAATTTATTATTTAAATACTAGTTATACAATTATACATAATTATAACACTTAAATAGAATTACGTAAATAAATTATTCATTTAAAAATAATAATAATTAAATTAATTTTCTTAATCTAAATTAAAAACTAAAACAAAAAAGGGTCTAAGACTAATTTAAAAAACATCTTTCGGTTACATAATTTGCAAAATGTTATTTATATCCTTCTACATGGATGCTTAAGGTGATTTTGGTTTTCCAAAGCACTACAATTTCAAGCATGATTGGTTTGGACATGATCTTGTGGTTTAGGGATTTTTAAATTTGAGTTAAATATACTTTTATTTTCCAAACTTATATTGTAAAATTGGAATTCGTTTACGTTCCAAATTTTGATTACATTTTGATCTATAACTTTTAATATGAATGGATATAATTGTTTTAACTCAATTACATTAAATTTGTTTAACATGTTAAATGTATTTTTCAACTGACATTGATATGAGAAAGCAACTCAGTGTAAATAACTCAAATGTTAACCTGCAATGTGTTTGACACATAAAAGAATTAATGTTATCGAGTTAAAAATATTATATCCATTCACTTTTGAAGAATTTAGAATCAAAATGTATCAAAGTTTTGGGAAGGGACAAATTCCATTCTTCTTCCGTGTTGGGATTCACAATTTTCTTCTATTTAGGATTTAGGGTTTTCTTTTGCGTTGGATAAAAGGTTGGTTGAAGCCCAATGGTAGTGGAAGCCCAAAACTACAAAAACAAAATCAAAAGACTGGCGGGCTAGCCCATCAACCTGTCATTCCGCCCATTTATGGGACAAATTATCATTCTCAACCTGTTTTTTACAATTGGATTGGCCCGATCTAGTCCATTTTTTGCAGATCAACAATTAGGAGTGACAAAATGTGCTAGCCCGACCTGTTTTGGCCCATCACTAAGAAACAGGTTGGATAACCACTTTTTTTTTCTTAATTTTCTTTTAACTTTTTAAAATTTTTTTTTATAAACTTTATTTATATATATATATATATATATATATATAAATTTGTTTATATAATATAAAAAAATTATTTATTTTTAATTATTTTTAATTTTTAAACATAAAAGAAAGGGGTTGGCGGCCTAAGGTGGGTTGCCCCGCTAGTTGGGCGAGCTAGACAGGCCGGGCCACAACGGGTTGGCAGGTTGGAAATTCCAACCTGACCCACCCTTTTCGTATTAGATATTTATAAAATATTATCTGTGGAGATTTGTAACTTGTAACAGTGATAATTGAGATAGAAACAAAAAGATAAGAATTCATACATACGATCAAGAAGAGTAATAGGGGT
The DNA here is from genome assembly GCF_004118075.2 of Vigna unguiculata. Classification (NCBI taxonomy): domain Eukaryota; kingdom Viridiplantae; phylum Streptophyta; class Magnoliopsida; order Fabales; family Fabaceae; genus Vigna; species Vigna unguiculata. The sequence goes on along the minus strand of NC_040286.1, from coordinate 12,487,477 downwards.
AGGAATAGGGATGGTAACTGGACGGGGCAGGGATGAGTTTCGCTATCCTATATTCATCATCGTATAAAAAATTTATCTCCATCCCTATACCCAAACCCAACGAGTATCAACTTTTGTCCCCTTCATCTCTACTGAGTAACGGGTATAATCTCGTACCCATACCTGTACCCGTTTTCTTACTACTTTATTATTAATTTTAATTAATTTTCATAAAATAATAAAAAATTATGGTAAAATAAACGTAATATTATCAAATATTCAACATTAGGATATGGTTGTTTTTTCGATATCAAATACTTTGAAATAAATTATAATTGTTCACATTTTATATTAAAACGCCAAATAAAATTTCATGAGAACCAAAATATTTATTAAATTTGCAAATACTAATTAAACCTAGTTTATAAAATTTAAAATTTTTTAAAAATATATAAAAGGAAAACAAATATTCAAATTAAAATATATTTTAAATGTTTGTTTATTTCAATTTTTTAAATTCTAATGAATCTCTTTTTTATACACTAATAAAAGTTATGATACATCACTTGATCAAAATGACGCAAAAAATAAATAGTAAACATAATAATAAAATTTTAACATAGATCTTAAATTTTTTGAACTCCAATATATGTTGAATGTTTTTAAAAAAAATATTCATGACAATTATATTAAATTTTTATATTGTAATAAATAAAAGCTATTTATACAATAATAGTGAAAAAATTACATTATGATTGATGATGAGTTAGAAAAAAAAAAGTAACTAGATAAAATATATCGAAATAGTATTCTAAATGATGAAAATAAAAAACAAATAAAATATTAAAAAATTAATAAATGTGTGTCTTATAAACAATTCGAGAGACTATTGAATCGCACAAAGGAAAACAAATGTATAATTAAGGGTGATAAGATGAAAAATATATTAGAGATCTAAGAAAACTTTTCAAATATCAACATATATACTCAATGGTTGAGAAATAAAACAAATTGTTTTAACGAAACAAAATAGTTCTTCAAATGAAACAAAAATTAATAATTATAAGTAATTTTTTTATATTACCTAGTAAATGAAAGGTTTATGCTATTAAATATTTAAATGGAGAGTATTTAACATTCTCAGGTGAAAGGAAAATATAAAATAAATAAAAATATTAAAAAATACTAGAAATATTCAAATGTGAGATATAATTTATTTTTTAATTGACATACATCATTTTAACATAATTACATAAAGGTTATGTTAAGTTGAAAAATATATTGAAGATGCGAATGAGTTTCATGACAAACCAAATAATTAGAAGAAATAAAAAATAGAGAGTATATATATATATATATATATATATATATATATATATATATATATATATATATATATATATGATTACTTAATTATTTGTGAATATTTTAATAATTTAAACGAGAATAGAGATATGGCGGGGACTAGGGATGTCAACAGGATGGGTAGGGTACGGGCACTAGCTCCCCTGTACCTTACCCGCTGGATAAATATTTGTCCCGTACCCGTACCCATATCTGTCGGGTATCCCTTATGTGGGTATCCGCATAATTTTTTAATATCCATGGGTACCCGTGGGTATTTAACAAAAATAAAAAAATATTTAACAACATATTTTAATCGTAAATCAAATAAAATACAATACATAACATTCATAAATTTTAAATAAAGTCCAAATAATTAATTTAAATAGTGTTGAATGATATTTTACAAAAAAATGATTTTTTTAAAACTAATTGATAAAAAATAACTTATTCAAAATCAATATGTTAATATTTTAATAATGTTTTTTTTATTTTTTTAATTTAAATTAGAGTATAGTGGGAACGGGTGTTCATGGGTACAGATAGTATGATACTCGCACCCCCCATTAACATGCAGGTATTAAAAATACCTGTACCCGTTACCCGCGGGTATCCATTTCCTATCGTGAGTTTTATCCGTGAATAATCGCGGGTACGAACTTTTTTGACATCCCTAGCGGGGACGGGTATTATGACGGGGTTATGTATATCTCACACCCATCCCCATATCCAATTGAAAAAGTCGGAAATTCCTCATACTCATACTTATCAATGTGGGAATTCCCCGTCAAAACGGGGATGTGTTCGGGCAATATCCATGGGATGAATTTATTTGTCATCTCTAGGTAGGAAGTCTAAAGATATAAAAAATATAAATATAAAAAGACTATAAAAATTAAATTATCTTTAAGTATATATATATATATATATATATATATATATATATATATAATATTTTCATAAAATTTACGATAAAAAATTATCAGTCAAAATTAAAAATATTTAATCAAATAGGTAGATGAAAAAGATGATAGCCAAATAATGGTTTCAAAATAAAGTGCCAATTCAAACATTGGTAGAGGTAGAATTCTTACCCTCTAAAGAACGCACCAGCCCCGTAGATTCCCTCCCTATTGAGCCAAAGAAAAAGGAAGAGAGAGAGTATCATTACCAGAGAATCACAACACGACAAGGAAGACAACTTACACAATCTTACAAAACAAAGGTTATGATCATACTGTCTAAACGCCTTTATTTCTTTTTGAAACCAATCCGTTTTAAATGAGTTAATGCATAATGCCGGTAAACCATAAAAAACTAATATATTAGTTTTTGTTTAAAAACATGTAGTTAATAGAGTGATACTTTATGTATAATATGGAACGGTAATCTATAAACATACAATTTTGAAACTTAGTTTTAAGAGATAAATAAAAGTCCTCCTTTAGTCAGTGCTTAGTGAAAGAAAAATATCAATTTCTTTTAAGATAATATACAAAATTATTTTATTTTCAGTTAATAAAAATAAAATACAAAAAAAAAAATTATATATATATATATATATATATATATATATATATATATATATATATATATATATATATATATATGTGTGTGTGTGTGTGTGTGTTTATGTATACACACAATTCATTCCTCTCATAAATCTTTGTATTTTTTTAATTGATATGTTACGTGACTGTTATTTAATGTGTCATTTTGCTTCATTTTTCTATATGTTAGTAAACATAAAGCTTTTGTGATTAATATAAAATAAATGTGTAGTTAGTGTGAATTACTAATTGACTTTCATTGTTTTCGATAACATGACCTAACAGATACCAGTCATGTTTATAAAGACTTTCATGATGATTATAATATTTTAGGAAAATAAGGTTTTGACAATTTTTTTTTTTGAAAAAGTTGATAAATTTTTAATAAATAATAAAAAAAGGTAATAAAAATAATATATTTTTTACTTTATTTAATAATTTGTCAAATTTTATAAAAATAAAAACTTTGTTGATGGATATTTTTTAATATCTTATTGAAACACTTTTTTTTTAAATCAATAAAATTTACTTTTTATCTTATAACGGATATAATATTATTTTATATTAATCACAAAAATTCTGTATCATTAAAATATAAAAACAAGCAACTAAATTATCAAATAATAACAATAATGTCGATTAATGAAAAATATTAAATAATTTAATCAAAAATATTAAAAATTAGAATATTAGAAAATTTAATAAACATTAATTGAAAATAATCAAATTTACTAAAAGTTCAAAATTTAATTAAAATTAAAAACAGCCTTACTTTTGTATTCGTATTCAAACACGTTATCCTCAACATGAAAAGCCCATGGAAGCTCAAATCCATGTACTAGAGCTGTGTGAATCATTGCATAGGAAGATGTATTTGAGTCCAAACCCCACCAAGATGTTGGAGCAACCAGTTTTACTTGACAACCAACTTCTAAGTCCTTCGCTGATAGGTTACCAGCCATAGCGTATATGTAGCCTTTGGACTCCCAATTCAGGCATCCACCGGTATCCACATACTTACTGTTTTCACTCACTCGATGACTACAATTCAAAAACACTATATACTCGTAAAAGTACTCCTCATACCCCTCGGTAATAAACCAGTAATCGTAACTATTTAAGTGCTGGATGGGAGAATGAGTAAAATTGAATGGAGACAAGAAATAGCGAGGGAGGGAAGAGCAGTTTGATTGTTGGAGTCCAGGATCCACCACTCGGATTGTGAAATTATTGTAGTTGATGGCCTGCACATGAAATCTTCCAGAGTACAAAGATAAGAGCGTTATATTGTTTTCACAAGATAGCTCATACGGACCGCACTTTTCTGGGTCTCCTTTCAATCGAAATGGATAAGATATGTTCCTGATTTTCACCTACTCTGACCTCAAAAGAATCACCAATGGCTTTAAGGAAAAGCTAGGAGAAGGAGCCCATGGGGCTGTGTTCAGAGGAAAACTTTCGAGTGAGATTCCAGTGGCTGTGAAGATCCTCAACAATACAGAGGGAGAGGGGAAAGAATTCATCAATGAAGTGGGAATTATGGGAAAAATCCATCACATCAACGTGGTGCGTTTGCTTGGCTTCTGTGCAGAAGGACTCCATCGTGCTCTTGTCTACAATTTCTTTCCAAACGGTTCCTTACAGAGCTTCATATTTCCACCAGAAGACAAGGACCATTTCTGTTACAAGTCTGATATTTACAGTTATGGAATGCTGTTGCTAGAAATGATTGGTGGGAGGAAGAATGTGGACATGTCTTCTCCAGAAGATTTCCATGTTCTGTACCCGGATTGGATCCATAACCTGGTTGATGGAGATGTGCATATCCATATTGAGGATGAAGGTGATGTTAAGATTGCAAAGAAAGTAGCGATTATTGGGCTTTGGTGCATTCAGTGGCAGCCAGGGAACCGTCCATCCATAAAATCTGTGATACAAATGCTAGAAACTCGAGAGGAAAACCAGACTGTTGTGCCTCCTAATCCATTTCACTCAACAACTTCCACTACAGTCAAGGGTCCCACTTCGACAAGACGATCTTTACATTTGGAAGTGATTGAAGAATGATTTACATCGCAAAAAATAATCTTTCATTTTGTACAAACTTTATAGAAGATGAAAGTTTATGAGACAATGAAGCAACAAGTTATAACATAAAAAAAGTAGTTAAATTGAACTCCTCTTCTAAAGCTAGTTTGTAACTTTACTAGGGGTTCTCGGATCTTTCTATTAGTGCTGGTACTTTTAGAGATTCAATTAGTGAGTTTATTGGTGCTTTTACTATTTTTAATGTTGTTACTAATGCAATTTTTTCCGAGGCTCTCACAACAATGATCCCTATTGAACTTTCCCATTTGAAATGATATAATTCATTATGGTTGGAATGTTACTCACATGTTGTGGTTCATGCTTTTTATTCCAACTTTAAGACCCCTTGGAAGATTAGAAGTAGATGGAATAAATACAGGTGGGATAAATGGTTTTATGAATTTTAAAACTTGTTACACTTAGGGGTGGGCAAAAAATTTAATTTTCTTGATCCAATCCACTTTTGCTCCAATCCACTCCATTTATAATCCATTTTATTAAAAATCTAATCCATTTAAAATCCATTTAATGGATATGGATTCCAATCTAATTTACATTTTATATATTTTATGGATTGGATATCCATTTTATAAATCAAGATTTTTAAATATGGATAATCCAAAAAATCCAATCCAAATTTTCAATTTAAATTTTTAGTTGGGTTAGACTAAAGGTTGAGATGAACTATGCTAAATTCAGATTTGGATGGGCCTTGCTCGACGACCTATACGGATCAGACAGGCCCGACAACCATAGGAGGTTGGACGGGCCTAAAGATATGAACGAGATAGGTGGGCCCGACAAATCGAACGAGTCGATCAAGCCCAATGACCTGATGAGCCAGGTGGACCCGAAGATCCAAACGGGCCAAAGGGGCCCGAAGACTCGAACGGGCTAGGCAGGTTCGAAGACCCGAACGGGCCAAGCGAGCTCGATGACCCGAATGGGTCAAGCAGGCTCTAAGAACTGAACGGGTCAGGCAGGCCCGAAGACCCGAACGGGTCAGGCGAGCCCGATGACCCAAACGAGTCAAGCGGGCTCGAAGAATCGAACGGGATAAGACGGGTCCGAAGACTCGAACGGGTCAGGCAGACCCGAAAGGGTCACGCGAATGGGCTGGACGACACGAACGGGCTGGACGACCCGAATGGGCTCGACGATCCGGATAGACCTGACGACTTGGACGACCCTGACGGGCTTGGCGACTCGGACGAGCCTGACGACCTACACGGGCCTTACGACCCGGATGGCACAATGACACGAACGAGCCCTACGACTCAGACAGACCCTACGACCCAGACGGGCTCGACGTCCCGAACGAGCCCTACGACCCGGATGGGCCCGACGACTCAGACGGGCCTGATGACCTTGACGTACCTGACGACCCAGACAGGCCCTACGATTCGAACGTGCCCGACTACCCGATTGGGCCCGACTATTTGGACCGGTTCGTCCGGGTTGTTGGGCCCATTCGGGTCGTCCAGCTCGTTCCCGTCGTCGAGCCTGTTTGTGTTTTCGGGTTCGTTCGGGTTGTCCGGCTCGTTCGGGTTCTCGAGCCCGTTCGGGTCATCGGGCTCGTTCAGGTCATCGGGCCCGTCTGGGTCGTTCGGGTCGTCGGGCCCGTCTGGGTCGTCCGGATCGTCGGGTCCGTCCAGGTCGTCGATCCCATCCGAGTCATTCGGGCCTTAATGACACAAGTTTTAAGAAATTCAATTTAAATTTCTTTTATTAAAAATGGATTCTGGATTTTAAACTTGATCCAAATATTTGGATTGGATTTAAATCTTGATCCAAATATTTGGATCTGGATTTTAAAAAAATCCAAACTACATTTACTAAAAAAATGGATTTGGGTCAAAAATCTAATACAATTATTTGGATCTAAAATAGATGTGGATTGGATCAATAAATATATAATCCATGCTCACCCCTACTTACACTACTAAAAAAACTTATATTTCCTGTCAATTTTGTTTTGAAATTTTTTTCGTAGGAAATACTTACAAATTTTGTTGTAAAATTTTTTTTGCAAGAACTTGCTACCAATTTTTTTGCAAAATATTTTGTATAAAACACTTTTCGCAACAAATTTTGTAGAAAATACTTGCAAATTTTATAATTTTGTAGGAAATAATTACCCACGAACGAATTACCTGCCAATTAAAATTGTTACAAAAAATGGCAGAAAAAAGTATTTTCTTGCAAATTTTTTTAACAAATTTGCAAGAAAAATCTCATGTAATATGAGAATTTCTAGTAGTGTTATAGTTAGTTAATGTACCATATTTGGTTTTCTTTGGTGAAATTCTTTATCCTTGGAGGTAATTTTGGAATAGATTAGCTTCGGAATGGTGAGTGTTGATATGCTAACGTAGTTGGAATGACAACATTGATAGTGATGCAAGATATGCTTTTATATATAAAAAAAATAAAGAAAAGTTTGAGAAAGATCTAAGTACTTAATGAAAATAAACACACAAAACTAAGTATGTAAATTGTAAACGAACTATAGATTACTTGAAAAATTTGAACTAAAAATGAAGTTTATGATGAGTGACACAACAAAATAAACTTCACTATCATCAGTATTACAAACTTCGAAAATGATATACATGTTAGTACAAGTGACATTGGTGCATGAATTTGATGAAACAAGTGCATGAGATCATATGTGGTTGATGAAGAATCGATGAAGATGCTTTGATGGTCAAGCTAGGGATATGCTAAATCTAGAATTGACTTGAAGATCATGGAGCTTGAATTTTATGTTGTATTCGTAGACTATATGACATAGGTTAGATGTTGTTTTTGTCTTGTGTGTGACCTTTTCAACATGTTAAAAAGGTTTTTAACAGGTTAAAAGGATTGTTGCACACAATTTTACTATGAATGTATTCAATCAATTGAATTGTTATTCAATCAATTGATTTCACTTAAGTAAAGTGAAATCAACAAATTGCACATACAAATCAACCTGTTGAATTAACTTATGACCAAGCTATACAAGCTGGTTTTTCAGATAGTTGGAAACAAATGAGATTTCTGAGCGCAAAAAATAGTGATACGAATTTGGAAAACTCTATCTCTGGATTAAATAGTTTGTAGTAGGTGTTTGAAGATCTTCAAATATTGGAGCAAAGTTTTGCTTGCTTGAAGCTAAAAGAACACGTGTTTGGTTGGCTAGGGAGAGCCTCCATAAGGTTTGATTGTTCACGTGCTTCTGTGTGGTTTCTAGTGTGATTCCAAGTCTGTAAGCGGGATTCTTGCAGTGTAGGGCATAAGATTCTACTGGGATTCAAGAATCTTGGTGTTTTGATTTATTCAAAAGTGTAATCTTTAAGGGATTTTGTAAATGCATGATCAGACTCAGGTTATCTTGATAAACTAGGTGTAGCTTAGGTATTGAAAGAACCAGTATAAAAATCAGTGTGATCATCTCTCCCTTATCTTGTTCATCATTTAAATCTCAAGAAAACTCATTGAATCAATCTTTTTAAGATGCTCATGTGTTTTTACGTTATATTATGTTATGACTTTGACAAGTATACCAAATCATACAAGTAGTAAAAATGCTAAGTCCAAGTATTGTTTTCCCAAGGGATTTGATTGTTCTTATGCTTCTGTGTGGTTGTTGGTGAGATTTTAGGTCTGTAAGGGAGATTTTTATAGTGTAGGGGATAAAATTCTTATGGGATTCAAGAATCTTGGTGTTTGGCTTTATTCAAAATTGTAACCTTTGAGAGATTTTGTAAAACTTTTGATATAGTGAATGATCAGGCTTAGGTTGTCCTAATAAACTGGATGTAGCTCAGGTATTGAGTGAACCAATATGAAAATCAGTGTGTGATCCTCTCCTCCTTATCTTTTTCATCATTTAAATCTTAAGAAAATTCATTAAATCAATCTTTGTAAGGTGTTCATGTGTTTTTACGTTATCTAATAATATAACTAAGTTGCATATATCAATTGGAAACAATCTTGGTTGATAAAGCATGCTTTTTGAGTGAGTTTGGTGCCTTTCACATTTCTGCATAGTTTTCCAGAATATTAGTTGATTGATTTTATCTTTTAATCTGTTGAATCATATTGCATGAACAAATTAATCTGCTATTTTTGTTTTTAATCGACTGAAAAGTGTGATTCTGCAACAATACATCTCTGGTTTACTAATCAATTTAATTCGTTTTAAAAGGGTTTTCATAAATTTTAATTGGACATATTTTTTAATATTGAGCTAATTTAACCCTTTCTTAGCGTAGAAAGATCTTTTAAACCTACCATACAAATATGTTATTTGTTGACAACTACTATAAATAATGCCTTAGGTACGGTTGCTCATACACATTGATTACAACATTTAATATGCCATGTACTCAAATCTTATTTGACATGAGTGTGATTATGGATATATATATATATATATATATATATATATATATATATATATATATATATATATATATATATATGATATTGGTTTTACACATATAAAGGATTTGACACCACTTTTAACCCAAAACCTTAAGGCAATGGTGTTATGGGTCTTTTACTCTTATATAGTGTTTAACTTTGTCTATTCTATCCAATATAGAACTTTTGACTCGCACTTGGACTATTCCCAATAATCTCCCCTCAAAAGTGAGTCTTTTTTTTTCTTTCATATAGTATATATTTCCCCTATAGTGTATGGTGACCCCTTTTTTTTAGGGTTATGCAATTAGTCACTCTGAATCATCGACTCTAATACTACTATTGGGTTTATATTTTATCATATGGGTTATAATCATTGAGAGGTTATGGTTATATATATACAAAATCATAAGCCACAAACCATAATCCACCTTACTCATACAAAATCGCTCAATTCATGCTTTACATTGTATAATCAGTCCAAACATATGACCAACATCCCCAAACGAAGAAATCACAGCACAAACGCACTCTCGCCCAACTCCTCGCTCAGGAAGAAGGCTCTCGCTCAGGCGAGCCCCCTTCGCCTAGGCGAGGGCTCGAAAAGGGAAAATAATGGCTTCCTACGCCCTCTCGCTTAGGCAAGCCCTCCTCGCCTGAGCGAGACCGTGCCTCGCTCAAAATGGAGACTCATCGCTTAAGCCACAACTCACACAGAAAAACCAGAGCGAGTTCCTGTTAGTCTGCCTAGGCGAGATGTGCTCGCTTGGGCGAGAAAACCAGTGCTCACCATTGTTCTCTCATGTACAGCCCCACGAACAAAATCCAAACTGCCCAAAAATGCATTTCACAAGTTCACAACAACACACAAGGCATACCATGGTGAAATAGCAGTGGCTCAAGCAGAAAAACATAATAAAAGAGTGAACTCTAGCTTCCCTTACCTGGACGGGTGCTAGCGGAAGGTACATGCACACATTAGAGGATTACTACATATCTAGGAACTGATTTGCAAGCTGGAATAGTGACACCAGAACCAAAAACAAGATTACTACAAGAGCTCTAGTTGGAACCACAACAATAGAGCTAGAAAAGAGGAAGTATCAGTTGGGGATTGACTTACGTGGAATAAATGGAGTTCTCCTAGCTCAAACGAAGAATGGGAGCCAAACCCTAGTAGAGCTCTATTGGAGGGAGAAGAGAGAGTGATATTGTTTTTTTTTTTTCTGATAAGTGCAGAGAATGAGAGGGATAAGACTGGTTTACGGGTTTTGGGTACCCTATGGGCCAGCCTTTATGCCCAAAAGTTAAGGCCCTGCCCTTTAACATAAGACCAAAAAAGTGAGTCTTACATTCTTAATCGGTGATCTTAAATATTTATTAATAGAATCCTTTAATTAATTATAGTTGAATATTTTTGTTTTACTTTGTTAACAATATTTATAAAGAATTACAACCTTTTAACATAATTGTTGATAATGCAACATAAACGAATACTATAAAAACATAAAATATTATCAACGTACAAGATTTCGTGGTGATAAAGAAAATCTCTTACTAGTATGTTCGTAAAACCGTTGTCGATAGATTTCACCGACAAAAATCATAAAGTCTGTTGGTAAACACAAATGAAGAATCTTGTTTTAATCCTTATATACGAAAGAACAATGATACTTTAATCCACTTTTTTTATTCATTTTTAATCCACCACTTTAATCACCATTAAATTATCACATCACATCACTAAAAAGAATCAAAATAGACGATTTAATGGTGATTCAAGTACTAGGTTAAAAATGGATAAAAAAATAAATTAAAATATCATTTTCCTATATGAAAACATCCGATGATAATTACCGAAAAATATGTTTACATTGTATGGGATTATATTGTCCTTTATTAACAAATAATTTCATTTGTAATTATGAATATATGTGTAATTTGTCTCCGGTTAACTAATAACGTGTAATTTGTCAGTAATATCGTGTCCTTTAATCATGAGTATCCTATTATTTTTCGAAAAATGCTTGATTGAGTATGTTTAGTGAACCAAATAAATTCTGTGTGGATTATTGTAATGAGACTAACAAACAATTAATTTTTATCTAAATTAGAGTATCTTAATTTATGATTTAATGATTACCAAAAAATGTATTTTTAAACTATTTATATCTTGAATGAATTTTACAAATATGTCAAAGTCACTAAATTGTGTTTTTATGTTAATATTAATTAAGAACTCGTGTTTCTTTCCAATTATTAGAATTTTAGAAAGTCTTAGATAATTTTGAAAATTTAGTACCTGAAATCAGAACTTGCTTTCAATAATGTAAATGAGAATAGGTTGAAGATAAAGGTGGATTAAATTAGTATGTTTTTGGAAACTAAAATGTAAATTGGTGAGGAAATAAATGAACTCTAAAAGAGTATATGCAAGGAACGTAAACACAAGTAAATAAATTATCAAGGATATTCTATATAATTATCCTTTGATTAATTTTTCCTTCGATTTCTTTATTCTCTTTGATTTATTTACTTCCTTCAATCTCCCTACTTCCTTCGATTCCTTTGTTTCCTTCATTTTTTTTGAACAGTATCCTCAACAACTATATATTGATTAGTCGCTGTAACACCCCATTTAATTGAGTACGCGAAATTAAATGAAACGTTACAAGAAAGATAACATAAAAGTGCGGTTTGGGAGCTTTAAACTCAACTCCATACAACCCATGACACACCACGATGCCCAAAAGAAAACTAGATGAAAAGTTACCAAAGTACGTAAATCTAACGACGAACAAATACGTGGGTCGCAGCCCTAAATAAACTCATACGGAAAATATAAACTAGTCCACGCGGACTATGCAGCGGAATCTCCACCCCCTGTTGCCTACGGGTGTTCCTCGCATCTACTCATACCAACAAGTTGATGATCATCACAAAAGAGAGTACCATATATTCAAATCAACCAAGCATATTATGATTGTTCACGCAATACACTACGACACGACTCGACTCATCCGGATACATATAACCATGGTCGGATTCAGCGGATGCTTGCACTTGTGGTGGATACCTCTGCTCACCCCCGAGCTGCTCACCCCCGAGCTATGTGTTACAAGTGTTACAATAAATCAATTTCCCTCACCACAAGGTTAGCCCTTAATGAATTTCAGGCCTCCTGCTACTCTTACCACAAGAGTCAGTCCGCTATGGGTGAGACTAACTGACTCCCTAGAGTGTCAGGATGCAACCTTACCTTGAATCCTTACCTAGTTATACAGATGGGGCACCACCATGGACACCCACTAACAGGGGCCATGGAATTACGTCTTGACCACTAAAGTGCGACCCTGGGAATCCCACCTAGAGAATCCCAAGGAATTACTCACTGACACGGACAAAACTTCCTTAATCAACCAAACAGATTTATCATGCATACACACAATCATATACATACATCTCATACAGTTTCTCATGATGCATCGCCTTCGTATCCTCAACCAAGCCATACCGACTCTTTATTCTCGAACACAAAATATGGAACTCCATCTCATATTGTTATCGTGCCACATTGATACCAACCCTTTCATGTCTCATGTTGAATTCATACCAAACTCATCATTTCAATTTCATGAATCATCTCATACAATTTTCATGCTAAGATCGTACCAACCCATTATTCACAATTCATGATTTACCTCACACATGCATACTCATTTATCTCATACTCTCATCACAATACTTAATTCAAGCCATACATTCACCAACCAAGTAAAGAAAACAATCACACAGTGCCCTGCCTCGCCCAGCACCTCGCTCAGGCCGAAGGATCTTGCTCAGGCAAGATATGCTCGCTCAGGCGAGTCCCCTTCGCCTAGGCGAGGGCTTGAAAGGGCATCAGGAAAACCATGCGGAATCTCGCTTAGGCGAGACCCCTCTCGCCTGGGCAAGATACTCGCTCGCTCAAAGTAATGAGCGAGTCGCCTGGGCGACCACTCGCGAAATAGGGTTTGGGCAAGTCCCTATTCATCTTGCCTAGGCGAGACTGGCTCGCTTGGGAGAGTTTAACAAGTCTCGCCACTATTTTCCTGCAACAGTCCCTCATACCAGCTCAACCACAGATTCATACAACAGATTCATGCATTCCAAATCAGTATAGCATCACATCACCCATAGAAACTTAAATTGACAGCCAAACGACGAGGAAAACAGGACAAATGAGCAAGGTCTTAGCTTCCCTACCTGGAAAAATGGCAAGCACGAGATCTCGATTCTAAACAGTAGGGAACGTCAACTCAAAGGGCGATTCAAGGTGCTGGAAAGAAACGAGCAACAGGGAAATGAGTAGCCCAACGTAACAGTAGCAGAACAATAAGTACAGTTGGAAGGATACTTACGTAGAATATGGAAACGAGTTTGAGCTTTGTTCGATCGGGAAAATGTAAACCCTAGCAGAGGTCTTTACGGCAGCGGAGGGAGACATCACAAATCTAGGTTTCTGAAAAAGAGTAGAAGTGTGAATTAGGGCAACACGAATGGCTTTTATCCTATGGGCCAGCCTTTAGGCCCAACTGCTATAGGGCAGCCCTTAGAATGAGGGAGCAGAATAAATGGGCCTTACATTCCCTCCAACAACAAAAATTTTTGACCTCGAAAATGAAACTTACCAGGCAAAAAGGTGAGGATGTGATTTCCTCATGTCCTCCTCCAACTCCCAAGACGAGTCACCCGTTCTCTGATCCCAGATGACTTTAACCAGGCGGACTTCCTTTCCTCGGTGCTCCTCAACTTTGCTATCCTCTAGAGCGACGGGTGTGACTTCCACTGTGAGGTCTTCCCTAATCTGTATATCCTCGGCTTCCAACACATGCGCCGGGTCAAACACGTACTTCCTCAATTGTGAGACGTGAAACACTGGGTGAAGGTTTGCAAAACTGTGGGGGTAAGGCTATCTCATAGGCCACTGGTCCAATCCTTCTCGTGATCTGATATGGGCCAAGGAATTTAGGAGAAATTTTCTTCGAGCGGAGAGCCCTTCCCACACTAGTGGTTCGGGTCACCCTCAAGAATACATGATCACCAGCTGCAAATTCCAAGGGCCTCCTCCTACGGTCTGCATAGGCCTTCTGTCTACTCTGAGAAGCCTGCATTTTGTTCCTCACCATCCTCACTTTCTCCGTGGTCTACTTTAACAATTCGGGTCCAACCAATACCGCTTCCCCATCCTGATACCAACAGAGAGGAGTCCTACACCTCCTTCCATAAAGAGCCTCGTATGGCGCCATGCCAATGCTCGCATGAAAACTATTGTTGTAGGTGAACTCAATCAAAGGTAATACCTCATCCCAAGCACCCAGGTGGTCTAATATGCATGTCCTCAACAAATCCTCTAACGATTGAATCGTCCTCGTGGATTGGCCATCAGTCTGAGGGTGATAAGCTGAACTCATGGTGAGCTTGCTACCCATAGCACTCTGTAGCGTCTGCCAAAAACGAGACGTGAACCGCGGGTCTCTGTCGGAAACTATGCTCGAAGGCACCCCATGAAGCCTTATTATCTCTCTAATGTACAGTTGGGCCAACTTGGCCATCGACATCCTCAAGTTCATCGCCAAGAAGTGAGCACTCTTGGTCGGTCCACTATGACCTAGATGGTGTCGTTTTCTCTAAAAGTTCGTGGCAAATGGGTCACAAAGTCCATCGAGATGTTGTCCCATTTCCACACCGGTACCTCCAACGACTGTAGAATCCCACCAGGTCTCTGATGTTCCACCTTCGCCTTCTGACACGTTAAGCATGCTGATACAAACTGAGCCACATCTTTCTTCATCCCTTGCCACCAGAAGGTTTCTTTGAGATCTTGGTACATCTTAGTCATGCCAGGGTGCAAACTAAGACGACTCTTATGTCCTTCCTCCAGAATTAACTTCTTCACCTCAACGTCATTAGGTACACAAATCCTACCCTGAAATCTCAAGATGTCATCATTGCTCAAAGTGAAATCTCTAGTCTCCTCTGACCCAAGTTGTTCTCTGACTCTGTTTAGACCAGCATCCAACAAATGTCTCTCTCTAACTGAGTCCAAAAATTCACTAAATATAGTAAGGGTACTACACCTAATGGACTCAGACCCTAACTCCACCTGTAGCCTTATGTCTCTGAACTTCTCTAGTAGTTCCACCTCCTTAATCATAAGATGTGCTATATGTACAGTCTTCCTACTCAGGGCATCTGCTACCACATTCACTAACACAAAAAAGCCCTATAACGTCACCCATATAACGTCTGTCCAGAAAAAGTCCCACGTTAAAAATTACCGGTGGCATTTTTGTAAATTATTTGACTTTTTTAACGTCTGCCCATTCCAACATAAAAGTAATTTAACGTCTGACCCACAGTACCCCGACGTTATGTAAAAATTAACGTCTGAGCTCTCTGTCCCCGACTTAATTTAACGTCTGACCCACTCTGTCCCGACTTAATTTAACGTCTGACCCCCTCTGCACCAACGTTAAGTAATGTCTGACCACGTAGCCCCGACGTTAATTTTTGGGTTTTCTCTACGCGAAACGCATAAACCCTAATTGTTTCGTCGCGCCACCAATTTTTCGTGAAGCTTCTCCGTCGGCAACCACCATTCCGAGCTCCTCCAAGTAATTTTTGAACGTTTTTCACCACCAAATTTGTTGGGATTTGATTATGGATTGATTTTAGGCGTTTTGAATCGAATATTTTCCGTTTTCATCCTCATTTGCAGTGTTTCGCGATCCTTCCCGTCGGTGACCATTATTTTGACCTCCTCTAGGTGAGTTTCGAACATTTTTCACCACCAAACTAGTTGGTATTTGATTGTGGATTGATTTTAGGCGTTTTCAACTGAATATTATGCGTTTTCATCCCCATTTGCATCGTTTTGATATTATTTTGCTTGTTTTCTCTTTTTCATTGTATGTATGTAATTGCTTGTATTTTTTTATTTGCAATTATAATTTTTATCTTAGAATATTTTTTTTTTAGTTTTTTTGGCCTATTTCTTTTTTTAATTGAATTTTTATAATAATATTTGTAAAATTACGAAATAAAATTATATTTATTGTTATTTGTAAAATTGGACTAATTGTATTTGATTTTTTAATATTATTGTTGCATTAATTTTTATTTTATGTATGTAGATTTATTATAGATTCATTGTGGACCAAGGTCGATCTGCCGTATATGGATTCATTGAACCTCAAACCATTCAATCTTCGGGAAACTCACATGACCACATCAAACTTTATTTGCAAACATGGATGGTTGAGTCAAATAGAGAGATCTACTTTGCGCCATACATTGATGCGTATGTTTTTTTTCTAGTAATATTTTATGAAGTATTAGTAATTATTTTTGCTAAGTACTTGTGATTGATGGTAGGTATCATTGGCAACTATGTGTCATCATTCCAAGACAATGCACGGTTGTATGGTTTTATTTATGCCATAGGAAGATTCCATCTGCTTTGAAAAACATGTTACAAGAGTAAGTATTAATTTTTTTTCAATCATAACCTATGTATCTACTTAGTTATAAAAACTAACATATGTTTTATGTTTCCAAAATTTCATTAGAATTGTGAGTAAGCCTATAGGCCAAGTTAAAGTATTATATTCAAAGGTTAGAACTCATTTAGTTTAAAGTTATTAATTTTTGTATGTCAACTTATGACTTTGATATGTGTTTTATTTTATTTGTAATGTTTAGTGTAACAAGCAAGAAGATTAATGGGAATTGTGTATATTAGTTTAGAATATATGTTGAAACTTAAGTGTTATTAGATATAACTGTAACTCCATAATTGTGCTTAAATTATTATGAAACTGTTCTGGGAATTTGCTGATTTTCAGGTGTGGGAATATTGTAAAAACAACCAAATTAAAAAAAAACACAGAGCAGATTGACGTCTGGTGGTGCTCTGACAGACGTTATTTAACGTCTGAGCTTACTATGGCGGACGTTATTTAACGTCTGTCAGAGCCCAACAGAAGTCAAATTGCTCTATTTTTTTGGTTCCATTTAGCGCGAAAATTGACGTCTGCTGCTTTTGGCACCGACGTTGGATAACGTCGGACCCCTATTGCCCCGACGTTAAGTGACGTCTGTTTTGTTTTCCGACGTTATTTTAACGTCACCCAATACGACATCGGTGTTTGGGCAGACGTCAAAGGTCGAAAATATCGGACGTTAAAAGACTTTTCTGTGTTAGTGATTTGCCTTCCCCGGATGATATAGGAGCTCGAAGTCATAATCTTTCAGGAACTCCATCCACCTCCTCTGCCTCATGTTCAGCTCCTTCTGGTCAAACAAGTACTTTAAACTTTTGTGGTTGCTGAACACACGAAATTGAGCACCATAAAGATAATGCCTCCAAATCTTCAAGGCAAAGACTATCACTGCCAACTCCAGGTCATGAGTGGGGTAATTACGCTCATGCACCTTAAGTTGTCTCGAAGCATAAGCCACCGCCTTCTTTTCTTGCATCAAAACACAACCAAGTCTAAGATGAGACGTGTCGTAGTAGACCTCAAACGATTTCCCAACGTTCGGAATTACCAATATGGGGGCACTAGTCAACCTCCGTTTAAGCTCTTGAAAACTCTCTTCACACTTGTCTGTCCAAGTGAAAGGTTGGTCCTTCCGAGTAAGCAATGTCAAAGGTGCCACTACTTTGGAGAATCCTTCTATAAATCTCCTATAGTAGCCCGCTAACCCCACAAAGCTCTTGATTTCTGTGGCCGACTTAGGGCTTTCCCACTTAACCACTGCCTCAACCTTCGCTGGATCCACTGAAATACCCTGCGCCAATATCACGTGCCCCAAAAACTGAACTTCATCCATCCAGAACTCACACTTGGATAACTTGGCATAAAGTTGCTTCTCTCTTAAGACACCAAGCACCAACCTCATGTGTTCTGCATGCTCCTCTTGAGTTCTAGAATAGATAAGGATGTTGTCTATGAAGACTACGACAAACTTATCTAGGAAGGGCCAGAAGATCTTGTTCATGTAGTCCATGAACACTGCTGGAGCGTTGGTCACTCCAAACGGCATAACCACAAACTCATAGTGGCCATATCTGGACCTGAAAGCCGTCTTCTGTATATCATCAGCCTTCACCAAAATCTGATGATAACCCGATTGCAGGTCTATCTTCGATAATACAGACAACCCATGCAACTGATCCATCAAGTCATCAATTCTCGGGAGCGGATACTTGTTCTTGATAGTCATCTTGTTCAGTTGCCCGTAGTCCACACACAGATATGAACTCCTATCCTTCTTCTTTACCAATAGCACTGGCGCTCCCTAAGGCGAAGTGCTGGGCCGGATAAACTGCTTCGCCATCAATTCCTCTATTTGCTTCTTAAGTTCAACCAATTCTGCCGGAGCCATGCGATATAGGGCGATCGACACCGGGCCTGTCCCTGGTACTAGATCTATAGAGAACTCCACTTCTCTACTGGGAGGCAATCCTGGCACCTCCTCCGGGAATACATCTCCAAAATCCTGCACAACCGCTATCACTAACGTCGTCTCTCCTTTCTCCACCTCCAGATGTGTGAAGATCATGTAACACTGCGCGCCGTTATGTAGTTCCTTCATAACACCCTGAAAAGACACCAACTCAGGCTCCTCTACGTTGGGAAAAAGCAGGTTCTTCCCTCGACAATCTATAAGAACGCGATTGGCAGAGAGCCAATCCATTCCTAAGATTACCTCCAACTCTTGTAGAGGCAGACAAATTAGGTTCACCTTGTACCTGCGTCCCTCTACCTCCACTGGACACCTAGCACATAAGGACGATGTCTTGACCAAACCTGACGCCAGAGTAGACACTGCAAGCTCACACTATAGCTCGCGCATCGGCAGACCCAAGCGTTCCACACATGCATTTGACACAAAGGAGTGTGTCGCTCCAGAATCATACAACACACATCATCTCCTCCCAGAAATCATACAATAACCCATAACAAGGTTACCTGAACCTGCAGTCTCTGCTCCGGTCATGGCATAGACTCTGCCCGTCACCTGAGGCCTGTTGCCTTTATCTCTCCGCTGGTGCTGGTGAGGGGTCTGTACTGGAGGACGTGTTGCTGCCCTGGCAAGGTTGGGACAGTCCTTCCCAAAGTGGCCTTCCTTGCCACAGTTGTTGCACCTACGGTAACCCTCCATGCGTGGACAAGCACTCCTCAGGTGGGGTCCTCCGCATATGTAACACTGAACTCGGCCCTGCTGAGGAGAAAAGCTCCTAAACCCCTGAGGCTGATGGTGGGGTCTATCATATGGTCTCCTCCGCTACTCGTGTCTAGGCTTAGGCCCAGATGGTCCACCAATCCTCTAAGGCAGTTGTGGCTGTTGTGGGTGCTGGCGTTCCACCTCACGCTTCATCTTCTCCATCACCCTGGCCTTCTCCACCCGAGCGGCAAAGTCCTTGATGGACAAAGGAGCCACCATCAAGCGGATATCACCGCGAAGGCCATTCTCGAACTTACGGCATCTCCACTCCTCATCGAGCGGTAGAGTATAGAAGCGGCTGAGGTGCTTGAACCTCTCAGCATACTCTGTCACAGTCTTCCCTCCCTGGGTCAACTGGAGGAACTCCACCTCCTTGGCGTACCGGATGCTGTCTTGGAAGTACTTGGAGAGGAATCTATCTCTGAAAGCCTCCCATGTCACTGGCTCATCTCTCTCCTCCAGAATGGATTTGGTGTTGATCCACCATTGCTCCCCCTCCCCCGTGAGTATGTACCCAGAGAATGCCAACATGTTCTCCGCAGGGCACATCTTAGCATCATAGATGCGTTTTAGGTCCTTCAGCCATTGGTCTGCGGCATCAGGACTGGTCTTGTCGTCAAACTTCGCCGGGTGATGCTTTAGAAAGTCTTCCAAGCTCCACTCCCTAACTGTAGGTCGTGGCTCGGGGCCAAACACAGGGGTAGTCGCCCTGTTCTCCTCCAGCTGGCGGAGGGCCTCCATATGCTGCCGATGAGCATCCGCAGCAGCTACTCTTGCAGCTTCCATCTACTGCATCACCACTTGCTGCTGATCAAGCGACGCCGCCTGTCGTTGCATGGATGCCTCATGCTGATGCATCATCACAGTACTCTGGTGCGCCATAGCCGCTAACATGGCTTCTATAGTTCTCGCGATGTCCGGTGCATCGCCTTGGGAGGATTGAGTGTTCCTACGGTGAGGTGCCATAGCTCACTAGAATAGAGAAAATCACTTGGTTAGACTCGGTAAGATAGGATTTTAACTAAACACTCAGAGACACACATAGAAAGCTAAGTGGACAATCCAAGTCCACAGACCTAAGGAATGACCGCTCTAATACCATAAATGTAACACCTCATTTAATTGAGTACGCGAAATTAAAGGAAGCGTTACAAGAAAGATAACATAAAAGCGCGGTTTGGGAGCTTTAAAATCAACTCCATACAACCCATGGCACACCACGATGCCCAAAAGAAAACTAGATGAAAAGTAAGCAAAGTACGTAAATCTAAGGACGAACAAATACGTGCGTCGCAGCCTTAAATAAACTCATACGGAAAATATAAACTAGTCCACGCGGACTATGTAGCGGAATCTCCACCCCCTGTTGCCTACGGGTGTTCCTCGCATCTGCTCACACCAACAAGTTAATGATCATCGCAAAAGAGAGTACCACACAACAGATCACACAACAAAGAAAGTAGGGTAAGCTAGAGTACAGAGAGTTCATCTATCAAATCAGATATAATTCCACAATACCATACATTCAAATCAACCAAGCATATTATGACTGTTCACGCAATACACTATGACACAACTCGACTCATCCGGATACATATAACCATGGTCGGATTCAGCGGATGCTTGCACTTGTGGTGGATACCTCTACTCACCCCCGAGCTATGTGTTACAAATGTTACAATAAATCAATTTCCCTCACCACAAGGTTAGCCCTTAATGAATTTCAAGCCTCCTGCTACTCTCACCACAAGAGTCAGTCCGCTATGGGTGAGACTAACTGACTCCCTAGAGTGTCAAGATGCAACCTTACCTTGAATCCTTACCTAGTTATACAGATGGGGCACCACCATGGACACCCACTAACAAGGGCCATGGAATTACGTCCCGACCACTAAAGTGCGACCCTGGGAATCCCACCTAGAGAATCCCAAGGAATTACACACTGACACGGATCAAACTTCCTTAATCAACCAAACAGATTTATCATGCATACACACAATCATATACATACATCTCATACAGTTTCTCATGATGCATCGCCTTCGTATCCTCAACCAAGCCATACCGACTCTTTATTCTCGAACCAAAATATGGAACTCCATCTCATATCGTTACCGTGCCACATTGATACCAACCCTTTCATGTCTCATGTTGAATTCATACCAAACTCATCATTTCAATTTCATGAATCATCTCATACAATTTTTATGCTAAGATCGTACCAACCCATTATTCACAATTCATGATTTACCTCACACATGCATACTCATTTATCTCATACTCTCATCACAATACTTAATTCAAGCCATACATTCACCAACCAAGTAAGGAAAACAATCACACAGCGCCCTGCCTCGCCCAGCACCTCGCTTAGGCCGAAGGATCTTGCTCAGGTGAGACATGCTCGCTCAGGCGAGTCCCCTTCGCTTAGGCGAGGGCTCGAAAGGGCATTAGGAAAACCATGCGGGATCTCGCTTAGGCGAGACCCCTCTCGCCTGGGCGAGATACTCGCTCGCTCAAAGTAATGAACGAGTCGCCTGGGCGACCACTCGCGAAATAGGGTTTGGGCGAGTCCCTGCTCATCTCGCCTAGGCGAGACTGGCTCGCTTGGGCGAGTTTAGCAGGTCTCGCCACTGTTTTCCTGCAACACTCCCCCATACCAGCTCAACCACAGATTCATACGACAGATTCATGCATTCCAAATCAGTATAGCATCACATCACCCATACAAACTTAAATTGACAGCCAAACGACGAGGAAAACAGGACAAATGAGCAAGGTCTTAGCTTCCCTACCTGGAAAAATGGCAAGCACGAGATCTCGACTCTAAACAGCAGGGAACGTCAACTCAAATGGCGATTCAAGGTGCTGGAAAGAAACGAGCAACAGGGAAATGAGTAGCCCAACGTAACAGTAGCAGAACAATGAGTACAGTTGGAGGGATAGTTACGTAGAATATGGAAACGGGTTTGAGCTTTGTTCGATCGGGAAAATGTAAACCCTAGCAGAGCTCTTTACGACAGCGGAGGGAGACGGCATATATCTAGGTTTCTAAAAAAGAGTAGAAGTGTGAATTAGGGCAACACGAATGACTTTTATCCTATGGACCAACTTTTAGGTCCAACTGCTGTAGGGCAGCCCTTAGAATGAGGGAGCAGAATAAATGGGCCTTAGAGTCGCAAATTTCGGCATATTACAATAAACCATAATAAATGGAATGTATATATTAAGGGAAACACAATAATTGTACAATAAACCTGAAATATCAAGTTTTAAACCAAATATCATATAACAAATACTAACCAAATATCAAGTTTAAAATAAAGCTAAAGTATAGCACACTAACCTAAAGCTACATTTAAACCTCAAATAACAAATTTCTAAAAGTTATTTATAAAAATTCAAATAATCAGGAGAGAGCTGTGATTGTTGTGGAATTTCCTATTCTTGATAATTATGTTATTGATTTTTTTGGGTTGTTAAGGGTCGCATGGTAATTTCGTTGGTCTCGGTTGAAGAAGTGTTGTTGAAAGAAAGTTTGTGCATCAAAACAAAAGAACTACATATTTATGAGTACATTATATGATGAGTGCATATTTTGGGTCTCCTTTCAATCGGAATGGATAAGATATGTTCCTGATTTTCCCACAAGAAGAGGCGGGATGGCCATATTCTCTGTCAATTCAACGGTCTCTCTCCACATCTTCAAGCGTGAAACTGTTTTCTGTTTCAACATCTTCCGCCAACAGAGTCCAAGCTCATATTTAGACCCAAAATTTCAAAGTTTAAGGTCACTCGGTGGGGGAGAGATATAAAGTTTGTTTTGCAAAAACTATATAATATAAGTTTTTATTACAGTTAAATCATACTAATTCTTAAATTAGCTTGTTAGTGTGTGATAAAACTAATTATGTGGGAACTATAAATTGGTAGAGTAATAAATACGCAAGTTTATAAAACTTATATATGTTTGTAAGACAAAATTATATTTTATGTAATCATAATTATAATTTTTTATTTTAAAAAGTAATTAAATTTTTTATTAAACAGATTAGTATTTTTTTATTTTTAAAAAATTAAGTGTAATACATCATTTGGACAAAATATATTATTTTAGTTATTAATCAAATTTAATTTTACAAAGTTTTTATTGCTCAATTTAAACTAATGCCATGGAGTTTTTTTTATAATTTTTATTATCTTTAATTTTTAGATAAAAGCATGTGAGAAAATATTAGTTACTTTAATTTATAATATTGAATTTTCTGAATTTGAACTATATAACAAATGAAAAAAAGACCCAATAAATAATAAAAAGATTGTAATAATTAAGTAAATATTCAATTTATGCCTCGGTTGTTATTGACCCGAGGCAGTAAAGCCAGTTTATGTCTCGGTTGCTACTGACCCGAGGTAGTAAAGTGTCAACAATATTTTTTTCTTTTTTTTTTCGGACTCTATGGCTTCAGGTGTTAGGACCCGAGGCAGAAGATGGTGATATGCCTCAGTTTTCAATTGAATCGAGGCAAAAAGTGGGGTAAAAATCTCCAAAACCAGAAACAGTCCATCTCCTTCCTTTGATGCGCAAAAACCCTAACTCTCTTATTTCCCTCTTCGATCCTCTGCGTAAGTTTCATCAAGGAGTTGGAGAAGTGTAGCAATGGAGTGCTAAAGCATTGCATTATAAATGGGTTCGTGACATTGTTGTTTTTGTGACTCTTGTTGCATTGGATATGAAGTTCTGATGGAGGCGTTGCTATGCAATGAATCTCGCGATTAGGGGTTCGTGATGGCTTGGTTCAGATGTTGCAGCGTTGAGTTTTTTGGCGTGGTGGACGTGTGTTGGCGAGGTTCGTTGTGGTTCGTCTACGTGGAAGAATCCATGGCGCGTTCTGGATTGTTGGGTTCGTTCCGTCTTGCTGCAACGGGATTTTGGCAAAAAACTTGTTCGTTTCGTGAGTGCAGGTACGTGAACGAAGCTACACCAATGGTGGTTCGAAGGTACTGCATCGTTCTCGATCTACCTGTGGTCTCGATCTGCTCCGTCAGCATTGTTCCAACGTCGTTCGTGTGGTGAAGATGGTGTGGAAGGCCAGAGTGGAAGGTCGGAGAAGAAGAGAGAAAGATCATTTCTGCAACTTTTTTTTTTTAAATTTTTTTAACGCATATTATACCTCGGTTGCCATTAGAACCGAGGCAGTAATGATGGGATATGACTCGGTTGAAAATCGAGGCGGAAAGATGACCCTTTTTGTCTCGACTGAACATGCCTCAGGTCTTAAATCGAGGCCAAATTACCAAAATAACCGTTGCAAAAAGTCTTTCCTGCACTGATGACTATTTTTACTTATTTTATTAATTTTTTTTCTGTCGATCGAATTAGTTTAGTTAATTTATTTGTTTTGCTAATCTATATAAGCAAAGGGAAGGAGTGATATGATAAGGAAAAAAAAAATAGAATAATGTTAATAATTTATAATTATTTTATTTTAGTATACTTGTATTCAAATTAGTTATAATTACAACTTTCTTAAAACACAACTTCGGTAAGTTTTTTTTTTCTAAAATTTAAGTTGGTATATATGTAAGCATATATGAAATAAATATGAATTGACACTCAATTGTTTTGTTCACTTTATTTGAATTATAGAATTTAAAATATATGTACAATAATTTAAATTTTGAAATAGACCTGACAGTCCTTATAAACATATTAAATCAACTTATATAAACATAAAAAATTTCCAAATTAAAAAACAAAAAAAGGTTACGAGCAACGCAATGTTTGAGGGTAAAAATATTTAGTTATATATTATTAGAAATCTTTTTTTTCTTTACAAGTTTACCTTTACATGATGTTTTTTTCCACATAGAAGACACTTTCTCTTTACAAGTTGTCAAAGGGAAGACGATTTATATTTCTAGTCGAGAATTTAGCTTAATTAGTCGGATGGTATCCATTTTCATTCGGATGTTTTAATTTGATCCCCACTTTTAAAAAAAAATGTCAATTGTGTCTCAACTTTTGAAAAAGTGTCTCAATTAGGTCATGTTCAGAAGAAGATTATTAACACCATTAATAGCGTACCATGTGTCGATCTCTAGTTTTTTTCATTTTTTTATTTTTTTTTAATTTTAATTTTTTTGAATTTTTTTTACCATGTGTCAGGTCCTTGGTGTGCATTAATTATTGATATATTTGAATGTGAGACGTGATAATGTAATCCTAAAATTATAGGAATTACCACACATATGCATTTGGTTGTGCATTTGACTTGGTAATTGATGAGTTGTGGGTTCAATCCTTGCCAAGAACAATTTACTCTCTTTTTGCAAAATTTTTCTTGGCATGAATATGAAAGGGTTTAGGAACCCTAGCCACCAAGAAAGGCAGCCTAGAGGACTGAAAAATATTTTGTAATGGGTATTGAAAGACAATTAAACCACATTCTCATTGAATTTTCATTTTAAAGTGTTAAAGGGTAATTAAGAAAGGATTAACTTTGAGAGAGGGAGAGTAATTAGAGAGAGGGACCTGGAATTGTGGTGTGAAGGTTGGGCAACGGTGTTCTGGCATTTGGCACGTACTGCAGAGAGGAATTGGAGTGGAAAACAATTCGTGGGGGGTGTAAGCAAGGGACAAGAGTGTTTTTGGGGTTGGAGACACATCAAATTTGTGTTTTAGCAAGGAATCCAGGTAAGAGGAGTCATTTTAAGCATTTTAATTCGTGAATAATTGTACTGTGAATTAGATGAATTGAATTGCATGAAAACCCTGCTAAATCACGCTGTTTTCACAAAATTATGGGTTCTCGCCCATAAACTGCCTGGCGGGCATGAAGGTGCCACCAGGCGGCATAACAGTTTTAATCTAGTTCCTGGGTTCTGTCTCGAGTTGCTTGGCGGAGGGTTGAAATTCGCTAGGCGGTACATGATGATTGTTGTTGTTCTGCTTTGTTTTCGTGATTTTTGTCATGTGTTGAGGTCCATTGGGATATGTTTGCCTAATTGAATGTTGATTATGCTTGTATGTTGTTGCTTGGAGTGTTTGGAATTCGGATTGGGATTAAGAACTTTAAGGGCTCATTTACGCGAGGGATGGAGTATACATTCTGGAAAATTTGATGTTCGTGATGCATTAATTAAAATAGTATGAGATTATGGAGTGGATTAGTAGCATAAAATTATATTGTTCTGAAATATTTCTGCGAGGTGGTTGGTTGAAAAATAGAGGAGAGGGACTGGGTTCGCAGGTGTAAGAAACCTGGGATTTTACCCAGGCACTGACGTGCCGCTTGGCAGCATCTCATTAGCCGTCAGGCGATGGGCAGCTAAACAACTCTGTGGGGAGAAATTTGGTACAATGGACGCAATGTGGATTATAGGTGAGTTGGTTTGGGAGAAAAGTTAGCTTGTCTGGAGGAAATATAGGGGAATAGGATGTGGTTATGGCTATATGTAGTGCATTGATTTGAGTGTGCAATTGGAATGGTGAGTAGATAACCGTGAGTCTTGGTATGATGGTTAAAACTGATTGAACGATAAAAGAATGTATTAAACAGGTTAAGCATAGGAATTGGAGCTGAATGGAATTATGTAACCGTGAGTACAAATTACTTTGGTAAGAGTTTGTATAGTCTGTGGTGGAGGAAGAATTATATATTTCAGAACTAAGTAAGTTCAATTGGACAGATTAGCCAATTCTCTTAAGTTTGATTAAACAATTATGTTTGAGGGAAGAACTTGGTTAATCAAATGGTAAGAATAAAAGAACCTATGAATGAGATATAGGAAATTAAAGTGATGGTGGACGGTTGGGAAACTAGTAAGCCCATAAAAGCAAAGGCGCGATATATCTTAGAGAAATATGTATTATAGGACCAACAAAATTGAGTGCCAAAACCAGCAGCAGAGTGCCTCTGGTATGGCGCTTTGTAGCTTGTTGATACCCGTCAGGTGATAGGAACAACGAGAGAGGTCCCCGCACCGCGTGGCACCTGGCGGCAAGGTGTGCTCCGCCAGGCGGTGACTGTAAAACAGTGGGTCTGGGAAAGCGCTGGCGCTTGGTGGTGAGGAGGTTCTGCCAGGCGGTCTGGGCTGGTTTTGCTTGGCGGCTCTTAGGGCTGTGCTAGACAATAAATTCTGCAGTCTTTGTTTTGTATGTGTATTGCATTGTGCATTGATGTTATACTTGGATCGGGTGATGTTGTGTCATGAGCGGGTAGGTTTATGGACGGTGGTGAACATGTGATGATATGAGCGGCGAGGTTCATATCCAGTTACTCTCGCGTAGGGATACGAGCGAGGTAGGTTCGTAGGTTCCGTGCTCATGCTTGAGAGATGCTGCTGCGGGGAGGTACATGGTTGGTGGATCACATGTGTTGGACTACGGGCGGGCAGGTCCGTAGATCAAGACTACGAGCGGGGAGGTTCGTAGAGCAGAACTACGAGCGGGGAGTTTCGTAGAGGCAGGACCACGAGCGGGCAGGTTCGTGTGAGCATCAAATTCCTGTGTCCAAGGCTAACCATTTGTGTGATTTGAAGGCTGAAAAGTCTTGGGGTTAAGGTCTTGGCCAAGAACTAAGTAAAATGAAAAGATATGTGCATTTCTTATCTTGTGTTATTATATATGTTTTGTCTAATTTCATCAGCTCACCCTTTCTGTTTGTGTTTGGTGATAATCGTGTGATTTGTTACACGGGAGCAGATGTTGATACATGTGATGATGAGGATGATCAGACCACAGAGTGAGGGCTAGCAGGGATTACAGCTAGCGATTTTGTTATGTTTTTCATTATGAATAAGAATTTTGGAACTTGTAATACTTTTGTTATTTCTATTTTATAAAGTTTGGCGCGTGTTTACACATTTTAAATTTTCCCGCGTTTGGGAATAATAATTTTGAGACTTTTGAGATTCACTTTTCTATTCTTAATTATTTAATTAAGTAATATTCCGCATATCATCCTCAGACAGATGGGTAGTTAAAGCGGACAATCCAATCATTGAAGGATTTGTTATGAGCTTGTTTGTTGGATCATATGGAAGGTTGGAGTGAGATGCTTCCATTGGTGGAGTTCACATACAACAGCAACTACCACTCCAGTATAGGCATGGCATCATATGGGGCCTTGTATGGGCGACGATGTAGGACAACGCTATGTTGGAACCAGGATAGTGAATCCCTGGTATTGGGTCCAGAATTTCTACAGCAGACTTCTGAGAAGGTCAAGGCAATTCAGGAGCAAATGAGAGCTACTCAGAGCAAACAGAAGTTATACGCAAATAAGAGGAGGCGACCTCTAGAATTTGAGGCAGGAGATCATGTGTTTCTCAGAGTAACACCGACAGCGGGTATTGGAAGGGCTATCAAATCAAGGAAGTTAACTCTGAGGTTTGTTGGACCCTATCAGATATTGAGGAGGATTGGCGCTACAGCTTACGAAATTGCCCTGCCACCCCACTTGGCGAATCTGCATAATGTATTTCACGTTTCTTAGTTGAGGAAATACATAGCAGATCCATCGCATGTACTGGAGTCAGACGACATTCAGATTAGGGAAGACTTGACGGTTAACACCAGACCAATGCAGATTCTTGATTCTCAAGTGAAGAAGTTGCGAGGGAAGGAGATCAGGACAATGAAAGTGCTATGAGATGAAGCTACTCAGGAAATGACTTTGGAGATGGAGGATCGCGTGAGGCAATCATACCCGCACTTGTTTCCTGGTAAGTTCTATTTTCGAGGACGAAAATCTTTAAAGGTGGGGGAATGTAAGACCCGAGAAAATTAAATAATTAATTTAATTATTTAATAAATGCGGGTAATAGAAGTCTTTAAGGAAATTAATGTGGAGTGCTATGACGTGGAAAAGTACTAGCTCAAGTGGTTGAGAGTACTTTATTGTGTGTGAGGACTTGGGTTCATGTCCTGTGTATGCCAATTGTGTGTTATTTTCATCTGTGCATTATTTATTGATATATTTGAATGTCAGATGTGATAATGTAATCCTAAAATTATAAGAATTATCACAAATATGAATTGGTTGCGCATTTGACTTGGTATTTGATGGGTTGTGGGTTCAAACCTTGCTAAGAACATATTTACTTTGGGCTGCGAGGTTCTGGCATTTGGCACGTAGTGCAGAGAGGAATTGGAGTGGAAACCATTCTTAGGGGTGCAAGCAAGGGACAAGAGTGTTTTTGGGGTTGGAGACACATCAAATTCGTGTTTTAGTAAGGAATCCAAGTAAGGGGAGTTATTTTAAGCATTTTAATTCGTGAATAATTGTACTGCGAATTGGATGAATTGAATTGCATGAAAACCTTGCTAAATCACGCTGTTTTCACAAAATTATGGGTTCTCGCCCAGAAATCGCCTGGCGGCACCATAAAGGTGCCGCTAGGCGGCACAACAGTTTTAACCTAGTTTCTGGGTTCTATCTCGAGTTGCTTGGCGGAAGGTTGAAATTCTCCAGGCGGTACATGATGATTGTTGCTGTTCTGCTTTGTTTTCGTGATTTTCGTCATGTGTTGAGGTTCATTGGGATATGTTTGCCTAATTGAATGTTGATTATGCTTGTATGTTGTCGCTTGGAGTGTTTGGAATTCGGATTGTAATTAAGAACTTTAAGGGCTCATTTACGCGAGGGAAGGAGTATACATTCTAGAAAATTTGATGTTCGTGATGCATTAATTAAAATAGTATGAGATTATGGAATTGATTAGTAGCATGAAATTATATTGTTCTGAAATATTGATTCGAGGTGGTTGATTGAAAAATAGAGGAGTGGGATTGGGTTCGCAGGTGTAAGAAACCTGGGATTTTACCCAGGCATTGACGTGCCGCTTGGCAACATCTCATTAGCCGCCAAGCGATGGCAGCTGGACAACTCTGTGGGGAGAAATCTAGTACAGTGGACGCGAGGTGGATTATAGGTGAGTTGGTTTGGGAGAAAAGTTAGCTTGTTTGGAGGAAATATAGGGGAATAGGATGTGGTTATGGCTATATGTAGTGCATTGATTTGAGTGTGCAATTGGAATGGTGAGTAGATAACCGTGAGTCTTGGTATGATGGTTTAAACTGATTGAATGATAAAATAATGTATTAAACGGGTTAAGCATAGGAATTGGAGTTGAATAGAATTATGTAACCATGGAGTACAAAGTAATTTGGTAAGAGTTTGTATAGTCTGTGGTGGAGGAAGAATTATATATTTCAGAACTAAGTAAGTTGAATTGGACGGATTAGCCAATTCTCTTAAGTTTGATTGAACAATTATGTTTGAGGGAAGAACTTGGTGAATCAAATGGTAAGAATAAAAGAACCTATGAATGAGATATAGGAAATTAAAGTGATGGTGGACGGCTGGGAAACTAGTAAACCCATAAAAGCAAAGGCGCAATATATCTTAGAGAGATCTATATTATAGGACCAACAAAATTGAGTGCCAAAACCAGCAGCAGAGTGCCTATGGTATGGCGCTTGGTAGCTTGTTGATACCCGTCAGGTGATAGGAACAACGGGAGAGGTCCCTGCACCACGTGGCGCCAAACGGTCTGGGCTGGTTTCGCTTGGCGGCGCTTAGGGCTGCGGCAGACGATAAATTCTGCAGTCTTTGTTTTGTTTGTGTATTACATTGAGCATTGATGCTATACTTGGATCGGGAGATGCTGTGCCATGAACGGGTAAGTTTATGGATGGTGGTGAACATGTGATGATATGAGCGGGGAGGTTCATATCCAGTTACTCTCGCGTGGGGATATGAGCGAGGTAGGTTCGTATGTTCCGTGCTCATGCTTGAGAGATGCTGCATGCGGAGAGGTACGTGGCTGGTGGATCACATGTGTTGGACTACAGGCGGGCAAGTCCGTAGAGCAGGACTACGAGCGGGGAGGTTCGTAGAGGCATGACCACGAGCGGGCAAGTTCGTGTGAGCATCATATTCCCGTGTCCAAGGCTATCCATTTGTGTGATTTGAAGGCTGAAAAGTCTTGGGGTTAAGGTCTTGGCCAAGAACTAAGTAGAATGAAAAGATGGGTGTATTTCTTATCTTGTGTTATTATATATGTTTTGTCTAATTTCATCAGCTCACATTTTCTGTTTATGTTTGGCAATGATCGTGTGATTCGTTATACGAGAGTAGATGTTGATACAGGTGATGCTGAGGATGATTAGACCATGGAGTGAGGGCTAGCTGGGATTAGAGCTAGTGATTTTGTTATGTTTTTAATTTTGAATAAGAATTTTGGAACTTGTAATACTTTTGTTATTTCTATTTTATAAAGTTTGGTGCGTGTTTACACATTTTAAATTTTCCCGCATTTGGGAATAATAATTTTGAGACTTTTGAGATTCACTTTTCTATTCTTAATTATTTAATTAAGTAATATTCCTTAGGGATGTTACAAGTGCCATATGGCAAGGTATGTCACGTGTTAGTGTCATTAACAAGGGTCATGGTCTTGATTTCAATTTAGTGCCCACCTATGTCTATTTGTTTCAATTTAGTCCACACATATGTCTGTTTGTTTCAATTTAGTCCCTACATGTAACATCCCGGTTGGACATTACTAATTTAAATAATTAGAATAGGAAAAATTATGAAATCACATTTATAATAATTACTTTTCCCAAAACAAGGGAAAATTTACAACATTTATTATACCACAATAAATCAAAATCCACAAACTATGATTATCGATTACACACTCCGAGTCTAGTAAGATAAATGATTACAAAACGTTTAAAATTCATAAAACAAGAAAACATCATTGTACGTCCTGGCGACCAGGCTGCACCCGATCGGAAATGTTCATTCGGTTGAGGGTTACATGAAACCTCCCACATCACCTCGGAAGGTCCTCGGTTGAGGGCTCAGCAGGTTGGAAATGTTAGGCTGAGGGTTACATGAAACCTCCCACATCACCTCGGAAGGTCTTCGGTTGAGGGCTCAACAGGTCGGAAATGTTAGGCTGAGGGTTACATGAACACCCCACATCACCTCGGAAGGCCCTCGGCTGAGGGTTACACCATCGGTAAGAAGTTGGTTGATGCTTACACCAAAAGACCTGCAACATCCAAGCTTGGAAAATCGCGCATATAAGTCGGACAAAAAGGTATGTCTACTAAACCTAAGTTCCAGGAGAATTGTCTTAGAGAAAATAGTTTAGAGTCTACATTAGTTAGATCAAATTCCTTCACGAAACAATATAACGGTAAACACAATTACACATAACTCATAAAGTTCAAAGTGCTTCGAAGGAAGCAAAAGTGCGCTTCTACAAAGATACCCAAAGTTCGAGAAACATCAAAATACCAAAATAGATACAAGTCCTCTAAAGATGTACGCAAAATAAGAAGCCACAGGACATCAATCCTCAACTATATGCCCATCTACGACAACTTTGCAAACATCAGCACCAGATACATCAGCAGAAGGGCACAAGAGTCGCACATACTCCAAAGCAGCTTCAAAACCAAGACCATAAGTAGAAACGGCCTCATTAGCGAGCTTCTCCTCCAAAGCCCTCCAAGATCTCTCTTTCTCAGCAACCTCTTCCTCCATTCGACGTATAGTTGCTTCTAAGTCAGTCACTCGCTTATCGCTCTCCTCCAACTTCTGCTTAAACGCTTGGAGCTTCTCCACCTCAGCCACAAGACGAGCTACCTCCTCTTTTGCCAATGTCAACTCAGACCGAATAAGAGTCATCTCCTTGCTACGTTGATCATCGACCACACTTAAGCGGTTCATTTTACCGTAGAGAGCAGCTATCGATACACCCGCCTTGTGAAGAAATGCGTGAGCATCCTCCTGAAGGGAGGAAATTTCTTGGTTCAACAAACATTATAAATCCCCTTCGAAAATTTTATGAGAAAGGCTGTGAGCAGTATGGTTAAAGTTCGAGTCCCAAAAACTGTGACAAACGTTGCTTGAACCTTCTACAGGCATCATCCCCTTGGAAGAGAGCGTATGCTTTAACTTCATAGAAGTTGTGACAGCATCCTCACTTGGAGTCCGGGAAATCCCCACTGGACGCCGTCGCTTCAAACCCGGTTCAGACAAGGTCTCCTCTTCATCTGAAAGCATTGGTAATACCTCCGGAGTAGGAGGATCATGGGAGATAGCCTTCATACTCCTCAAACGACGAGCCAGGTCATGCTTGGTCATTCTCATTCGCGCCTCTACAAAATATACACAAGGTTAGAATGTATTAAAAAGTAATTTCCTTCAAAGTCTAAATATTATGCATGTACCGATGTGAAGTTTGAGGTTGCCCGGTTGGAACTCCAAGAGAATAAGTTGTTTAGTGTCAAAAGTCACCCCTAGTTCTTCCAACATGAGGCAATATTCCCTCTCAAAAGGAGTAAGGTCGACTAATTGCCGAGCTCCCAGGTTGTTGGGATTTTGGGTCCAATACAAAGGAAATCCAGTCAGGAGGTCGGCCTTACGCGGGGAAGCCCTAACTTTAAGGAAAGCACCCTTGAATCCCTTGTAAGAAGACTGGAACAACGTTAATAAACCCCTACCTCCAACACTATTCACCGATAGCCACATTTGTCTCGGATTTTTCTTCATCTCGAA
Organism: Vigna unguiculata; assembly: GCF_004118075.2. NCBI lineage: Eukaryota > Viridiplantae > Streptophyta > Magnoliopsida > Fabales > Fabaceae > Vigna > Vigna unguiculata. The sequence goes on along the minus strand of NC_040286.1, from coordinate 12,453,246 downwards.
AAAATACAGGAAGGTATTTGGCGTCGGTACAACTCCAAAATGAGTACATAGAATGTGGAAACCCCTAATAAAAGCCCAACTATTCGGGTGGAGTTGACTTGGGGCAACATTCAGGATAGACAACACACCCTTCTCAAAAGAGCTTAGGGGAAGACGAAGACCAACCTTAGAGAGCAAGGTCGAGTAAAAGAAACAGAACGACCCTGAATGATCGCTGGACTCGTTCGCACAAACCGGCTCGTCTAATTCACATCGAACCACAAGAACATCCTCTTCGTCACTCTGACACAAGGGCTGTCCACGGCGGAATCGAGCTATAAAGCTGTCCGAAGTGAAGCTAGACGTCTCTCTACGAAGGGGTAACAGCGCCCAGGGATAGAAATCATCATAAGACGTCATCATCCTCTAAAGCCCTTAGCCAGTACAGATAAAACAAAGACCTATTAACCAAACACGGCGTAAACAAACCTTTCCTTCAACCTAAGTTCAGCGGCGAAACTGCAAAACCACCAAGAAAACTACTAAACACCACCGTCGACGATCGCAACTACACACCACTCTCCCCAAAAAAGCTCGAAAAACTACAGCTTCGAATCAACATTCATAAAACCAACACTAAAAACCCTAGACATGCGGCAAACGACGAAGAACCCCAGAAAATCCAAGGAGCACAACAGAAGAAGTGTGAAAATTAATCAAAAGAAAAGGCGGGAAATGAAAAAGAACACCTGTTGCCGGGGATGCCTGGAACTGCGAGCACCGCGAGGAGAAGCGCAAAAGAAAATGAAGTAAGAGCACCAAAAAACGAAATGGGAAGAGATTCAAAAAAATCTCCAAAGAAAACATGAAAGAAGCGTGTGAGAGAAGCTGCCTTAAATGTTGAAAAGACGCATGGCAGTTTTCTTGCATAGGGAAATTAAAACGTCAACCCACGTGGCACAAACCCATTAGCCACGCGCCGCACGCTACTCCAGACACGCACCAGGGAAGTCTGAACGACCTCTTCGCTCCATTGTCTAAAAAGGTGCTCGAGGTAGGAGGGTTAGTGTACGCCCTGGCGACCAGGCTGCACCCGACCTAGCTAATGCTATTTATTGTGTCGATCTGGGCCAGGTAGGTCATACAGTCATCCTGTCTCAGGCCAACCTTGATATTGGGCCAGGAGACGACCAATCTATAAGCTAGGCCAATACGCGACCTGGACCATTACATGACCAAACTATCTATGGGCCGATCTAGAACTGATCTATATACTAGGTCGATTTCAAGTGAACTTGTGTTTTGGGCCGATCTACGATCGACCTACCGATTTATGAGGGATGTTTGTTCTTAAAATCGCACCACCTTCTCTCTCTGTAACAGGTACATGACCACGTTCCCACCAGTTTCGGCATTCCCAACATTCCACCACCATAGGGTAACCGAACTGAGGACGAGGAAGGACCGATATAAAGTAGGCACCATACTCCGAAGAGGGGGTAGACATTTTCGGAGAGAAAAAAGAGAAAAAGAGAAATATTATCGAGCATCTGGCGAAGAGGACGATCATAAAGGTTTTTCCCCAAGCTAGCCCCTCTTTGACTCTATGCTTCACTAGCACCACCTACAACATCATCTGCTCGTGTAAAGCATTTCACGATCATCGTCAAATACAAGTACATAGGGTGAGCTCAACAAAATAAAATTGCACTACACAATGTAATAAATAACCATAAAATATTCCAACAGTTCTAATACTCCCAAGTCTCATCACATAGTATACTATTCTCTCATAATCAACCAGTTTTCTTTCCTACGCCCCAACGCCTCCAAGGAAGAACAAGAAACAACCATTACCTATTCACTAAAACCCGGTAAGAGCATTACTTTCCTTAGGACTTACAAGCAACCACCTTTGCCTGTTCACCAAAACCCAGCAAGAGCACAACCCTTACTTGTTCACCAAAACCCGGTAAGAGCGTTGCTTTTCCTAAGACTCACAAGTTATAATCCTTAATCCCCGACTTCCAAATCTTCCTTTGGATGCCTCTTGATTCTACACCCTTTGATGATTACATTGATCGATCCATGTTGCCATGAGTGTTTACTCACCCCTCCGACTCCAGGACACCATCTAATAGTCCACATGTAGGAAAAACACATAACCATTGGCCCAAAATATCGCACGAGCAATAAAATAGTAATAATGATAATAATAAAAAAAAGCAACAATAACAATAATGATAATAATAATAATAATAATAATAACCGAAACAACAAAAATAAAAATAAAAATAATGAAAATAACAATAAAATAAAATAAACAATAATACTAATAAGATAGAATAATAAGATAAAATAATAATAATAACAATAATAATAACAATAATAATAATAATAAAATAAAGCAATAATAATAAATAATAATGATAATAAAATCCTAAATAAAATAAAACAATGATAATAATAATAATATTAAAATAATAGTAAAATAAAATAAAAAATAAAATAATAACAATAAATATAATTATAATTATAAAACAAAATAAAAATAATAATAATAATAATACAAATAAAAATAAAAATAGTAATAATAATAATAATATTAATTATAATAATAATAATAATAAAACGAAAATTTAAAAATAAAAATAAAAATAATGAAAATAATAATAATAATAAAATAAAGTAATAATAATAAAATAATAATAATGATATCAATAAAACAAAACAATGATAATAATAATAATAATAACGATAATAGTAATAAAATAATAGTAAAATAAAATAAAATAATAATACTAGTAAAAATAATTATAAAATAAAATAAAATGAAATTAATAATAATCAAAATAACAATAATAATAATAAAAATAAAATAATCAAAATAATAATAATAATAATAATAATATAAATAATAATAATAAAAAAAACAAAACTATAAAAAATATAATTAATAATAATTAAAATAATAATAAAATGAAATAAAATAATAATAATAAAATAGTAATACTAATAAGATAAAACAGTCATAATAAAATAAAATAATAATAAAACAATAAAAATATAATAAAATCATCATTAAAATAAAACAATGATAATAATAAAAATAATATTAAAATAAAATAATAATAATAATAATAAAATAATAATAATAATAGTATAATAATAATAGTAAATAATAATCATAAGTGTGTTGTATATAAAAGAAAATTTCTAAGCATCACACCAAGATAGAAAGAAGAATCATAATAATTATAGTAGTGATGAGTTCACAAAGACAACTCAATACAATGGAAACCACAAGCACACACATACTCTTTCTAAAATCACATACATCAAACATCAACAAGTTAAACGATACAAGAATTTGGTTCAGGAGAAGACTTTCATGCATCAATATATATAACGCAATTGCATATAATATCATTAAAGCAGGAAATGGCAGCTCCCTTAAAGGTTCTAAAACTCCCTTTTGGTAGCCACACGAAAATGCCTTCCCAAGAGCACCCAGGTAGGGATGGCAATAGGGCGGGACGTGGACGAGTTTCGCTATCCCATACCCATCCCCGTAAAAAAAAAAATTCATCCTCATCCCCATACTCAAACCCAACGGGTATCAAACTTTTGTACCATCCCCATCCCCACCGGGTAACGGGTATAATCTCGCACCCATACCCGTACCCGTTTTCTTACTACTTTAATATTAATTTTAATTAATTTTTATAAAATAATAAAAATTACGGTAAAGGAAACATAATATTATCAAATATTCAATATTAGGAGGATGGTTGTTTCTTGGATATCAAATACTTTGAAATAAATTATAATTGTTTACATTTTAGATTAGAGTACCAAATAAAAAGTTCATGAGAACCAAAACATGTATTAAATTTGCAAACATTAATGAAACCTAGTTGATAAAATTTAAAAATATTTTTTAAAAAATACAAAAGGAAAAAAAATCAAATTAAAAAATATTTTAAATGTTTGTTTGCTTCAATTTTTTAAATTATAATGAATATCTTTTTTATACACTAATAAAATATATAATACATCACTTGATCAAAATGACACAAAGAACAAATAATAGACATAATAATACAATTTTAACATAGATCTTGTATCTTTTGAACTCCAATATATGTTGGATGGTGATAAAAAAATATTCATGGCAATTACATTAAATTTTTATATTGTAGTAAATAAAAATTATTTATACAATTATAACGAAATAAAAGAGTTCTTCAAATGAAACAAAAATTAATAATAATAAGTAAATTTTTTTTTTATATTACCTATTAAATGAAAGGTTTATGCTATTAAACACTTAAATTGAGAGTATTAAACATTCTCATGTGAAAGGAAAATATAAAATAAATAAAAATATTAAAAAATAATAGAAATATTCAAATGTTAGACATAATTTTTTTTTTAAATGACATACAACATTTTAACATAATTACATGACAAACCAAATAATTAAAAGAAATAAAAAATAGAAAGTATATATATATATATATATATATATATATATATATATATATATATATATATATATATATATATATATATATGGTTAGTTAATTAATCATGAATATTTTAATAATTTAAACGATGATGGAGATATGGAAGGGACGAGTATTATGGCAGGGATATGTACATCCCCATCCCCAATTGAAAAAATCGGAGATTCCCCATACCCATACCTAGTCAATGCGGGAATTCCCTGTCAAAATGGAGACGGGTTGATTTGCCATCTATACACCCAAGTGAGTTCATTGCAGATTATTCTATGCCTCTTTGGTTTCTTTGACGGCTACTACGGTTTTTAGGTTTTCCCTAACATTGCAGAATAAAAAAATAATAATAAAATGCAAAGAAGTCAATTATGCTAGCCAAGGTTTGAACCAACCATAACTAAATTACCAAACAATTGCACAACCATTCATGTTTCATGATAGTTCCTACACCTCTAGAATTATATTATCACGCAGCATGGTCAAGCATATTATTAAAATAATAAAACAAATAAATTAATACACTAATGACATACACAAAGCTTGAACCTAAGTCCTTTCATAATAATCAAGTACTCTTAACTACTTGAGCTACCATTGCTCCTTGTCTTTTCCCTCCCTATTAATGAACTTAGGGATTCCCGCCCTCGCATTTATTCAGTGGCGGATCTTGACGAGAATTGTTGGGGGAGCCAAAATAATGCATCAAAAATTTATATATTTAATTATTGTCATTAATAAAATAAAACTAAATACATACTTTAGTATAACAATAACTAAAAAAGAAATCATACATATCTAAAAAATTGTCAAAAGAAAATTCAATAATAATCAAACCACAAAGTTATAAAAAACACAAAGTACAATATTTTTTTTCTATTTTCATAAAATAAAAAATTAATATACAAGAGGCTGATTAAACTAGTATTTTACTATCAAGTGAGACAAGAGAGAATTACCTTCTTCTTTATTTCTTCAAGAATGGAAGAAAAGCGCCGAAAGATGAGAGCAAAAATAATAGATCTTTTTCTCTTCAGAAACAAAAGAAGATAGGTGAGAAGAATTTGTGAGAAACTCAAGACATATAATGGAACTACAACTAAAATTCAGTTATAAAAAAAACACACAGTATAATATTTTTTCTTCTATGTTCACAAAATAAAAAATTAATATAAAACAGACTCATTAAATAAATTATTAAACTAATATTTCACTATCAATTGAGACCAAAGAATTACCTTCTTTTTTCCCCCTCGAGTATGGAAGAGAATAGAGGAGAAATAAGAACAAAAATGATAGATCTTTTTTTCTTTAAGAACAAAAGAAAACAGCTGAGAATGAGATATGAGAACAATTTGTGAGAAACTCAAGGCATATAATGGAACCACAATTAAGATTCCGGTTATAAAAAAAAACACAAAGTACAATATTTTTTTTCTATATTCATGAAATAAACAATTAATATAAAAGAGAATCATTAAATAAATTATTAAACTAATATTTCACTATTAATTGAGACAAAAGAATTATCTTCTTCTTTATTTTCATGAGAATGGAAGGAAGAGGACAGAGGATAAAATAAGAGCAAAAATAATATTTTTTTTTCTCTTTAAAAACAAGAAAAAACAGGTGAAAATGGAATATGAGAACAATTTGTGAGAAACTCAAACCATAATAAATAATAAAATAAAAAAATATCTTGATAAATATTTTTATTCTTTATTTTTTATTATATTTAATTTAATATTTTATTATTTATTAAAATTAATTATTATGTTTATAAAAGAAATAAAATGTTTAATATCTATAATATAAAAAAATTAAAATATATATAATGTAAAAAAAAATTAAAACTTTGGGGGTGCCATGGCCCCTTCCCGCACTAAGCATGCTCCGCCACTGCATTTATTCAATAAATTTGATCTATAGATATAATAAAAATTATTTTAACATGTATATATAAGTTGTAATTAAGCTTAATTACAAATTTGGTCTTAAATCAGAGAGGAAAAAACTGAATCATTTAAAAAAATTGGGGGACTAAATTGAATCAAAATTATAAATAGAGGGACTAAATTGAAAACAACCAATGTTAGGTTGACATGTGGCACTTTTTTTTAATTAAAATTAATTTTTTTTATCAAGTTGACACGTGGCACAACCGTGACATGACACGTTGCAGTTTAATTTTTTTTAAAAAAATTAAAAACAAAATTAAAAAAAATTGAAAATTCCACAAAATGACACGTGTCATGTATGGAGACGGTGTTAACCAACAAATTAAGGGACCAAAATAATAATTAAGCCTTAAATTAATTTAGTCCCAATTTTTTGTTTTCAAAATAGAAAAATATTGTCTCTCTTAATACAAAATTTATTATTTATATAAATGTTATATTGATATTTGTTATTAAAAATGACTTACAAAATTAAGTATTAATATTTATATTAAAATTTAGTTGTAAAAGTTATGAATAACAAAACATGGGTTAACAATTAAGAAAAAGTATAATATGTTATAACGTCATTTTCAAAAAATAGAACAATATTGTCTCTTTCTTAAATTAATTTGAGACCAAACTTATTATTTATATAAATGTTATACTCATATTTTCAAAAAAAAAAAAAAGAAATTAAAAAGAAGTAAAAAAACATAGACTTACACGTAGCATGCCGTTAATGATGTTAATAATTTTTTTTTTCTGAAAACAACCTAATTGAGGCATTTTTCCAATAGTTGGGATGAATTTGACGCTTTTTAAAAGCGGAGACCAAACTAAAATATCTAAATGAAAGTGGATACCATCCGACTAATTAAGTCGACAATTTATGTAACCAAAAGTTTATTACACATGTCTCGACTTACAGTAGAGAAGAGTTTTATTCATATCGATTATTTATTAATACACAAATTTTAATGTCCAAAAGTTGTCTTATACAATTAATTGACGTGCAAAACAAAAACTTTTGTTGTTTTATTTGAAATTCTTAAGAATTTTAAACTATAATAGGTTTATGTGTGAATTTCTTTTCCCTTTTATGTGAGGTTGTTCTTATTTAATGATGTTTAGTTAGTGATCTTATGAGTTTATGGTTTCATTTGCTTTATATAGTTAAATTTTTTTTTCATATTTTTGTTTGTATAATTAGCTGTATCTATCATATCTATAGGAAAGTATAACCTTTTATACACAATTTTATATCTGCAATCGAAGTGAACATTATAGGAAAATATTATATTATTATAGTACAAGATTCGTTCGTTGGTAACACTACAAAAACAAAATCAATTTTTTGATGACACAAATATGTATGTAAAAGTCCTAAATCTGTATGTAATTGAAAATTACCGACGAATTACATATGAAAAGAAATTCATATGTAATGATAGCGTAGGTAGTTTACATATGGAAAAATTTTGTATGTAATTTTACATACAGAATATTCGTTGATAATGGTACATAGAAAATTGCTAACCTTTACATACGAAAGTATGATCGGTATGTAATAAAGACATTACCTACGAAATATATTCGTATGAAATGTTGACTACCTTTACATACATAATAAATCTGTATGTAACTGTTGTAGACTTTATACTCACAAATTTGTGTCGTATGTAACTGGTCAATTTTTTAGCCTATGTTGTTTGATAATAATACATCCATATTATTGCATATCCATTATCAAGTCATAACAACATACAATGCAAATGAAGATCCAAGAACATGTATCCAAAACCAAGGTCCAATAACTCATTACAAAGTGATGGTCTAAGAAGAAAATAATCCAAATCTAGTTTGAACAAATTGTAACCTAAATGAAGTGCTAACATGATCCAAAAGGTGAACATTTAATCTAAATGCCTAAGAATTATTGTGATCATGTTAAGTGCTAACATGATCCAAAAGGTCAACATTTAAACTAAATGTCTAAGAGTTGTTGTGATCATGTATTGGTCTTGATGGTATTGTTGTGGTTGCTCTTGTTGGTGTTGGTGGTGTTCTTGTTATTGTTGTTGAAGTATGGTTTATACATCAGGAGGAAGTAAAGGAAGGTCAACACTAAAAAATTATGAAAATTGATGACTTAACCTTTCATTATCCTCCCTATAAATTTGAACATGTTGTCTCAACTACACAATCATAAGAAACACTTAAACTTCCTTGGTACATGAGTTTCTCCCCAGATGTAAATGTATGAGTGAGTTGTCCAATCTGATCTAGCTTGAGAAAACCTTTTCTCCAATTCCTCCTATTATTCAAAAATATAAATTATATCTTATATATATTATGTATATAATACAAATTATAATAACATAAATAACATAAAATAAATTAACACTTACATGCGTTCTTTTAGATCATTCATCCATAAATTGACCATCCTTTCGTATATGTGTTTGCTTGAAAACTTCGTCAATATGGTGGACGACCCAACTCCTTCTCCTACAACCAACATTATTAATATAGGATGGTCAATTTTTTGATGATGTTTTAGCTTGTAAATTATAGTTGGTCAAATACCAAGCATGACTAACAAATATATTAAGAACTATTGGAACACCAAACTTAAGAGGAAACTACTTTCTTCCTTTTAATCAAAACAAATAATGATGAAGGATTGACCCCAACCAAGGATGAAGGCACATGCTTAAGAAGACTAAGCATGTTTAGAAAGGAAGTTCACTAATCCTTCATCCCTTTCATTTGTGTTTGTTACTTTTGATTCCCTAAGTTGACTTAATTGAATCAACTTTAGTTGACTTGTTGACCTCTGACTAGGTTTGACTTGTTGACTATAGTTGACTTGACTTAAACCAACATTCTAATCTATGTTTATTTGCTTTGTAGGTTAATTAGGAGTAGGTGGCGCATGGTGATTGGGGAACATAAATGATGTGGAGGAGAGAGTAAAGCAAAGGCATAAAGCATAAAGTAAAAGGCATGAAGCAAGTGTACCTATGTACCTTTGGTCTCCTTTGTTTTTAGCACACTTTGGCCACTTTTTAGAGACATATGAGACACAATCTTTGTCTCCTTTTGTGCTAGAACGAAATTAGCCTTGCACACACCATAGTTAGGTCTTTTGTCTCTCATTTTTGTAACCTTATTTGATCTAGTTTCTAGAAGCTAGGGTTAGGTTTTTGTAGAGACATCCTTAGGTATCTTTTATTTGCTTAGAGGCCCCTAAACTCTTCTATATAAGGGGTGCTCCTAGACATGTAAAAGGGTTGATCATTTTGTTATAAACTTTGTGCATGCAACCACCAATTTTCGTGAGCTCTCCTTCCTAGAAGTGAACTCACATTTGCCTTATCTTGCTTGGAAGTGGCGGCACCATCACTCATCTCTATGGCTTGGTTGGCTTAGATCCCCCCTATGAGTGGCGTGCTTCTTCCATTCTTCATCTTCTATGCTTTCCATTTTTATTGTTTCTTCTTTCATTTTGCTCTTTAAGTGTTATTATTGTCGTGTGTGTTTAAGCTTGAATCCAACTCTCTTCTTCCTTTCATGAGCTTGAGAAATGAACCTTCACATCTAGAGAGCATGCTATCTTAATGTCCAGTGGGAATTTTCAAAAAGCTTTCTTAAACAACTTCACCATATTCATAACTCTAAAAGGAAACAAGATAATCCCTCATCATTTGGTATCTAGAGCCTAGGTTATCTTGAATATGGTGTTTTTCATGTGCTAACATTGTCTTGTTGTAGCTATCTTTGTATGGTTCGAATCCACTTCCATTACACACAAAAAACAGTGCTGGCAGAAAACGTGACGATTTTAAAACATTAAACTGCACCATCTCAGCGGTCCAAAAATTACATTTTTGGTGTCAAAAGAAAGCTCTTTGAGTCTAGTTTCCAGAAAAAAAGAACCAACTCATTTGGAGTTCTGTGGAGAAATTTATGATCAAATTAGTGAGCAAAGGTCAGATCTGCCAAGAATACGTGAATCAGCGTTTTTAGGTTCTTTTGTGGCAGTTTGGCTACGCTTTTTGCACCTCTTTAACCTCCTAAATGTGGTTGCATAACATGTCTTTGGATGCTTAGTCTTTGAGCCTCAAATCCATGGGTTTAAATGCATGATAGCTACATGTTTGTGTCTTTGTGTATGTCATGTTGAGTCCTTAAATGTGCCTAACTTTTGCTTGAGTCATATGTCATATGTTATCTTGAAGTTTTCTTATTCTTATTTTTCCAAGTATTTGAATCTTGATTTCACTTTATGCCTTGCTTGATGTATGCTCCATGAAATTGATTTTGGCCTAAAACTTGAGGAACTAAGTGTCCAAGCCACCTAAAACTCTTTCTCACCATTTTATGAAACTAGTTGTGAAAGAAAAAAATTTTGCACCAATTTTTGCCTAAAAACTGAGAGCAACCTTGCTCCTTGGTGAACTAAAAGTATGTTTTTCACTAGGTGTTATGCTACTAGTTTTCATACTTGAGAATTGGGTGATATTGGCTAATTAGTTCCATGCTTTAACTTGGTTATGATCTTTCTTGGTGTATGCATGATTTAAGACTTGAAGATGCTTGTCAAGTGCTTTCCATAGAGTCTTTAAAATGTGCTTTTCTTGTTTTAGTCTTGTTAAAAGTTTTGTCTCAAACTTTTCTTCTTTAGAGTTTAGCTTTCCTTTGTTTTGTGCTTTTCTTACTTGTCACTAGGTGTTCTTTGTTTTGTCTTAGTAGTTTTCTTTTCTTGAAACTTTTAGGATGTTGTAGCCAAATCACTTGTATTGCATTTGAAAGGTTTTGAACAAGTTTTTAAAAGTGTTTGCTTCACTCCTTTGGTGGATTTTGAGTGCTAGCCTTGCCTTGTTACTTTGGGAGAGTGATCTAAACACTTGGGTTACATTTTGGGTTGGATTTGGTCTCGGTTTTCATGTTGTCTAACCTCTAATCCATTTATTTTGTCTCGGATTTGAGTGTTTTTGTTGTAGGAATCATGGCAAGTTCATCAAATGCACCTACACCAAACAAAAACAATACATTGATGAGATTGCTTCGGGATTTGTAGTTGTCTAGGAAGGAGGCCTTTGAACAATTGAGAAAAGACAAGGAGCAAAGTGACCTAAGAATCCAAGAGCACATTCAAAGGCTTGAAGCTAGGGAGAAAGAAAGAGAGCCTAGGAAAATAGGACATTCTAGGCGCAACCCATCACAAGAGAAGCAAACTCCAAAGATTCCTAAGTTCTATGGTGGAAGTGATCCAAAAATATTCCTTGATTGGGAAGCTAAAGTTGATCAAATTTTCAATGAAAATCATGTAGAGGATCAAGCACAAGTTGATCTAGTAGTTTTAGGATTTTTGGAGTATGCCAATACTTGGTGGCATAAAGTTTGTAAGAATTATGACCAAAGGCCACCCGCGGCTTCTTGGATGGACATTAAAACTCTTATGCGCGCTAGATTTGTTCCTCCCTCCTATAGGAAGGAACTTCTTTTGAAGCTCCAAAGGCTTTACCAAGGTCCTATGAGTGTGAGTGCGTACTTTAAAGAATTAGAGTCACAAATGCGTAGAGTTAAAATAAAAGAAACTAACAAAGAGAAAATAAAAAGATTTGTAAGTGGTCTTAGGAGAGACATACAAGACCAAGTAGAGTTGTATGAGTACTCCACTCTTGAAAATGTTTTCACACTTGCCCTTGGGATTGAAATTCAATTGAAAAGAAAAAGAAGGGCAAAGAAGAGTTACTCACCCAACCACTACTTTAGTCACTCATGGAAGGGAAAGGATAAAAAGAAACATGATAAGTTCCCTTCTAACTCTCATCAAGAACCACCAAGTAAAAGTAAGTCACCAAGTGATCACATTCACCATTCCACTTCTCAAAGATCAAGTTCCATTAAATGTTTTAAATGTTTGGGTTATAATCACATTGCTTTAAATTGCCCAACCAAAAGGATTATGTTATTAAGGCGCATGATAGGTCAAGATCAAAGTGAGCTTGAGCCAACTCAAAGAAAAAAACATTTTTTAATCTAGATGCAAAATTAACAAATGGGTTTGCTCTCTAATTATTGATGGAGGAAGTAGTATCAATGTAGCTAGCACAAGGTTGGTGGAAAAGCTTAGCTTAGAGACCATTCCTCATGCTAAACCCTACAAGCTTGCTTGGATAAGTAAAGAGGGAGAAATAGATGTCAATAAACAAGTCCTAATTAACTTCTCTATAGAAAGCTACAAAGATGAGGTGTTATGTGATGTTGTTCCCATGGAAGTCACACATATCTTACTAGGTAGGCCATGGCAATTTGATAAACAAACTTTACATGATGGTCATACCAACCCATACATTTTCTTCATAAATGGGAAAAAGACAACTTTACTACCTCTATCACCTCAAGAAGTTAATAAGGATAGATAATTTAATAAGAAAATATAAAGAAGAAAAACAAAAGGGGCAAGCTTTCACTAAGGTATTACTTGCCTACAAAAAAATTCTTCCAAAGCAAGATGTGCATCACCCTTCCTTCTCTTCCCAAGTAAAAAAGGAAGGCCCAAAGCACAAACAAGAAAGGAAGAGTAGTCTATAAAATAAAGATGGCCTAACCAAAGCTAGGGGTAATACCCTTAGAAAGGATGGAACAAGGGCTCAAAAAAGGGAAGCGCAAATCCTCCCCCAAATCAAGTCAAGCTCCATCTACAAAGGCTTAAAGAATTTGTGGTCAAATTCTCTCCAAGGAGGGGAGGATGATGAAGGATTGACCCCAACCAAGGATGAAGGCACATGCTTAAGAAGACTAAGCATGTTTAGAAAGGAAGTTCACTAATCCTTCATCCCTTTCATTTGTGTTTGTTATTTTTGATTCCCTAAGTTGACTTAGTTGAATCAACTTTAGTTGACTTGTTGACCTTTGACTACGTTTGACTTGTTGACTATAGTTGACTTGACTTAAGCCAACATTATAATCTATGTTTATTTGCTTTGTAGGTTAATTAGGAGTAAGAAAGCAATGCTAGGTGGCGCATGGTGATTAGGGAACATAAATGATGTGGAGGAGAGAGTAAAGCAAAGGCATAAAGCATAAAGTAAAAGGCATGAAGCAAGTGTACCTATGTACCTTTGGTCTCCTTTGTTTTTAGCACACTTTGGCTACTTTTTGGAGACATATGAGACACATTCTTTGTCTCCTTTTGTGCTAGAATGAAATTAGCCTTGCACACACCATAGTTAGGTCTTTTGTATCTCATTTTGTAACCTTATTTGACCTAGTTTCTAGAAGCTAGGGTTAGGTTTTTGTAGAGACATCCTTAGGTATCTTTTATTTGCTTAGAGGCCCCTAAACTCTTCTATAGAAGGGGTGCTCCTAGACATGTAAAAGGGTTGAACATTTTGAAGTAAAAACACTCTTGTGTCTCAACCATTTGTCAGAGTTTCCTCCCTTGGGAGTGAATACTTTTAATCCTTATCTTGCATAGCAAGTGGCGGCACACATCCACTCATCTTCAAGGTTGCCATGGCTTCTAGCCTAGCCTTGTAGTGGCGTGCTTCTCACATTTTTACCATTTCTTTCCTTTCCATTTTATGTTTTCTTCTTCCTTTAATTGTTCTTGGTTTTCTATGGTTTGTGTGCTTTCCATTTCCTTTTTGTTTTGAATCAATCCATCATCTTCTTCTCTTGAGCTTTGTGAAAGGAACCTCCACATCTAGATAGCTTGCTATCTTAATGTCCAGTGGGGATTTCACTTAGCTTTCTTAATCAACTCACACCATATTCAATAATCTTAAAAAAGAACAAGATAATCCTTCATCAAGAACTATTGGAACACCAAACTTAAGAGGAAACTACTTTCTTCCTTTTAATCAAAACCAATAATGTTTGGTTAGTCTTATTCCCGTACAATAGCCCTATTACAAAACAGTTCCTTACGGTGTTTGGAAGTGAACCAAGTTGCAATCAAGGTGATGGTAGTTGCAACCAAGTCAACCATGGTAGAGAGATAAAACAATAAGAAATGGGATCTTAGAATTTAATGTTCGTAGATCAGCACATGAACAAATTCATACTCAGTCAAGAAAACAATAATCTTAGATCTTCATAGATAAATCTCCTATTAAATGGTAATAATGTTAAATTTATTTTGAAAAGAAAAATAAATCCAAAATATAAATGATTCCCATATTTTTTACCACCCATGCAAAAGAATGTTATGCTTTTTCCAATAACTAGATCTAGCCATATCAACTTTTAAAAATTAGAGTTGAGTCATTCAAGGTTGATGAAAGAAAATAGAAGATGAATTGTTAGACTTCTTATTCATCATATTTTAAGCATAGAGTAGTTGTAAACATCATTTTAATACTTGGGAACATTATTCTTACAATTTCATTTTGAATATAAAAGTAGCAAAAAGTTTCAATTGATAAAGTGTATATACTTAGGTATACTTACCATGCGAATTGCATGCTCATGTATAGTAATGAGGCCACATATATGTAAACTACCCCCTGTTTCTGATGCTCGATTTTGTTGAGCTTGGGAACACATTGAACGATAGGAAGGACAACTTCACTTTAATAGTAGTCCATTCCAGACCTCATCAAACATCCAATATGGCTTCTTTCCATGCTTGCGTGCATTCATTAACATCTCAGAAAGCCTATGTGAGGCTTTTGAGTAAAAAATACTTTTTAATGTGTCCTCATGTTTAAGGAGCCAATTGACCTTACTCTATGTAAATACAATTGTAAAGACAATTGAGAATACTACTTCAATTTAACAATTTGTATATTAGGGTATGAAATATGATAAAACTTACTTTAAAACGCTTGAAGAATGTCTCCTTTTTATCATCATCTTTTGAACCTCATGTAAGCCATGGCTCAACATATTCTTTCTTAATCGTCAATGTGATGGCCTGCGATGCAATCCTACATGGAAAAAACCTGACAAAAAGAAATTAAATGGAAAAATTTGTATACAATAAGGTGAAATCAAATAATGCAATCAACTTCTTATATTAATCGTTTCCCATGACCATAAGGTGAAATCATAGGAAGACCAACACAACTTTGGGAATCGGCTTCAATGTGTGATTATGCATCATGTCCATTAGTAGATATTTGTTGACCTTCCTCTGTAGGTGTTGGTACTTCTAGCAACAGTGGTGGTACTAATGATGTTGAAAGAACTTTATGTCCTGATGGGGAAGGTGTCGATGCAACAAACAAGGATGGGGAGGGTATGTTAGCAGATGCAACAAATGGGGATGGAGAAGATGCTTCTATAGGTGCAATACCTCCTAATTTAGTAGGTATGTAGATAGTAAGTGTGGATGGGGAAGGTATAGGTGTAGGAGTATGGGGTGGGACAATTATTTTAAGTACATAATTTGCCTTTCCTTTTTCCTTGCCCTTTTTTGCTTATTACCATGTGGCAATGAGGGATGGAGAGGGTCATAACCTCCCACAGACATATCTATAAATACAAATTGAAACACAAAAATATTGTTACCAATTATAAATTAAAGCAACATATAAAGATTATAGAAATATTGATAATTACAATCATAACTTTTAACAATAAGTATTTTAAAAAAAGAAAATTAATAATTGAAGAACATGTCCTAATTACAAGTAGAGTCTTTTTAGTCATCATCATCATCTTGAAACTCGTCTTCTTCATTGTATTTTTAAAAATCATTTTTTTCATGTTCATCTGATTCATAATCTTCAAAATCCTATTAGGTTTACAAAGGAGGTTTCACTGGGGAGATACAACACCAATGAGACCTGAGTCCAACCACATAAGGCATTGACACCACTCTTCATCCACTTCTTTGAGATCAACTTGTGAATGTTGGTGTCTTAGAAAACCTTCAACTTCAATTAGGTCATTAACATGTGATACTTCATCTATTTGATAAGGAACATCATCTTCCATATCATTAACTTATATGCGACCTCTTGGTTTAGTTTTTATTGCAACAAACCAACCTTGTTTATCCTTTCTTGTTGTGGGATATGACACATAATAAACTTGTCTTAAATTACTTGTAAGGATGAATGGATCACAAGGCAAATACCTCTTATCCATGCGAATGTCCGCCATTCCATATTTAGGATCGACTATATACAACCACTTTTTGAGGAGAACATGAAGTATTATACTCTAACTCATATGTATTGAATGATCCCATAAAAATCATCTTCACCTCCTTTTGTAAGTCCTTTGACATAAACACCACTATTTATGGTTTTTTCCCCTTGCTCCATGCATGAGTGTGAGATTTGTAGCCATTGACAAAATATGTGTGCCATTCATTGACACATGTGACAGGATCAAGTGATAATTCTCATAAGTGTATGTTGTGCACACTTAAAGCCTTATTGTCAACCTACATTGTATCAAACTTTAATAGGTGTACTTTATTAATTGTATAATACAAATCTTTTTGTTTTTTTACTTTGAAAGAGACCTACTTGAGCCTTGAACCACTGTGGGAAATGTTTGTGGACATGAGTTGACTCATTTGATTTGTGTATTTGTTGAGATTGCAAGAATGAACTACACAGTTATATCGATATAATGAAGATCAATTTAAAAAAATATAATATGTAATGAGATGAACTATTTTATATACTTACTCTAGGTATGGTTTAACTTCAATACAATTGATCAACACACGAACATGGACAGAGTTCCACTTTTTCTGGGTTAACCATTGAATTGACCTCTTCCCTGAATAATGACTAGGTTGGTTAAACACATATAACAATGATGGATACCTTTCACTATCAATTTTAAAGGCATGATATCTCGGTTTTCTACAAAATTTGCATTGTAGTAGATTTCTGTCAATTTTTCCATATTCATTGTCATAAAACAACATGCAATCATTCATACAACAATCAATCCTCTTAGCTTCTAATCCCAACTTTGACACTAACATCTTAGCATCATAATAACTTTTTGGAAAATTATCCTTCATAGGTGTTACATCCAAAAGCATTTTTGTAATAACATCCAAACAATGATTAGGGACATTCCAATTAGACTTGCAAGCTAACAATCACACACATATTGATAATTTTGATTCTGACGACCCATAAAACAATGGCTTATTGGCCTCTAACAACAAATAATAAAATTGTTGAGCTTCTTCATTTGGAGTCTCTTCCGTGTTATGTAGCTTAGATGATTGAAATATTGCATGTTGCCTAAGAGCATCATACACCATGTAATTCATTGCCACTAAATGGTCACCGTCCGCTACATTTGAACCATTGGTTGAAGCACCCATAAATTGTCATTAGCATTTGGTAGTTCTTCTCTATGATCAATCCAAACATAGTAATTAGGCATAAACTCATCTTTCCTCTCCAATATGCGAAGAAATGAGCTGAAAGTTGCTTTCTTTATTTTTATAATAATTTAAATTTCAAAACTCTCATAATTAATTAAATAAATAAATAGAATTAATTAAAATTGAATAGAATATATTATAGTGTAATAAATACTTAAAATATATTAATAAAAAATATAATTAAGTAATAATTAAAATAAAATTAATTAATTTAAATTTTAATACTTCTAATATATTTTTATTTGGAGATTTTAATACTTTTAAGAGGAAAGTGTTTTTTTTAACTTTCATATTAAAAATAAATTTCATAATTATTAGATAAATAAATTTATTTTATTAAAATCAAATAGAATACAATAAATCAAATAATAATAATAATAAAATAAATAATATTAATATTAATGAATAAATAAAATTATAATAAAAAATTATAACAATAATAATAAATATAAGAATATTAATCAATATATATATGGCTGGATCTAACATGTTTATTCAATATTAGACTCTTATGTAATATTATTCTGCTATGTTGAGTACTGGGGAACCAAAATATGTCATTTAATTTACCAGAATCATGTGGATGAGATTATAGTTTCTGGAAAATGGGCAAAGGGAGGCTGTTCATGATAGACTACACTTACGTATGCTCCGGGGGTATTTTTTAAGAAGGATCTTACTCATGCGTACGCGGTAGTATATTGAGACAGTTGTCTACTCCCATTCCAAGGAAATTAAAAGCTCTTTATTCCATGATTTATGTTAAAAGCTTTATGTTAAAACTGTAAATTCATCTGTGCCGTACCTTAGCTAGACCCGGAACAGTTGCCTTTGCGAGGTGGTATATATGGGCCCTAGATGTGACGCGGCAAGGCCCAAGGGGCAGTAAGTCGACACTGTGGGACACCTGAGACCGAAGTAAAGGTAGATGGACTTGAACTCTGGACTAAGGTCATGTTGTAAAGTTTAAAATTTGTTAAAATTAAAATTAATTTTGCTGACTGAAAGTTTGACTGGATACATCAAACACTGCGCGTATCTTGGACTATATTGCTTGTAGTGGGCATATAGTTTTGAGGTATATACTAGAGGAGTGCCTCGGCACTTGGGGTCGAAAGATCCCCTTTGCTCGCAGTTGGTGCTTACACGAAGGTCGAATGATTAGTTGGTTGGTTAATTAAAAACAAAACTAAAAAATTATAAAACTCAACAAAATCCCCATGTATTCTATTGATAGCTATGAATACTATTATCTGATAGTCTTTTAATTGAGTATGCATGCTAGATTCGTTCATATCCTGCTACTGAACTAGATGAAGGCAATGATACTAGGATTTTGTTTAATCTGCTTGCATTTACTCTTTTCTGCTCTTCTCTCCTGCGTCCTTCTACTCCCTTCTCTTTCCCTCTCCCTCTCATCATGCTGAACTCCCTCTTTTCCAAGCTCTCTTTCAAATCATCCCAACCGGGATCCTCATCGCTCCAAGAGCACCAACCCAGATCTACCTCAAACGTTTTCGATGAAGAATATTGCTTCGAAAACCACAATCAGGAGCTTGACGATTGGCAGCTCCCAAAGATCTCGAACAATGAGATCTACAAACTCGATGGTAGTTGGTTTAAACAAGCCGATTACATCATCAAAACAACCGAAAAACAAATCCCTCTTACTTCTGAGGAAGAAGAGTTTCATCTTCTAGATGAACAAACTCTTAGGAATCAAGCCAAAAAATACAACTATCTTCACATAGGGTGTATTCAAGTAGCTATAAAACCTCTAGGAATAGAAGGTTTAGATTCCTCAATCTTATGTTGTCTTAGGGATATCCGTCATTACAGATTCGATCAATCCCTCATAGGCACCATAGAAACGTCCTTAGCTAAAGGACCAATCTTTTTCAATTGTTTTCCCAATCGGACTATTAGTCTTAAAGATAGAAACATCCGAGATGCACTCTATCTCCAAATCCAAACTAAGGGTCTCCAAATGAAACCTGGATCAATTCCCTTAGCTTTAATCTATAGGATTCAATACAAAGTCATGAATTCTATTAGTTCCAAAGTTTACAAATCTCCAGAAATAGGTTCAACTACCCTTTTTCTTACTGACTTTAGTAAGGCTAACGTAGTAGTTCCTACTTCTATAAGTTGGGATGAAGTATCCCTTCCTGAATCTTGGACTGTGACCAGATCGGTTACAGCCGCTCCTAGACCAACCCCTGAGATTAGGGAAATCAATCAAGACCCAGCTGGTGAAGTTACTATAACCTTTAATAGGAGTAGCTCCTTTAAAACCACTAGGTCATTAGGATCCAACTCTGTTAGATCCACAAACTTTAGGTCGGCCAGAAGATCCTTCTCTTCTGTCCCTTCTTCAGTTCGTCTCGCTGGGATTGATACTGCTTCTCAAATCCCTCGACCCATCTATTCTAATATGGAGGATGAACCTAAATCAGAGATTCACTCTCCAACCCAATCTGAAATGCTATATGGTTATCATGAATAGGTACACCATAGACAAGCCTACCCTTCAACGTGAATTCTTTTCTGAGGAATGGACAACTCAGAGAAATTGGTTCGTTGAAAATTTTAAGGGTCAAAAAACTAAAATCGTAGAACTTTTCTACAAATTCCTAGAAAACGTCCAATGTCATGTCTGTTTCTTTGATTGGTTTAATGTTTATTTGTTAGCAAATAATATTGAACCTTCATGGAACATTACAGTCTCTCAGGATTCTGAGATTAACACGATCACTGTCTGGCATAGGAAAAATGGAGAATATGTTAAGTCTAGCCTCCCTCCTTCCAGTAGTTTCTACATCCCAGGCTTAGGAGATAAATATCTTGCATCTCCTTTCAAATATAAGTCTGATGATACCGTAGGTGCCCAAGATATCAAGGCCCTTATGGAACAAAACAACTACACTAACCAATATCTCCAGACCATAGGAGAAAAGCTTAGTGAAGTTAAATCAATCCCTGAAACCAAAACTAAGGATTCCTCTGAACCTGATCCCTTAGTTCAAACCCAGGTCAAACCATTGTTCAAACCTTCCAATCTAACCGAACAAACTAGGCAGAAACTTAGACTAGTTCACCTTGACTGGAAGAAATCTATAGGAGAATCCATTAGTTCTAGAGCAGAATCTAGGCTTCCTCCTGTAATCGAAGACACTTCACCCGGCAGTAGCACTAGACCTATTACCCGGAGTACTTCCCAAAAGGAAAAGGAACAGAATCTTAGGATTAACAAATTAGGAACATCTTCCGTAGGATCTGATACGGAAAGCCAACCTAATTCTGACTCTAAATCTGTTCTAAGTCTTAATCCTGTAATCCACAAGGCAGCTAATTGGAAGCAGCCTTCCAAACTCTACTACAATCGTGCCACAGCTCCAGACCTGTTACTGGAAGAAAAGAATGGTCAAAGTTTTCGATCATTCAGCGCAAACAACATCTATGAATGGAACATAGATGGTCAATCTGAGTATAATATACTCAACACCCTCCAACACATGACTATGGTCTCAACTGCCTATCAAGCCTCCTTGGATAGTTCAGACCAAACCATTGTCGAAATCTTGACCTCAGGCTTCTCAGGTCAACTTAAGGGATGGTGGGATAGCTACCTCTCTGACGAACAAAGAGACCAAATCCTTAATGCGGTCAAAACCGATGCTGACGGGAATATCATCACTAACAGGGGCGAACCTGTTCCTGATGCCGTCAACACTCTCATCATGTCAATCGTTCAACATTTCATAGGAGATCCTAATATCTGGCGAGATCGTTCATGTGACCTCCTATCTAAACTTAGGTGTAAAACCTTAGGTGGCTTTAGGTATTATAAAGATACCTTCCTCACTAGAGTTTTTACCCGAGATGATTGCCAACAACCATTCTGGAAAGAAACCTTCCTAGCAGGCCTTCCTAAATCCTTAGGAGACAAAGTTAGGGAAAAGATTCGAACCCAGTTTAATGGCGAAATCCCTTACAATCAGTTAAGTTATGGTCAACTCATAGCTTACATCCAAAAGGTAGGTCTTAAGATTTGCCAAGACGAGAAGATCCAAAATCAATTGGCCAGAGAAAGAACCCAGAACCGTAAGGATCTAGGTAGTTTTTGCCAACAATTTGGACTTCCTTGTTCAGACAAACCTTCTGGTTCTAGGACTAAATCTAGAAAAACCCAGAAGTTTCATACATCCAGAACCCAGGATAGTCATCCGGCTAAACCTTATAGGACTGGTCAGCAATCAAGAACTAGAACCAAACGGTCTAGTAACCGACAAACTCAATCCAGATCTGCTAGACCCTCGAAGTCAAAGTCGACGCATATCTCCAACCAATCCTTTGACAAGTCTAGAGAAACTAGGACTTGTTTCAAATGTGGCAGGCAAGGTCATCTTGCCAAACAATGTCGTATCGTTTCTTCCATTGAAGAACTCAATCTCGATAAAACCAAAACAGAGGAACTTCTGCAACTCTGTTATAATCTCTCCGAAGAAGATTGCGATGAATCTTCTGGAGAAATTCAAGCTGATGATGATCTTTCATCATCCTCTAATGAGAGTTCTGACTCTCCTACAATCAACGTTCTTCATAATGATGAACAAAATCTGCTGATCGATGCAATCAAATCCATTCAAGATCCTCATGAACGAGAAGAGTATCTTGATAAACTCAAAATGATTCTGAGAAAACCTGATCCTAGCCAGCCTAATTCTAGTAATAGGTTTGTTAGTAATAGGTTCGATCTTACCCAAACTCTAAAACGTTTAGAAAAATCCACAGCCAAGCCTGTGACAATCCAAGATCTTCAAGCTGAAATTCATCATTTGAAAGATGAAGTTCGAAATCTCAAACATCAGCAGTAATTACATCAAAATGTAATTACTCAAATCACAGAAATCCTCTCGGATCATCCCAATGATGATGATCATATCAAAACTCCCAGTTCCAATCCTAGTAGTGATTCGGAACAGGACAATCTGTTTGCAGCGCTTATCAACCGCTGCACAATTCAAAAATTCTACATCCCAATCCATATTCAAATCGGAAGTTTTTCCCTCCAAACTGTCGCACTTTTTGATACCGGTGCTGACTCTAATTGTATTCTCGAAGGACTCGTACCTACGAAATACTTTCATAAATCTTCTGAAAAACTTCGAACGGCTAATGGATCAAGCCTGAAGATTCAGTACAAACTTCCTTCTGCCATAATCAAGAATGATGGACTCCAGATTGAAACCCCATTCCTGTTGGTAAAAAACCTTTCGAATGAAGTAATCCTAGGAACTCCATTCATCAAAACTATCTTCCCAATCTCTATCACCGATCAAGGTATCTCTACCCAGTACCTGGGTAAAACTATTCTGTTCAAATTTTTGAACAACCCAATTCATCGAAGCCTCAATCCAATAGAGGCCAAACAGAAACAGATTAATTTCTTAAAAGATGATCTTTCTTTTGAGACAATTAAAAGCCAATTGGCAAAATCTTCTATCCAAACGAAGATTTCTAATCTTCATACCAGAATCCAGAACACAGTCTGTTCTGAACTTCCTAACGCTTTCTGGGAAAGAAAGAAGCATATGGTTGATCTCCCTTATGAAAAGGATTTCAACGATAGGCTTATCCCAACTAAAGCGCGCCCAATCCAGATGAGTCTTGAACTCGTCAAACACTGTCAATCTGAGATTAATGACCTTCTGACGAAGGGATTAATCCAAAAATCTAAAAGCCCTTGGTCTTGTGCGGCATTTTATGTTAACAAGGCTTCTGAAATCGAACGAGGATCTCCTCGCCTCGTCATTAATTACAAACCGCTTAATCAAGCCCTCCAATGGATTCGATATCCAATCCCAAACAAAAAAGATCTTCTTGGACGACTCCATTCTGCAAAGATCTTTTCCAAATTTGACATGAAATCTGGTTTCTGGCAAATCCAGATTAATCCCAGTGATCGTTATAAAACAGCGTTCACTGTTCCGTTTGGTCAGTTCGAATGGACCGTTATGCCCTTCGGGCTTAAAAACGCGCCATCCGAATTTCAAAAAATCATGAACGACATCTTCAATCCCTACTCAAATTTTTGCATAGTTTATATTGATGATGTCCTAATCTACTCTCAATCGCTGGATCAGCATTTCAAGCATCTTGAGATTTTTCTCAAAACTGTCCAAAGAAATGGTCTTGCCATTTCCAAAACTAAAATCAATCTTTTCCAAACTAAGATCCGTTTCCTTGGTCACAACATTCATCAAGGAACTATTGAACCAATCAACCGAGTCATCGAATTTGCTGACAAATTCCCCAATCAAATTCTTGACAAAACCCAACTCCAGAGATTTCTGGGTTGCTTAAACTATGTGGCTGATTTCTTCCCTCAGCTCAACAATGTCATCAAGCCACTACATGATAGGCTTAAGAAAAATCCTCCTCCATGGACTGATGTCCATACCAACATCATCAAACAAATTAAGATCCAAGTTAAAGACCTTCCCTGTCTTTATCTTCCTAATCCCAATCTCCCAAAGATTGTCGAAACCGATGCCTCAGACATAGGTTATGGTGGCATTCTCAAACAGCGTCTGCATAATTCTGAAAATTGCATCGCTTTTACATCAAAACACTGGAACAAGGCACAACAGAACTACTCAACTATTAAAAAAGAAGTTCTGGCCATTGTCCTGTGCATTTCAAAATTTCAATCTGATTTACTAAATCAAAAGTTTTTAATCAGAGTTGATTGCAAATCTGCTAAAGACATTTTATTAAAAGATGTTAAAAATTTAGCTTCAAAACAAATTTTTGCCCGATGGCAAGCAATCTTAAGCGTTTTTGATTTTGATATTGAATTTATCAAAGGCACCTCAAATTCTCTTCCTGATTTTCTTACCCGAGAGTACCTTCAGGGAAAATTTCAGGGAAATCACCCAGAATGGGACCAAAGGTCAAGATAAAGCCTAAGGGCAAAACAAAGGTCAAATCCATTGACCAATCATCTCCTTCTTCGAAGAAGGACCAATCTGGGCTCTCAGCACAAAAATCTGGGTCTCAAACCCAAGCTGAGTCATCAACTCGGAAATCCCCAACAGAGCCTTCAACTCAGCTAATAATCTCTGGAGCCACCCAGAAAACCTGTCCATCAAACTACGCTATGGCCATCCCTATTCTTCAAGCCTTCCAAGATCAGGGTATGACCAAGCTCCCCAGCAAGAGCTGGAAACAAATCTTTGGGGAAGAACCTGATAATCTTCCCGAAAATCTGAAGGACATAATCTCTTCTTTAGCCCAGTCTAAAGTTACCCTTCACCCCAAACAATCTGGAAAACAAATAGTTTCCCAAACCCAACCAATCACTCAGAAAAATCCCTCCATTTACCATGTGAAAGACTCGTTCCTTCCCACTGTTCAAATGGAACCTGAGTTCTGGGATTCGAATCCCTCAAAAGTTTGTTCAAAGATCTTTCCATCTGGATTTTTGTTCAAACCCAATCATGTAAATAAAACCCAAAGGTTTTATGAATTTATCTTAGTAGACTCTAAGTCTGTTGAGATAAAACATCATATTGATAAATCGGATAGTGAGAATATCACTCATTCGACTATCCAAATTTTAAAATTTTTGTCTTACAAGGATTTTAAAAACAATCAAACTTTACAACATGACCTTTTTTAGTTTTGTTTTTAATTAACCAACCAACTAATCATTC
This sequence comes from Vigna unguiculata, assembly GCF_004118075.2. Taxonomy (NCBI): domain Eukaryota; kingdom Viridiplantae; phylum Streptophyta; class Magnoliopsida; order Fabales; family Fabaceae; genus Vigna; species Vigna unguiculata. Next base: position 12,427,712 of record NC_040286.1, on the reverse strand, counting down.
GACCTTCGTGTAAGCACCAACTGCGAGCAAAGGGGATCTCTCGACCCCAAGTGCCGAGGCACTCCTCTAGTATATACCTCAAAACTATATGCCCACTACAAGCAATATAGTCCAAGATACGCGCAGTGTTTGATGTATCCAGTCAAACTTTCAGTCAGCAAAATTAATTTTAATTTTAACAAATTTTAAACTTTACAACATGACCTTAGTCCAGAGTTCAAGTCCATCTACCTTTACTTCGGTCTCAGGTGTCCCACAGTGTCGACTTACTGCCCCTTGGGCCTTACCGCGTCACATCTAGGGCCCATATATACCACCTCGCAAAGGCAACTGTTCCGGGTCTAGCTAAGGTACGGCACAGATGAATTTACAGTTTTAACATAAAGCTTTTAACATAAATCATGGAATAAAGAGCTTTTAATTTCCTTGGAATGGGAGTAGACAACTGTCTCAATATACTACCGCGTACGCATGAGTAAGATCCTTCTTAAAAAAGACCCCCGGAGCATACGTAAGTGTAGTCTATCATGAACAGCCTCCCTTTGCCCATTTTCCAGAAACTATAATCTGATCCACATGATTCTGGTAAATTAAATGACATATTTTGGTTCCCCAGTACTCAACATAGCAGAATAATATTACATAAGAGTCTAATATTGAATAAACATGTTAGATCCAGCCATATAATCCTACATAATAAACCTGGCTCTGATACCAAGAGACCCGAGGATCAGACGGGGACGATCATCGGAAGGCGGAGAGTATGTTCATGCAAACAAGAAAAATAAAGCAAATAAAAGACTAGGAATTAAAAGCTCAAAACATAAACTTAGTTAAAGCCCAACCGCGGCAGAGCCAACTGAGAGGGCGGACTAGGTTGAGAAGAGAAAGATTAGTTCAAAGATATAATACAAAAGAGTTGTATTGATTGAAGAAGAGAGGATCTTACAAGAGGGGGAGGAGTTGGAGCTTCTCTCTCTAAAACTCTCTTTAAAAAATTGCACACCTTTACAATAGGTGAGTGATTGAATAAATAGACAAAATTTTACTATTACAACAGTAAATTACTATTACAACAGTAAAATGAGATTTTTCGCTACAGTAACAGTGCCGTATGCGCAGTTCCGCTACAGCAACAGTACCGTATCCGCAGGATTGAATAGTAACTGTATATACCGTATTTTTGAATAGTAAAATACAGTATAATACTGTTTTGGTTACTCTGATATCACTTCTTCTTCTTCTTCTTCAGAGTCTTCCAGGTTCATTCCGAAGCACATGTCTTCGTTCTGGAAATAAGATCCTGATGAAGATGACGAGGATGCCTTGGATGTCTTCTTAGTCTTGCCTTTGGAAGAGCTTCCTTCAGAGTCAGTTTGAAGGAGACCAAGGATTTGATGGAGATTCTGGGCTAATGTTTCATCATTAGCTGATGCTGCTATTGCTGCGGCAATTTGAGCTTTCCGGTTGAGAAACTGGCTGGTTTCTGGGTCGGCAAGCTTGAGGGCCTTAGGATTCTTCTTGAACCAAGATGAAACTCCTTGGGCATTTGCATGGGTGGCGTCAAAGTTGTCCCATCATTTGACGGATAGTTGTTTTCCAAGCACTGGGAGTAACTTGGAGGATTGATCCTTCCGAAATTGGTGTTGCCAGGTGAAAATCCAGGCAAGCGAGAATTTTGAAAAGAAATGGAGTGAAACATGGAAGGGTGTTTCATTTCCAAATCGGGATTTGAACTGATTAAAACCTTCGAGAACTGAGTCAGGAAGGATTTTTTGGATTGGCCCAAATGAGTCCCACCAGTTAGAGAACCATTGGGGAAAATGATAGCGAACATTCTTTTTGAAATAAATCAACCAAGAATGTTTACCAGTTTTGTTTGAAAGCCAAAAGACATTAGTCCAGGCTGCTTGATAATCCCAGTAATTATAACCAATTGGGTCAAAAGGCTGGGAAAATTTTAAAATTTGATTGTTTTTAAAATCCTTGTAAGACAAAAATTTTAAAATTTGGATAGTCGAATGAGTGATATTCTCACTATCCGATTTATCAATATGATGTTTTATCTCAACAGACTTAGAGTCTACTAAGATAAATTCATAAAACCTTTGGGTTTTATTTACATGATTGGGTTTGAACAAAAATCCAGATGGAAAGATCTTTGAACAAACTTTTGAGGGATTCGAATCCCAGAACTCAGGTTCCATTTGAACAGTGGGAAGGAACGAGTCTTTCACATGGTAAATGGAGGGATTTTTCTGAGTGATTGGTTGGGTTTGGGAAACTATTTGTTTTCCAGATTGTTTGGGGTGAAGGGTAACTTTAGACTGGGCTAAAGAAGAGATTATGTCCTTCAGATTTTCGGGAAGATTATCAGGTTCTTCCCCAAAGATTTGTTTCCAGCTCTTGTTGGGGAGCTTGGTCATACCCTGATCTTGGAAGGCTTGAAGAATAGGGATGGCCATAGCGTAGTTTGATGGACAGGTTTTCTGGGTGGCTCCAGAGATTATTAGCTGAGTTGAAGGCTCTGCTGGGGATTTCCGAGTTGATGACTCAGCTTGGGTTTGAGACCCAGATTTTTGGGCTGAGAGCCCAGATTGGTCCTTCTTCGAAGAAGGAGATGATTGGTCAATGGATTTGACCTTTGTTTTGCCCTTAGGCTTTATCTTGACCTTTGGTCCCATTCTGGGTGATTTCCCTGAAATTTTCCCTGAAGGTACTCTCGGGTAAGAAAATCAGGAAGAGAATTTGAGGTGCCTTTGATAAATTCAATATCAAAATCAAAAACACTTAAGATTGCTTGCCATCGGGCAAAAATTTGTTTTGAAGCTAAATTTTTAACATCTTTTAATAAAATGTCTTTAGCAGATTTGCAATCAACTCTGATTAAAAACTTTTGATTTAGTAAATCAGATTGAAATTTTGAAATGCACAGGACAATGGCCAGAACTTCTTTTTTAATAGTTGAGTAGTTCTGTTGTGCCTTGTTCCAGTGTTTTGATGTAAAAGCGATGCAATTTTCAGAATTATGCAGACGCTGTTTGAGAATGCCACCATAACCTATGTCTGAGGCATCGGTTTCGACAATCTTTGGGAGATTGGGATTAGGAAGATAAAGACAGGGAAGGTCTTTAACTTGGATCTTAATTTGTTTGATGATGTTGGTATGGACATCAGTCCATGGAGGAGGATTTTTCTTAAGCCTATCATGTAGTGGCTTGATGACATTGTTGAGCTGAGGGAAGAAATCAGCCACATAGTTTAAGCAACCCAGAAATCTCTGGAGTTGGGTTTTGTCAAGAATTTGATTGGGGAATTTGTCAGCAAATTCGATGACTCGGTTGATTGGTTCAATAGTTCCTTGATGAATGTTGTGACCAAGGAAACGGATCTTAGTTTGGAAAAGATTGATTTTAGTTTTGGAAATGGCAAGACCATTTCTTTGGACAGTTTTGAGAAAAATCTCAAGATGCTTGAAATGCTGATCCAGCGATTGAGAGTAGATTAGGACATCATCAATATAAACTATGCAAAAATTTGAGTAGGGATTGAAGATGTCGTTCATGATTTTTTGAAATTCGGATGGCGCGTTTTTAAGCCCGAAGGGCATAACGGTCCATTCGAACTGACCAAACGGAACAGTGAACGCTGTTTTATAACGATCACTGGGATTAATCTGGATTTGCCAGAAACCAGATTTCATGTCAAATTTGGAAAAGATCTTTGCAGAATGGAGTCGTCCAAGAAGATCTTTTTTGTTTGGGATTGGATATCGAATCCATTGGAGGGCTTGATTAAGCGGTTTGTAATTAATGACGAGGCGAGGAGATCCTCGTTCGATTTCAGAAGCCTTGTTAACATAAAATGCCGCACAAGACCAAGGGCTTTTAGATTTTTGGATTAATCCCTTCGTCAGAAGGTCATTAATCTCAGATTGACAGTGTTTGACGAGTTCAAGACTCATCTGGATTGGGCGCGCTTTAGTTGGGATAAGCCTATCGTTGAAATCCTTTTCATAAGGGAGATCAACCATATGCTTCTTTCTTTCCCAGAAAGCGTTAGGAAGTTCAGAACAGACTGTGTTCTGGATTCTGGTATGAAGATTAGAAATCTTCGTTTGGATAGAAGATTTTGCCAATTGGCTTTTAATTGTCTCAAAAGAAAGATCATCTTTTAAGAAATTAATCTGTTTCTGTTTGGCCTCTATTGGATTGAGGCTTCGATGAATTGGGTTGTTCAAAAATTTGAACAGAATAGTTTTACCCAGGTACTGGGTAGAGATACCTTGATCGGTGATAGAGATTGGGAAGATAGTTTTGATGAATGGAGTTCCTAGGATTACTTCATTCGAAAGGTTTTTTACCAACAGGAATGGGGTTTCAATCTGGAGTCCATCATTCTTGATTATGGCAGAAGGAAGTTTGTACTGAATCTTCAGGCTTGATCCATTAGCCGTTCGAAGTTTTTCAGAAGATTTATGAAAGTATTTCGTAGGTACGAGTCCTTCGAGAATACAATTAGAGTCAACACCGGTATCAAAAAGTGCGACAGTTTGGAGGGAAAAACTTCCGATTTGAATATGGATTGGGATGTAGAATTTTTGAATTGTGCAGCGGTTGATAAGCGCTGCAAACAGATTGTCCTGTTCCGAATCACTACTAGGATTGGAACTGGGAGTTTTGATATGATCATCATCATTGGGATGATCCGAGAGGATTTCTGTGATTTGAGTAATTACATTTTGATGTAATTGCTGCTGATGTTTGAGATTTCGAACTTCATCTTTCAAATGATGAATTTCAGCTTGAAGATCTTGGATTGTCACAGGCTTGGCTGTGGATTTTTCTAAACGTTTTAGAGTTTGGGTAAGATCGAACCTATTACTAACAAACCTATTACTAGAATTAGGCTGGCTAGGATCAGGTTTTCTCAGAATCATTTTGAGTTTATCAAGATACTCTTCTCGTTCATGAGGATCTTGAATGGATTTGATTGCATCGATCAGCAGATTTTGTTCATCATTATGAAGAACGTTGATTGTAGGAGAGTCAGAACTCTCATTAGAGGATGATGAAAGATCATCATCAGCTTGAATTTCTCCAGAAGATTCATCGCAATCTTCTTCGGAGAGATTATAACAGAGTTGCAGAAGTTCCTCTGTTTTGGTTTTATCGAGATTGAGTTCTTCAATGGAAGAAACGATACGACATTGTTTGGCAAGATGACCTTGCCTGCCACATTTGAAACAAGTCCTAGTTTCTCTAGACTTGTCAAAGGATTGGTTGGAGATATGCGTCGACTTTGACTTCGAGGGTCTAGCAGATCTGGATTGAGTTTGTCGGTTACTAGACCGTTTGGTTCTAGTTCTTGATTGCTGACCAGTCCTATAAGGTTTAGCCGGATGACTATCCTGGGTTCTGGATGTATGAAACTTCTGGGTTTTTCTAGATTTAGTCCTAGAACCAGAAGGTTTGTCTGAACAAGGAAGTCCAAATTGTTGGCAAAAACTACCTAGATCCTTACGGTTCTGGGTTCTTTCTCTGGCCAATTGATTTTGGATCTTCTCGTCTTGGCAAATCTTAAGACCTACCTTTTGGATGTAAGCTATGAGTTGACCATAACTTAACTGATTGTAAGGGATTTCGCCATTAAACTGGGTTCGAATCTTTTCCCTAACTTTGTCTCCTAAGGATTTAGGAAGGCCTGCTAGGAAGGTTTCTTTCCAGAATGGTTGTTGGCAATCATCTCGGGTAAAAACTCTAGTGAGGAAGGTATCTTTATAATACCTAAAGCCACCTAAGGTTTTACACCTAAGTTTAGATAGGAGGTCACCTGAACGATCTCGCCAGATATTAGGATCTCCTATGAAATGTTGAACGATTGACATGATGAGAGTGTTGACGGCATCAGGAACAGGTTCGCCCCTGTTAGTGATGATATTCCCGTCAGCATCGGTTTTGACCGCATTAAGGATTTGGTCTCTTTGTTCGTCAGAGAGGTAGCTATCCCACCATCCCTTAAGTTGACCTGAGAAGCCTGAGGTCAAGATTTCGACAATGGTTTGGTCTGAACTATCCAAGGAGGCTTGATAGGCAGTTGAGACCATAGTCATGTGTTGGAGGGTGTTGAGTATATTATACTCAGATTGACCATCTATGTTCCATTCATAGATGTTGTTTGCGCTGAATGATCGAAAACTTTGACCATTCTTTTCTTCCAGTAACAGGTCTGGAGCTGTGGCACGATTGTAGTAGAGTTTGGAAGGCTGCTTCCAATTAGCTGCCTTGTGGATTACAGGATTAAGACTTAGAACAGATTTAGAGTCAGAATTAGGTTGGCTTTCCGTATCAGATCCTACGGAAGATGTTCCTAATTTGTTAATCCTAAGATTCTGTTCCTTTTCCTTTTGGGAAGTACTCCGGGTAATAGGTCTAGTGCTACTGCCGGGTGGAGTGTCTTCGATTACAGGAGGAAGCCTAGATTCTGCTCTAGAACTAATGGATTCTCCTATAGATTTCTTCCAGTCAAGGTGAACTAGTCTAAGTTTCTGCCTAGTTTGTTCGGTTAGATTGGAAGGTTTGAACAATGGTTTGACCTGGGTTTGAACTAAGGGATCAGGTTCAGAGGAATCCTTAGTTTTGGTTTCAGGGATTGATTTAACTTCACTAAGCTTTTCTCCTATGGTCTGGAGATATTGGTTAGTGTAGTTGTTTTGTTCCATAAGGGCCTTGATATCTTGGGCACCTACGGTATCATCAGACTTATATTTGAAAGGAGATGCAAGATATTTATCTCCTAAGCCTGGGATGTAGAAACTACTGGAAGGAGGGAGGCTAGACTTAACATATTCTCCATTTTTCCTATGCCAGACAGTGATCGTGTTAATCTCAGAATCCTGAGAGACTGTAATGTTCCATGAAGGTTCAATATTATTTGCTAACAAATAAACATTAAACCAATCAAAGAAACAGACATGACATTGGACGTTTTCTAGGAATTTGTAGAAAAGTTCTACGATTTTAGTTTTTTGACCCTTAAAATTTTCAACGAACCAATTTCTCTGAGTTGTCCATTCCTCAGAAAAGAATTCACGTTGAAGGGTAGGCTTGTCTATGGTGTACCTATTCATGATAACCATATAGCATTTCAGATTGGGTTGGAGAGTGAATCTCTGATTTAGGTTCATCCTCCATATTAGAATAGATGGGTCGAGGGATTTGAGAAGCAGTATCAATCCCAGCGAGACGAACTGAAGAAGGGACAGAAGAGAAGGATCTTCTGGCCGACCTAAAGTTTGTGGATCTAACAGAGTTGGATCCTAATGACCTAGTGGTTTTAAAGGAGCTACTCCTATTAAAGGTTATAGTAACTTCACCAGCTGGGTCTTGATTGATTTCCCTAATCTCAGGGGTTGGTCTAGGAGCGGCTGTAACCGATCTGGTCACAGTCCAAGATTCAGGAAGGGATACTTCATCCCAACTTATAGAAGTAGGAACTACTACGTTAGCCTTACTAAAGTCAGTAAGAAAAAGGGTAGTTGAACCTATTTCTGGAGATTTGTAAACTTTGGAACTAATAGAATTCATGACTTTGTATTGAATCCTATAGATTAAAGCTAAGGGAATTGATCCAGGTTTCATTTGGAGACCCTTAGTTTGGATTTGGAGATAGAGTGCATCTCGGATGTTTCTATCTTTAAGACTAATAGTCCGATTGGGAAAACAATTGAAAAAGATTGGTCCTTTAGCTAAGGACGTTTCTATGGTGCCTATGAGGGATTGATCGAATCTGTAATGACGGATATCCCTAAGACAACATAAGATTGAGGAATCTAAACCTTCTATTCCTAGAGGTTTTATAGCTACTTGAATACACCCTATGTGAAGATAGTTGTATTTTTTGGCTTGATTCCTAAGAGTTTGTTCATCTAGAAGATGAAACTCTTCTTCCTCAGAAGTAAGAGGGATTTGTTTTTCGGTTGTTTTGATGATGTAATCGGCTTGTTTAAACCAACTACCATCGAGTTTGTAGATCTCATTGTTCGAGATCTTTGGGAGCTGCCAATCGTCAAGCTCCTGATTGTGGTTTTCGAAGCAATATTCTTCATCGAAAACGTTTGAGGTAGATCTGGGTTGGTGCTCTTGGAGCGATGAGGATCCCGGTTGGGATGATTTGAAAGAGAGCTTGGAAAAGAGGGAGTTCAGCATGATGAGAGGGAGAGGGAAAGAGAAGGGAGTAGAAGGACGCAGGAGAGAAGAGCAGAAAAGAATAAATGCAAGCAGATTAAACAAAATCCTAGTATCATTGCCTTCATCTAGTTCAGTAGCAGGATATGAACGAATCTAGCATGCATACTCAATTAAAAGACTATCAGATAATAGTATTCATAGCTATCAATAGAATACATGGGGATTTTGTTGAGTTTTATAATTTTTTAGTTTTGTTTTTAATTAACCAACCAACTAATCATTCGACCTTCGTGTAAGCACCAACTGCGAGCAAAGGGGATCTCTCGACCCCAAGTGCCGAGGCACTCCTCTAGTATATACCTCAAAACTATATGCCCACTACAAGCAATATAGTCCAAGATACGCGCAGTGTTTGATGTATCCAGTCAAACTTTCAGTCAGCAAAATTAATTTTAATTTTAACAAATTTTAAACTTTACAACATGACCTTAGTCCAGAGTTCAAGTCCATCTACCTTTACTTCGGTCTCAGGTGTCCCACAGTGTCGACTTACTGCCCCTTGGGCCTTACCGCGTCACATCTAGGGCCCATATATACCACCTCGCAAAGGCAACTGTTCCGGGTCTAGCTAAGGTACGGCACAGATGAATTTACAGTTTTAACATAAAGCTTTTAACATAAATCATGGAATAAAGAGCTTTTAATTTCCTTGGAATGGGAGTAGACAACTGTCTCAATATACTACCGCGTATGCATGAGTAAGATCCTTCTTAAAAAAGACCCCCGGAGCATACGTAAGTGTAGTCTATCATGAACAGCCTCCCTTTGCCCATTTTCCAGAAACTATAATCTCATCCACATGATTCTGGTAAATTAAATGACATATTTTGGTTCCCCAGTACTCAACATAGCAGAATAATATTACATAAGAGTCTAATATTGAATAAACATGTTAGATCCAGCCATATAATCCTACTTCCCCATCAGGCTCTGATACCAAGAGACCCGAGGATCAGACGGGGACGATCATCGGAAGGCGGAGAGTATGTTCATGCAAACAAGAAAAATAAAGCAAATAAAAGACTAGGAATTAAAAGCTCAAAACATAAACTTAGTTAAAGCCCAACCGCGGCAGAGCCAACTGAGAGGGCGGACTAGGTTGAGAAGAGAAAGATTAGTTCAAAGATATAATACAAAAGAGTTGTATTGATTGAAGAAGAGAGGATCTTACAAGAGGGGGAGGATTAACACGATCACTGTCTGGCATAGGAAAAATGGAGAATATGTTAAGTCTAGCCTCCCTCCTTCCAGTAGTTTCTACATCCCAGGCTTAGGAGATAAATATCTTGCATCTCCTTTCAAATATAAGTCTGATGATACCGTAGGTGCCCAAGATATCAAGGCCCTTATGGAACAAAACAACTACACTAACCAATATCTCCAGACCATAGGAGAAAAGCTTGGAACTACTACGTTAGCCTTACTAAAGTCGAACTTCCTAACGCTTTCTGGGAAAGAAAGAAGCATATGGTTGATCTCCCTTATGAAAAGGATTTCAACGATAGGCTTATCCCAACTAAAGCGCGCCCAATCCAGATAAGTCTTGAACTCGTCAAACACTGTCAATCTGAGATTAATGACCTTCTGACGAAGGGATTAATCCAAAAATCTAAAAGCCCTTGGTCTTGTGCGGCATTTTATGTTAACAAGGCTTCTGAAATCGAACGAGGATCAAGACAAGCCTACCCTTCAACGTGAATTCTTTTCTGAGGAATGGACAACTCAGAGAAATTGGTTCGTTGAAAATTTTAAGGGTCAAAAAACTAAAATCGACTTTGTATTGAATCCTATAGATTAAAGCTAAGGGAATTGATCCAGGTTTCATTTGGAGACCCTTAGTTTGGATTTGGAGATAGAGTGCATCTCGGATGTTTCTATCTTTAAGACTAATAGTCCGATTGGGAAAACAATTGAAAAAGATTGGTCCTTTAGCTAAGGACGTTTCTATGGTGCCTATGAGGGATTGATCGAATCTGTAATGACGGATATCCCTAAGACAACATAAGATTGAGGAATCTAAACCTTCTATTCCTAGAGGTTTTATAGCTACTTGAATACACCCTATGTGAAGATAGTTGTATTTTTTGGCTTGATTCCTAAGAGTTTGTTCATCTAGAAGATGAAACTCTTCTTCCTCAGAAGTAAGAGGGATTTGTTTTTCGGTTGTTTTGATGATGTAATCGGCTTGTTTAAACCAACTACCATCGAGTTTGTAGATCTCATTGTTCGAGATCTTTGGGAGCTGCCAATCGTCAAGCTCCTGATTGTGGTTTTCGAAGCAATATTCTTCATCGAAAACGTTTGAGGTAGATCTGGGTTGGTGCTCTTGGAGCGATGAGGATCCCGGTTGGGATGATTTGAAAGAGAGCTTGGAAAAGAGGGAGTTCAGCATGATGAGAGGGAGAGGGAAAGAGAAGGGAGTAGAAGGACGCAGGAGAGAAGAGCAGAAAAGAGTAAATGCAAGCAGATTAAACAAAATCCTAGTATCATTGCCTTCATCTAGTTCAGTAGCAGGATATGAATTAAATATATCACATCTTTCACTAACTTTTATAAACTTTCTTCTCAAATCTCTTAATTCAAACAACTTCATTCTCACCTCTTTTTTTCTTAAATCCATTCATTTCCACACTCTCCTCCATTCAAACACTATCTAAGAAAAGAAGTGTACGGTTGCATTACTATGTAGATATTTCATTTTAGTTTTTAGTCTTCAGGAATCATCAAAGATTAATATGGAAAGGTAAATCAGATTTTGAAATAAGGGGTTTTATTTTTTCTATTATTGATGGGTGATGATTGTTTCTCAACAACCATTTTCCAACAAGTGTATTTGTTATTCAAATGAACAAAGCGAAAAAGAGCTTCAAAGCTTCAAGACTTTAGTTTTGATGATGCCCAAGAAAAGAATAATCACATGTAGTAGTGTCATATTTAGAATCAATATGTGATTGAATCTAGAGATGTTGTGAGCCAAGCTTGATGTCTTAATACCATATTAATCACAACAAAATTGATTAGAAGTATCCTTAACACAAAAGGAATACTAAACTATGATAAAAGTGTTATATTAATCAACTAGAGCTACTAATGTAATCAATTGTGTAAGTCTGCTCAATGGGCATTGAATTTAGTATCGAATTAATCGATTACATTAAAATGGTGTAATCAATTAATTGCGACAGAAAAACAATTTTAAGAGCCCAACGTCTCTCGGAAATGATTCAACCCAATTTTCACAATTCTGAAAGAGCAAAAGAGCGATCAGAGAGTTCTTGGAGCATTCTTGAGTGAGCAATAATCAATTTCAACTAATTCATTAAGTTTGTTCAAAGATTGATTGGTGGGATGATATTCTTGCTTGGCTTAGGATGATCATGTAAATTCGGCTTGATTTACAAGTGTATTAGTTCCTTAGCATTTGTTATTGATTTACAATTCTACATCATTATGTAGGTGCTGATGTTCTTGATGCAATTGTGTGTAGATTGCATTAGGAAGCAATTCTTGATAGGGCTATTAGGGTTTAGAATTATTGAGGAGTACTTGTAATTCTTGTAAAACTCTTTGATATAGTGGAAACTTTCTAGCTTGGGTTGCTAGAAGAAGACTGGATGTAGATTCGTGTAGAATCGAACTAGTATAAAATCCATTGTCTCCTATTTCTTTCCTTATCTTCTTTACAAGCATTCAAGGGTCATAAACTGAGCATCACATTAATTCCTTTTTAAATTGATTAAAGAAAGTTTTTGAAAGTTATTCTTGAACTAAAAAGAAGTAAATTTTTGTCATAATCAATTCACCTCCCTCTTGTTTATGAGTATTAGTCTAATCTATTTTAACAGTATTGATACTAGGCCTGAGCACTAGTCGGATTGGATCAGATTCGGGTCCTATAATCTCAATCTAGTCCAATCTGAATTTTATTTTCTTGAACCTATATCCAACCATTTAGCTCTTCGGGTTCAAGTTATTCAGGTTACGATTTCACGTGGATGGATGTGGATTATTCAGATGTTAAATGAAAAATAATGGAAATGAAAGAAGATGATACAAAAGTTGTAAAGTCCAGCGAAAATGAGTGAAAAACACAAATACGTAAAGGAACAAACAATGGACATGGCTCAACAGTTTATGGATTTCATTTTGTGCCAGTAGAAGAAACAATCTCGCAACAACAACACAAGCAACTATATTTCCCAAATCTAACAAAAACTCAAAGAAGTTGAAAAAAGAGAAGACGAGAGACAAGAATAAGAGCAAAAAATGTGCCTCCACCATGGCAAGCAACACCACTAGGCATCAACAATAAACACCACCAACTGCATTAAAATCAACAACGCCATGGCATCCAAAGCAAGGCTGAAGGGCCACCAGCAATCATGGGAGAAACATGAGAGAACATTGGGGGGATGAAAAGAAATGGGCTGCGGCGGTACCAAAAAAAATTAGGTTAAGCCAAACCTTTTGATTTTATAAATGATGATTCGGGTCGGATTGGATATCCGCGAATTTATATTTTAATATCCATATTTGATCGCTCAAACTCGTTTTTAACCGAATTTTAATGTCTAATATAACCCGACCCATTTAAAATCGCCCGAATAACAATTTTTCTTTTCGGGTCGAGCGGGTTCGGACGGGCCCGCATTATTTTCTCAACCCTAACTAGTACTTAGTAGTATCAATAAGTTTCATATCCACAGGGATTTAGCAAGTATATTGGTAGTTTTATTTTTTAAGTTTTTGGTTTGTGATAAAAAGTGCAAGTAAAAATAGATAATAGTAATTAAATAGATTAAGTGGAGTAGGGGCTATGAATTGATTTCATCTCATACTACACCACTACCATCTAGTTTACTTACTTTGCAAATCATTCAATGTCCTGCAAGTACTCTTTCTATGTAGGTCTAGATTCATCACTAATACACTAGAACCTAAGGACTTCAAACTAGTGTGATTCCTCAACTCCTGGTAGAATGAATCCTTACTTTATTGTGCATGACTATCTCCTCCAACACCCCCTCTGACTACTTAAATAAGCACCAGTACATGTATGATTATTTGATTAAACCATAGTTTGAGACCAATTTCCTAACTCAATTCAAACCAGCTAAATAGATGAGTAATCAAGTCATCATTAAGCATAAATCAAACCACAAACAATTGAATGAAAGGAAAGATAAATACCCAAGAAGTAGAAGTGATCAGAATCAGAATATATTGCATTAAACTTGGACATGAGGGAGTTCAACTACTCATAGAATATTACAATGCAATTCTAGTAGTATCTCCCTTGTGTCTCACAACCCCTATTCTATCCTACTGCTACATATTTGAACCTCCACTCATTGCTTCTAATGAAAACCCAAGGTCTTTATTTATAAAAATTTTTAGGCAATGCTCAGCCCAACTTTTGGCGCTCAGCTATGACCCACTTTAAATGTTGAGCCCATTCTCTTATGGCTCAATCATTCTCAGCCTTAAGTGCTAAGCACATTCTCTCATGGCTCAGTCATGCATTACCTTAAGTGTTAAGCACATTTTCTTATGGCTCAGCCATGCACCGCCTTAAGTGCTTAGCATATCTCTCCTGGCTCAATCGTGCACCGTCTTAAGTGTTGAGCACCATTTTATTGTGGCTGAGCTCCAAAAGTCATATTCTAGATCCTTCCTTGACCACCTTACTAGATCCTAGTCGTGAATTTTTGGGCTCAACTGCATTATTTGAATTCTTTGACAAATTGTTGCAAAATCATCAATTTCTTATTTTTCTTTTTTTAAGTACCCATTATGTAATTATAAGCTAAAATGCGTTGTTTACTTATAAAATATGATCAATTAAAGCATGATAAGTGTCAAGTTTATATGGAAATTTTACGTATTCTAGACACTTATGATGAGTCATTATTTTCCTTCATTCCACTAGCCTTTGTGTACCCATTTGACAGTTGTTTAGTGCTTAATTGTTCATCTTTGGTATATTTTCATCTATTGGGCTTTATTGGGCCATTGTTCCGAATTTGGACTAATTTCACATTATTTGGCCTAATTTTCGTTTTTAATTATTTTTAGGTATTTGGGTGAAATAATTTTAGAGCTTGGACATCAATATTCAATTGAAGAGAGTCGTCACATCATCGCCACATCATTTCCACATCATTTCCACGTCATCTGAGTGAATGGGCCAACATTAGAGGCGTAAAAGTGGCATTTTTGTAATTCTAAGTGGTAGAGTGACAATTTTGTAAATATGAGTGGTAGATTTGATGTGACCACGAAATTAGGTCTTCTCCTTCATGCAACAGCCGCATTCTTCTCTTCTTCATTCTCTCCAACCTCCATTTTCGTTCTCCAAGCTTCCATAGAGGTGCTCCTTGCGATTTTTCACGTTTTTGCCTAGTTTTTACTGTTTTTCTGCACATTTGACAGCTCCTAATGAGGGTTCTACATTTAGAATTCGTTTTCTAGCTTGTGCAGTTCATTTTGTTGAATTTATTGGCTTGGAACAACACCCATTGATGGGGTTTTCATATTTATATATCACAACACCATTTTACATTCCATTGAAGCTTTGAATTCTCTCTTTTGCTCTTGATTTGCATTTTAAGAATTCATAAGTTAGGGTTTTTGATTTTTGATGTTCTGTTTCAGATTTGAAGTGCTTGATTTTTCCATTTTGATGTTTAGCTAACTCTATTACATTGATTCCTTGACGAAATTGAAATGAAACCATGAGATTGTTGGTTGTTTTTGGGGTTCTATTCGAAATTGCCTCGCTTTCAGGTTGTGTGCTTAGATGATAAACACGTTTTTGATGCATGCTAAATCTCAAATTCGTTTTTACACATTAATGGCTCGTATTCATGCTTAATGTTTATGAGTTCTGTCAGAGCTTGCTTCAATTTGTGGGTGTTAACTGCCTGAAATTTGTTGTGCTTAATGACAATTGAACCATGGTAATTTTCGCTTAGTTGATTACTTAGGATTCATGAGAGCAAATTCGAATAGAACAATTAATTTGCTAATATGTGATTGGTGGACTTTCAATTGAATCAAGGAACCATTGCGTTTTCATATAACTGTTAAATTTATCTACGAATTTAAGTTTGTTGTGAATCGGAATCTGCCAAACCCCCTCTTTTATGTTTGAATCTGGAAATTGAAGCTTTGAGCAAGAACATTGGTCGTTGGGAGACGACTTGGTTCAACTGTCATGTACTTCATTTTAAGTGTTATAATTTGGTGGGCAACCTCTATCAACTTATGAATGGGTTTTACAATCATAGTGCTTGGCAGAAAAGTCACGTTACTCGGTGTGACATGGCTATGTGTGCTTTCACTGCTACTACTACTTTTTAATGGAAGCATGATGTGTATGTATGAAATGTTCAGTTAGGAAGTCTTAGAAAAGATAGTTCAAGTGGGACAAGCTAAAAAAGTTAAAGAAATTATTAAGTTTGAATTACAATTTTGTTGATAATGTAAAAAAAAAAGTAATCGTATTTAAGGGTGAATTTCATCTAGGTTGTTGTTGTTAATTCAACCCTATAAGTTCCATGAATATATAATTACTCTTTCTGGAATAAGTGTAGAAGGTAATTTCAAAATACTATTAGAAATGACAACATTCCTTTAATACATCAATCTAATAATTGTGAGCATTTCAGTTTTTATGATACCCACCCACACATAACTATTACAATGAATTGAAAAAGATAGGAGCTTATTCATAGCCTCTGTAATGTAAATATTAAAGTTTAATGGTGTGTTTGGATGAGGTAAATTAAGAGATTAATTCATTTATTTAAAGAATTTGAAATTCTTTCAGAGTGTGTTTGGATAGAGTATTTTAATGAAGTAATTCATTTTTGTGAAGAATTTAGATTTCTTTGTAATGAAATGCTTTGCTTAGATACAAAAATTAAAAAGCATTTCAAATGCAAGCATTTTTTTGAGGGATTTCAATAAGCTAAATTAGTAGCAATTCAAATACCCTAAAAAAAAGTGGAATTTGAAATTCTTCTAACTCAACCTCACATTCTAGACTCTTTGGTAGGCTCGATAACACAAACAAGGTCGACGATTCAGACGGGTCCGACGACCCGAATGAGCTCAACGATCCAAATGGGTCCGACGACCCAAACGGGTCCAACGACCCGAATGGACTCGATGATCCAGACGGGTCCGACAACCCAAATGGGCCCGACAACCCAAACGGGCATGACGACCCAGATGGGTTCAACGACCTAAATGGGCTCGATGATCCAAACGGGCCTATTCGTCGACCCGGACGGGCCCGACGACCATGACGGGCCTGACAACCCGGACGTGCCTTATGACCAGAACGGGTCCGACGACCCAGAATGGCTCGACGACTCGGACGGGGCAGACTATCTGGAAAAGACTAATGATCTAACGAGCCCGACAATCCAAACGGGTCCGACGACCCGAACGGGCCTAACGATCCAGATGGGCCCGACAACCCGGATGAGCCTGACGACTTGGACGGGCCCTACGACACGGACTACCCGACAACCCGAACGAGCCCTTCGAAATCTTCGAGCTCGACGATTTGGACGGGCCCGACAACCTGGACGGGTTCGACGACCTGGACGGGCCTGACAACCTGCATGAACCCTTCCAAACCGTCAAGCCCGACGACCCAGACGGGCCTGACGGTTTGGAAGGCCCGTCCGAGTCATCGGATCCATCCAGGTCGTTGGCCCGTCTAGGTCATCGGGCTCGTCCGGGTCGTCGAACTCGTCCGTGTCGTCGGGCCCTTCTTGATCGTCGAGTTTCCAAATTTATCATGAACTCAAAACATAATTAAGCCTAAAATAAATATTGTTAAAATTAAATTTTTTCTCACAATAAATTCAAAAAAAAAATTCCAAACAAGAAATTGAAATGTAAGGTATTTTAATTTCCTTATCCAAACAAATTATTTCAAAAATGAATGGAATTTAATTGCAAGTAATTCAAATGTAAAGCATTTCAATTTCTAAGCATTGTTGAAATACTCCATCCAAACACAAGGTCAAGGAAAATGACATGTTTGGATGAGGAAATTAAAAGGAAACTAAAATTAAGGAATTTTAAGAAGGCATTTCAATTAACTAAAATAGTAAAATTTAAAATTCATTCAATAAAGAAGAAAATTCAAATTCCCAAAGTTGTGGAATTCCAAAAAGTGAAGTTGGTTTATCTTGAATGTCGAGTTTGGCCAGTCTGAAACGAGATTCGAGTCGAGCCGGTATGAGCCGAAGGTCGAGTTAGGTCGAATCAGCTCGAAGGTCGAGTCAGACCAGGTCGAGACAAAGGTCTAATCAAGCCGGTCCGGGACGAAGGTCGAGTCAGTTTATCTGGAATGAAGGTCGAGCCAAGCCGACTCGGGACGAAGGTCGAACCGAGTAGTCCTAGGCCCTAGGTCGAGTTGACTCATGTCGGGCCTCAGGTCGACACAAGTCGGCCTGGACTGTAGGTCGAGTCGAGTCAGCCCAAGTCGTAGGTCGACCGAGCCGATCCAACCCGTAGGTCGATTGAGTCGGTCTAGGAGGAAGTGCGAGCTAAGTTGACCTTGGCTGAAGGACAACCGAGCCGGCTCAAATCAAAGGCCGAGCCAAGTTGTCCCAAGTGGAAGGTTGCGACGAGATGACTCTAAACCGAGTTAGTGCAGGCCAAAGGTTGAGCCTAGTCTGGTCGTATCGAAGTTCAAGTCGAGTCATCCTGGGCCAAGGTCGAGTCTAGTCAACCTAGGATGAAGTTCAAACCGAGTCAGCTTAGATTGAAGATTCAAACGAGATGGCTCTGAGTTGAGTCAGCCTTGACTGAAGGTCAAGCTAGGTTTGGGCGGGCCGAAGGTCGAGTCGAGTTAGCCCATACATAAGGTTTAAACCAATCACCCTAGGTGAAGTTTGAGTCAAGTCAACTTGGGCTGAATTAATTAGAATCAGCTGAGGTTGAATCGTTTCAAATTGTGCTAAGGTCGAATCGATTCGAATCAGCCCAAGTGAAATCAGTTGAGGTTGAATCAACTCGAATCGACTTGAACCAAAAGTCATACCAAATTGAAAGTCAATATAAGTTTAGTTAGACTCAATGGTAAAGTTGAGTTCATCGTAAAATAGAAATTAAATTATTTTATCGAAACAAGAAAATTGAAATCTAAGATATTTCTATTAGGCTTAAATACCTTTTTGGTCCTCATTTTCGTAGTGTTTGTTGTGGATGGTCCTCATTTTGACAGAATGTTTAAAATTGTCCTCATTTTGACCGAATGTTTAAAATGGTCCTCATTTTCGCAATTCATGTTTTATTTGGTCCTTTTCTGTAATGCCGTTTAAATCATTAACGGAACATTGTACAGGTGGCATGGTTTGTATTAGGGTGTGTTATGTGTATTGTACATATGGCTAATTAACGTTAATTTTTCAATTTAGGAGAAATTTTGCAATTATGGAATAGCTAATACTTGCCCTTTCATCATTGGATTGCAGTTGCAGCTAATATTTTGCATGAGGCATCTGTATGCAAATTTTAGAAAAAGATTCTCTGACCAAAAATTGAAGATATTCATGTGGAAGGCTTAAAGATACTCATGTGGAAGGCTATTAGGAGCACACACCCAGCAGTTTGGGAAATAGTGATGTTAATAATTATAGATGAAGAAATTTCCCTAATTGCAAAATTTCCCCTAAATTGAAAAACTAACGTTAATTAGCAATATGTACATTACACGTAACACACCCTAATACAAACCGTGCCACCTGTACAATGCTCCGTTAATGATTTAAACGACGTTACAGAAAAGGACCAAATAAAACATGAATTGCGAAAATGAGGACCATTTTAAACATTCGATAAAAATGAAGACCATTTTAAATATTCTGTCAAAATGAGGATCATCCACAATAAACACTACAAAAATGAGGACCAAAAAGGTATTTAATCCTTTCTATTTCTTTATCCAAACTAATTATTTAAGAAATAAAGAGATTCCAATTATAAAGTATTTCAATTTTTTGGAATTGTTGAATTTTTTAAAATTTTTGATCCAAACCCAAGGTAAAGTCTCTTTATGATGATAGCATAAATGTATAGAATTCCCTGCTTCCATCATAATCATTCAGATTTAATCATGGAAAAGATTGCAATGTGAATCTCATACAATCTTCGCTTGATAAAAGATACTAAAAGAAGAGAAAAAGGCTGCTGATATCGTGCAAATACCAAAAAATGAAATATCACAACACAAGTAAAATAGTAATATTGATTATTATTATTATTATTATATAATAAATAAATAAAATAGTAATAATGATTATTATTGTTATTATTATCATATAATAAATAAATAAGTAAAATAGGAGTAATTATTATTATTATTATTATTATTATTATCATATTTATATAATAAATAAGTAAAATAGGTAAAATAGGAGTAATAATAATAATTATTATTATCATATTTATATAATAATGATTATTATTATTACCATATCGTACAAGAAAACTTTTAAATAGTGATTAATTTTAGTAACCAATAATCATTAATAGCTATAATAAAATTTAAATACTAATTTACAAAATTAAAAATTATTGATTATTAAAATAGTCATTATTATGAATAAAGAATTATAATTGGTTACTAAATTGGTCTTTAAAATTAGCAACTATGATTTTGGTTACTAAAGGAGACGAGTCACTAAAAATTAGCTATCTAGATTTTGATTACCAAAATGACTTAGTTTTTAAATTAGTCTCTAATTAATTAGTGATCAATTATAAATTTTTATTTATAATAGGAACTATTTTAATAACCAATAATTTTTAATTTTGTAAATTGACATATAAATTGGTCATTGTAATACTAACTATTTTTTATTTCTAAAATTAATTTCTATTTGAGGATTTTCTTAATAATGTATAATACATAAATAAGTAAAATAGGAGTAATGATTATTATTATATAATAAATAAATAAGTAAAATAGTAATTATTATTATTATTATTATATAATAGATAAATTTGAAGAAAAAGAGCACGAGAATTAAAATTGTTTGACATCCAATAGCTAAGCAGTAGTAGAGCATTCACGATTCAAGTGAAGAAAGAAATCATTTTATAGTGAAAAAGAAAAAAAGCTAGTAAAGCGGTGATGTAGACCACTTTTATTCCTCCCATGTTAGCCCCAAAAATAAATTGGTTAAGGGAAAACCTTGACTTTTGATAAAGTCCCTATTACATGTCAATATTTCCCCTTCATAGTTTGGCCCCACCCATATAAGTTGGGGTCAGAAAAATCAATAGACTAAAAACAATAGACATTACTTCCTGCACCTTCGACATTTCTTTTACATCTACAAATATTTTTTATATTTAAATTTTTTTTGACCATTTGAATTGAGTAAAACCAATCTTATTCCCAAAAATACTTTTGAATCGCTAAAAGAAGCCTCTGAATATAGACTTCCCATAAAGATTTTCACTTCCAAATGTTAAATAATATATATTTATGTATTACCAAAATCTAGAGCTGTCAAAATGGGTTGAAACTCACGAGTCAATCCGGCTCACCACGGGTCAGGTTGGGTTGAAATTTTGTTACAAATTTAAATATGGGTTGATTTTTGACCCGACTCATTTAGAACACAGCTCATCCGGGTTGAACCCGTGGTGAGCCAGGTTGGCTCACCAATCCACATATAAAAGGGTTATACAAGTATTTTTTATTAAGTTAGACTTTACATTTGGGTTATGTTAGATTTTCTTTTTTTAACCAACGCATAAATAATTTGTATTTTTTTTATTTTGGTTTGTATTTGGATTGTATTAAAAGTTTATTTAGAATTTAATTAGAACTATAATTTAGTTTTAACTTAAAATAAAATAAAAAAAAATGTATTTTTTTTAATTAAGTAAACACGTGAGTCAACCCGTTTAACCCACCAACCCGTGGTGGGTCAGGCCGGGTTCGAATTTTTTTGTCTCGCTAAAAAGTGAGCCGGGTTGGGTTGGTTCACTAAATCATCAACCCATGGTGGGTCGAGCCGGATCGGGGTTACCCGTTTTGACAGCTCTACCAAAAACGACATATATATATATATATATATATATATATATATATATATATATATATATATATATATATATATATATATATACTTTTAATGTTTTTAAAATTTAAAGTTCAATTACTTTTAACTTTATTTATTTTTTAATACATTATATATGAACAAAATTAATTAAAATATTAAAAATCAAACTGTATAAATTTAAAACAAAAATTACTTTAAAAAAAAAAGTAAATTTGAGTATATTAAACTAAAAATAATAATTAAAGTCAAACAAATTAAACATTAAATAAAATACAATATTCTAAACTAAAAAAAAAGTATTCTTTTTAACTTAAATTTGTATTATTCTTTTATATTTATTTATTTATTAATTTTATTTACTTTTTAAAGCATATATAAATATATAATTTATATATAAATCAAATCAAATCAAATATTAAAAGCGAAATAAATTATTAAAAAAATAATAAAAACAAATAATTAATAATTGTTAATATATATATATATATATATAATTTAAATTTTGATGATTTTAATTTTATTTAAATTTAAATTATATATTTATATATATAATGTTTTATTTTTTCTCTTTTATAAATTAATATTTAATTGTTTTTTATTTATATTATTTTTTAACTTTATTTATTTTTTATGTATGTTTATAATTAATATTCTTTTACTGATTTTTTTTTAGTTTTATTTAAACTTTAATGTTTTTGAATATTGATTTTTTTTTTTATTTTGTTGTAACGTCCCATTTAATAAATAAGTTTGATTAAATGAGACATCACAGAGAATAATATAAAGAGCAAAGTCATGGAGTATATGTGTCACTCCTTACCGCTATCCAAAACTTACTAGGAAAGAAACCAAGGCACACCACGATGCCATAAACAGAAGAACAAGATTAAAACACTTGACAGTTATTCAAAATACATGCTCAAAGATCAAAGTAGTACATAGGCCACTGATAACGCTGTCGTTGACGCGATGAAATTAATACTACTTATCTATAACAACTTCAGTATTGTTAAGAAAGTAGTCGTCAACAAAATAGTAAGGGTAAAGTAACTCAAAGTCGTCTCCCAACGAACACGAAATTGATTTTTAACAAGTTAGTTCTTATAAAACTATACAAGAGTTAGTCAAATAAAATTATAAAAATATGAGGGATAAAGATAAGAAGATAGAAATAGAAAGGATAAAAAGAGATAAAAACAATTGTACAGAAAATAGATTGATTCCATTGTTCAATTAATTATTGTTGTAGATTTGCAAATTAATCAATGTAAAGACTTAATTAATTTGTTGGCGTTCACACTTTTAACCAAAGTACAGTCTCAATTAAAAGTGAGAACTTTTAGATTATCCACAGTAAATTCAACCAAAGTACAGTCTCAATCAAATTTTACTATGCCTAAACATGTCTATTTTTTATCTCCTCACCAAATAAAAAGCTTAATTAATCAAAGTAAAGTCTCGATTAATTTTCGTTAGAGTAAATACCTTTAATAAAAGTAAAGTCTCAATTATTGGTAAAAACTCATTTAATCACATGAAAGTTTCCAAATAAAATCAAAGTAAAGTCTCAATTAAATTTAAAAACCCTTGGACTCATATGATCAACATGTATATAGATTTAAAATCATTACTTTTTACGTGATTCAAAGATAAAAGACATAGATGAATGAAAACCTCAACAATAATAAAAAGAACAAAGAAATTAATTGATCTAACCTCATAATCCAATTAAGAAATTACAATGGAATCAACCCAAGAAGTTTAGCAATCCATGGAATACAAAAGAAGAATAGAGAGAAGAAAAGAGAGAGAGAAAGGAAACGAAATTAGGCACCCCTAACGGTTCCAAAACTCCGAAGTCCCGAACTTTTTTGCTTCTCCCTTGGTCTCTTTATATAGGAATTGGACTAGGCTTTTCTGTTGCTAAAATCTCTCAAATATCTTTTAAAATAAAGATAAAGATAAATATTTAAAAATATTTGGAGAGATATAGACTATTTGACATATATAATTGGTTGATAATATCAATATTTAACATAATTAAATTAATTGATTAATTAAAGATATATAATAAATTATCACCAATTAGTATTTGTATTAATTTTCCAAATCAACCCTTTGCAATCTTCTTAAATTATCTTCTAAATAATTCAATATCTTCAAGATATATTTGTTTGTTGTGGAACTAAAAAGATTGAAGAAGATCTTGTCATATTTAAAAAGATTTGGTAGTTATTATCTTTTAATATTTTATGATATAATTAAATAAGATAATTATTTAAAAATATCAAATAAAATATTTAAAGATATATTTTCCTAAATTATCTTCTATCATAAAGATAAAGAAAACCGCAAGGTCCAATTTTTCTTTCCTCTCTTCTTGGTTTAGCCAAACTTCTTCACTTTTTCAAGCTTTTCTTGTCGTCTTCATGCAATGCTTGGCTTGGATTTTTGTGCTTTTGATAATTTCTTATTCTTGGATTTATCTTTAAGGTGTCATGAAGCTTTAATCAATTTATTTCCATAGCTCCATGAGCTCAACTTAGCTGCAGCTGCACTAACACACATCAAAATATCCAAAGAACATTTATGCAACTAAAATGCTATTTTTAACATGTTTTTGCATCTCATGCTCAATAAACCCAATAATAGGAAATCCCAATTAAATTAATCTTTAAGCACATAAATTCAATTAAATACCCAGAATTAAACATTAAATGAGGGCAAAAATACGCACTCATCAGCCACAATGCCTTAAAAGTGTACTTGGAGTAAGGGAATCCAACCCAAAAGTTAGCTATACAATAGAGTTGCCATCACCCTAATGACCACGAGGAGTTCCCACATCTGCTCACATCAATAAATTGATGATCATCGAGGAAAAAACCACACACAAAACACACAAGCAAACAGAAAGGGTAAGCTAGAGTAAAATGATTTTATCATACAACTAAACATGCAATTTAAAGTCAAGAATACATATCAGTCATCCAAACATGTGATAGCAAACAATGCAAGACTCTAAGACTCAATTATTCGGATACATATGATTAGTCGGATTCATTGGATGCTTGCGCTTGTGGTGACCTCTACTGCTCTGCAAAGCCATTGCCAATGGGTTTCACCCTACCACGCACTAGGTTAGCCTTCAAGCATCTAAGGTCATTATCCTGCCAAAGACTAAGGCCTCTTGCTACTCTTACCACTTAAGTTAGTACGCTCTACACGAGACTAACTAACCCTTTAGAGTTTCAGGATGCAATCCTCACTTGAATCCTTACTTAATTATATACTAAGGCACCACCACGAAACCTTACCAAGAGGGTCATGGAATTACGTCCTAAACCATGAGGCACCACCATGAGATCTCACCAAGAGATTGATGGAATTACGTCCTAAACCATGAGGCACCATCATGAGATCTTACCAAGAGATTCAGAGAATTACGTCCTAAACCATACCATAACCATGTCTCACTAACTAAACATAGGGTTATCATGCATACCAATCTCATGCCAATATACAACTAACCATCCAACCATGTTTCATACGCATATCATGCCAAGCTCATCAAATCCAATCCCATTGTGTCAAATATAATACTTACTATGCATCATACGTAACTATTTAAAGTAACCAACCAATAAATCATTTGAAAAACACACTTATCAAATCACCATTGTCAATCTCGCTCAGACGAAGAGAACCCCTTGCTCAAGCTGCCAGAGAGAAGGATGGGTTGTAGTTGTTCTCGCTCAGGCAAGAGCTCCTCGCTCAGGTGAGAGCTCCTCGCTTAAGCGAGAGCTTTGCGTTTTGAGCGATCACCCAGCTTGCCTAGTCGAGTTAGCAGAACCCACCTGCTCTCTTTCTTGCAAAACTCGATTTGAACCACAATAGTAGTACAAACAACATGTTATCACACAACCAACAACATATATCAAGCACCCAAACGTAAAACAAACCAAACAGGCAGATTAATTAAAAAAAAATAGTAAAGCCCTAGCTTCCCTTACCTTTTTGTAGAGCTCAACTTGAGGGGGTTTTAGACACAATAGTGGATACACCTCAGCTTCAAGAACGAACTCAACAGTTGTAGAGCACGAACATATGAGCAAAATGAGCCTATGAGGATGGCCCAAAACTGAAACCGAACAACATGAATGGAAAAAAAGAGAAGAGTGAAGTCTAACTTACACAAAGGAAGCGTTCAACGAAGAGGAAAAATGGGGAGCTTACTCAAACCCTAGCAGAGTTCGTTGTTGCAGCTCTAAGAGGAAGAAGGGAAACTATTTTTCTGAAAAGTGGCAGAATGAGAGTGTTAGGGTTGGTTGAGGGGTTTTGGGCACCCTATGGGCTAGCCTTAGGTCCAATAAATTAAGGTAGGCCCTCAAACATTGGGGCAGAAAATAAGTGGGCCTTACATTCTCCCCAACAACAAAAATTTTCAACCTCAAAAATTAAGACTTACTAGGAAAACAGCTGTGGATGTGACTTTCGCATATTCTCCTCTAGCTCCCAAGTAGAGTCACCTGTCCTCCAGTCCCAGATGACTTTAACAAGACTAACTAGTTTTCCCTGGCATTCCTCCACTCGACGATCCTCTAAAGAACGGGGGTACTTCCATTGTCAAATCCTCCCTGATCTGTACATCCTCGGCTTCTAACACATGAAATGGGTCAAACATATACTTCCACAACTATAAGACATGGAATACCGGATGGAGATTGGCCAACTAAGGAGGCAAAGCAATCTCATAAGCCACATGCCCAATCCTCCTCCAAATCTGATAAGGGCCAAGAAACTTAGGAGAAAGCTTCCTTGAGCGGAGATTCCTTCCCACACCAATGGTTCGGTGACTCTCAAGAACACGTGATCTCCAGCCGCCAATTCCAAGGGTCTCCTCATTTGGTCTGCACAGGCCTTCTGCCTACTATGAGAGGATTGCAACCTATTCCTCACCATCTTCACCTTCTCTATAGTTTGTTCCAATAACTTTGGCCCAATTAGCACTGCTTCCCCATCCTGATACCAATACAGAGGAGTCCTATGCTTCCTACCATAAAGGGCTTCATATGGTGCCATGCCAATGCTCGCATGAAAACTATTGTTGTAAGTGAACTCTATCAAAGGTAAGACTTCATCCCACGCACCCAAATGATCCAGCACACATGTCCTCAATAGATCCTCAAGCGATTGAATCGTTCTCTCTGACTAACCATCAGTCTGGGGATGATAGGCTGAACTCATAGTAAACTTGCTACCCAAAGCACTCTACAAAGTCTGCCAAAAATGGGAAGTGAACCACGAATCTCTATCTGAAACTATACTCGACGGTACCCCATGAAATCTTACTATTTCCTTAATGTACAGTTGGGCCAACTTGGCCATAGGCATCCTCAGGTTCATTGCCAAGAAATGAGCACTTTTGGTCAATTGGTCCACCACAACCCAGATTATATCATGACCTCTAAAGGGTCATGGCAAATGGGTCACAAAGTTCATAACTATGTTGTCCCATTTCCACATTGGTATGTCTAAAGGTTGTAGAATTCCACCGGGCCTCTAATGTTCTATTTTCGCCTTCTAACATGTCAAACAGGCTGATACGAACGAAGCAACATCCTTCTTCATGCCCTACCACTAGAAGGTCTCGTTGAGATCTTGATACATCTTAGCCATGTCAGGATGCAAGCTAAGACGACTCTTGTGTCCTTCCTTAAGGATCAACTTTTTTACCTCAACATCATCAGGTACACACACTCTGCCTTTAAATCTAAGCACATCGTCACTAAGGCAAATTCCTTTGCTTCATCTGATCCAAGCAATTCTCTCATTCCTACTAGACTAGCATTCGCTAACTATCTTTCCTTGACTAAGTTTAGGAAGTCACTAAATATATTCAGAGTACTACATCTAATGAACTCAGATCCCAACTCAACTTGCAATTTCATATCTCTGAATCTCTCTAGCAACTCCATCTCCTTAATCATAAGGTGTGCAATATGCACTATCTTCCTACTCAAGGCATCTGCCACCACATTCGCCTTCTCCGGATGATATAGGAGTTCAAAATCATTATCCTTCAAGAACTCCACCCACCTCCTTTGCCTCATGTTTAGTTCTTTCTGATCAAATAAATACTTAAAGCTCTTGTGATCACTGAATAGGCGAAACTGGGCACCATAGAGATAGTGCCTCTAGATCTTCAAGTCAAATACCACCGCTGCTAACTCCAGGTCATGAGTGGGGTAATTCTTCTCATGCACCTTAAGTTACCTCGAAGCATATGCCACTGCCTTCTTCTCTTGCATCAACACACAATCGAGACCTAGATGAGATACATCATAGTAAACCTCAAAGGGTTTACCAACATTAGGGATTACTAGTACTGGAGCACTCGTCAACCTTTGCTTAAGCCCTTGAAAGCTTTCCTCACACCTATCATTCAACGCAAAAGGTTGGTCCTTCTTGGTAAGTTGTGTTAGAGGCACCACTATTTTGGAGAATCCTTCTATGAATCTCTTGTAGTAGCCAGCTAAACCCACAAAGCTTCTGAACTTTGTTGCTGACTTGGAACTTTCTCATTTTACCATCGCCTCAACTTTTACTGGATCCACCGTTATGCCATGTGTAGATATTACATGCCCTAAGAATATTATATGGTCTTGCTAACTAGTGCCCTTAGGGAACTGGTTAAGAATAGTTAATATACACGGAATCCTACAAAAGTACATAGTTAAGTGTGATATTAATTAAAATCTGACTGCAATTTTATTTTAATTAAAAGATAAAAATGCCCATAAGTGTTGTACATATATGTTTAATATTTTATTTAATATTCATCAATAAAAATTAAAAAATAATAAAATAATAAAATAAATATATTTTAATGTTTAAATATAATTAAACATAAAAAAGTTTAAATTAACAAAAATAAATAAATAAAAAAATAGCATTGGACATCTAAAATTATTAAAAAAGAAACAAATTAAAGTATCAATTTTTAGTAGAGACTTTAAAAATTCCAAAGTCTTTGTTTTGTATCAAAAAAATATTGTCTAAAAATTAAAAAGATATTTTTATCTTTAAAAAATTTGTAATATGTATTTATAATATTTTAATTATTGTATTTGATTATTTTAATTTTCAATGTAAAAATTATATTACTAATACACATTAATGATTTTTTAACCAATGTCCTTAGGACATGGGTTAGCATTCTATCTCTCTCTCTTTATAATATTTTAATTATTGTATTTGATTATTTTAATTTTTAATGTAAAAATTATATTACTAATACACATTAATGATTTTTTAACCAATGTCCTTAGGACATGGGTTAGCATTCTCTCTCTCTCTCTCTCTCTCTCTCTCTCTCTCCCTCTCCCTCCCTCCCTCCCTCCCTCCCTCCCTCCCTCCCTCCCTCCCTCTCTCTCTCTCTCTCTCTCCCTCTCTCTCTCTCTCTCTCTCTCTCTATATATATATATATATATATATATATATATATATATATATATATATCTATAAACAAACAAAATTTAAAATATATAATTATATATATATATATATATATATATTATATTTTTTAAATATGTATCAAAAGATAAATAATAAAGAAAATAAAGAAAAAATAAACTA
The DNA here is from genome assembly GCF_004118075.2 of Vigna unguiculata. Taxonomy (NCBI): domain Eukaryota; kingdom Viridiplantae; phylum Streptophyta; class Magnoliopsida; order Fabales; family Fabaceae; genus Vigna; species Vigna unguiculata. The sequence goes on along the minus strand of NC_040286.1, from coordinate 12,398,725 downwards.
AAGAAAAAATAATTAAAATTAAAAAAAAAATTAAACTTTAACTAAAATTAAAAAAGACAAAACAGAAATAAAAATAATATATATATTTATATATATATATATATATATATATATATATATATATATTTATATATATTTTTTGAATAAATTTATTACAGTTTAAATATATATATATTATATATATATATATATATATATATATATATATATTTTTGGAAGTTTACGATTTTGATCAAATGTCGACTTCCTAAAGTATTCTTTATCGAAAATCGACATCCAAAAACAATTTATGAGTTGTGAACTATGTGTCTTTGCTCAAATAGTCAAATGCTATATTTGAAATTTTAAAATTTTTTGGAGATACAGAAAAAATCCTATAGGTGTAGGATGAAAGCCAAAAAAAAAAAATAGGACTTAGTTTTAGAGTGAACCACAATCAACCCATAGATTAAGGACTTAAATGACAACTCTAATTACGGAGGATGCTATCGATTATTATAATCCCTCTATTTTTCATTTTAGTATGACAACTTAAACAGAAACATTGGCTTTAATACAAGCATAATCCAAAGTGAAAAAAATCAAAGAACATTCGATGGAAATGATATATTACTGATACCATTGTTTTGAGGTTCCCAGCTCCGACTGATCCACTAAAGATATCTTACTTAGGATTGTTCACCACCATGTCACAAGCTACATTTACATTAATAAACAATTAGTATCATACCATCCATGAGAGTTACACTACCACACTGCATGAGAATTAAGAATGAAATTATTCTAGAATTTAGTGTTCTTCTACTTGCTAGAGTCCTAAATGTATATCACATCCACGCTTTTTACACTTCTTTATTTGAGTATCGGGGGACTACAAAGTCAATCAAAGAAAAATTAAAATTAAAATTATTAAGTCTTTCAAATAGAACAAATTAAATCAAAATTTATAAACCCTCGACAAGCTAAATACATCACCAAATTGTAGGTTTAAAAGATCTTTCTAAGCCAAAAAGGGGTTGAATTTTTGGCTGAGTATTAAAAATTATGTCTAATTTAAACCTATAAAAAACCTTTTAAAACAAATTCAGTTGACTAATAAATCAGAGATGTATTGATGCAGAATCACACTTTACAATCAATTAAAAACAAAAAATAACATATTAATCTATTTATGCAATATGATTCAACAAATTAAAAGATAAAATCAACCAACTGATATTCTGGGAAACTATACAGAAATGCAAAAAAACACTAAACTCACATAAAGAACGTTCTTTATCAAACAAGATTCGTTCCAATTAATATATCCAACTTAGTTGTATTACTAGATAACATAAAAACACATGCACACCTTACAAAGATTGATTTAGTGAGTTTTCTTAAGATATAAATGATGAACAAGATGAAGGAGAGAGGATCACACATTGATTTTTAGACTGGTTCAGTCAATACCTGAGCTACATCTAGTTTATCAGGACAACCTGGGCTTGATCATGCACTATATCAAAAGTTTTACAAAATTCCTCAAAGATTACACTTTTGAATAAAACAACACACCAAGATTCTTGAATCCCACTAGAATCGTATCCCCTATACGCGGTAAGAATCCCACTTACAAACTTGGAATCACACAGAAGCACAAGAACAACTAAATCTGATGGATGATCTCCCTAGCCAACCAAACACGTGTTCTTCTAGCTTCAAGCAAGAAAAAACTTTACTCTAAGATCTTAAGATCTTCAAACACTAGTTGCGTACTGTGTAATCCAGAGAGAGAGGTTTTCAAATTTGTATCATTGTTTTCGTGCTCAGAAATCTGCTTATATAGTTTGGTCATTGGTGAATTCAACAGGTTGATTTGTTTGTACAATTTGTTGATTTCACTTGACTTAAGTGAAATCAATCAATTGAATAAGAATTCAACTGATTGAATACATTTGTACCAAAACTTTATGCAACAAGTCTTTTAACCTGTTGAAAAGGTCACACATAAGACAAAAGATATTTATCATGTGTCATATAGTCTACGAATACAATACAATTTTCAAACTTCCTGATCTTCACGTCAGAAGCTTGGAAGGCAACTTAATAAATCTTTACATTTGATATATATCAGTAAAATTCCAAATTTAATTATGATTGGGAAACTTTAACAATGACTCTTTTGAATTCAATGAAAAAGTAAGCTTGTGGGATGAATTAGTAAATATAAAGTTAGGGGAAGAGTGTAAACAATGGTGTTTGTTGGGCAATTTCAATGCGGTGAGAAAAATAAGTGAGAGAAAAGGACAAAATTATATAGGCAGTACTACAATAAGAGAAGTGGAAGGTTTAATAAGGATTCTAGATTAGAAGGATGATGAAAGTAATTTAGATGAAGGGGACAAATTAAGAAGAATGTACGCTCTAAGTGAGTTAAAATTTCTCCTAGAGAAGGAAAGTTCCTTGCTAAACCAAAAGGCAAAGGTTAAATGGCTTGAACAAGGGGATATAAACTCTAAATATTTCCATTCTAAGATTAGATGTCAAAGAAGCATGAATGAATTAAAATGAGTGGATCTGAATGGAGTGTGGTGTGAGGATCTAGTTAAGGTTAGAGAGGAGGTAAGGAAAGTCTTTGAAAAATGTTTCTCTAAATCTAAGAGCCCTAGCATTAATCTCCAGAATATTGAGTTCCCAAAGATTTCAGAGAGTGACAATAGACATTTAGCGAAGGATATAAGCGACAATGAAATAGAGGAAGCCATAAATGAATATGATGGGAATAAAAGGCCATGCCCGGATGGTTTTAATTTCTCATTCATAAAACATAATTGGGACACAATAAAGACTGATGTTTGTCAAGCGGTAAAATGGTTCCAAACTGAAGGGAAAATTCCAAAAGGGTGTAACGCTTCCTTCATAGTACTTGTTCCGAAAAAAAAAAAAGAAATCCTTTAGGTCTGGAGGATTACAAACCTATATCTGTAGTTGGTTGTGTGTATAAGATTATATCTAAGATCCTTGGAAAGAGAATAAAGAGTGTACTACCTAAGATAATAGATTACTCTCAGTTTGTATTTATTAAAGGAAGATGACTTTTAGATAGTATTTTGGTGGCCAATGAGGTGGTGGAAGAATGTATAATTAAGAAGAGGTTGGCAATGATCAAAGTTGATTATGAAAAAGCCTACGACTCAATGAGTTGGGAGTTTCTATTCTACATTATGGCTAGACTAGGGTTTTATGCTAGGTGGGTTGGATGGATAAAAGAATGTTTGGAATCATCGATAATGTCCATATTGGTTAATGTGAGCCATACTAAGAATTTTTGTCCTATAAAAGGGCTTAGATAGGGATATCCTACGACACCTTTCTTATTCCTCATAGTAGTAGAGGGTCTAGCAGGGATGGTCAGACAAGCCGTAAAGAAAAATCTATACTGTTGAGTACATGTGGGATCCAATGCAATTAATGTGGGATTGCTACAATTTACAGATGATACCCTTTTTATGTGTGAAGCAAAGATTTAAAACACTTGGGTCATAAAAGCTATCTTAAGAAGTTTTGAATTGGCCTCAGGACTTAGAGTTAATTTCTTTAAAACTAAAATTGGAGGTATGGATGCAACATTACTTAAAGAGTTCTCCAATATTTAAAATCTAATACTATATACAATTTTGACCTAACAAATGGCAACTTCTTCAATATTTTAATATTTTTGAACCACTCATATTCAAATTTTACTTTCTACAAGAGGAAAATATGGTTACGTGTCAATCTCTCAAAATTTTGAAGATTAAAAATTAATTAAAAACAAATCATTCTCACACTATTTTTTTCTAACTCTCCGTGTTCCACACAATACCTATTTCTCATCCTCTTTCAAACCATTTCACCTTCTTCTCTCTCTTTCTCACTGACACATATTCAAACCTCTTCAGCTTCCTCTCTTCCTCTCAGCCTCTCAACTTTTCTTCTTCTCTCTTACTCCACCAGTGTTCGTCCTCCATCTACCTTACACCAATTTTCTTCTTCGCAAACTTTATTTCTCAATTGGATGGAATTTTTTCATTCAGATTTATGAGCACAGTGAGTAACACCAAAAAGGTAACAATTTTTCTGCAATTTTTCGTTGTTCTAACATATTTAACTAAGTTTTTTTGTTGTATTTCTTGGTTGGATGATTTTTGTGCTGACATATCTACTTTTTTTTTTGTATTTCTCTGTTAGATGAATGAAAGTTCTGCTCTCAAATCTACTTAATTTTGTTGTATTTTTGTGTTGGATGGATGTCTTGCTCCCCATATCTACTTTTCTGTGTTGTATTTCTATGTTCGATGGATGTTTTGCAGTCAGATCCACGAGCACAGTGAAGAACACAAAAAAAGGTAGCAACTTTTTTGCGTTTTTTGTTTCTACGGATGAATGTTTTGCTCTCATATCTACTTATTTTTGTTATATTTCTTGGTTGGATGATTTTTGTGCTGACAGATCTACTTCTTCTTTTTTTGTATTTCTCTGTTAGATGAATGAAAGTTTTGCTCTCAAATTTACTTATTTTTGTTGTATTTTTGTGTTGGATGGATGTTTTGCTCCCAGATATACTTTTCTGTGTTGTATTTCTATGCTCGATGGATGTTTTGCAGTCAGATCCATGAGCATAGTGAAGAACACAAAAAAGGTAGCAACTTTTTTGCGTTTTTTCATTTCTACGGATGAATGTTTTGCTCTCATATCTATTTATTTTTGTTGTATTTCTTGGTTGGATGATTTTTGTGCTGACATATCTACTTTTTTTTTGTATTTCTCTGTTAGATGAATGAAAGTTTTGCTCTCAAATCTACTTATTTTTTTTGTATTTTTGTGTTGGATGGATGTTTTGCTCCCCAGATCTACTTTTCTGTGTTGTATTTCTATGTTCGATGGATGTTTTGCAGTCAGATCCACGAGCACAGTGAAGAACACAAAAAAAGGTAGCAACTTTTTTGCATTTTTTCGTTTCTACGGATGAATGTTTTGCTCTCATATCTACTTATTTTTGTTGTATTTCTTGGTTGGATGATTTTTGTGCTGACATATCTACTTCTTCTTTTTTTGTATTTCTCTGTTAGATGAATGAAAGTTTTGCTCTCAGATCTACTTATTTTTGTTGTATTTTTGTGTTGGATGGATGTTTTGCTCCCCAAATCTACTTTTCTGTGTTGTATTTCTATGTTCGATGGATGTTTTGTAGTCAAATCCACGAGCACAGTGAAGAACACAAAAAAAGGTAGCAACTTTTTTGCGTTTTTTCGTTTCTACGGATGAATGTTTTGCTTTCATATCTACTTATTTTTGTTGTATTTGTGTTGGATGAATGTTGTGCTAACATATCTACTTTTCCTAGTTGTATTTTTCCGTTCGAGGATGTTTTGCGATTCATGAGCACGGCAAAGAACACAAAAAATGTAACAACTTTTCTGTGTTTTTTTTGTTGTTCTACCATATTTAACTACGCTGATGGATGAATGTTTTGCTCTCAAATTCATGAACACTGTGAAGAACACCACAAAGGTAACAACTTTTTTGCTTCTTTGCGATTTTTGTTCTTCTACCATATTTAAACACTTTTCTTTGTATTTCTTCTCTGTTGGATGAATGTTTTATTGTGAGATTCATGAACACGATGAAGAACACCAAAAAGGTAACAACTTCTCTTCTTCTCTGTGATTTTTTTGTTCTTCTACCATATGTAACTTCTTTTCTTTGTAGTATTTTTCTGTTGGATTGATGTTTTCTTATGAGATTCATGAACACTGTGAAGAATAACACAAAAAAGGTAATAATTTTTCGTCTTCTCTCATATTTTTAGTTCTTCTACCATATTTCACTACCTTTCTTTGTAGCATTTCTATGTTTGATGAATGTTTTCCAGTCAAATTCTTAAACACATGGAAAACACCCAACAGGTAAAAACTTTCTTTGTTCTTCTTTCATATGTAACTATTTTTTTGTAGTATTTGTCTGTTAGATCAAGGTTTTTTTGTGAGATTTATGAAATGATTGAAGAATGCGAAAAATGTCTAAGTTTTTCTTCTTCTGTCCGATGTTTTGTCTTCTACGTATCTAACTATTTTTCTTTGTATTATTCTTCTATTGGGCCCATCTTTTTCTTTGTCATTCATTAACTAATTGAAGAACACCAAAAAAGGTCAATAGTTATCTGCGAGATGATTTAGATTTTTTAAACCTGTTTAATCAATAGTTATCTTTCAAAAATCTCTTATTTTGTTATTAACAGAGTTGACTAACAATCTTTCATTTTTAAAACTTCATTCATTTTTTTCTTTAGATAACAAAGTGTAGTAACAGACTTCAAAGCTGCATTTTTTAGCATTATCAACATATATTTTTTATATTTAATTATTTTATCTTATGAAATTATTTTATATATAATATTGAATGACTTTAATATATTGATAATAGTCAGTAACAATTTTTCAGTTTTAAAACTTCATTCTATTTTTTTGTCTTTTTCTTCCAAATTTTATTCTTCACATAATATACCTGCAATGTTTTTTGGAAGGATGAATATGGTGGGTGTTTAAAAAGAATGAGGGAGCCAAAAGATGTTTGTTGAAGATGCAAAGGTGTGCCCAAGACATTTACGCAATTCCTAAGAATAAAAGAGCACATAAACCAATGTAGAAAATTTAATCTTTGGGTAGAACATTTATGTTTGAGAGAGATTGGAAATGGCATGTTAGAGAAGGTCTGCATGGGAAGATACAACATTCATTTTAATTAGTGAGGGAGTGCCATGTCCAAAAAAACAAACATAATTGGTGGTCTGCATAATTAATGTTTTGAAGCGGTAAGTATCATACTAGGACACTTTAAAAATCTTTACAAAGTTTCTTTGAGAAGATAATCAATTTTTTAAAAAAAATCAAAGTTTCTTGGAGAAAATAACTAATTTTTCAAGAATAAATTAAATTAAAAATTGTAATAAAACAAATTGATTAAGATTTGGTGTGGAATTTACAAATATTACACGATGTTTACTAAAATGTTTTGCAGCCTTGAGAGTGAATAATTTCAAATATAATTTTAATGTTATTTTATAAGATAATATTTACTATTTGAGAATTATAATAGTGAAGTAAATGAAAATTATAAACTACAATTTATTTTTAAAATAAATTCAAATCATAAAGGTAGAATCCAAATTTTCTAAATTTTTCAACAAACAAACTTAAAATAAAGCTCATACTCCAATCAATATTTCTTAAAGTTTAATAGGTTAAATCCATAACACACATTCTAAAAATTTCATAGTAAAAAAAAGAATTATAATTTAAAATTAAAAGAAATACATAATGACTCAGTTTGTAACTATCAAATATTTTTATATAAATAATAATAGTTTCTCCTTTCTATAGACAAAATTAGGTATTTTATAATTTTTGTTTTAAGAATAATCATTAAATATTACACATTTTTTTTGAATATGATAAATTAATAATTTCTTATTAATTAATTAATAATAATAATAATAAATGAAAATAAAATTACTTTCTTTAAAGTTATTTATTTATCAAATTAAAAATTAAGACTTTTATTTTTAATTTACCTAGCTTACCGAAGAAGTTTATATACTTTTCAAATCTTATTTTTCATTATCCAAAAATTAAAAGATGTTGAGAAGAATAAAAATAACTTTTGAGTTTCTTTCAACACTACTTTCCAGTTTCAAATCTTATTTTTCATCCTCCAAAATTAAAAGATGTTGAGAAGAATAATAATAACTTTTCAGTTTCTTCCAACACTACTTCCAATGTAAACTTTAGTCTCTTCGAATGTCTTTTTGCCATTAATTAGCATTAATTATGAAGAAACCAACGAGGGTTTGTGTGTCTCAATACAATGTTATATTTGAATTTATTGTATTATAATTTTAAATGAAAAATACTTAAAAAAATTTACCTACTTTCTTGAAAAAGTTTTACACTGGTTTCAAAAATCTTCTTACCTTCCATTAAGTAAAAGTCATTTTGAATTATCAAATATCTAATGGTATCTGATGTAATATGTAATACATAATATTATATACAATTGCAAAGCTAACCATATTTTTTTGAGTTTTAAGTTTAACCATTATTAAACGTAAATATTATAAATAAATGAATAAATAGTGAATAGTAGACAACAATTAAATTATATTAAAGACCAAAGATAAAAAGAGAAATAACGAAGAATAAATAACAAAATAAGTAAATATTGATATTACACGACTGAAATGTTTTGTAGCATCGAGTGAATACTTTTAAATATAATACTAAATCTTATTTAATAAAATAATATTTACTATTTCATAATTTTTATAGTGAAGTAAATGCAAAACATAAACTACATTTTATTTTTATAATAAATACAAATTATAAAGGCATAATCCAAGTTTTTAAATTTTTGAAAAAACAAAATTAAAATAAAGTTCTAACTCCATGAATTTGTCTCATTGATGATAACATAGACTTTTAAATAGTTTAAAGAAGAAGAAAGATTTATAACTAACAAATATTTTTATATAAGTATTAATATTTTTCTCATCTTCTACAGAAAAATTAGGTATTTTATTAATTTATTCTAAAAATAGTCATTACATATTACACTTCTCTTAAAATTCAATCAGTTAATAGTTTCTTAATAATTAATAACAATATTAATAAATGCAAATAAAATTAGTTACCTTAAATATATTTAATTATCAAATTAAAAAGTAAGAATGTTTTTTTTACCTAGCTTACTGAAAAATATATTTATATTTTTCAAAATCTACTTTTCATCTTCCAAAAATATAAAGATATTAAGAAGAATTAAAACAATTTTCCAGTTTTTTTCCAACACTACTTTCAAGGTATATTTTTTCAACCTCTCAAAGAACTTTTCAGTTTCTTCCAACCCTACTTCCAAGATATATTTTTACAACTTTTCAAAGATGAATGTTTTCGTCATTAAATAACATTAAATATTAGAAACCAACAACTTTTTATGTTTTTCATTGCAATGTTATATATGAATTTATTGTATTAAAATTTTAAATGGAAAATATTTTAAAAGTCTACCTACTTTTTGAAGAAAGCTTTATACAGGTTTAAAAAATCTTCTTAAAATTTAACGTAGTTTATTGAATCAACTTTATAAATCAACACTTACGTCTTCCAATATAAATGTCAAAAATATAAAGAATAAATGGAAAACTTTTCGTCTTCCAAGAATTTTGCATTTTGAATTATGACTCTATTTATTATGAACAACAATAATCATGATTTGTGGGACTCAATGAATCATGAAGTATCAATCAAACATATAATTAGAGTTTAAGACATTCACAAAAAATATTATTTATCAATTTTAAGTATATAAAAAATATAAAATTTTTATATCATCATGTTGTTTTTTGGAGATGTTATCTGCTTTTTTATTTATCCTTCTAATAATGTGCTTGAAAACCGGTTGATCTAATATTACTTTTTTCATTTAATATGCTTCAAAACCGAACTTTTCTTATAGTTGATTTTTGTAAACATCAAGCAGTAGATAATATTAGATAATATATTCCTTCCGTGTGTTTTTAGAATAAAATTCAAAATTAATTCATTGAAAATAAAATCGTTTTTTGGTTTTAAGTTGTGAAAAATTAATCATAATACATATAATAATATTAATAAATTTTGGATTCAAATTTAAAAACATAAAAAATTTAAATTTAACATTTAAAATGAAAAATATATACAAAAAGTTAATTTTTGTAATAAATACTTTAATATTTTTGATAAAAATATATAAATTCAAATATTCAAAAAAATTTGATGACCCATAATGATATAATAATATATTATAAAATATAATAATATGTAATAATGTAAATATAAAATATAATAATATTAATATAATTAAAATATAAGGTAAAAAATAAAAATTATAAATTTTTTAAACTTTTAAAGATATGGAAATAATTAACTATTTCAATTTCAATATTATTGCAAGATTAAGATTCATATATTGTGAAAATTGGAATTCGAAATATATACAGTAACATTTTCTTTAAAAGCGATTATCAAACTGAAACTTTTGAATGAAAGTAGATACTATTTAACTAATTAAACCAAAAATATATCAATAAAATTTGAATTTTGACATTCAAAAAAAAAATGAAATAGTGTAGGTTTTTAAGTAGATTCTTATATTGTCTCTAAACAACTTTTAAATATTTTTAACTTGGTTCGTATTTAATATATTATCAAAATCTCAAAAATGATAAATTGAAAAAATTTAATGGAAATACATTAATATTCACAATTAAAAATAATAAAAGTTAAAAATATGATATAAAAAATAAACAAGTAATATAATATTTAGGAACAAAAGCTTCTTGATTCTTAATAATATAATAATATATTAGTCCTAATATAACAATAACAATAGTAAAAATAATTAAAATATGGTGTAAAATAGTAAATAAATAATTGTAAAATTTAAATATGAATTTTTAAATACTTTTAAATAATTTTTACATATTTTTGACATTTTACACAAACTTAAATAATAATTTAAAAAATAATTTTTATACATAGACATTGGTATAACATTACAAGTTAAAATTATACATTCTTAAAATTTCTAAAGATATAAAAATCACTAATGATCTCGATTTCAATATTTTTTTTTCTAAATTAGGATATATATGGTCAAATTTGAAATTTAAAATATATAGTAATAAAGTTTGAATTTAAATTTTAAATTTTAAAACCTATAAAATATGGGAGCAAAGTTAAAATTTGAAATTCAAAATCCAAAAAAATTGTGAAAAAAGGACTTCAATAGAGGAGTCTACCAGAGTCTAACCTTTGAATTTTTGCATAGTGTACTATTTATATTTGTCTACATAGTCTACATTTTGTAAGTTTTGGTTGTTTACTAATTATATTTTGTTTGCAGTCTAACATTTGTATATTTAAAGAATCTACTATTTATATTTAGGTGTAATTAGTCGGATAATACTCACTTTTGTTCGGATACGTCAGTTTGATACCCACTTTTAAAAAGGTGTCAATTAGATCCCTTTGAGAAAAAAAAGTATTAACGTCATTAACGGTATCGATATTTAAAATGACTTACAAGAGTGAAAGGAACCTAATTGAGACATTTTTTTCAAAAATTGGGACTCGATTGACACATTTTTAAAAGTGGGTACCAAACTGACACATCTGAAGAGAGTGAGTACTATCTGACTAATTAAACATTACATTTATATGCACGATCTATCATTTGCAGCTTTATATCGTTTACTCTTCACATTTTTTGTATCGTAGTCTACTCAATAATTTCTATATTGTCCATCATTTTTATTATTAGAGAATTAACTATTATATTTTTCTACATTTTTTACTCAATATTTCATTTAAAATTAAATTAAATTTCTTAATTTTAATTAGCTAAATTTTAATATATTATTTAAAATATTAAAAACATATATAAATAATTTAAATACATTTTTATCATAAAATCGATTAAAATATTATTATTGAATTTTATAAAATAAAATTTATATTAAATTTAATTATACTTTTATAATTTTAAAATTCGATATCCCCGTGCGTTGCACGGGTAAAAATACTAGTTGTAAACATATGAAAATCCCATTAACGTATCTTGGAATGCCAATTGGTGGAAACCCAAGGAAGAGTCAATTTTGGCAACCAATGGTAAATAAGGTTAGGAGTATGCTTTCTAGTTGGAAAGGAAAACTAATATCCATAATTGGACGAGTTTGCCTCATAAAATCGGTAATTTCTACTCTTCCTTTATATTATATGTCCTTCTTTAAAATGCCGAAGAATGTGAAAAAGGAACTCATCAAAATACAAAGAAATTTTCTCTGCGGTTAGGGATCTAAAGCTAGGAAAATAGCTGGGTAAGTTGGGAAAATATTTGTATGCCAAAGGAGGTTGGGGGTTTAGGTATAAGAGATATTGGGAAATTTAATACAGCAGTCTTAGCCAAATGGAAGTGGAGATTGGGAATGGAAGATCATGGAGTATAGAAACAAATCTTGCTTTCAAAGTATGAATCATGAAGTTTTCTCAATGAAACTAATACTTCTAAGACAACTTCTAAGTGGTGGAAAGACGTCCACAAGGTGTGTGGGAATACTGAGAGTGGGCGTTGGTTTGATAATTGCATAGAATGGGTGATCAATGAAGGAAAAAAGGCAAAATTCTGGGAAGATAAATGGATAGGGGAAGAATTACTTTGCCATAAGTTTCCTAGGTTCTATTCCATATCAAAATGTAAAGGAAAAGTTATAGAAGAAGTTGGATATTGGGAAGAGAATCAATGGATTTGGGATCTAACTTGGAGGAGACGAAGACTCTTGTAGGAGACATTGTTGGAGGAATAACTCCTTTGAATACTCAATAACCAAAGCCTTACTAAAGGGAACCCAAATATGTGGAAATGGAAGGATGATGGGGAAGGCGTGTACTCAGTCAGGTCTGCCTAAAATAGATTGCAAGGAACCCTGGATGGGAGAGAGAATAGAGTGTTTGAAATAGTTTGGAAATCAAGGGTTACACCAAAGGCACAAGTACTAGGTTGGAGGCTATTTTTGTATAAGCTTCCAACAAATACTAAACTATTAGTAAGGTGGATTTACTTACAACATGGTCTTTGCGAGTTTTGTTTAGAATGTGAAGAGACCGTTGAGCACCTACTCATTTCATGTAAAGAATCCCAAAAAGTATGGAACATGTGTCATAAGTGGCTAGGCTTAATCACTGTATCTCATATTAAGGTAAGGAACAACTTTCAACATTTCTACCTTGTTAACCTTAATAGGCAGCAAAATATTGTTTCGCAAGGAATGTAGTTAGCAATTATAGGGGAAATTTGGAAACAAAGGAATAGTTATTTTCAAGCAGAATAAGGTAGATCCTATTGAGATATTTGGTTTTGCACATGTAAATGCATGGGTATGGATGAAACACAAAATTTTATCTGTAAAATTCTCATAATGGCTAGTGCTTATCCCGTTATACTTGCTTAAAATCTCTTTGATATGATAATTGTTGTGCGTTTAAGTGTGCTAGGTAAACAAATGAAAGATTTGTGTTTAAGTGAGTCAGGATTCTTAAGTGAAGGGTAAAGGGAAGACCATATAAGATAAAGGAAAAAGTAAATCGGTATTCAAGGTTGAGGAAGGAACAAAACAGTTTGAAGGTAAGCAAAAGGATGTTGTATGAGAGGCTGGATATAGGCATATTAGGTGACCAGCAAGGTCCTCGTCGAGGTCCAACTTCAGAATATATTTTTTGGCTTGGGAACTCATGCTCATGCTTCCAATGTTATCCACACTCTTGTTATATTGTTCTGCATCAAAGTCAGCATTTGAATTCTCTTTTAGAAGTTGTTTGCCATATGTTTGATAATATCTAATAGAAATCAATGTGCTGCATCGATTGGGCTGCTGTGGGTAAGTAAGCAAAACGCAATATTGGGACTATATCTATGTTATTCTTCATCCTTACATCTATGGTTTGAGTGAGTGGAGTATTATAAGCAGCAAAAGGCATTTTTAAACTGATCAATAGGATTGTATAAGAAGAATTGGTTTTTGTTAGTGTTTGGTATGTACAATGTTACGTGAGATGTTTACTTATGATTTTTTTGTTTGTGGATCATAATGCTCATATAGAATATGACCATTTATTTTAGTTGGGCTTTGGCTGTTGATACTATGATACTAAGTTAATGCATCAATTTGTACAAATTCTTTTTTATAAGAATTAGAGCATTCCTTAAGTATTCTGTCAATTTAATTTTATTCTTTGTCGATAAAAATAAAAAACACTTAGGCTAATTTCATTTTTCACCTTTTTCATGACCTGCAACTAACATTAACAAGCAAGGGCTATGTGAATTTGATTCTCATAACCCCAAGTGGAGCAAAATACCAAAATCGAAGAAAACTTAACTTGAGCAATGGCATCTTGGTCATCTTTCCGATTAGCGTGGATGACGTTTTTAGCGTGCGGAGTAAGTCATTGAAGGACGTGCCCAACAACTTTAGCACGTTTTAATACTTTAAATCATGCACTGTTATGAAATTTCCATCATCATTACCAAAAAATAAAGAACTCAAATGTAAACCCATTTTAGGTCATGTCACTATCAATCTTTGCTACGAAATTACTACAACAAAACATAGTAAAACACAAGACTCATATTTGTTATAAACATCAGTTAAATCACTGAACTGAAACAAAATACTTCTCTGGTTATGGTAGATGAATAATGTACCTTACTTCATCCATGACCATTACCGAGCTTGCTTCTAAGAGTAGACTCATACTTCACTTTAACTACAAGTAACTTTTCAAGCTGTATTTCTGATGATGATATTCACTTTCAAATAATTAAAGGTGAAAAGAATATTTCTAAATGTTTAAAAGGAACCATAAAGTGTAGAAGGTTTGTTAATATAATTTGTCATGTCTTAAAATTCCTACTACTGTTTATAGTAAAGTCGTCTCGTTCAATTGTCCCCTTTTATTATATAACTTAAGAATTTAAGATCAGAGTGTTGTGACTTATGTGGGCTGACTTTCGTAAATCAAAATTGACTTAAACACACTTCAATTGGTTCTAATTTAACTTCTTCAAAGTCTCATTTTAATTTATACATAAACAAATTTTAACATATGAGAGACAATTAATTCATTTTATCTTTTTGGTTTCTTCTCCTATGAGTATTTAGATTGAGTTGTTTATTCAAACAAGAACTTAATATTGTGCTAGACTTGAAAATTGAATACTTTGAGGTCAGTTTCTTATATCATACCCAACTTCATTTCTTTTTCATCACCAATGTTTGATTGCAAAATCTTGGTTTGCATTCTTGCTTCTTTTGTTATAAAAAGAATACTAGGAGTGCAAAAGATTAAAGACAACCCATCAACATGGATGCTACATGCTACTTTAATATCAGCGCAATCTGCACTCGGAGTAGATTTTGCCAAAATTTATAATGAATCAACCTTATATGAGTAAGTAATCATAGAACTTTATTTCTGTTAGATGGTGTAGGTTTGAAATGGTGATTTAAACTAAGAAGGAGGGGGTTGAATTGGCTATTTAAAACTTTTTCGAAAGCATAAAACTCTTTTCAATTGAATCAAATAAACTGAAAAGTTAGAATGTAAAAGTTGCAAATCAGTACACTTTCAATTGGTCAAAAAATAAAATAGCATACTAATTTGTTCCTAAGCTATGAAAGAGTCGATTAAAATGAGAAATCAATAAGCTGAAATACTGGGAATTTATGCAAAATGCAGAATTTGCAAATTTAACTCAAACAACAATCTTTTACATACAAGACTTGTTCCAATCAATATTTCTAACAAGTATACAACCTCATATTACACAAAAACGCATTAAAACACAGCAAAGAATGGATTACTTGATTTTCTTGAGTTTTTAAATTGATTCAAAGTGAGTGAGATGAGGGAAAGAGAATTGCACAATTATTTTTATATTGATTCACTCAATCACAGAGCTACATCCAGTTTACCAGGATAACCTGAACCTAGTTTCCACTATATTCAAAAGTTTTACAAATCAAATACCAAGATTAGACTTTTGAACAAAGAATCTCACAAGATTTTTGACTCACAAAACTCTAGACTACTACCCTGCAAGAATCACACTTACAAACCTGAAATCACATCAAGCAAAACAACCAGAGGCACAAGAACATCCAAACCTGATGTTGGCTTTCCCTAGCCAACCATACATGTGTTCTTCAAGCTACTCACAAGCCAAAATGCCCCCAAGATTAACCAAGATCTTCAAACATCATGTTGTAACTGTGTATTGTAGAGAGAGAGAGAGAGAGAGAGAGAGTTTTCTAGAGAAGAATGACAAGATTTTACGCTCAAAAACTCAAAAACTTAGTTCTGCTCTCAAAAACACAACATATATAGTCTGGTTTAAGTGAAATCAATCGATTGAATTTTTCGTATAGTCATCAAATTTCACTTGACTTAAGTGAAATCAGTCGATTGAAAAATAATTCAATTGACTGAACTTATTCATACCAAAAACTATATACATTAAGCCTTTTAACTTGTTAAAACTCATTTTAACAGATTAAAAGAGACACACCAAGACTAACAAGACATCTAACCTATGTCATATAGCCTACAAACATGATATAACACCAAAATATTACATTTAACATATTATTTCTAGATTTAATACACTAGAAACACAATCTTCAAGTGGATCTTCATCAATCTTCATCAAACACATATGATCTTCATGCACAAGGCTTTATCAATTCTTTGCTTCAAGCTTGCTTGTGCCAATAAATTGTCTTTGAATACTATTAAAATTGATCTCTTTGATTTTCTTGCAACTCAATTATCTGAAACTAAGGTTGTTTGACTCCATATTTGGTCACTAATAGTAAATAGATATTCAATACCCTTTTTTGTTATCGGTATTTGAAGTATGGGATGAAGAAATTAGTAATGCACCATGGAAGGTGATTTTAATTATGAAGATACTAATAGTGTTCCTACATACGAGTTTAAGGAGTGCATTTTCATCATATGGAATTGGTAAAATTGGACACATGGTTTTACTTATAAAAAAACCCGCCAAAATATAAGTTAATATAGTATCATTTGTGGATGAAATAGATATGAAAGACTCATTTTATTTCACACTCATGAAAAATTTTTGTACTGTAGGGGCCCATTCCCCACAAGATCCGATCCACAGTCAAAGAAATTTGCACAGCACCAATCGACGCAGAGCCACGTGTCCCACCAATTCCTGTCTTCGGAACTACGGGGATAGGGTTTGTTGTCTTGCGACCCAACAGTTGGGGTTGGAAGTCGTGGCTAGTTGAAGTGGTAATCACACCATAATTAAATTGGTAGTCAACAACTGACCAGTGCCAAGTCGCACATCCCGATTGGTTGAGCAGTCATGTGCTAAACTATTTGCTTTTTATCTTCAACCAAACGCGCGAGCAGGCCTATGCCCACATTTGCTTTGTCAACAACAAATTGAAAATCACATTGAGACCCTTCTTGGATGTTTTATTCTACTTGAACGCAAACCATCCACTTCCCACAACAAGTGTGATCGTAGTTCGACATAACATCAATCAACACCGACCATGACTTGTCATTCTCATCCAACGGTTATCCTCCGAAGTCGTGGTCAGGTGATGTGGCAATCAATCCTGAATGAAGTTTGGAGTCCATGTACGAACGATGATCCGTGGGTCGCTCGACCACGTCGGTCGGACGGGAACGCCATTAACCAAGTACATGTCTCTATAATTAAAATAAATAGGTCAGTAATCATGTTTAAAAAGCAATTGGGCCTAGGCCTCACTTAGGCCAATCCTAATTAAAGGCCCATGTAAAAAACTATAAATAGGACCCCAAGGTAAGTTTGTAAGAACTTTTACTTCACATTTATTACAATATTAATTGCTAAAACTGAATGAGTAGTTATTGACTTAAGCATCAAAGCCTAATTGACAGATACACCGATCATCTGGATTGCTGAACGAGAGTAAGCGATACTAATCAATGATTCCGCATAGAGTAGAAGCAAGCAAATTATTTATGTAGACGCTCTATCCCTACACCCAAAACATTTTTATTACAATACGTGTTTAGAATTAAATTAAAATAAAGCTAATTAAAGCAACTAATTATATTGATTTGATAAATTCCTAGATTGTTTGGTTACATTCACCTATAATCCTTCGCTATTACCAAGCTTACAACACAATCTCAATTATTCTAGAATTTAGTAAAGACACATACCATAATATATATTTATTTAATTTATTTATTTTATCTGAATTTAATTTCTCGTTTGTATTATATTTGATCGAGTTAGGTTTCTATATATCCTATAGTATAATGAACACATCGAAAACTTTGAACAAATGTTTAAATTTGGTAAATCATAATATTTAAAGTATGAAGTATAAACAATAGGAAATAACTCACACAACGTAAACATCACAGAGGAAAAATGTTCAAGTCAAATAAGTTAGATGAAAATAAATAATTTACACTATCAAATACTTTCATCTAGTGGAACATTAGAGGCTACAGAATAACTTGAAGAACCAACAAAGTGGGACAATGTTGTTTGGTGAGAGCACATTCTTTGGCTATCTTCCAATGTTTCATGTGGATACAAAGAAGGTTTTGGAGGTAATTTTAGGTTTTCAATGTCTCCTTCAAGCATTTCCACTACTTTATTCATGGAAGGACGGTCATTTGGTTTCAACTGTATACACCAAAGTGAAACAATGATCATCTTTTTTATAATTTTGTTCTCAAAATCTCTGACATCTTCCATTTCTAAATCTTTCCCTTTATTAAGTTGATCATAAATCCAAAAGGGAAAGTAAAGTTGACTTGAATGTTCTGCATGGGGGTTTAGGTTTTTCCTCTTGCTTGCTATTTCCATCAAAAACATTCCAAAACTATAAACATCAGATTTATTTGATATTCTTCCAACATTATTATAAAACAACTCAGGAGCTATATACCCAATTGTTCCTCTTGCTGCTGTCATAGTCACAACACTTTTGTCTGTTGAATATAGTTTGGCCAATCCAAAGTCAGAAATCTTTGGAGTGAATTTTTCATCAAGTAGGATGTTGTGGGGTTTGATGTCAAAATGCAAAATTTGCATGTCACACCCATGATGTAGATACGAAATTCCATGTGCTACTCCAATTGCTATATCATGTATTGTGTCATAGGTTAAATGCGTATTTCCTTCTTTAGAAAATATAAATTTATCAAGAGATCCATTATGCATGAACTCGTAAACAAGGGCACGTTTTGAGCCTTCAGCACAATATCCAATTAAATGCACTACATTGTGATGATGTATTCTTCCAATTGTTGCAACTTCATTGATAAAGTCTTGTCCATTACCTTTTGATTTTCGTAACACTTTTATGGCAACACAAGGTCCACTGCGCAACTTTCCCTTGAATACAGAGCCATATCCTCCTTCACCCAATTTTTCATTGAAACCTGTGGCCATCTTCTTAATTTCCTTATACGAATATCGAATAGGCATCAAGCTATTTTCCTCTAAATAGTTTTCAATATTTTCATATATCGATGAATGTCTTCTTTTCCATTTATATATCAAAAGAGCAATAAACAATATCATGCCAGCAACATATCTATATAAGAAGTATCGAACACAACGTCCCAAATTAACTAATTTTGGTTCAAGCGTAATGGCATATCCAACATCTTTAGTGATATAAGTTCCACCATATCGTTCTGGTCTAAATATTGGTAAAATCAATCCTGTGAATTAATGTAACAAATGTCATCGGATTGTAATAAAAAAAAGAAAAAAATATTCACACCTTTAAATTAAAAAAATTAACCATTTATTAAGTTCTTTTATTAATATAAAAATAAAATATTTAAATTTTTATATTATTTATGTTTTTTTTTTTATTATTATATTAATGAAAGTTGTGAAATAGCTTGTTCAAAAAAAATGTTGTTCAATCTCTTACCACATATTCAACATATTGTTATCTTCAAAAGTATGTTACTAGAGTGTTCGGTGTCAAAGGGATAGATGTCATCATAATAAAAGGTTAATAATAATGTGAAACTATTATAGAACTATTTTTGAAAACGCAGTTTCTATAAATAATATTAGTTATGTTTGGACAAATTTTTTCGTAAGTATGTTTATTAAAGAAAGATAAAACGATAAAAATAAATCAATTTATTAATAAATTAGAAATTGTAAGCCCCATTTTCAGCTTATATGAGTATGGGCCTGATCCTTTTCGTAGGTCCAAGGCCAACCCATTAGGGGACTCCCAATACTCTGTCCAACTCCTCACACTCTCACTTCTCTTTTTTTTTTCAGAAAACTATTCCTCTCTCTTCCCTCTCTCTACTGTTGTAGAAGCTCTGCTAGGGCACAAAGGAATCCTCTATTCTTCAAGTTAGTTAAAGTTATTCTACCTCAAGGTAAGTGGAGCCTTAGAACCTTCTTCTCTGTTCTCCCCTTTTTTGGTTGGGAAAGTTGGTTTGGTTAGGGTTTGACCCCACACTTCGTCTTGTTCTGATTTTTCCACGTTTCAGCTTACTACCCTAGTTCTTGGAGTTGCGGTGCCCCTTGGTTGCATTCTCTGAGTCACTGTTCCACTTTGCTACCCTCACTTAAGGTAAGGGAAGCTAGGGTCCATGCTTTAAGTGATTGTTGCTTACTTTTAGTTTTGTTTTGTGTTTCTGATGATTGAGTGGTGTTTATGATGTATGAAAATGCACTAGGAGCTGTCTTGAATGAAATTCCTAGTTTTGAATGCGTAGAACAGTGGGGGAGAACTGTTATTCTCGCCCAAGCGAGCTCATCTCGCCTAAGCGAGAATAGCAGAAGGTCGCCCAGGTTTTTGCTCGAGCACTCGCCCGGGCGAGGGGCTGGGTTTTTTAGCGACAAGCCAACTCGAGCAGGCGAGAGGGCCTCGCCTAAGCGAGAGCTCGCAAAATCTCCCAGGACCCTTTGTTGCAGGCTCGCCTAAGCGAGAGTCTGTCAGCTGGGCGAGACAACTTCTCTCGTCTAAGCGAGGGCTATTGGCTTGAGCGAGAATTGGCGTAAGGGTGCTTGGTTCTCTGTTATGTTTTGGTTTGGGTGATTATTGTTTGAACTATTGTCTTTAAAGCTTAAAGTATGTGACAAAACATGAATTGCTTGGCCCTATGAATTGTGATTGGTATGTTAGCATGAGTAACACATGGATTTTTGCTTGGTTGGTTGAGAACTTGCATGAGAATCGAATGTTGAGATAACAAGTGGTGGTTATGATATGAGGAACATGAATTTGGTGTGAGATAGGCGTAATTCCATGAGTCTCGTTGGGAGATCTCATGGTGGTGTGTAGTTTATATAATTAAGATAAGGATTCAAGTAAGGATCGCATCCCGAAACTCTAAAAGATCAATTAGTCTCATGTAGAGCAGACTGATTCAAGTGGTGAGAGTAGCGGGAGGCCCTAGTCTTTGGCAGGATAATGGACTTAGATGCTTGAAGGCTAACCTTGTGTATGGTAGGGTGAAACTCATTGACAATGGCTTTATAGAGCAGTAGAGGCCATCACAAGTGCAAGCGTCAAGTGAATTCGATCTTATTATATTTATCTGAATAATTGAGTGATATTGTCTTGCTTGTTTGCTATAACATGAATTGGTGCCTACTTCGTTGCATGCTTGAGAACTGTTTAAGTATCTTTTTGCTATACTATGTTAAAATTTATTTTACACTAGCTTACCCTTTCATCTTTATGTATGTTCTTGTCTTGCTTTCTCTTTTGCGATGATCACCTTATTGGTGGGAGTAGATAGGGGGAATGTTGGAGGTAGACCTGATGGTGGTAGCAGCGTTGTTTAGTGGGACCTGTTATCTGTGGCTCTTAGGAGCATTTTTAAGGCCCTTATGCCTTGTAATTCTTGGTCCTAGGGGAATTCCTTTTGCAAAACTTTTAAACTTTAAGAGTTTGTGTTGTTTATGGCATCATAGTATGTCTAAGTTTCCTTTCAAAGTACATTCATGGATAATTGTAATAGTGGATCCTCTTATAAGTACTCTTCATCTGATTGCTTCTTAAATGTTATAATTATGCGATGTTTTTATTTAGTAGATTAAATCTATTTAAATGGGATGTCACATAGAAGTTTTAAAAAGTTATATAAAATAGGTCTAAAAATTAGTTTATATATACATTAGTTTAAACTTTTAAGTAATTTATTTAATTTTTTATATATATTTCTTACAATAAATATATTTATAAAGAAACTTGTTCCATCATACTTATTATTTATGACGTATAGAAACAGAGTAATGGAACCCTCTGATAGAGACAAAGTAAACTGTTGTTTCCTTTCTACTTAAAAAGAAGTATAGAAATAGAGGAACTCACCTTTCATGATACTAGAAATAGCCGCTGCAAAATAAAAATAAAAATTATGAGTTAATAAATAGTATGACAAACTTAAAAGTAAAATATTATTTTATAAACGGGGTCAAAATAAACACTTATGTAAAATCTAGGGGACGATTTGGTGTTTGACTAATTTTTTAAATTCCATTATATCTTACAGCGAAATCTTATTTGAATTTGTTAGATCAGTAATCCCACACACTTGTCTGGAATAACTATAAATGTGTTCGAGTAAGTGTATATATATATATATATATATATATATATATATATATATATATATATATGTATATATATATATATATACATATATATGTATATATATATATATATACATATATACATATATATATATATACATATATATGTATATATATACATATATATATATATATATATATATATATATATATATATATATATATATATGATGTCATTCGAGGAAAGTTCTACATCACTTGCATCGATTATTATGGGAGTGCGACTTATATTTATTAGGCAATTTCACCTGATGTCAATTAGTTTCAAGGTGAAAATCAATATATCAGAGCCTCTAACTCATTTGTTAATCACTTACCAGTAAACTCGTTTGATTTCGTAGGTGATATGAAACTTTCCAACACCTTCTCCTCCACATTAGGATGTGTTGTTATAGCATGATGCATTCTATGTTGGGTTTGGGACAAAAACTGAGTTAGTTTGTCCTTTTTACACTATCTCGGTTCTATATGTTTTGTTGTGCTCTCTCGTGCGTAACTCTCTTCTTCCTTTGTGTTTCTGTTTTGGTTTGATTTAGATCATGTACTCTACTCTTTTTTTTGGTTATCTTCTTTGCTTTGTTATTTTTTATTTTATCATTCTTTCTTATTCTGTTGTGTAAAACTGTGGTCAGTGAAAATTCGGACTCTCTACATTAATTCCATTAGCATATTTTAGCATATTTGATATTGTAGGACAAATTCAAAAGTTTCTTATACTTTGTCACATGACATGATCATTAAAAGGTTTGTCTTCCTCTATTTCATTAACTATGTTTCCTTCCATATGGATCTTAATTTTGGTACCTCACTGTTGGATCTTTTGAGAGAGGATCGTCAGGACAATAAAACACTAGTAAAACATGAGCACAAACCATACATAAGGAATTGACACAATTCTCAACCTAAAACCTTGAGGCAATGGGTTTATGGAGTTAGACTCACACTTGGATTCCAACAATCTCCCTATCAAGTGTTAGTCCATTCACATTGGTGTTTCCCCTTCAAGCGGAAGCTACGAGTACCCTTTACATGTACTGTCGTTAACATAACGGGACACACTTGCCTAATTCTCTAGGGAGATACAACACCAATGAGACATGGGCCCAATCCTCACATAAGAGAATAACACCACTCTTAACCCAAAACCTTAAGGCAATGGATTTATGTTTCTTCATCCTTATATGGTGCTCAACTTTCTCATTTTTACTCAATGTGGAACTTAGACTCACACTTGGATTTTGAACAATCTATCAAGAAGACTTTCGATATAATGACTTGTCTGAGTCAGTAACCAAAACAAACCTTCAGCTCTAATACCACTGTTGGGTCATTCGAGAAAGGATCACAGGGGAGATACAACACCAATGAGTCATGAGCCCAAACCACACTTAAGAGATTGACACCACTCTCAACCTAAAACCTTAAGGCAATGGGTTTATGGGTCTTCATCCTTATATAGTGTCAACTTTCTCAATTTTACTCAATGTGGGACTTAGAGTGACACTTGGATTCCTAACACTCACACATGTCATATGATCCTAAATCATTTTTGTTCTCAAATTTCATTACCTACATCTTTTATGACTATTGATGGCTCCTTAATTCCCATTAACACTACAAGAAATTGTTAATTTATTGAGGATTATTTTTTGATAAAATATAATTTATTAATAAATTTTACCAATGAATTTAAGAATTTTAATTATGTGTCGTAGTTTGTATCTTTCAAATATTTACTATATTCCTTATCTCATTTAGAGTATCGTCGTAGTTGATCAATTATGTGATTTTCATTACTCAATCTTGTGTTTTTACTAATTGTTATGTGTCAGATCTCAATCTAGAAGTAGAGATGGCAACTAGACGAGGTGTGGACGAATTTCGCTATCTCATACTCATCCTTAGAGAAAAAATACATCCACATCCCCATACCCAAATGAATATTAAATTTTTGTCTCATCCCTCGGATAACTGGTATATATTCGTATATGTACCCGCTTTCTTATTGTTTCAATTTCAATTAATTATTTTTATAAAATAATAAAAAAATATGGTAAAGGAAACATATATTATCAAATTCAATATTAAAAGAGGGTTATTTCTTCAATATCAAATATTTAGAAAGAAAGTATAATTATATATTTCAAATTAGAATGTCAAATAAAATTTCATGAAAACCAAAACATATACTAAATTTGCAAATGTTAATGAAATATAGTTGATAAAATTTAAAAATATTTTTAAAAAATATAAAAGGAAAAAATTCAAATTTAAAAAAATTTAATTTTTTAAATTCTAATGAAATCTCTTTTTTTATACACTAATAAAAGTTATAATACATCACTTGATCAAAATCACATAAAGAACAAAAATTAAACTAATAATGATAGAATTTTAATGTAGATTTGTCATCTTTTGAACTTCAATAAATGTTGAATGGTGATAAAAATGATTCATGACAATTACATTAAATTATTATATTATAGTAAATAAAACTTATTTATACAACTGTAGTGATAAAATTACACGTATGATAATGATTTAGAAAATAAAAATAATTATATAAAAAATATCAAAATAGTATTCTACATGATAAAAATAAACAACAAATAAAAATATTAAAAAAATATCAAATGTGTTTCTTAGAAACAATTTGAGAGACCATTGAATTAAATTGCACAAAAGAAAACAAATGTATAATTAAGGTTATCATAAGATGAAAAAAACTTTAGAGATGCAAGAAAACTTTTCAAATATCAACATACTTGATGGTTAAAAGATAATGAAAATTGTTTGAACGAAACAAAAGAGTTCTTCAAATGAAACAAAAATTAATAATAATAGAATAAAGAAGATATTTTTTATATTACCTAGTAAATGGAAAGTTAATGTTAACACTTAAATTGAGAGTATTAAACATTCTTATGTGAACAAAGTATATAATAAATAAAAAAGAGTAGAAATATTCAAATGTGAGATATAAAAATATTTTAATTGACATAAATCATTTGAACATAAGAGTATAAAGGTTGTGATAACACATTTGTTTTTTAATTTTGGTTAAATTATGCCTTTGGTTTCCATTTTCGTAGCAAAATATCGATTTGGTCTCTCTATTTGTTTTCATCTCAATTTGGTCTCTATTTTGGAAAATTTGATGCAATCAAGTCGTTTCCGTTAGTGGTGCAGTAACGGCGTTAAAGGGGTGTCACGTGTCAGTTCCTGGATTTCTTAATCCTCTTATTTATTTATTTATTTATTTTATTTTTTAGAAAAATTAAAAAAATTTGTTACGTGTCAAGCTGACATTGTGCCACGTGACAATGACAGTGTGATATGGTAGTGACAGTGTCACGTGTCACTATTATGCCAAGTGTCATTTTCTCATTCTCAATTTGGTCCCTATATTTTAATTTTTGTCTCAATTTAGTCTCAACTTTTGTAAAAATTATGTAATTTCATTCCTCTCCAAATTAAAACAAAAATTAATTTTTATATTGATGTTATATAAATATTTTTATTCAATTTGATTTTTTCATACATTTTTAACAAAACTAAGTTTATTTAAATTTGTGTTTCATTCAACTTTACTTAAAATTGTTTTCAAATTTTAAACTTACAATTATTTTAAAATATAAATGCAAATAAAAAATATATTAAAGTATGATGTAATAAAATATAAATATAGTTTATGATTTTTTTTTCTATTAGCATTATTTTATATTAACAACTTTAAAACAATTTTAAATAAAGTTCAATGTAAAATATAAATATAAATAAACTTAATCTTGTTAAAAATATTTACTTGAAATATCAATTTTGATAGAAATATTTGTGTACATTTAAATAGAAAATCATTTTCGTTTCAATTTAGAGAGGAACAAAATTGCTCAATTTTTACAAAAATTGGGACTAGATTGAGACAAAATTAAAATACAGAGACAAAGTTGAGAGTGAGGAAATGACACCTGACATAATAGTGACACGTGGCACTGTCACTGTCATATCACATTGTCACTACCACGTAGCACGACATCATCTTGACACGTGGTAAATTTATAATTTTTTTAAAAATTTTAAAAAATAAATAAATAATTCAAAAAATTCAGGAACTGACATGTGACACCCTTTTAACGTTGTTACTGCACCACTGATGGAAAAGACTTGATTGCATTGAATTTTCCAAAATAGGGACCAAATTGAGATAAAATATAAAGGGACCAAATCAATATTTTGTTACGAAAAATAAGGACCAAAGACATAATTTAATCTTAAATTTTTTATGTTTAAAAATTAAAAAATAAATAAATTTTTTATATTATATAAACAAATATATATATATATATATATATATATATATATATATATATATATATATATATATATATATATATATAAAATTTATGAACAAAAATTTTAAAAAAGTTAAAAAAAATTAAATAAAAATATTGTTGTTAAATGTTTTCAATGTGATTTGTGATTACTTATCATCAACGGTACTTTTCTCAGACTTTTTGTATTTATAATCCCCGATAGAATTGAGTTTCTAAAAGAAAACACCACCACAATTTGATTCTATTCATTCTCTTCTATTGGATGCTTCAATTCCCTGTGAAATATTCTTATATTATCTTTCTTCTTTTTTTTTGTTACGGGGATGGTTAAAAAAGGGTTATTGTTGCTATGATCTTACTAATCACAACTCTATGTTTTTTGTCATGTTATTTTGCTTGAGTAAATTCCATTTTATTCACTTTATTTTAACTCCCACAACCCTACAAAGTTTGATCTCATTATTGATTTCTTTCTCAAAAAATGATGACAATGTTGTAAATATTTTTGAAATTGAGAATTACAGGGATTATATTATATCAGTGCTACTACAAGTTAAGATGTTTCTGAGCACCTTTTGGGATTGTGGATCCTCCACATCCTTAGCATCCTCCGCGGATTCATAACTACACCTAACGTTTTTTTTTTTGTTAAATTAAGTTATTAGTCTTTGAATTTTTCTTTTTCTTTTTTGAAGTTAAAGTTTGTTACTGCTATAAATTTTGATATATTTTGATTCTTAAATTTTAAAATTTTAAAATTTAAATATAAATTATTTTAATCTAACTATATTAATTTTTTTTAGTGTCAAAAATATTTTATATTAATATTTAAGTTGTTTATATATATATATATATATATATATATATATATATATATATATATATATATATATATATTTTCTCTTGAATGTTCACCGAAAAATATGTTATTTCCTAGGAATTGAACTTTCATATTCTCATAAAGGTTATATTCTCTCCTAATATCCTTATTGGACTCAATGTAAGATATTATATATATATATATATATATATATATATATATATATATATATATATATATATATATATATATATATATATATTAAAGATAACTTAACTTTTATACTATTGTTATATTTTTTTGTTATGTACGTCTTATATCTTTAGGCTTCCTACCTCTATTACTCTTCTTTTTCTTCTAAATGAATTTTTATCTTTTTGTTTTTTAATCTCAATTATCATTATTACAAATGTCCACAAATAATATGTTATGACTATGTAATACGAATTTAATTTTTTATTAAAAATCATCAAAATTCATATTTTATAAATTTTAGAAAGCACATTATTAAACACATCAATTCAATATTTGACAGAGAGAAGAAAATTCAAAATGGAGGGGAGAACAATTTTAAATTAGAAAACCAGCATAAAAAAACAAAATTTAAATTAAGAGATTATAAATATAATTAAACATGAAAAGAGTATATTAGGTAATATGATAGTTATGTAGGATAAAAATTAGTTGGTGGTATTACGTGCCAATTCAAACATAGGTAATCCAAAGAGGTAGGATTCTTACCCTCTGAAGAATAAATCAGCCCCGGAGGAGATTGATTCGCTATTCAGCCAAAAAAGGAAGAAAGTATCAATATCAGAGAATCATAGCACGATAGGGAAGACTTACAGAATCTCACAAAGGTTATGATCATACTGTCTAAATGCTGTTTGAAACCAAATCAATGTTTTACATAAGTTCATGCACAATGCAAGTTCATGCACAATGCAGGTAAACTATAAAAGATTGATAAATTTAGAAAACATTTAATTAATAGAGTGATACTTTATTGATATAATATGGACTGGAAATCTATAAACAATTTTGGAACATAGTTTTAATAGATAATAAAAATTTGGTTTAATTACTCAAATGGTTTCCTGGTACAATGTATCGACCAAGTGTGTCGATCTCTGATCCCATTTTTAAAAGTGTTAATTGCATCTTAACTTTTGAAATAGTGTCTCAATTAAGCCTCTTTTAGACAAGAATTATTAATATCGTTAACAATATGCCACGTGTTAACATGTGGTTTTTATTTTTAATTTTTTTTTTAGTTTTTTTTTAAAAATTTTAATTTGTTGCCACTTGTCAAGTTCCTGGTGTGACACATGGCATTGTTAGTATTACGTGGCTGGACAGTGCCACGTTGCTGGACAATGCCACGTGTCAATGTTACTTCTAAATATCATTGTCTTGATTTCAATTTAGTCCTTATATATGTCTTCTTGATTCAATTTAGTCTTACTTATGTGTCTCTGATTCAATTTTGTCCTAATTTTTTTAATAATTAAGTTTGTTTTAATCCATTTTTTAAAAGATTAAAACTAATTAAGTATAAATATTTTTACAAAAATTAAGTACGGATATTTATATTAAAATTTAGTGGTAAAAACTGTTATACTAATAGAGCAATATAGTCATTCAATTTTTTTTAAATAAATCAATATTTCCTCTCTCCAATTTCAAACCAGATTTATTAGTTGTGTAAATGTTGTACTACTATTTTTTTTATTAAAAATGACTTTTTAACATATTACATTATTGTATATTACTAATTCATGTTTTGTTAGTTATTATTATTTTTTAAAAATAGAATAATATTGTCTCTCTTCAATTTGATATTAGATTTATTATTTGTATGAATGTTATACTAATATATTTTTTATTAAAAATGACTTGATAAAATGAATTTTACCACTAAATTTTAATATAAATATCAGTACTTAATCTTGTAAAAATATTTATACTTAATTAGTTTTAATATTATAAAAATTGGATAAAAAATATTTTAATTATTAAAAAAAATTAGGACAAAATTGAATCAAAAACACTTAAGTAGCGACTAAATTGAATCAAGAAGACATATATGAGAACTAAATTGAAATCAAGATAATGACATTTGACAGTGAATCTACCACGTTGCACTAATAATGTCACGTGTCACACAAGGACTTAACACATGAAAAATAAATTGCAAAAAAAAAAAAAAAATACATATTGACACGTTAATAATTTTTGTCTGAAAGAGATTTAATTGAGACACTCTCTTTAAAAGTTCAAATATAATTGACATTTTTTTAAATAAAGATGAAATTAACTCACCTCTACCAAAATAGATACTATCCAAAAGTTATTAAACCTAATAGTTTTAATAGATAAAAGGCGGCTTCGGTTATCACGTCATGTATTTTCAGAAAATATTTGATAGAAGTGTTAAAATAAATATATAAAACTTTTAAGAGGATCAAATATATAAATATAATAAAATTAAAAAGATTACTTTTTTTTATGTATTAATATTAAATTTTATATTAATAAAATGTCGAAACAAGTAACTCAAATGATAGAACAATACAATAAAACATTGACATAAATTAGTAAAGAAGATATCAAACAATTCAAATAAAAATATCAAAATTTTGAATATTAAAAAAATTAAATAAAAATATTACAATTTAGTAAGAGTTTGAATTTAACTAAAAGTAAAAACTGAAAGCCTGTCCTACATCTGTATATTATGCAATCAAGCGCGTTAATGGAAGAATTGAAATAGCAGCCACGATCTGGATCGGACACAATTTTTAATTAATCAAAAATAGTTAATTAAAAATATTGACATTTATTTAAAGTAAAAATTCAATTAAATTTAAAGGCAGAAAGCCTTAACGCCATACCAGGATAGCATTCAGCGCTCTGGGTGGAATAATTGAAATGGCAGTCGTTATTACCAAATCCACAACGATCCTTGCAGACGAGAGGAAGCCAAAAAAGGTGAAATCCATAGAGTAGCGATGTGTGGATCATGGCGTAGGAATAATTATTTGTGTCCAAACCCCACCACGATGTGGGAGCAACCAGCTTTACATCACAACCAACTTCTAAGTCCTCTGCTAATAGGTCACCAGCCATAGCGTATGTGTAACCTTTGGAGTCCCAATTCAGGCATCCACCAGTATCCACGTACTTTCGCTTCCCACTCACTCCATGGCTACAACTCAAAAACACTATATACTGAGTTTCGTACATATCCAAGGTGTCGGTGTGAGAATCAGTAAAATTGGATGGAGACAAGAAATAGCGAGGAAGGGAAGAGCAGTTTGATTGTTGAAGTCCAGGATCCACCACTCGCATTGTGAAATTATTGTAGTTGATGGCCTCCACATTAAATCTTCCAGAGAGCAAAGATAATAGCGTTATATTGTTTTCACAAGATAGCTCATACGGACCGCACTTTTCTGGGTCTCCTTTCAATCGAAATGGATAAGATATGTTCCTGATTTTGCCACAGGAAGAGGGGGAGCAACCATAATCTTCTCCGTTTATTTGGTGCAGTAGAAACACCAACACCGTCACTGCTATCTCTCTCCACATCACGTCCAAACTCTTTTCTTTCTCAACTTCTACTGCCAACAGAGTTAGAAGCTCATATTTAAAGCCAAATTTAACATGTAAAGCATGTTTTTTAAATACTATCATATAAGTTTTTTTGTTAGAGTCAAATTGTACTAACTCATAAGTTAAATATATGCTAATATATTTATGACACTCACCTAACTAGGGACTTCATTTTTCCTTTAATAAATATTGTTGAAAACGAAGACTTTGATTCGTGAGAAATCATAGGTCTTTTTTATCTTTTCTATGTGCTTCCTGCAAGTAAACAATACTAGTTATTAGAAGTGTTAGCATAAACTAAAAGAGGCACCCAGCTTGGTTTGTTAAAAATAACGGCGAAGAAAACATAATGGGAAGTGTGTTGCTCCTCCAACGTGATTCTGTATTGATGAAGCTATTACTAATGCTTATTCTTATCAGAAGTGGCAGCGCTCATAACGAGTGCCATGAGAATTTGTCTTGTGGCCCGGACGAACCCCTTATCGAATTTCCCTTCGAACTGGTGAAGGAGATGGAGGAGCCATGCACTTATCCCCGACTTTGTCTTTCTTGTACTGAAAAAGGACAGACCATGCTTCTGCTTCCAACGGTCAAACTCCAAGTCGTTTACATAAACTACGAAGCTCAGCAAATTATCTTAACTGACCCGGAAAAGTGCTATTCCAACAAGTTTAGGCAAATCATCAACTTTGTTCAGAGTTACCAATTTTATGAACTGCACAGTAACTTGAGCTTCTTCAACTGTACTTCAGCTGGGCCTCCACACCTCAGAGACAGCTTCGGGGAAGACTCATATTCCCAAGATTCGGTCTCCTGTCCGATTTTCATTTCTCAATCTTATAATAGTGTCCTCCAATTGAATCTAACATCCTGTACCAAGATGTTCGACATCCCTTCTCCAATCAGGTTCAGAGACGGGGATGACTTGTTTTTGAGCTGGCTCAAACCAAATTGTTCTGAGTGCAAAGAAAAAGGCAAGGGATGTAAATGGAAGACCAACAACGATACAGAAGGAGACATCGAATGCTTTGAATGCACACGGAAAACAATTCACGTTCCTAAATCTCTTATTTTTGCTACTACAGGTTAGATCAGAGACCCTTACACGTTCGCTTTTTAATATTGTTTTGTTCCTATTTCCTACAAATTTGAATGCCAACAAGTGAATGACATTAAAAAGATTTGAAACAAAAGACTAAAATAAATAAACAAATCTTTCTTTTCTCTTTTCTTAATGAAGTCTCCAACTGCTATTGTAGGTTCCATCTTTTTGGGGCTGCTGGTCATTGCTGTCTTTAAGAGCTTCTTCTATTTTAGGAGAAAGCAAGAAGACCAAGCAAGAGTGGACAAGTTTTTAGAGGACTACAGGGCAGAAAAGCCTGCAAGATTCACCTACGCTGACCTTAAAAGAATCACCAATGGCTTTAAGGAAAACTTAGGAGAAGGAGCTCATGGGGCTGTGTTCAGAGGAAAACTTTCCAGTGAGATTCCAGTGGCTGTGAAGATCCTCAACATAACAGAGGGAGAGGGGAAAGAGTTCATCAATGAAGTGGGAATTATGGGCAAAATCCATCACATCAACGTGGTGCGTTTGCTTGGCTTCTGTGCAGAAGGATTCCATCGTGCTCTTGTCTACAGTTTCTTTCCAAACGGTTCCTTACAGAGCTTCATATTTCCACCAGAAGACAAGGACCATTTCCTTGGTTGGGAGAAGCTTCAACACATTGCTCTCGGTATAGCTAAAGGGATTGAGTATCTTCATCAAGGTTGCAATCATCCCATTATCCACTTTGACATCAATCCGCACAACGTGTTACTTGATGACAACTTCACTCCAAAAATATCTGATTTTGGCTTAGCCAAATTGTGTTCCAAGAATCCGAGTGTGGTGTCAATGACAGCTGCTAGGGGAACCTTGGGATACATGGCACCTGAAGTCTTCTCCAGAAACTTTGGAAACGTGTCTTACAAGTCTGATATTTACAGTTATGGAATGTTGTTGTTAGAAATGGTTGGTGGGAGAAAGAATGTAGACATGTCTTCTGAAGAAGATTTCCATGTTATGTACCCGGATTGGATCCATAACCTGGTTGATGGAGATGTGAATATCCATGTTGAGGATGAAGATGATGTTAAGATTGCAAAGAAACTGGGGATTATTGGGCTTTGGTGCATTCAGTGGCAGCCAGGGAACCGTCCATCCATAAAATCTGTGATACACATGCTAGAAACTCAAGACGAAAACCAGATTGCTGTGCCTCCTAATCCATTTCACTCAGCAACTTCCACTACAGTCAAGGGACCCACTTCGACAAGACCACCTTTGCATTTGGAAGTGATTGAAGAATGATTTACACCGGAAAAAATTATGTTTCAATTTGAACAAAAGTTATAGAAGATGAAGCAACCTAGATGGAGCAAACCTAATTACAAATAAAAATGAAAGTTTGAGACATAAAAAATTAGTTGAATTGAACTCCTCTTCTAAAGCTAGTTTGTACTTTACCAGGGTTGCCCGGGTCTTTATATTAGTTTTGGTACTTTTAGAGAATCAATTATTGAGTTTATTTTGGTGCTTTTACTTTTTTTTAATGTTGTTTCCAATGCAATTTTTGCTGAGGCTATCACAACAATGATCCCTATTCAACTTTCCCATTTGAAATGATGTAATTCATTATGGTTGGAATGTTACTCACTTGTCGTGGTTCAAGTTTTTTATTCAAACTCTGAGGTCCCTTGGAAGATTAAAAGTAGATGAAATAAATACAAGTCTATAAATGGTTTTATGGATTTTAAAACATCTTATAGTTGATAATTCAGTTAACGTAGCTATTAATACCATATTTGTTTTTCTTTGGTGAAATTCTTTATCCTTTTGTTTTCAGGAGGTATTTTAGGAATAGATTTAGCTTTTCGGAATACGATCGGTGAGTTTTGATATGCTACGTAGTTGGACTAGCAACATTCATAGTGATGCAAGACATGTTTTTATATATAAAAAAATAAAGAAAAGTTTGAGAAAGATTTAAGTACTTAATGAAAATAAACACACAGAAATAAATACGCAACTGTAAGGGAACTATAGTTTACTTGAAAAACTTGAACTAAAAATGAAGTTTATGACGAGGGACAACAAAATAAACTTCACTAGCCCCACAACATTAGAAACTTCGACAATGATATACAAACTAGTTTTTTAGATTTAATTTTTTTGGTAATGGTATTGAACAATGAGTGCTATGCAATAATCTATATATGAAAATATGATATCTTTAAAAAATTGTCAAGTCTAGAAATAGAAAACGTAAGATAAATAAATTAAGAACCTAATAAAAAACATATTGTTGTTGCTTTGAGAAGCATTGTTGCTCTATTTCATTTTGTCTTCGGTTGTCTATTTTTTTTATCTGCAACAACAAACACAAAAAAAAAAATGACTGATACAAATTTCAAGCTATGATGAAAATATGATTTCTTTAAAAAATTGTCAAGTGTTATCAAATTACACCTCTTTGCTGAAGTTGTTTTCAAAATACATTTGTAGAATGAGATGTTACAAACTTATATGAATGTTTATTACTTCTTAATTCAACATTTGTTGTGTCACCATCTTCCTTGTAATCCTTGCATTTTAGACAATGATTTTGCTCCAATCCAGAACAGAACATGCAATACTCTAAAAGATAACAATTGAAGAAGAAGCAAAAAGATAAATAAGTTGATGTATGTTTTTACAAACGAATAAGTTAAATTCGAAATCAAAAATAATAAATTACATACCTATAATCTCTTCTTTGTCAAAGAGTTTCAAAAATTTCTTTGTACACAACGTTTTTCGTTGTGTTCGTGACATTTCCATCTTCATCCAGTATAAGTATTTTCAATCCTCTTTTGGCTTTTACTCTAAAAATAACAAGATATAGCTGGCCATGTGTGAATACAAGGCGTGGAATATAAAGTCCGACTCTAGAAAGCGTTTGTCCTTGACTTTTGTTAATCGTCATGGCAAAGCATAAGGATATCGGAAACTGTCTTCTTTGAAATTTGAAAGGCAATCCTGAATCAGATAGAACTAAATCCATTCTTGGTATAAAACTTTTGTCACTAATGTTTTTTTCCAGTAATTACAGTTACAGAGATTATATTTTTGCCTAAATGGTTAACTTGCAATCTTGTGCCATTGCAAAGACCTTTCGCTTGATCAATATTTCTCAACAGCATAATTGGCACACCTGTTTTCAACTTCAGTTTATGATTTGGTATCCCTGAACATTTGATATCATTTAAGAATTCAGATGTAAACCATTCAAAATGACTTTCATCTTGTACATCAGATTGGCAAGGTGTATCTGAACTTAAATAAGTTACCTCTTCACCACCTAATAAAGACAACACAAATTCATTTACTTCCTCTACAAAATCATTTGTTGGGCACAAGATTGCTCCATCATCAAAATAACCAAGCTTCATCATGTTAACCACAAATTGAGGATAAAAAAATTCAACCAACGATAGTAAAGGTAACTTTGTATTTTCAATAAGCCGCTGTTTTGGAATCTCAACCATGCACTCACCATTCTCATTTAAATCCATTTCTCCGTCTCCAATCTTCAATATCCAATCAGCAAATTCTTTGATATCATTTGTTGTTTGAGTATCTGTTGTAGTACTTGATACTATGTTCTTTGATAGTTTGAGCACTTGACAACACTTCCATAACTTAGAATAATTGATTGTTGCTTTGATGATATCAAACCTAGAACCTTTTTTGATAACAGGTAAAATTTGTCTAAAGTCACCTCCCAACACATTGACTTTACCACCAAATGGTTTGGAATTGTTGGCATCATTAACATTTTTCATAATATCTCTTAGTGTTCAATAAAATGCCTCAAAGCACATTCTATTCATCATTGTTGCTTCATCCCAGATAATCAGATTGGTTGCCATCAAAAGTTTAGCACGAAGACTACCTTGAGCTATGTTGCAAGTTGAATCATCATTAATTAACAGTGGGATGCAGAAGGTAGAATGTGCTATTTTTCCACCAGGAAGTAATAAAGAAGCAATTCCACTTGATGCTACATTCAAAACAATCATGTCCATGCTTCTTAGAGCAACTGACAATGTCTTCCACATAAAAATTTTCCTTGTACCACCATAGCCATATAAAAAGAAGAATCCTCCCTCTTTTGAAAGAACTGTTGTTATGATATCCTGATACACCTGTACTTGTTCATCATTGAGTGCTTTAAAAAAAAGGTCATGTTTGTCGTGATTATGGAAAGTATGTAGATCTGAAATATCAACTTGTGGTAATGAAGGATAATCTTTCAAACATCTACCATTTGACATTAGCATTTCTTGTATTTGAAGCAAACAAATTTTCTGTAATTCTGCATCTTCAATTTCAAGACCTGCAAGAAAAAATTAATGCAATTAGAAATTATATTTTTATTCATTTAAAGAAATGACAATATAAAATACCTGGTAAGTTCATCTCTTTTATTTTTTGGTACAAAATTCCATCACATAAGACACTCCAAGTAGAATTCCAAACTACATTAGGTTTAGAAATTGTATTCATCGACAACAAAGTAACAAATAATCTTCTAAGTTGACAGCCAGAAGCAAATTCATTTGCTTCTTTGATTGCATCAATATATTCTTTGTCGTCAGCCAACAATCCCAGAGCATAGCAAGCTTCTTGGTAGGTTTCATAAAATTTACCATCAATGGTCTTTATGTTGTCATAATCAATACAACCTTTTTGAATGGTCAGTAATATCCTCAAATAATAAAGGTCTCTAGAGCTAGGAGGAATATAAGTAAGTCTACCAATGTTGTAGCCTTTCTTCCTTGGTTTCCATTCTTTTTCTTTAGCAAAGCACAAAAAGTTGCTTGGAAATTCAGAATAAGTCAATTCTTTTCCTTTTGTATAAATTTTGTTAGCCTCAAACGAAGCTATAAACATTGTGTTAGCATTTTCGTATCTGTTGAAGATCACATTAATATCATCATCATCTTTAAACAAAACTGATTGTTGGCCAGAAAGATGGAATGTCAATCTCTGAATAGGAGGCCATCTATGATGGATGTCAAAAGCAAATATTCGTCAAGCTGCTTCACATGGTGATAGATACCTACAATCATAATACCTCTTGATCTCATAAATAATGATTGATTTGTCAGATTCTGCAGAGTTGCAGCTTATTTTAAGAGTAGCTCTGTCAGGACCTTTGTTCACATATTTGAACAAATACTTTATTGAATTGGTCTTATTGCAATACTCTGTCTTGACGTGAGCTTGATACCTCATTAGAAGAGCTGGATTGTAAGGAACAACACTTCTATTGTTAAGCTTAATTCCATTCTTCTAAACAAATCTACCATTATCAAGTCTTCTATAGGATGGATATCCTTCTTCATCAATTGAAGTTGAAAAAGTGAATTTTTTGTTGGAAAAAATTTTGAACATCTACCTTCCTTCATGCATGGTGAATTATATCTTGCATGTCCACATGGCCCATGGCTAATGTAACTTGAAACAACTTTTTTCCAATTTGGGGTACAAATCCACATTGAGCAATTCAGCTGATATTACTTTATCAATATTAGGTGGATTTTTCAGTTTGCTTTCTCCATCCAACCACAAAAGTATATGGGCATGAGGTAATCCTCTTTTTTGGAATTCTACTGTGTACATTCTTGGATATATCAAAAAAGGAATAAAATCAGTTGTAAGAATTTCCTTTCATCAATATGTATATAATGTATATTATTTGATACAGAGCCTACCTGTAGTGGTTTTTCCAAAGAAATCCTTCTTCTTAAAATATGTCATCATTTCATCTAGCTTCATGTTGAAGACTCTACATACAAAATATGTCTGAAGCAGATAAGACTTTGGCCAAAATTGTTGGCAAAAGCAAAATACAAGTCAAATGTTGAAGCAAGATTTTGATGATGATAAAAGAAGCTCAAAAGCCATCTAGAAGTCAA
The DNA here is from genome assembly GCF_004118075.2 of Vigna unguiculata. Lineage (NCBI taxonomy): Eukaryota > Viridiplantae > Streptophyta > Magnoliopsida > Fabales > Fabaceae > Vigna > Vigna unguiculata. The sequence goes on along the minus strand of NC_040286.1, from coordinate 12,360,649 downwards.
TATCAAGAACATGTGTTTTTATGTTTAAAGTTATCTTGTAAATTGTACTTAGAATAGTTAGAATCAACAAGCAAAGATCAAAATTCTAGTATTTCTCGAAAAATCAATGTGATAATTGATTATCACTTAGGATAATCGATTATCCTGAGTTGAGTCAATTTTTTTAGAAAAGCACTGGAATAATCGATTATCACCTTTGATAATCGATTATCTGCTCAAAATTTTGTTTTCAGAAAATGCACTGAAATAATTGATTATCACTAGTGATAATCGATTATCCTTGTCAGTTTAAACATGACTGTTCAGATTTTGACCTATTTTTTGGAACCCTTATTTAAGGAACATCAGAGTTACTTCGAACTTACCTTTTTGAGAAGCTAGAGTGCTAGTGTTGTGATTACAAAGAGAGTTCTTTGAGTGTTCTCAAAAGAAGCTTTTAAAAAACTTAGTGTGGGTAGAGCGATAACTTTTCCTGAAAGGTTTTCTAGGAGATTGAGTGCTGCTGTTGTTGCTAGGAAAGCTAAGGTCAAGGTTCTCTGTGTGATTCAGAGAAAGGTGTTTAAGAGAGGTTTTTTCTTTCCTTAATCTTTTACTATTTGATTGTAATCTAATATTTGTTAGTGATTTAGTTAATCTCTTTATTTGAAGAGATTAACAACTAGACGTAGGATCTTTTGATCTAAACCAGTATAAATACTTGTGTTCAATCTTCTTCTTTATCTCTATATTGAATCTACTGTTGCATATAAAGGAACAAATATCAAATTAATCGGTAAAATTTCGGAAAAATTTTAAAGTATTAATTTTATTACTCAAAACCAATTGGTATCAGAGCTTGCTTTGTTAGTTCTTCAAAATTTTTGAAAATGGTTGGACAAAATCAAACCTTTGCTGAGGGTGCGTCTATCAACAGACCTCCTCTTTTTATTGGTGAAAATTATCCTTTTTGGAAAGTTAGGATGCAAATTTTTCTAGAATCGGTTGATAGAGGTATTTGGGATGCAGCGTTAAATGGACCATTTGTTCCTGTTAATGTTGTAAATGATGTGAAGGAACCAAAACCATTCTCGCAATGGACAGCAGAAGAAAATAGACGAGCTCAATATGATGTAAGAGCTAGAAATATAATTTCATTTGCTTTAACCCTAAATTAGTTTTACAGGATCTCAGTTTGCACTAGTGCACGAGATATGTGGGAAATCTTACATGTGACTCATGAAGGAACAAATGACGTGAAAAGGGCATGCAAGAACTCCTTAATCTAAGAATACAAAATGTTTCGGATGCAACAAGGAGAAACCATCTACGATGTGCAAAAACGATTCACACACAAATTCAATCATCTCACAGATCTAGGTAAAACTTTTGACACTATTGAATTAAATATAAAAATTCTTAAATCCTTGAACAGAACTTGGTAGCCAAAGGTGACGGCCATCACGGAGTCACAAAATGTTGCGACGATGACGATTGTGGGCCTATTTGGAAAGCTAAGGGAGCATGAGCTTGAACTGGGCAGACTAAATGAAGAAGATATTGGAAGAAAGAAGAACATTGCTTTCAAAATTGAAGTGGTTAAAGGCAAAAAGCAAAAGGAAGAAGAAGATTCGGATGATGATGAGAATCTTAGTCTCATGATTAAGAAGTTTACAAAATTCATGAAGGCCAAAGGTGAAAATCAATTCAAGAACAACAAGAAGGAGAATCAATGATCATCTTCAAATTTCAAATGCTACGGATGTGAAGAGTCTGTACATGTCAAGGCTGATTGCCCAAATTCAGAGAAAAGTGAAGAAAAGAAGGACAGAAAATTCTTTAAAAAGAAGACATATATAGCATGGGAAGACAATGCCTCAAGCTCATCAAATTCTAGCGATTCTGATAATGAAGAAGCAAATCTATGTTTGATGGCTAATCATGATGATTATGACAGTGAGATAACTTCTAAATCCAGAAGATCAATGTGGTATCTTAACAATGGTTGTTCAAGGCACATGACTGGAGACAAAAGGAAGTTTAAGAACTTTAAAAGAAAGGAACAAGGATTTGTTACATATGGGGATAACAACAAGAGAAAAAAATACTTGGAACAGGTGATGTAGGTGGAGGAAATACTTTGGAGATCAAGGATGTACTATTTATGGAAGGACTAAAGCACAATCTTCTCAACATAAGCCAATTATGTGATAAAGGACTCAAAGTAATATTTGAGAGTGAAACTGCACTATTCATCAAAAGAATTCTAAGGAAGTCGCCTTGAAAGGTCTGAGACATAATAACATCCACTTGATTGATCTTGATAATGCATCATCTAGTGATATAACTTGCTTGGTTGTTAAAGAAGAAAATCCATGGTTGTGGCATAAACGAGCTGCTAATATTCATATGCAACAATTAAACAAACTGATTTCTAAAGAATTAGTAATTGGATTGCCAAAAATAAAGTTTGAAAAAGATAAACTATGTGCTGCATGTCAAAAAGGAAAATAATTAAAATCATCGTTTCATTCAAAAAAATGTGATTTCTACATCAAAGCCATTAGAACTTTTGCACATGGATTTGTTTGGTCCTTCAAGGATAAAAAGCTTTGGTGGAAATTACTATGCTCTTGTTATTGTTGATGATTACTCAAGATATACTTGGACTTTCTTTCTCACCTTAAAAAGTGAGGCTTTTAAGGCATTTAAGAAATTTGCAAAAGTAGTTCAAAATGAAAAGGACTTGAAAATTAAAGTTTTGAGAAGTGATCATGGTGGAGACTTTCAAAATGAATTGTTTGAAAAATTTTGTGAAGAAAATGGAATTATGCATAATTTTTCTGCACCTAGAACTCCTCAACAAAATGGTGTTGTAGAAAGGAAAAATAGATCCTTAGAGGAACTAGCTCGCACAATGTTGAACGAATATGAAGTGCTTAAATTTTTTTGGGCTGATGCTGTAAGCACGGCTTGTTATGTACTAAATAGAATGCTTATTAGACAAATCTTGAAAATTACCCGCTATGAATTTTTTGAAGGAAGAAAGTCTAATGTAGCACATTTAAAAATATTTGAATGCAAATGTTTTGTCCTAAACAATGGAAAAGAAAATTTGGGTAAATTTGACTCTAAAGCGGATGAAGCTATTTTCTTACGATATTCATTAACTAGTAAAGCCTATAGAGTTTTTAATAGAAGAACCTTGAATGTAGAAGAATCTATGCATGTTGATTTTGATGAAATTGTGGACCTTGAGGAGAACCCTCTTGAGTTAAATAAAACAAATGCAGGTGATGAAGAATATTTTAAAGAAGCTCTTGATGAGATGTACCTAAATGAGAACCCATTGGCTGACCCTGAAGATCTTGCCAAAAGCTGGAAATCACCTAGAGGATTGTCTTTGGAAAATTTCATTGGAGATATATCAAAGGGAGTAGTAACTAGAAAATTCAAATTTCTGTATGACTGTTGCTTTTGTTTCACATATAGAACCCAAAAATGTAGAAGAAGCTCTTCAAGATTATCAATGGTGTATAACAATGCAAGAAGAGCTGAATAAATATGAAAGGAATGAAGTTTGGAAACTCATTCCTAGGGATGATTCACACCAAGTTATAGAAACAAAATGGGTGTTCAGAAACAAGCTGTATGAAGATGAAAACATCGCTAAGAACAAAGCCAGACTTGTAGCAAAGGGATACAGACAAGAAGAAGGTATAGATTATGATGAGACATATGCTCTAGTTGCCAAGTTAAAATCTATACGTTTACTTCTTGCTTATGCTTCTCTCATGAAATTTAAACTGTATCAGATGGATGTTAAAAGTGCTTTCTTAAATGGATTTATTAAAAAAAATGTGTATGTTGAACAACCACCTGGTTTTGAAGATTATAAGTTTCCTAATCACATTTATAAATTAAAGAAAGCATTGTACGGATTTAAGCAAGCACCTAGATCTTGGTATGAACGATTAAGTACATTTTTGTTAGAAAATAATTTTAAAAGAGGTAAAATTGATTTAACTTTGTTTATTAAAAGAGTAGATGAGCATATTTTACTAGTTCAAATTTATGTAGATGACATAATATTTGGATCTACTGATAATTCTCTATGTAAGGGATTTGCAAGTATAATGTAGGGAGAATTTGAAATGTCAATGATGGGAGAATTGACATTCTTTTTGGGTCTATAAATTAAGCAAATAGAAAATGGAACGTTCATTTCTCAGTCTAAGTACTGTAAAGAAGTACTTAAGAAAATTGGAATGGATACTGTTAAGGAAGCAAGTACTCCTATGGGAACCTCTTGCTATTTAGACAAAGATGAATCAGGAATAGAGGTAAATCAGACTATGTTTAGAGGCATGATAGGTTCTTTGTTGTATCTTACTGCAAGTATACCTGATTTTATGCAATATGTATGTGTGTGTGCTCGTTTTCAAGCCAATCCAAAAGAATCACATCTTACTGCTGTGAAAAGAATCTTAAAATATTTAAAAGAAACGACATGCTTTGGACTTTGGTAACCTTCAGGAGCATCTCCTAGTTTGATAGGCTATTCAGACACTGATTATGGTGGTTGTAAAATAAATAGAAAAAGTACCAGTGGTACTTATCACCTCTTAGGAAGTTCATTAGTCTCTTGGCACTCTAAGAAATAAGCTTGTGTGGCTTTGTCAACTACAGAGGTTGAATACATAGCAGCTGGAAACTGTTGTGCTCAAATTCTTTGGATGAAACAACAATTAGAAGATTATAATATTTTTCTAAATCATATACCTCTGAAATGTGATAATACCAGTGCTATTAACTTAACCAAAAATCCCATAATGCACTCTAGGACAAAGCACATTGAAATAAGACATCATTTCTTAAGAGATCACATAAGTAAAGGCAACTGAGAGATAAAATATGTAGATACAAAGCATCAATTAGCTGATATCTTCACCAAACCATTAGCTAAAGATACATTTTATGAACTAAGAATAGACTTAGGCATATTAAAGATCTCTTAAAAGTGCCAAAACTCAATTTCCTTCTAAAATCCAAAAAATAGTGCCAATAATCGATTATCATTGTCAATAATCGATTATCAGCCTCCCTTAAAAATTCCAAAACATTCTGGAATAATCGATTATTAGATGTAATAATCGATTATCATTAATTCTGAGCCAAGTTTCAAAACAACTCTAGAATAATCGATTATCACTTACGATAATCGATTATCAGTTCGGTAGGATTCATGTTTTACACAACTTTTGAAACAATAATCGATTATCACTTTCAGATATTCGATTATTACACGTCGTTGGACTAAATTATTTCAAAAACTAGCCGTTGTAACAGCTAGATTTGCATTAAACTCTATGTATATGGCTGTTGGAGACATTTCTCTATATATGCAAGCCATTTTGGTCGCTGTTACACTTTTTTCTCACCTCGCAAACTCAAGAACCCTCCATTTTCTCAAAAACTTTCAAGCTTCCTTCTCCTCCAAATTAAACCATGGGTGAAGCTTCTCATTGAAAGATTCCTACCCGCAGAAGAACTGCATCTCGTGCCACTCAACCCTCAACTGCACCTAGGACTGCCTCCATTGAAGGTTAGATTTCAGATGAAGATAGGAGATATGAATTCATCACTTTATGGAAAGACAAGCCTCTTATCACTCCAAAATTCATCGAATCTCAATGGTTTGGAAATCGACGTTTTACAATCCCTACCTTTCTTGCCAAACAAGGGGTCAAATTCTTCATAGAGATGCAGGGTACCTACTACCTTGATCTGGTACGAGCCTTCTACTTCAACTATAAATTCAGAGATGGAGTGGGGTTTACAAAAGTGAAAGGGGTAGACATCATTCTGGATGATGATATTTGGGAAAATGTTGCTCAATTTCCTATTCATGATGGCACCTCTCCAATTCTCACTGTTGGCATTGAAGGATTTAACAAAATATTTGCCTGTAGATCATTTATGTGAAGACCGGATCAAGAAATAGGCTGACAATTGCTGAGTGTCTACTTCACTATCTTATTGTCTGGATTTTATGTCCACGTGGTACAAATCATGCACAGTGCGGTGAAGCTGATCTCATGATTATTTATGCTATGCTCAATCACATTCCTATTCATTGGCCAAGCATTATTCTTGACACAATGCTCAAAGCCAAGCAACTGCCTCAATATCCACTCCCGTATTCTCTGCTAATCTCTCGCATTTGTGAGTACAAAGGCGTCAATGTCTCTGATGAACAATCTCATAACACCACTGATGCAAACAAAATTGCGGAAAATTCCTTGAAGCAAATGAAATTTATTCCTTTTGGGAATACTTACATTCACAAGGATGATCTGCCTCCCTCTGACCATGAAGATCCTGTTGACACCAATATTGGCTCATCAAGTGGGGTTGGTGGCTCATCCTCTTCTTTAGAGGATCACATTTTAAACCTAAACCAGAGACTTGAAGAATTCTTTCTCATCTCCACTACCCGACATGAAGAAGTCACTGGCTTAATTAGAGGACTAGATTCTAGGATTTCTAATCTAGAACATAAATTTGACAAATATGATGAAGATGATGACATGAGTCCAGAATTTTAAATGTCTGCATCATTGTTATTATCTCTCTTGCTATTGTATAGTGTTTAATTTCTTAATAAAAGTCCATTTTATTTACCATTGTCTAATTGAGGGGGAGCTTTTCTCTTAAACTTTTTTCAAATGATCAAAACACGGGGATAAAAAGTTTAAAATTTTAAAACCAAACAGTGCTACCAACTAATCTACTTGTAAGATTTTTGATTGTAGATACTTTAAACATATTGTTTTGATCATCATCAAAAACGGCGAGATTGTTGGCAAAAGCAAAATACAAGTCAAATGTTGAAGCAAGATTTTGATGATGATAAAAGAAGCCCAAAAGCCATCTGGAAGTCAATATGAAGAACATGTGTTTTTATGTTTAAAGCTATCTTATAAATTGTACTTACAATAGTTAGAATCAACAAGCAAAGATCAAAATTCTGGTATTACTCGAAAAATTAATGTGATAATCGATTATCACTTAGGATAATCGATTATCCTGAACTGAGTCAAATTTTTCAGAAAAGCACTGGAATAATCGATTATCACCTCTGATAATCGATTATCTGCTCAAAATTTTGTTTTCAGAAAATGCACTGAAATAATTGATTATCACTAGTGATAATCAATTATCCCTGTCAGTTTGAACGTGATTGTTCAGTTTTTGACCTAATTTTTGGAACCCCTATTTAAGGAACATCAGAGTTACTTCAAACTTACATTTTTGAGAAGCTAGAGTGCTAGTGTTGTGACTGCAAAGAGAGTTCTCTGAGTGTTCTCAAAATAAGCTTTGAAAAACCTAGTATGGGTAGAGCGATAACTTTTCCTAAGAGGTTTTCTAGGAGATTGAATGCTGCTGATGTTGCTAGAAAAGCTAAGGTCAAGGTTCTTTGTGTGATTCAAAGAAAGGTGTTCATCTCTTGTGTGTTCAAGAGAGGTGTTTTCTTTCCTTAATCTATTACTATCTGATTGTAATCTAATATTTGTTAGTGATTTAGTTAATCTCTTTATTTGAAGAGATTAACAACTGGACGTAGAATCTTTTGATCTGAACCAGTATAAATAATTGTGTTCAATCTTCTTCTCTATCTCTATTGAATGTACTGTTGCACATAAAGGAACTAATATCAAATTAATCTGTAAGATTTCAGAAAAATTTTAAAGTATTAATTTTATTACTCAAAACTAATTCACTCCCCTCTTGGTTTTTGTCCAAACGCTAAACATTCCGCTGCGCGATACCAACAAAAACAAACTCTCTTATTTCACTCCAATTCACATTGCATGTTATAGTAATCAACAAATCAGAATATCCAAAGTTTTTACAAATGGCCATAGCATCTTGACAATTGTTGAACATGTATCTGGTACCACTAGTGAATGAAGTAGGCAACACAATACGTCTTCAAATAAAAGAAGGGTCTATCTCTCCTCTATTAACAACCTTTTGTAATCCATTAAGAATATCACAACGAATTAACTTCTGATTAGCTCTAATGAAAGACAACTATTGTGCTTCAACCATTGTATAGCAATCAACCAAAAACTGTTGGAACAATCGGCATGCATTGACAATATTACAAGATTCTATAGATTTTTGTTGTATTCTGAATGCAATAAATTCTCCCAAAGAAATTCGAATTCTCACCCTTGATTTACTTCTTGAATGAGATTCTCTTATTAGAATATCTTCTTGATAACCATCTTCTCCATATGGAAACATGAGAGGATATTGTAGTGGAATGCAAGCAGTGTGAGTTTCATGTAGTCTTGTCAATTCACCAGAACATTTTTTGACAATTATATCTATGCCTACATCCAGATTGTCAAAATCACCAACTATTAGTGTAGTTATTTCATCACATGAAGGTGTGTTGTAGACTCTGGGGTCTTTATTTATGCCTCTAAATAGTCTTAGGGTGAAATCTGATTTCATATTTTGCATTGACAAATCTCTAACTCTTGTAAAAGATTTAGCAAGAACATTGTGATTGTCAATCATTTTAATCACATCAGCAACCAATGATTCATCTAGAACAGATTCCTTACAGTTTGACCTAAAACGTAATAAACAGAATAGATGTCAACAAATGTATTTAAATATATAATTTAAGCAACATAAAGGACATGTTAACTAACCTAAAATGCTTCATTCTATTACTCATTTCATTTTCAGTATCATATATGTACAATTGTGCAAAATTTTGCTTAGATCCATCTTGTGGCAATAAACTGCCAATACGGTGATAGTTCTGTCCATTAAGAATAAATTGTGGTGGAGCAGAACCATTGTTCATTGAAGCATTTATGTTACCACCAATTGAAGTAAATGAGAACATGTTGTTGTATATTCTTATATTCTGTAAAAATAGTTTGCTTCTATGATCTTCACCATTTAACAAAGCTTCAAACAGATGAGGTGGTTTTTTTAATAGTGGAAGTTCCAGTTTTTCCTTTTGACAACACAATGAGAATTGAACTTCCTTTGAGGTGTTACATTTTTCTGCTCTTTCTTCATACCAAATTTGAGCTTTACAGTATTGGCATTCCAAGCAAGGTTCTCCAATATTGAGAAGATCTAAACATCATTTAAAAGCATTCGCATGAGAATCTCATTTGTAACATCCCTAAGGAAGATTACTTAAATAAATAAATAAATAAATAAAGAAAATGAAATTAATTCGTCTCGATATTATTATTCCCAAACACAAGAAAATTTAAAATTTAATATCCAATGCGACAAAAATTCAAATCAAATTAAACCAAAAGTTATTACAAGTTCCAATGTTCCAAATAAAACCATGAAAACATAGTAAAATTCCTAGCTCTAATCCCAGCTAGCCCTCACTCCGTCGCCTGAGCATCCTCAGCATCACCTGTATCAACATCTGCTCTCGTGTAACGAATCACACGATCATTGCCATACACAAATAGAAAGGGTGAGCTAATAAAATTAGAAATAACTTATACAATAACACAAGATAAGTAATACACCCATCTTATTCATTCTACTTAGTTCTTGGCCAAGACCTTAACCTCCAAGGCGTTTCAAACTTTTAATCACACAAATATTTAGCCTTGGACTCAGGAATTTGATGCTCACATGAATCTGCCCGCTCGTGGCCCTGTCTTTACGAACCTCCCCGCTCGTAGTCCTACTCTACGAACCTCCCCGCTCGTAGTCCTGCTCTACGGACCTGCCCGCCTATAGTCCAACACATGTGATCCACCAGCTACGTACCTCTCCGCACGCAGCATCTCTCAAGTGTGAGCACGGAACATACAAACCTACCTCGCTCGTATCCCCACACGAGAGTAACTGGATATGAACCTCCTCGCTCATATCATCACATGTTCACCACCATCCATGAACCTACCCGCTTATGGCACATCATCTCCCGATCCAAGTATAGCACCATTGCTTTAAACGTAACACACACACAAGTCATAGTCTGCAGAATTATCGCCTGGCGCAACTCCAAGCGCCGTCAGGCGAAACCAGTCTAGACCGCCTGACGGAACCTCCTCACCGCCAAGCGCCAATCCTCTCCCAGACCCACTGTTTTACAGTCACCGCCTGGCGGAGCACACCTTGCCGCTCGGCGCCATGCAGTGCAGGGACCTCCTCGCAGATCATATCGCCTGACGCACACCCCATGCCGCCAGGCGCTACACCAGTAGCATACCCACTGTCTGATTTTCTTGCACATGACAGAACATATGGAATTATACCACCAAAATAGCCCCAAGCTAATCATCTTCTCTTATTCTTCATCCTCAGTTTGGTGAAATATTGTCACACCACACATGATCTATTACCTATGATCCACTTCCTAATTCACTCTAATCATGACTTGGCATTTTGCTAGCGTAGTATCACCTTCTCCAAGGATCTGTTCTAGCTTAACATCATTATCACCCAATTCAGCACCTCCACGACATTCACTGGTTATTTCCATGCAACGATACCACTACATCTAATCCATTTATTTTTCCGTTTAAGTATATACACCCTATGACACATAACTTAGCCACTAGTGCGTCAATAACCCACTTCTCCAAAGTACACCTGCATAACACATTATTTCCAGTGCCTATACTCACAATAAGAATATTGTATTCTCTATTTCATGTTACCACTCTCACTTCACTTCCAACTATGATTTAGTACCCCTTTACCAATACCATACTTAAAAATCTATTCCTCTTAATACATCTATGCATTAATCTTCCCATTGCACATCCATTAAATTCAACACTTCTCCCAATTCTCCAAAACTTTCTCCCTCTCGTAACCAACTGTGCCACTATCCCACATTGGTTTGCCACCGTCATCGCCTGGCGGCCAACAAGCCTACCGCCAAGCGGCGTATTAAATCCTAACCTGAAAACCAATGTTTCTGCACTTACCCGAACCTTAAAATTCCCAGAATTCGATCCAGATCCCCATTTTATCAGAACTCAACAAACCCCACAAAATTTAACAACTCAACTCCCAATCGTTTTATACCTTACACACCACAACTTTTCACACGCATCTTCATACCCCAAAATTCCAATATTCAATTGAATTTCTTAGTTTGTAGTTTGATTCATCTTGCTTTCCTCCCCAATTATCATTCGAAATTACCCTAACAGTAGGAATATCATGGTATTTTACAATCACACACACACACACACACATGAGTCTATTGGAAAATTCGTACATCATGAGTCATACAAAAATGCAACCAAAAATAGTATCAGACACGCGCATCACCTGGCGGTTCTGACTCGTCGCCAAGCAGTTCATGATAGAACCCAAAATTTTGGGTACAACTGATGTGTCGCCCGCCAGGCGATTTCTGGGCAAAAACCCATAATTTTGCAAGAAAAGCATAATTCAACAAGGAAGTTCATGCAATTCAATTCATACAATCACAATACATTAATCAAGAGTCAAAACAATTAAAAACAACTCCCCTTACCTCGAATCCTCGCTCAAATTCGAATTTGGAGAGGTATCCTTCCACCGAAACTCTCCTCACCTTTGGTCCTTCTTCAAAGATGGCTTTCAAATCCTAATTTTCTCTACAGCCCGTGCCAATACACCAGCACTTCTCTGCCCAAACATTCCCACAACAATTCCAGTTCTCTTTAATTAAAAAAAGGCTTAATGGTTATTCAATACCCATTAACTAAATGTTTTCAGCCCTCTAGGTTGCCACTCTTGGTTGCTAGGGTTCCTAAACCCTTCCATAATCCTATTGTCGCAACCGAAATCGCGACGGGAGGGCGAACCGAAAAAATAAAACGGGTTTAAAAAAGAGATTTGGAGTCGCCACCATAGTTATTCTGGAAAACTATGGAAAACCATAAAAATAGAACAAGTCTGCTAAAAACCAGATTTTAGATTCGGGAGTCGGTTACGCGTAGGGAAGGTGTTAGCACCCTACCGCGCCCGCCTGAGGGCGGTACCTTTAATTAAAAATGCAAAGTTGATGTGGTTTTCAAAATATTAATTTTCCCCAAAAATAATAAGACAAAAATATTTAAAAAGAAACAACAAAAAAAAATTTTGGGCCCGACAAGGATTGACCTTGGTCCTACGTATTCTCATTCAAAGTGAGAAATCAGGGTTACGTAGTTCTTGAAAAGATATTTGAAAAAAAAAACAAATGAGAAAAAGATTTGATTTTTTTTTATATTTTAAAAATTTTATATATTTTTTTTTGTATTTTTTGAATTACTTGAAAATACGTGTCACACGACGCGGACGGTCGGACAGACACTAAAAGGGAAAAAAAACTATTTTTGGTATATTTTTAAAAAAGAGTGTCACACGGTGCGAGCGACCGGACAGACACAATAAAGTGAAAGAGAATATTTTTTCATTTTTTAGATTTTTTCTATTTTTTGTAATTCTTAATAATTTTCGAATATTTGGTTTTCTAGGAAAAAAAAATAAAAAAAATAAAATAAGAAAAAACGAAAATAAATAAATAATAAAACAAAAATAAAAAAAAATAAAAATAAATAAATAAATAAAAAGAAACAATTTAATTAAGAAGGATGAAAGTGGAAAGCAAAAATATGAGGGTACATGAGTAGTTAGTGGGGGTGCACAAAATAGATACAACAACGGGCCCAAAGACAATAAACAAAGACGAAGGAGGTGCAGGATTATCACATGTGGGAGTGCACAAAGTAAAAAAAAAGGAAAAGTATGATGAGGTGTGTTTAGTAGAGATGGGAGTGCAACAACTAGAATATAAAATAAGCCCAAAAGTGACAATAAAAATGCAGAGGGAGTGAGTTCAGTAAACATGATCTGCAGGAAGTAAACAAAACTAAACAAAAAAACGCACAATGACATAGGAGTGTGGGTTAGTAAAAATAGTGATGCCATCAGCAAGGAGGTGCATGCATAATAAAACAAGGGCTGAAAAAGTAACAACAAGGGTGTGAGAACATTAAAACAGTGGTGTAGAAAGTTAATAGAGTGTCCAACCCAAAACAACTCTTAAACACAAAAAGCAAAACCCTAAAGAGAGTTTCTTCTCCTCCACACCACTCTCACTCACGGCCAGAGAGCCTCACCCAGTCACAACACCAACACCCACCTGCGCTGCACCGTTCCGGCGGGCCAGGGACGCCGGCGACGACGCCGACCATCACCCACCGGTGACACATCTCTTTCTCCCTCTCCAACGCGCACGAGACCCTTCCTTCTCGTCATCGCCCCCCATCTCTGCTTCAACACGTCGCTGCGCAACTAGCTTGCCGGCGACGCCAACCGGTGCCGGAGACGTCGACCTCCTTCGCGAGGCGCAACGACTCCGTTCTCGCGCACCATAGAACCAGTCGGCTACTGCGACTTTCGCAGCCGACCTTCGCGACTCTGACGATCAACCAACGCCGCTGCCACCAACTCCGTTCCACACCGGAGCCATCGCCGAACTGGCCACCGTGATTGGGGCACGCGATCACCATGGAAACCCAACCCCTGGCCTTCGCGACCCAGATCGCCTCCGCTGCGCCCCAAGCCTTTCGTTCTTCTTGTCACGCGAGTCACCAAGGTTTGGAATCCGCATCACAGAACCCCACTACAGTGCTCCCAGCCGTGACGGAGTTGCCCTCATTCAGCCCATTCAAAGTCCGACTCGCCGGCGGCACCGTTTCTCTGTTTTGGAATTTGGATTTTTTGGGTCTTGAGATGCCAGGGTTTGGTGTGTTGTGAAAATGTTGGAGCGGTGGCTAAGGATAGTGAATCTGTTTTTTATTTTTTTTATTTTGATTTTTATGCAGGTGAATGTGAGAATGATGATGGAGGAATCTTGTGGTTGTGTTGCGCAGAAATAATGGGGGTGGAGTGAAAATGAAAGGATGAGTGGACTACGAAGGATGATGGAATGCAGTGTGTGAGTACTGCTTTCGGGTCAATGTTTTATTTTTTATTTTTATGCAGGTGTGACGAAAAAATGTGTGAAAATGTGTTTTACAGAATATAACTGTTGGTGAAATGTTTGGGTTCTAGTTTGGTAATTTTTAGCACTCATTCGGACAGCAGTAACACCAAACAAGAACATATCTTAACAATCAAAAAATAAAAAAATAAAAATAATAATAATAAAAAAAAATTGTGCTCTGTTCTTTACTGTAACCAGGTGCGATGGGAATAAACAAAATGAATAACAGATGTAACTATGTTCATCTCAAACCATCATCTCAAACCATCTTTCATCTATACATTCATGAACATCAATATCAAATCACGTGTTAACAGAAGCTCTAATTCATACACCCATGAACATCAACAGCAACATCAAGTCACGGTAACATAAGCTAAGGAGGAGTTAAGAACACTTACCGTGAAAATAAAACTTAATGCACTCACAGCTTTGCTTTCGTTTTCCAAATTTAACTCCTTCTCTTCCTCCTGATTTCTAGTGCCCTCTCCCCTCTCTGTAGTAATAAAAAAAAAGCCCCTTCCCCTCATGAATCTTCCCCTTTTTATTATGCAACCCTCTGCACCTTCCAATTTCGAAATTTGGGACAAGGCTGAGAGCAGATGTTGCTTCCTGCTCCTTCAGCCATCATGACCATGCCACAGACCCTTCCCAATACAAAACCATGATAGCATAGCATGCATGGGTCTGACAAAAGAGAAGCCTTACGTTACCTCTTTCTTTCCCCTTTCCCTTCTCTCTTTTTTTTTCTTTTTTTTTTCTTTTTTTTTTTAGTAAACTAGAATGAGAGACGTAAAATAAAAAAAGGAGTTGTAATAATAGAAAGAAAAAAAATGTAATAATCAAAATAATAAGCCCAAATAAACAAATAAATAAATAAAACTAAACTAAAATAAAAAATAATAATAATAAAATAAATAGATAATTATTTTTTCTCAAACTAAAACATTTTTTTTCTTTTCTTAATTATTTATTTATTTATTCTTCTCAATTGAACTTTAATTAATTAATTAATTATTTTATTTTATCATTGTTACCCGGACGAAATTGAGTGTTGACAGCTGCCCCTCTTTACTTAGATTTTAGTTGATAGTATGAAATTTTAACTTTCATAGGTTATCAAAGTAAAAGATGAGTAAAGATAAAAACACTAATTTCGTTTGGGTTTTAAAGGAAAAGAGGAAAAAACAAAACAAGCATATACAAAGACCAATTCAAAGAAAATGGTCGTGATCAAAAGAAGAAAATAAACTCGACCATTCTAAAGGAGAGGATCATGTTGTGACAAAGAAATCAATGACCATTCCATCGGAGAGGGCCTTGATGTGAAGAAGGAAATAAATG
Source organism: Vigna unguiculata (assembly GCF_004118075.2). NCBI lineage: Eukaryota > Viridiplantae > Streptophyta > Magnoliopsida > Fabales > Fabaceae > Vigna > Vigna unguiculata. The sequence goes on along the minus strand of NC_040286.1, from coordinate 12,345,291 downwards.
ACCGTTCCATCGGAGAGGGCCTTGATGTAAACATAAGAAAATCAATGACCATTCCATCGGAGAGGGCCTTGATGTAAACATAAGAAAATCAATGACCATTCCATCGGAGAGGGCCTTGATGTAAAGAAAGAAAATCAATGACCATTCCATCGGAGAGGGCCTTGATGTAAAGAAAGAAAATCAATGACCATTCCATCGGCGAGGGCCTTGATGTAAACATAAGAAAATCAATGACCATTCCATCGAAGAGGGCCTTGATGTAAAGAAAGAAAATCAATGACCATTCCATCAGAGAGGGCCTTGATGTAAAGAAAGAAAATCAATGACCATTCCATCGGAGAGGGCCTTGATGTAAAGAAAGAAAATCAATGACCATTCCATCGGAGAGGGCCTTGATGTAAACATAAGAAAACTAAGGGGAGAAAGTCCATATATGAAAGGAGAACCCGAAGTTTGATTTTGTTGTGTCAGTAAACACTGCTTGAATGCTTAACCGACAAGATTCAATCTTTAGGCAAAAGATGTAATGCGGTGAGGATGCATGAATGCATGGATGCATGGATAAAGTTCATATGAAGCTTTATTTTTTGCCTTTTTATTTACTAATTTTTTTTCCACGACACCCTCCAAAAATGAGTCTACTCTTAGTGAATGTACCCGTGATGCCTCGTTAGTATGCACATACTTTTATTCCCTTCTTTTTTATTCATTATTCTCTTTACGAACTCAGCGTGACATTCATTGCTTTAAATTTATGGAGATAAACAAATGGTGTTTATTGAATGAAAAACAAAGCAGAATACAACAAAGTTTGGAGACAATGTCAATATCCCCTAGTAGCACTTCCTCTCAAGGAATCATCATGTATAAAACTTTTTGACCGCATCAGAATTGACCGGTAACGGTAACTCCTCTCCATCCATCCTTGTGAGAATTAGTGCCCCACCAGAAAATGCTTTCTTCACCACATACGGGCCTTCATAATTTGGAGTCCACTTGCCCCTATGATCCTTTTGTATAGGTAAGATCTTTTTCAAGACTAGCTCGCCTTCATGGAACTCTCTAGGGCGCACCCTTTTGTCGAACGCCTTTTTCATCCTTATTTGATATAACTGTCCATGACACACTGCTGCTAGCCTTTTTTCCTCAATGAGATTACGTTGGTCAAATCGGGCCTGAACCCATTCTGCGTCTTCCAACTGGGTCTCCATTAACACTCGTAGGGATGGGATTTCTACCTCGAAGGGTAGTACTGCCTCCATTCCGTACACCAGAGAAAAAGGTGTTGCCCCAGTTGATGTACGTACTGAGGTGCGATACCCATGCAAAGCAAAGGGAAGCATCTCATGCCAGTCTTTATACGTGACCACCATTTTCTGTACAATCTTCTTGATATTCTTATTAGCAGCCTCGACTGCCCCATTCATCTTTGGATGATAAGGAGAAGAATTATGATGCTGAATTTTAAATCCTTCACACAATTCGGGCATCATTTGATTGTTCAGATTGGTGGCATTATCAGTGATTATCTTGCTAGGCAACCCGTACCTACAAATTAACTCTCTTTTTATAAATTTAGTCACAACCTTCCTAGTCACACTAGCGTAGGAAGCAGCTTCCACCCATTTAGTGAAATAATCAATTGCAACTAGAATGAAGCGATGTCCGTTTGAGGCTTTTGGCTCTATAGCCCCGATGACATCTATCCCCCACATTGAAAACGGCCATGGGGCAGACATTAAGTTTAAAGTAGTGGGTGCCGCATTGATATTATCTGCATACTTCTGACATTTCTCGCACTTTCTCACGTGTGTGCAACAATCATTCTCCATAGTCAACCAAAAGTAACCAGCCCTCAAGATCTTTCTAGCCATCGAGTGTCCATTCATGTGTGTGCCAAAAGTTCCTTCATGAACTTCCTCCAATATTGACTCGGCCTCTTTTGCATCCACGCATCGAAGGAGAACCATATCATGATTTCTCTTGTACAACACATCCCCACTCAGGATAAAATTTGCAGCCAACCTTCTCAGTGTCCTTTTATCATTCTCAGATGCTTCTTCAGGGTATTCTCTGGTTTTTATATAGCGTTTAATATCAAAATACCACGGCTTACCGTCTAACTCTTCTTCAATGAAATGGCAATATGCTGGCCCTTCATGGCTCTTCATTTGGATCATCGGCATTACCCCATCCTGATTAATCTTGAACATCGATGATAAAGTAGCTAAGGCATCTGCCAATTGGTTATCCTCTCGCGGAATATGGTGGAATTTAATGAAATCAAAATACTCCACCAATTCCATGATATAAGTTTTGTAGGGAATCAACTTCTGATCCCTAGTTTCCCATTCTCCCCTTAGTTGATGGATAACCAACGCTGAATCTCCATATACATTCAAAAATTTTGCCTTTGACTCAATCGCGGCTTGGATGCCCATAGCGCATGCTTCGTATTCAGCGATATTGTTTGTGCAATTAAAACACAACCTTGCTGTCATTGGAATGTATTGGTTTTCTGGAGATATTAGTATTGCCCCTATACCATGTCCCATGACGTTAGAAGCCCCGTCGAATAATAACGTCCATTTCTTTATGTTATCATCTTCTTGGTCATCTTCAAACAAGGTCATGATGTCCTCATCAGGAAATTCGGGTTGCATCGACTGGTAATCGTTAACGGGTTGTTGGGCCAGATATTCAGCCAAAGCACTACCCTTGATGGACTTCTGAGTGACATACACAATGTCGTATTCTGACAATAGCATTTGCCACCGGGCTATCCTTCCGGTGAGAGCGGGCTTTTCAAAAATATACTTGATAGGGTCAGTCTTGGATATCAACCAGGTAGAATGACTTAACATGTATTGTATTAGACGATGGGCAGCCCATGCCAATGCGCAACAAGTTCGCTCTAAAAACGAGTATCGTTGTTCACATTCCGTGAACTTCTTGCTCAGGTAGTATATGGCATGCTCTCTTTTTCCAGTTTTGTCATGTTGACCCAACACACAACCCATTGACTCATCAAGTACCGTCAAATACATAAGGAGTGGCTTCCCCGGTTCGGGTGGGCGTAACACAGGAGGATCTTGTAGATATTGTTTGATTTTATCAAAAGCAGTCTGACAGTCTTCATTCCACTCAACAACCTGGTTTTTACGCAATAGCTTGAATATTGGTTCACAAGTGGCGGTTAACTGGGAGATGAACCTAGCAATGTAGTTCAGTCTGCCCAAGAAACCTCGTACCTCCTTTTCTGTACTGGGAGCAGGCATTTCGATTATCGCACGCATCTTGTCGGGATCGACTTCTATCCCCTTTTGACTGACAACAAAACCCAACAACTTTCCAGATCTCACACCGAATGTGCATTTTGCTGGGTTTAGTTTAAGTTTAAATTTCCTCAATTTCTCAAATAATTTCCTTAGGTTGAGGATGTGTTCTTCTTCTGACTCAGACTTGGCGATCATGTCATCTACATAAACCTCGATTTCTTTGTGCATCATATCATGAAAAAGCGCCACCATGGCCCTTTGATAGGTGGCCCCAACATTCTTAAGCCCGAAAGACATCACCTTATAGCAAAATGTCCCCCACAATGTGATAAACGTGGTCTTTTCCATATCTTCAGGTGCCATCTTAATCTGATTATATCCCGAGAAGCCATCCATAAACGAAAATAGCGAGAACTTGGCTGTATTATCCACTAATGTATCGATGTGCGGTAATGGGAAGTTGTCTTTTGGGCTCGCCCGGTTCAAATCTCTATAGTCAACGCACATCCGAACCTTCCCATCCTTCTTGGGCACGGGTACAATATTTGCCACCCATTGAGGGTATTTTGCCACAGCTAGAAATCCAGCGTCAAATTGCTTTTGCACTTCTTCTTTAATCTTTAATGACATTTCTGGTTTCATCCTTCTTAGCTTTTGTCTGACTGGAGGGCATTCCGGTTTGAGTGGAAGCTTATGTTGTACTATATCAGTATCTAAACCAGGCATATCATTGTACGACCAAGCGAACACATCCCTAAACTCCTTTAGCAGCACACACAATTCTTCTTTCACTTCTTCCTTCATACTCGTGCCAATTTTCACTTCTTTCTTTTCATCCCCCTCACTTAGGTCAAGCACTTCAACATCTTCTTGATGGGGTTTTATTTCCCTAGATTCTTGTTCCACTAATCTCATTAGTTCAGGGGAGGGTTCCGAGTCACCTTCATAATCATCTTCCATATTATTGACAGGGTGCTCGAAGTTAGGGATATCGACATTGTTATTTTCAAAACATTCATTATCATATCTGCATTATTTGAGTTTATAAAAAAGATAAATAAACAAACAACAGTGAAAAATGCAAACAAAGATAACAAAGGTAGCAAACACAAATTGATTATCACGCTGAGCATAAAGGAAAAGGTGTCATCCCGTTAAGTCATGAACCCTAAAGCTCTGGGTAAAGCAATAGGATAAATTAAAAATATTACATTTTAACCAAATTAAACATCACGGGTAGAACCAAAGTCTCCCAATTGTTGAGTAGCGCATTTGGAGCACAAGGCTGCACAAAAATCGAGCTTTCAGGTTCATCTTCATCTCTGACAGTTGCTATCTGACTAGTGTTGATCCATCCCGCGCTGCAGAAGCTATCTTTGATGTCGCAGATGCGAATCTTTCCTAACCCCAGTTCTTTTCCTTGGATTCGAGCCACACCGCGCTCTCTCCTTTCTTGCGCCAACCTCCTCTTATCCTCTCTAGTAGGCTTGTATCCAAGGCCATATTTATTCTTTTTCTCGGTGACTTCTAAAGGATACATCAATCCTTGCTCGTACTTGCCTAGCCCCTTTTTGTACTCATATCCCTCTTTCAACATGACCTTGGCCGTCATAAGGGAAGTACGCGACAAGTGTGGGTTCATTGGAAAGGGCTCCACATAGGCATTTCCCACAATTTCCAAAGATTGGAAGGCTGTCTCGAGGGCTTCCTCTGCTGCTTCAATATAGCGAGAAGATGAAGGCCCACTTACTAAAATATCTTCCTCCCCTGAAACAATCACTAATTTGTCACCCATGACATATTTTAACTTTTGGTGCAAGGTTGAAGGTACTACGCCCGCTGAGTGAATCCAAGGACGACCCAACAAGCAACTGTATGCTGGAAGGATGTCCATCACTTGGAAAGTTATTTGAAAGACACATGGCCCTATTTGGATTGGCAATTCTACCTCTCCCATTACTTCTCTTTTACTCCCATCGAAATCTCTCACTATCATTGCGCTTGGTTTCATGTGAATACCTTCACACGGTAGCTTTCCCAATGTTGTTTTTGGCATTACATTCAGGGAAGATCCATTGTCGATCAATACAAGTGCTATGACATGATCCAAGCATTTTACAGAGACATGGAGAGCCTTGTTGTGTCCCCTCCCTTCAGTAGGTATCTCCTTATCGGTAAACGGTAATTGCTAGCAGTGATATTGTTAACAATTCCCTTAAAACTGTCCAGAGAAATATTTTGCTCCACATGCGCTCCATTGAGTATCTTCATTAACAACTTTCTATGAGAGGTTGAATGCATGAGTAGTTCTAAAAGTGAGATTCGAGCAGGCAGGCGATTCAACTGTTCGACCACTTTATACTGGCTTTGTTGTATGAACTTCAAGAACTCGCAAGCCTCCTCATCAGATACTTCTTTCCCATCGTCTTTTCTTAGACCCTCGTCGGTTTGGATGGTTTTCCCTTTCAAGAGTTCCTTAGCCTTTTTGGTATTCGCCGATTCACTATTGCCAACTCCATCTTTCATCAAGTTTGGAGGCGTAAAGATTCGACCACTCCTCGTAATTCCACCTATGCCTGATATATTTTTCACCACTGACTCACAACTGCTAGGTTGACCACCTACCCGTTGTTCCTCACCCAACACGTATGCACCATATTTCCATGGGACAGCTTTCTCACTTTTGTAGGGAAATGGGGAGGGTGTTTGGATAATAATAGATTGTCTTTCTTGAATTGTCGGGGTAGAGGTGGATCTAGTGAAATGAATCACCAATGGCTCTGGCAAAGTCACACCAGGTTCCGCACCATCTTGTGCAAATACTTCATCCTCCATGTGTTCGTGACATACTTGCACAAAGTTTCTGTCTATAAGATTTTGTAGAACATCCTCGAACTCTGTGCATTCATCGATAGAATGTTTAGCACTCGGATGGAATCCACACTTTTTACTCAGGTTATATTCTCCTTTTAACAAACCTAATTTTAATAGTGTCTCAAAAACAAACCGCTTGGAGCTTCGAATTTCATTCACATCCCTCACCAGTCGGTATTTCTTAACCTCAATGGCATTTGTCGAAGGGTTCCCAAGACCAGAAAGGGGATTAGCCTCAACACTAGGTTTGTCTTCATGCAACTTTATCCATCCTGAGTTGATTAAAGCTTCCACCTTGTGTTTAAGGGACACACAATTCTCAATAGAGTGACCAGCTCCCCCTCCGTGATAGTCACATTTGGCATTTGGATCATAATTCTTGGGGAACGGAGGTTGCACAGGCTTCATCGGACAAATGGCCACCAAACGCTTTTGGAGGAGATGAGGCAATAATTCCGTATATGACATAGGAATAGGAGTGAAATGAACGAAGTTCCTCTCTTGATTCCTCCTTAGATTAGCGTTTTGTCCCGCGTTTCTGTTGAAATTCGAGTTAGGTTCGGTTTTCAAGCATTGTTTGGAGCACGTTGTGGTTGATAAAGATTCGACGGTTGATAAAACCCTTGCTGCTGAGGTCGTGTTTGATGAACAGACACTGCATTGGCCACATAAGGAGGTTGGTTCAAGTGTGGTCGATAATTAATCGTAGGAGCCCGACTTTCCCACACAGGCATCACTGAGGCCGCTTGTACTTCCGCTTCTTTCTTCTTTCCGGGAATAAAATTAGGTTTCTTAGGAGTTGCAGTCGCGAATGGGCCATATGCAATCTTTCCACTTTTTAACCCGATTTCTATTCTTTCCCCTATGATGATGATATCAGCGAAATTGGAAGACACATTCCCCAACACATGCTCATAAAATGGTGATTGCAGCGTGTTTACAAACGTCGCCACCATCTCCTTATCAAGTAGAGGTGGCTCAACCTGAGCAGCCAACTCTCTCCACCGTTGTGCATATTCCTTGAAGGACTCAGTATCCTTCTTGGCCATGTTTTGCAATTGCAATCTATCTGGCGCACTATCTGTGGTGTATTTATACTGTTTCACAAAGGCGTCGGCCAAATCCATCCAGGAATGAATTCGAGATGGCTCCAAGTGTGTATACCAATTCAATGCTACCCAAGCCAAACTATCTTGGAAACAATGTATTAGCAATTTTTCATCATAGGCATAAGCAGCCATCTTTCTACCGTACATTGTCAGATGGCTTTTAGGGCATGTGGTGCCGTGATACTTTTCAAATTCTGGGACCTTAAACTTGTGTGGTATCATCACACCAGGAACCAGGCTTAATCTCGCCACATCACCGAACCCATAGCTTCCACCACCCTCAATGGCACGAATCCTTTCCTCAAGAATTTCAAGTTTACTTTTAGCCCCATCAACAACTATGGACATTGCTTGGACTGTAGCGTGTGGTACAGCTTTAGTCGCAGCATCTGCATCGATGAAGGTTTTCGGAGGTTGGGGCGCCACAGTCATCCTCGGTCCTGTGAATGTGACTGTCTCATTCATCTCTGCTCCTGTCACGGGTGTCGAAGCTAACATCGGCCCTTGAGTACCGTTCGATAGCGTGTTGTTAGCTACAGGAAAAGAGAAAGAAGTTTGTTCTGCATCTGAATATTCTCCAACTGGAGGAGTGTATCCCAGAGGCAAACCGTACATTGGGAACGGAACTGACGCGCCTAGAGGCGTACCATAAGAATGAGCATTCTCCTCGACCCTAGCGGATGAGGCCTCCCCTGAAGCCTTCAGTGACTTCAAAGCCTCTAGGATTTGGCCCACTTGATCCTTTAGCTCGTTAATGTCAGCCTTCAAAGCTTCATGGGCTTCTTCCCAATCTTCCATGCTTCTGTGGTTAGCTCGTGTGCGATAAGGGTGTCGTGGAAATTTTGCCGTCGTATTTGATTTTGCTCTATTATTTCGTTAAATGAAATGAATTACGAAGAATGAAAAGAAATAAAATGAATGCAAAACATTTATTCTAGTCGGAAATTTTAAAGCTGTGAGAACGTTAAGGTAAATATATCATAGAAATTAACACGAAACTGATACAACCCAACCATTAACAAGTCTTCTACATTCATTAAACAAGAAAAGAAATAAAACCTATTCCCTAACCCTAACTATCATGCTCTTCATCTCCCTCATCAACTTCTTGCAATGATTAAAGAAGGCTTCAATCTCCCTTGGCGGATTGAAGATCGGTAGTGCAGCCTCTGCTTCAGCTAATAATCGTGGGATTTCTTCAATTGCTCCATTTGCCAAGGCAGCTAGCTGTGAGAAACATCTCTTCCAATGTTCTATAGTCATTTCCTGCTCGATTGTGTACTCATTCATCCGACTGATCACCTCTCGATGTTCCTTTTCCAATTCAGCTCTATGCCAATGCTCCTCGTCCATCTTCACCTCATAGGTCGACACCACCTCTCTCATTTGTTGTTCAACCTCACTAATTCTCATTTGAGCATTGTGCAACCGTCTCAGTGCTTCAGTTTTCTCTCTCTTAAATTCTTCACACAACTGATCCCTTTGGCGCTTAGATGCTGCTGCTGAATCTCTCTCTCGGTCCTTTGATTTTAATGCGGTGCTTGTTGCGGCCAAATCCTGTTTCACTCTGAAAGCATGATCTCGTTCTTCTCTTTGTTGCCTAAGAATCCCTTCATACGCTTTTGTCATTTCCTCATTATCACGCCTCAGATCCACATACTCATGTCGGAGACTTTGAAGCTCGTTAATTAATTTGGCATTTCTTAATTTCATCTTCTCGATCTCTTCTTTTAGCCCTTTCAACTCCTCAGACTCAACAGGTTCCAATCGCTCCGGAGCAGGAGAGTCCGATTTGAAAGGTAACTTGATCATATTAACCCTTTCCAGAATCCATCGTCGGTAAGATATTTTCCCGTCCATTACCCATGGCCTTGGGTCTTTTTCTGCACGCAAAACCTCACCCCAGGCACTCCTAACTCGTCGAATTAGAACTTGAGAAATTCCTTCTTCATAATAAGTCCATATGGCGACCAGAGATTCTGGAGTTGGAGAGCTCTTAATTGGACACCCAAACTGCCGTTGAGCCAGAACAGGGTTATAATTCACACAACTTCTGGTACCTATCAGAGGGACGTTAGAGAAATCCCCACAAGAAATGACATGCGACTTGGGCAGCCCAGGGACACACCATCTAATCTTTCCCCCATTCAAACCTGCACAGAATTGGGCCCATTCTTTCGCCCCTCGAATTTCAACGCCGCCATGTGGCAATTCCCCAATCTGACATTCAGCATTTACTGTACCCAAGCGGACTCGGGATATAAACCATACATACAATATAGGTACACAGCATAGCATCTTCTTCCTCTTGAGTGCGTAGCACAAATTCAAACCCCCGTACACATCAGCTAGAACCGTAGTGACTGGACTTTCTGAATGAATCTTGTAAGCAACAAACACATCGATGGCCGCTTGATCAACAAAATTCTCCATGTTAGGGAAGAGCACGACTCCATATAGTGTGAGAGCCAACACATCCATGAACGTCTCCCCTATCTCTTTCTCAGCCAAACGACGCAAGTGCCCATCTAAATACCCTTGGGGGATCCCCTTCGAGTTGCCCTTGGAGGCCATTTTACTCTCTAGCTCAGCAGGGTGTACCTTTAAGATTCCTGCCAATGTAGAGATAGATGCTCGTTGCTCAGAATATCTGTAAGGGACTTTATCTTCCACCGACAAACCCAAAATCTGCTCGAACTCTTCTACTACTGGTGCCAACTGAAAATCCTGGAAGGTGAAACATCTGAGCGGTGGATCATAATATTGGGCCAAAGCGGTGACTGTCGACGCTTGGACTTCCACATTCAACAACCTCAATAAGTTCCCATACCGCTTCTTGAAAGCATTCTTCTGTATAGTCTTCATTTGTTGCACTATTTCCCTTAAACCATTCAGATTGCTATCTATAACCCTGATAGGTAACTTCTTCTTCAAGGCATCCGACCCTATATTCCCTCCGACTTGAAATCCCATGTTAATTTCTTGTGTTTCTTTTTTTTCACAAACTCAATCACAGCCTTAAAATTTCTGACCTAGAATCACAAGAAATGTTATGGCATGGCATGACAAAATACATGTTATGCATGAACAAATAATCAAAATGCATGTATGATGATGCCGTGAAAGAAAGTACAGACACATGGCTTCATTGCTAATTCGAATAAAGCGAGAAAAATAAGATGAGAATTAAGATAATGCACATGTCTTCCCTTGTGCCTTATCAGAGGTTCGATGCCTAATGGTCTTAAGGTAAAATATATGCGCTCGCCAGGATAGTTCCCTAATACTTAAGGATCAAGGTCACTAGAGCTATGGCCTACTTCTAGGCATTTCCCACAATAGTTGGTAGACAACAAGATGTGGGAGTACCAACGAAGTAAACAAACTCTAGCTGGGGTTCTCACAATGACCACCTGGGAAGTTCATCCACTGTGACACTGCTACACAATCCCCTCTAACTCTAAGTTACACAGACCCGGGTATAGGGCCCCGCTCATGATATGCACAAAGTGTGTGTGTGTGTGGAGGGAGGATAATGCATACCATAACCCCCACCTGCAAAACAACCAGAAAACTTCCCAGGCAGATATATAACAAAATATGTGAAACAATTTACACAAAATCATTCCAAGAGATAGATATAAATAAATTAAAATAGAGACAAGAATATACAAATAAAAAAGAGACAAAAAATAAAAAAATAAAAATAAAAATAATAATGAAATAAAAGAAAGGGGAAAAAAGAAATAAAAGAAAATAAATAAATAAAAAAGAAAGAAAAAAGGAAAACCACATTCAGTCCGCATATCTAATTAAATAGCTTGACTCTCTAACGTCCCCAGTGGAGTCGCCAGCTGTCGCAACCGAAATCGCGACGGGAGGGCGAACCGAAAAAATAAAACGGGTTTAAAAAAGAGATTTGGAGTCGCCACCATAGTTATTCTGGAAAACTATGGAAAACCATAAAAATAGAACAAGTCTGCTAAAAACCAGATTTTAGATTCGGGAGTCGGTTACGCGTAGGGAAGGTGTTAGCACCCTACCGCGCCCGCCTGAGGGCGGTACCTTTAATTAAAAATGCAAAGTTGATGTGGTTTTCAAAATATTAATTTTCCCCAAAAATAATAAGACAAAAATATTTAAAAAGAAACAACAAAAAAAAAAAATTGGGCCCGACAAGGATTGACCTTGGTCCTACGTATTCTCATTCAAAGTGAGAAATCAGGGTTACGTAGTTCTTGAAAAGATATTTGAAAAAAAAAAAACAAATGAGAAAAAGATTTGATTTTTTTTATATTTTAAAAATTTTATATATTTTTTTTTGTATTTTTTGAATTACTTGAAAATACGTGTCACATGACGCGGACGGTCGGACAGACACTAAAATGGAAAAAAAACTATTTTTGGTATATTTTTAAAAAAGAGTGTCACACGGTGCGAGCGACCGGACAGACACAATAAAGTGAAAGAGAATATTTTTTCATTTTTTAGATTTTTTCTATTTTTTGTAATTCTTAATAATTTTCGAATATTTGGTTTTCTAGGAAAAAAAATAAATAAAAAAAAATAAAATAAGAAAAAACGAAAATAAATAAATAATAAAACAAAATAAAACAAAATAAAAATAAATAAATAAATAAAAAGAAACAATTTAATTAAGAAGGATGAAAGTGGAAAGCAAAAATATGAGGGTACATGAGTAGTTAGTGGGGGTGCACAAAATAGATACAACAACGGGCCCAAAGACAATAAACAAAGACGAAGGAGGTGCAGGATTATCACATGTGGGAGTGCACAAAGTAAAAAAAAAAAAGGAAAAGTATGATGAGATGTGTTTAGTAGAGATGGGAGTGCAACAACTAGAATATAAAACAAGCCCAAAAGTGACAATAAAAATGCAGAGGGAGTGAGTTCAGTAAACATGATGCTGCAGGAAGTAAACAAAACTAAACAAAAAAATGCACAATGGCATAGGAGTGTGGGTTAGTAAAAATAGTGATGCCATCAGCAAGGAGGTGCATGCATAATAAAACAAGGGCTGAAAAAGTAACAACAAGGGTGTGAGAACATTAAAACAGTGGTGTAGAAAGTTAATAGAGTGTCCAACCCAAAATAACTCTTAAACACAAAAAGCAAAACCCTAAAGAGAGTTTCTTCTCCTCCACACCACTCTCACTCACGGCCAGAGAGCCTCACCCAGTCACAACACCAACACCCACCTGCGCTGCACCGTTCCGGCGGGCCAGGGACGCCGGCGATGACACCAACCATCACCCACCAGTGACACATCTCTTTCTCCCTCTCCAATGCGCACGAGACCCTTCCTTCTCGTCATCGCCCCCCATCTCTGCTTCAACACGCCGCCGCGCAACTGGCTTGCCGGCGACGCCAACCGGTGCCGGAGACGTCGACCTCCTTCGCGAGACGCAACGACTCCGTTCTCGCGCACCACAGAACCAGTCGGCTACTGCGACTTTCGCAGCCGACCTTCGCGACTCTGACGATCAACCAACGCCGCTGCCACCAACTCCGTTCCACACCAGAGCCGTCGCCAAACCGACCACCGTGATTGGGGCACATGAGCACCATGGAAACCCAACCCCTGGCCTTCGCGACCCAGATCGCCTCCGCTGCGCCCCAAGCCTTTCATTCTTCTTCTCACGCGAGTCACCAAGGTTTGGAATCCGCATCACAGAACCCCACTACAGTGCTCCCAGCCATGACGGAGTTGCCCTCATTCAGCCCATTCAAAGTCCGACTCGCCGGCGGCACCGTTTCTCTGTTTTGGAATTTGGATTTTTTGGGTCTTGAGATGCCAGGGTTTGGTGTATTGTGAAAACGTTGGAGCGGTGGCTAAGGATAGTGAATCTGTTTTTTATTTTTTTTATTTTTTTTATTTTGATTTTTATGCAGGTGAATGTGAGAATGATGATGGAGGAATCTTGTGTTTGTGTTGCGCAGAAATAATGGGGGTGGAGTGAAAATGAAAGGATGAGTGGACTACGAAGGATGATGGAATGCAGTGTGTGAGTACTGCTTTTGGGTCAATGTTTTATTTTTTATTTTTATGCAGGTGTGACGAAAAAATGTGTGAAAATGTGTTTTACAGAATATAACTGTTGGTGAAATGTTTGGGTTCTGGTTTGGTAATTTTCAGCACTCATTCGGACAGCAGTAACACCAAACAAGAACATATCTTAACAATCAAAAAATAAAAAAATAAAAATAATAATAATAAAAAAAAACATTGTGCTCTGTTCTTTACTGTAACCAGGTGCGATGGGAATAAACAAAATGAATAACAGATGTAACTATGTTCATCTCAAACCATCATCTCAAACCATCTTTCATCTATACATTCATGAACATCAATATCAAATCACGTGTTAACAGAAGCTCTAATTCATACACCCATGAACATCAACAGCAACATCAAGTCACGGTAACATAAGCTAAGGAGGAGTTAAGAACACTTACCGTGAAAATAAAACTTAATGCACTCACAGCTTTGCTTCCATTTTCCAAATTTAACTCCTTCTCTTCCTCCTGATTTCTAGTGCCCTCTCCCCTCTCTGTAGTAATAAAAAAAAAGCCCCTTCCCCTCACGAATCTTCCCCTTTTTATTATGTAACCCTCTGCACCTTCCAATTTCGAAATTTGGGACAAGGCTGAGAGCAGATGTTGCTTCCTACTCCTTCAGCCATCATGACCATGCCACAAACGCTTCCCAATACAAAACCATGATAGCATTGCATGCATGGGTCTGACAAAAGAGAGGCCTTACGTTACCTCTTTCTTTCCCCTTTCCCTTCTCTCTTTTTTTTCTTTTTTTTTTCTTTTTTTTTAGTAAACTAGAATGAGAGACGTAAAATAAAAAAAGGAGTTGTAATAATAGAAAGAAAAAAAAATGTAATAATCAAAATAATAAGCCCAAATAAACAAATAAATAAATAAAACTAAACTAAAATAAAAAATAATAATAATAAAATAAATAGATAATTATTTTTTCTCAAACTAAAACATATTTTTTTTCTTTTCTTAATTATTTATTTATTTATTCTTCTCAATTGAACTTTAATTAATTAATTAATTATTTTATTTTATCATTGTTACCCGGACGAAATTGGGTGTTGACACCTACCAAACGAAAATTTGGCAAAAAAGAGAGTAATTTTGTTCTTAGCAAGGTTTGAACCCACAACCCATCAATTACCAAGTCAAATGCACAACCAAATCATATTTGTGATAATTATTAAAATTCCAGGATTATATTATCATGTCTAACATTCAATATATCAACAAAATAGTGCACAGATTAAACTAACACACAATTGGCATACACAAGACTCAAACCCAAGTCCTCTCACACAAACCAAGTACTCTCAACCACTTGAACTAGTACTTTTCCACATCATAGCACTCCGCATTAAATGCCTTAAAGACTTCTATTACCCGCATTTATTAAATAATTATTTAATTAACTATTTAATTTTCTCGGGTCTTACATCATCATTGTAAAATTAAAAAAACATCATTAAAAAACATCATTACTGCCAAATTATCTACAATTGTTGTTCGTTTACCTTGCAACTCCGCTTTCCAATACAATTCGTTTGTACTTGTAGTATCTCGTTCAATTTTGGAGAAATGACATGCATTAAATGACTGAATCATTTGTTATCATTGCTGATTAAGTTTAGCATTAAATTTTTGAATTACGTTCATCTGTTATCGTTGTTGAATAATCATTTGTTGTGTCTGAACCATTTTGTTCTCTGGTTGTTTCATCATCAAGACTGAATCTGTTTTGAAGTGATTTTATGACTTGAAAAGGATATTTGACAAACTTGTTCTTAGACACAAAATAGGAATCATTTACAACTTCAGATGTTCCACTTATGGAAAATAATTATTAAAACGATTTACTTACATGCCAATTCACTGCCATTGTCATTATAAATGTTGGTATATATCAATAAAAACCTATTTACCTGCACTCGCATTGTAATTATTTCGTCCATAATTTATCTGCATGTTATTGTTAACAACTATACTGACTAAAAAAACAAAATGATAGAAATTTAAAATCTTCATTTTCATGGAATTACCATAGGTATATAAGAAATTAAGATGAATTTAGAAATATACCGAAAGTACTATTGTATGTTATAGTAGAAGCTGGAGATTGTGAAGTGATTAAGTTTTGGGTTAAGTATGCTTTTAGTCCCCGAACTTTGACCCAAAATTGGAATTCGTCCCTGTCTGAAACTTTGATACATTTTGGTCCCTAAACTTTATAAATGAATGAATATAGTCCTTTTAACCCAATTATGTTAACTTTTTTTGATGTGTCGAACGCTTTTCATATTAGTATTGGAGTTTTTTACACTGTTTGACACATTCTTGGTTCACTATCTACTGAGAAATATGTTCGACACCTTAAAAAAAGTTAACATAATTGAGTTAAAAGGACTATATTCATTCATTTTTAAAGTTTAGGGACCAAAATATATTGAAGTTTCAGACAGAAACGAATTCCAATTTTGGATCAAAGTTCAAGGACTAAAAACATACTTAACCCTTAAGTTTTGTTTGATTTGATTGTGAGTTACAGTACTGGAAGAACTTGATATAATGTTTTCAGCCACTACTTTAAACTAAATCTTATGTTATTATTTTTTAAAATGAGATTTGAGGCATATTATTGAACAACTAACAAAGAGAACTCACCAATTGTTATCTGAAATATTGCATTAATATTTTGAAGGTTGTTCATTCTGTTTTGTAGATCTATAAAATGATTATTGTAAAAGCAGTGAATGTAACAAAATAAACAAAAAGAGTTCATTCATTGATATAAGAATAATTTGTAAAAAAAGTAGGTTAGAAAGAGAAGACTTACTAATATCCAACTTTTTCAGTGGCTTCCTCTGTATAGCCTTTTCCAATGAATTTTCAGATTGACTTATTTTATCTATCATTACAACAGGAAACATAATTCATTATGCATTTGTGTTCTGAAGTTCCAATCTAAACAAAGAGATTTAAATTTATTTATAAAAAGAAAACCTGATATTTTGCTACTTTGAGAAGCATGGTTGGTATATTTGGTTTTTTTCTTTCGTTCTCTTCTTTGTAATCTGCAACAGCCAACAAATAAAAATAAACATACAAATGCAGAATTTGTAAAGTCATGTTTGTTGAAGCCATTCTAAAAGTACATTCTTAAAATGATATGTTAGAAACTTACATGAATGTTGATTACTTCTTGCATGCAACCTCTCTTTTAGTAACATCTTCCTTGTAAGCCTTGCTTTTTTACAATGGTTTTGCTCCATTTCCAAAAAAAAAAAAAAGTTGGTATACTTTAAAAGGTTACAATGGAAGAAGAAGCAAAAACAAAAAGAAGTTGACTCAATGGCTGCAAAAGTGTATACTATTTTATTCCTATATTGGTGAATGTATTTCTTAAACTATTTTTTTGTCATTGTACCTCTAATCACTATTGTGGAAAAACAAATATTTGTAATTGTAATAGGAAGCACTTGTAAGAGTACAAAAAGTTTTTCTCATTAGATAAAGATTAAAAATAGAAAGAGCATGTAGTGTTGATTGTTAATAGATCAGAATCAATCAGATAAATAGGAGTTCTTTCATTGTTGTTTTGTTCTTGCAACTACCAACACATTTCCTTATTATGTAGGTACAACAACATATGTCTTTTTTATGCAAGTACTATATATAGAACAACAAAGAAGATAGTTTCATAGCAACTTGGTTAAAAAAACTGTGTTCAAACATTCATCAATTTTAATTTGATTATTTGTCAATCTGATAACATATTATCAGTATATGCACATCCTAAAGCAACATACATCCATACATATGATACATAAGTATGTTAATATGATGGCAGACTACCAAAACATAAATCGCGGATGAAATTCAATATTTAGATTAAAAGAAGTTCAATTGAAATGGCTTTCTTGATAATCAATATGATCATACATCTTTTATTTACAATACCAAAATAAGGTCTGAGTGTAATTATTAATTTATGAATACAATATGTGTCACTTTAAATCAATGTTTAATTAAACTTTCATCATAAAATATTTATTTCCATTCATAGAATTTGAGAGAAGCTTCAAACTACTATCATAAAATATTTATTTCCATTCATAAAATATTTATTTCCATTCATAGAATTTGAAATGGCTTTAAACAGAATAGTTCAAAAATCTTGAGAGTGCAATCATCATTATTTTGATAAGTGAACACCATAATGAAAGAAAGCTTTAAAAACCTGCACCGTGCCCAAGAATCAGAATTATTATTCATTGGTGGATTATTTTAATGTTGTAATCTGAATCAGTTGAATAATGAAAATGTATGGGAGATGATGGAGCAGTTTAAATACGTACAACAATGTTTTAATCATCATTATCTCGAGCAGTACGAATATTAATGCGTTCAAATATTGATTGACACATTTCATATAGACACGTTTAATGCGTTGGAATACACGACGTTTTGTAAGACAAAGAGGTTTTAAGTGACTCGTGGCAATGATAAATGGTGATTTCCAATGCGATGCAATTTTTCATATTTATGTAATATTTATGTAAAATTTATGCAATATTTAATATTTAAACTTGACGTTAAATGATCTTGGAATGCGAATGTTCTAAAACATAATATTTCATGTTTACGTTAAATTATTTAAAAAAAAATAATAAGTAATATTTAATGTTTTTGTCTGACGTTTAAATCTTGAATTTAGATGGAATAATAATTAATTTTGATTAATTCCAAATATAATTAAAATTTATTTAGAGTTATTTCAAACTTTTGATTTTCATTTATTTGATCAAAGAACTTCATAATTATAATAATTACATTGAGATAACTATATAACATCAAAAGAAAAAAACACATAACTTCATATATATAAAGTTTAAATTAAAAAATATACATTCATATATATAATAACTGCATAAAATATGAAAGTCCAGTTTAAATCTTTATATATATATATATATATATATATATATATATATATATATATATATATATATATATATATATATAAAAGAAGATAAAAAAAGACATACTAAATGTTCAACTTGAAAACCAAATTAATGGATAAAGAACTTTGATATGAATGCTTGTTTTTTCACTTTCAACTTCAAAAAAAGGTTTACTATGATCCTCTGCAGATAGTTGATGAAGAGCACAAATTTTTTTCCAGCCAACTCCTACCTTAACAGACGTACTTCTTATGATCAATTTACATTCGACTTCGCCCCTTGGTCCGTGTAGAACAACAGATGAAAGTCCATTGTTTTCAAAATAACTCACAAATTCTTTTTTCAAATACTGCAAACATAATGTGAAGACATATATCTTATTAAGAAGGCATGTAAATAAATAATAAAAAATAAAATAAAAGAAATAACCAAGTGGTTGGCTTTACAGTAGTATCTGAATAGTTAAACTTCAAAATGAATTAACTTTGACATAGTTAGAGGACGGCGGATGGAAATATTGTTTAGGAAGTTGGCTTAGAGTCGTGAGTTTGTCGAACATTTAGAGACGTGGAGTTGGAAAGAAGAATTTCTGACGTATTTGAACAAAATCAATTTGTCAGACTTATCTGTATAGAAAGATCTTAAATCATTCCACCCTTCGGTAATTAGTGGAGTGTGAATATCCATGTTGTAGGTAACATTGTGAACATTACTTTCGTAATCAACAATGATCCACTGTGAACCAATGTCCTTCCCATATCGTATTATGAACAGTCGGTCGACGTGTCCAAAAGCCTTCAAGATTAGCAAGTTCAGAATAAAGAAATAAAAATAAAGATAACAAATAGATGTGAAGGAATAAAAAAATAAACCTGGTCTTTCAAAAACATAGTAACGAATCCACCAATAAGTTTTGTAGAAAGTATGGATTGTGGGGTGGGGATGGATGCCATTGCACGATAATAGATTGGTGATGAAGAATATTTGTAAGAGAAGAAAATGGGTAACAGAAGAAAAAGAAGATTTGTCACTTGGTAGTTGGTAATTAAGAATTGCAAACATTGGGAATATATATAAAAAGAATAGGAGAAGTCATACCTGTTCCAAGAGTCCGTACTTACTGGACAGCCTGCTTCATTATTAATGTAATTGCTTGGGAATAAAAAACTTAAAAATAAGTATGAATTATAAAAAAAAACTCGTTAAAATAAAAATTTAAAATATATAAAAATATTAATTATAAAATGATAACTCGTACAATAATCATTAACTTTGAAGAAGATAATAAGAAAAAAATTGGACCTCTTCAATTCAAACATTTAAACAAAAAAATAAATGAACATCAATGCTAAGATCAATTAGATAAAATAAAAGAAAATAAGCAAAGAAGATGATTTCTTTGGTGGTGTAAAATTATGAAGATGAAGTGTTAGATAGAGATAGGTGAAAAAAGACTAAACCTGGGTAAAAATATAAGAAGAAGATTAACGGTTTGCTTGACAAAGCTTTAAAAAAAAAAGAAATCTGGGTAAAAATAGAAGAAGAAGATGAACTGTTTACTTGAGAAAGATAAAAAAAAAATCTGGGTAAAAATAGAAGAAGAAGATAAACTGTTTACTTGAGAAAGCTTAAAAAATAGGAAATTTGGGTAAAAATATGAACTTTACATACCACTAAAATTCTACAGCGAAAAAGACTAAAAGTTTTTTTGTCTTTAAGACTCTTGCATGTTTTGGAACTCTTCATTTGAAGGCTGTAAAAAAAAAGATAGCATCAACGCAAAAATCACTTAGATCAAAGAAAATATAAGAATAAGATAAAATGTTTTCTTGAGAAAACTGAAAAAAATCGAAATCTGGGTAAAAATATGACCTTTACATACCAGTAAGATTCTGCAACGAAAAAGAGTGAAAGTTTTTTGCTCTTTAAGATGGTTGCATGTGTTTGACCTCTTGATTTCAAGCCTGTAAACAAAAAAAATAGCATCAACGAAATCTGGGTAAAAATATAAAGAGTTCCTTGACAAACCTGAAAAACAAAAAAAATATGGTTTAAAAAATGAAATTTGGTCGTGACCAATGTTCTACTCAATTCATTCATTTGAAAAAAATTGCAAAATAGACATAAAACAAAATAAAGTACAGATGTGAAGATGTTAGAGAAAAACATTGAGATGAAGAATCGAAAAAAAGCAAAAATACAAAGAGATCTGAAGATGAAGATTATGTGGAGGCCATGGTGTTTTCCGCGCCTGAGAAAGAGAGAGAAAAATCGGAGAGAGAACTAGTTGAAAAAAATTGAAATGTGTGTAAAAATTCAAGCCTATAAACAAAAAAAAAAATAGAATCAACAAAATTTGGGTAAAAATATAAGAAGAAGATGAATTGTTTCCTTGAGAAACTTAAAAAAAAAATTCTGGTTAAAAAAACAAAATCTGGTCGTGACCAATGTTCTACTGAGTTCACTCATGTGAAAAACAAATTCTAAAACAGACATAAAACAAAAAAAAAAAGTATAGATGTGAAGATGTGAAGATGTTAGAGAAAAAACATTGAGATGAAGAATTGGAAAAAAGAAAAAATAAAAAGAGATCTAAAGATGAAGATTATGTGGAGGCCATGGTGTTTTCTATGCTTGAGAAAGAGAGAGAAAAATCGGAAGAGAGAGAAGAAGCTGAAAAAAATCGAGATTTGTGTAAAAATTCAAGCCTATAAACAAAAAAAAAAATAACATCAACAAAATCTGGGTATAAATATAAGAAGAAGATGAATTGTTTGCTTGAAAAGGTGAAAAACAACGAAATATGGGTAAAAATAAAAGAAGCAGATCAATTGTTTCCTTGAGAAACCTGAAAAAAAAATGGTTAAAAAAACGAAATATGGTCGTGACCGATGTTCTACTCAGTTCATTCATCTGAACAAAATTCAAAAACAAACATAAAACAAAAAAAAGTACAGATGTGAAGATGTTAGAGAAAAACATTGAGATGAAGAATTGCAGAAAAGCAAAAATACAAAGAGATCTGAAGATGAAGATTATGTGGAGGCCATGGTGTTTTCTGTGTCTGAGAAAGATAGAGAAAAATCGGAAGACAAAGAAGAAGCTGAAGAGTTTTGAATGTATGAGAGTGAGAAAGAGAGAGAAGAAGTTGAAGAGGTTGGGATGAAAGAGGAGGAAGTTGGTGGTGGGATACGGAGGATTAGAGGAAAAGAGAGAGAATTTTTTCTTTTTGATTTTTTTTTGAAGTTTCAAAATTAGGAGAGTTTGACACGTTAGCATTTTTACTTTTTGTAAAAAAAAAATTGAATAGAAGTGGGTCAAAAATAATATTCAATTGAAGAACTTTCCATTTGTTAGTTCCCAATTGTAATAGTATTAGATATCCTATTTGTTGACCTTAATTTGATAAATATTTTTTACACTATAAATTACGCATAACATTAAAACAATGTTGTTGACAACCCACTTATCTTATTAGTAATGGTATGTATCCATTAAACGATTTCTCTTAAAGTAACTTTCATCATTATTTTCAGAAAAACCTCTTCTTTTATTTTACTTTTATGATTTCTCAAACTCACCTTTATACACTCTTTCTCAATGTATTTTTTATTACCAATAAAAAATGAAATAATATAAAAATACATTTCTAGGAGTGTTCTAACCCATATAAAAAAAGTGTAAGGTACCTAAACAAAGATACAAATATTGAAGGTTTTGATGAATAACAACATTAGCTTATATTAAAGCTAAAACAGGCCCTAACTAGTAAGATATGATGAAATGCAGAGCCTAAAACAAAACTCATTTAGAGAACAATTACAATGATAAAAAAGAATAACAGATAAAGGTTTGTTATGGTCAACAGTATACCAAGCTTAAACAACTATCATTTTCCCTACAGTAGCATGAGGATTATCACTGATGAGACACATTATCCTTGCAACAATAAGCAACATTCACGTGCTTGCATTAACTTAGTATGTTTTTTTCCCAATGAGGTAGCTGCAAGTGTTGTGTTAGGCCTCTTCCTACATTTTCACAATCCCTTCTAAAGTCACGATTAGCCTCCCCTTTGTACCAGAATTTTTACTTGTATACTCTTAGTACCTGCAAAAATAAAACTTGCACCCCACACCCCACTAGCTTTACATTCTAAAATAATTCCTTACTAAAACATGGATCATAATTGATAAGTACATTAAATATTGGATTAGGCATTGATACCAATCACTATAGGAGAATGTAACGTTTTTTAGTTTATGTTTCATCCAAATCCATACATTGACCTGTGTCATGCAAAAAATTTCTTCAAGGTCTACCTTTTTTTGGTTAGAAATGACTTCCTTCCTATGTTTCCGACACTACTAGAATTTTTTATATTTCATGGGATTTTTCTTGCAAATTTGTTATTAAATTTTGCAAGAAAGATTTTTTCTTGTCATTTTTAAGATTTTTAATTGGCGGGTAATTCTTTCATGGATAATTATTTCCTACAAAATTATAGAATTTGTAAGTATTTCTTACAAATTTTTTTGTGAAATTTTTTTTTACAAAATATTTTTGAAAAAAAAAATTGGTATAAATTTCTATTGGTATCGCTCAGCGGAATGACTAAACAATGGTAAAAAACCAAGAGGTGGGTGAATTGGATTTTTATAAAACTTAACAAATTTAAAAAAAATTTCTCAAAATTTTACTAATTAACTTAAAGTCATGGTTACTTTAAATGCAAGTGCAAATAAATAAAGAGGTTAGGGAAGGAGATAAACACTGATATTTATACTGGTTCGGATTAAAAGACCATACATCCAGTTGTTAATATCTTAAACAAAAAGATTAACTCAATCACTATAATAATCAGAGTACAAATAGATTATAAAAGAGTAAAGGATTAGAAAATACCTCTCATGAACAACCACAAGAGATGAACAAAAAAACTCCCCATGAGTCACACAAAGGATGATCAGCTTTCCTAGCAACAACACAACACTCAATCTTCTAAGAACTCAATTAGAAAAAGTTATCACTCACTCACACTAGGCTTTTAAAAGCTATTTTTAAGAATCTCACATAGCACGACTTTTGTAGTCACAACACAAGAACTCTGAATCTTAAAAAGGTTCTTTTGAAGTTGGAAACTGAGTTCTATTTAAAGAGGTTTTTGAAAGGTAAGTTAGAAATGAAGAGTTGAGCTGAAACTGTCAAGGATAATCGATTACCACTTAAGATAATTGATTATTCTAATGGTTTTCGATAATAAATTTTTGCAGTGGTAATCGATTACACAAAATGGCAATCGATTATCTCATGTACATTTTTGAACAATTAATTTTATAACTGCCAGTGGTAATCGATTACCAGAAATGGTAATCGATTATTTTGAGTCATTTTTTAAGAGTCAAGTTATAACTGCTAGTGATAATCGATTACCATTTCTGGTAATCGATTATCTTAAATGGATTTTCGAAAAATAAAGTTTTGAGTTGGTAATCGATTACCACTCTGATTTTTGCGAAAATTTAGTTTTTCTCAAAGGAGTTGCGAGTTGTTTGTTGTTCTAACAATCTTACAACTAACTAGAGAAAGTTAATCCTATACAATAAGAACTTTAAATATAAAATGTATTATCTTCAATATCTTCAAGTATTTTCTTCAATATCTTTATCATCATCAAAATCTTTTAATAAATCTTCGTTTGTCAACAATCTCCCCCTTTTTTATGATGATCAAATATATGTTTAAAGTTTCTGTAATTCCTGCAATTAAACAACTTATAGGAAAACATATTAATAGTTAAAGAACCCTTTGAACTTTTTCTCCCCCTACTTTTATCAGAAGATAAAAAGGGCTCATGAAAGATACTCCCCCTTAATCAGATAAGAATTAGAGTTAAAGAGCACACAAGACAAATATGACATAGAGAATTGTTATTGAAAGAAAAGTTCATAACACATAGTACAATTAAGAGGCAATAACAGTAAACTTAACAACTAACTCCTCCTAAAATTATGCACTCATGTCATCATCATCATCATCATTAGTATGAGTGAATTCATCAAATATTGTTTCTAAATTGGAGATCCTAGTATTGACTTCTCCAATGGATCTAAGAACCTCTTCATGGTAAGAGGTAGATATAAGGAAAAAGTCTTCAAGTCTTTGGTTCAAATCAAGAATGTGGTCTTCTAAGGAGGTGGAGGATCTTGTTGCAGCATTGCTTGAAGAACCAATATTGGTTGGGGGAGGGACAGGATCTGGTGAGGGAGTGCCTTCATCATCTTCATAATTAGGAATAGAGGTGCTTTGACGTAGTTCCCCCTCCGTTGGAACCTATTTGTACTCACATATACGAGATATGAGAAAAGATTATGGAAGAGGATATTGAGTAAGCTTCCTTGCCTTGAGCATTGTTTTCATAAATAACATTGACCAGTCAATCAGAATATGATTTGTTAAGCAGTAGATGATCAGTAGATCGGCTTCACTGCATGATTGGTGCCACGTGGGCACAAAATCAATACAATGAGGTAGTGAAGTAGCCGTGCTTCAATTATGAGGGGGCCAACCAATATTTTTTCTTTCTGATTTGTAGATCTGACTGCCGTAAGAGAGACTGTTAGGTGACAATTCTTTTACATTTGTCGATGTGATTGGACAATATAGATGTGCGTTCAATAGAGGGAGGAATTTGTGCTACGTTGGTCCAAATATCATAATCCAGAATGATTTCTACTCCCTCTACTTTTGTATAGCCGATGTTCCCCCTGAAGTTAAAGTTATAATGGAAAATGCAAACGAGATCGGGATGGTAAACACCTTGCATTTTTGTAAAGAATCGAATTCCTTGTTCCTCAAAGAGATCAGAACACGAGAATCCTTTGTTTCGAAACCAGCCATTGTTGATAAACTTGGGCGTTTGCAATGGTTTTTCTTTGAAGAGAGTGGGAAACTTAGGGCGTCTATTTTCATAAGAGATCCAACCATCAATGGAGGAATCTCTCGGAGGAAGATCATCAGAGGATGAAGTTTGAGCACTGCGTCGACGAATGGGAATCTTCCTGCGACGTTCTGCCATTGATTTTTCAGAAAATAGGAAAGGTTTTTAGGCTTTTGAAAGAGATAAATCAATTTTGGATGTTTGTGAGTGAATAATTAGTTTTGGAAGAAAGATTTATAACAGACAGAAGAAAAACATTCTGATTTGGTGATGTGATAGAGAATCTAGCCGTTACAATGGCTAGTTGATGAAGTTTTAATGTTGAACGACGATGGATAATCAATTACCGTGCATGGTAATCAATTATTTACTCATATTTCCGAAACTAGAAAGGTGCAACGAAGGTGGGTAATCGATTATCGTAAGTAATAATCGATTTTTTGCTCATAATCTGGAAAAATAAAATGTGTAGAGAAGTGGGTAATCGATTACCGTAAGTGGTAATCGATTATTTGCTCATAGTTCGAAAATCCAGAAACATGAAGATGACCTGGTAATCGATTACCTGAAATGGTAATCGATTATTAACACTAATTTTCAAAATTTTTATAAAATTCGAATTTGTGCATTTTTGTTCAATTTGGTGCATTTTTAAGACACTTCTAAAATTCCCAAATCTCTCCTAAGTTCATAAAATTTATCTTTTGCTAAAGGTTTGGTAAAAATATCAGCTAATTGATGTTTTGTATCTACATATTCTATCTCACGGTTGCCCTTACTTATGTGATCCCTTAAAAATGATGTCTAATTTCTATGTGTTTTGTCCTAAAGTGCATTGTGGGATTTTTGGTTAAATTAATAACATTGATATTATCACATTTCGAGGTATATGATTTAGAAAAATATTATAATCTTCTAACTGTTGTTTCATCCAGAGAATTTGAGCACAACAATTTCCAGCAGCTATGTATTCAACCTCTATAGTTGATAAAGTCACACAGGCTTGTTTCTTGGAGTGTCAGGAAACTAATGAGCTTCCTAAGAGGTGACAAGTACCACTAGTACTTTTTCTATCTATTTTATAGCCAGCATAATCAGCACCAAAGTACCCTATTAGACTAAGCCAAGCCCCAGAAGGATACCAAAGTCCAAAAGATATAGTTCCTTTAAGATATTTTAAAATTCTTTTTACTGCTATAAGATGTGATTCTTTAGGACTAGCTTGAAATCGAGCACAAACACATACAAATTGCATAATATCAGGTCTACTTGCAGTAACATATAAAGAGGCCCTATCATACCTCTAAACATAGTTTGATTTACTTCAATACTTGATTCGTCTTTATCCAAATAGCAGGAAGTTGCCATAGATGTACTTGTTGCTTTAGCAGTATCCATTTCAAATTTTTAAGTACTTCCTTACAGTATTTAGATTATGATATGATGTTCCTTATTCCATTTTCTTAATTTACAATCCAAGAAAGAAAGTTAATTCTCCCATCATTGACATTTCAAACTCATCTTGCATTATACTTGCAAAACATTCAAATATAAAAGGTATTGTCTTCAATATCTTCCAGTAATTTCTTCAATATCTTTACCATCATCAAAATATTTTTAATCAATCTTCTTCTTTTGTCAACAATTCTTACAAATTATTTTTCATAAAAAAATTTAAAAAAAAAATTGGCAAGCAATTTGTGCTTCTTTAGTAGGGCAAATTTCTCAAATAATTGTTATCGACATTGTGTTCCAGATTTTATTTTGTCTTCCATTTAATTGCATAAAGTAAAAGTGTTGAAAGTTAAGTCTAAAGTTACCATGATGCTCTACAATTACTCTAATCCATCTATCACACATATCCTAGACAGATTGTGTTATTTTGCATACAAAGAAAAGATGTTTGATTTCTCAATGTATTTAATTTCTTAAATTATTTATTTCTCTTTATTAAAAAATCTTAAAATAAAATAAGTAAAGGATTTTTTCTTGTCATTTTTAAGATTTGTAATTGGCAGATAATTCTTTCGTGGATAATTATTTCTTACAAAATTATAGATTTCGTAAGTATTTCTTTCAAATTTTTTTGTGAAAAATGTTTTGTACAAAATATTTTGCAAGAAAATTAGTAGCAATTTCTTGCAAAGTATTTTTCATAACAAAATTTGTAAATATTTCCAAAAAAGAAATTCAAAACAAAATTGACTAGAAATTTGTGCTTTTTTAGTAGTGTAAGGCCCAATATTTTTTTCCTGCCCTTATTTTAAAAGGGGCTGCCCCAATCTGTCGGGCCTAGGGCTGGCCCAAAAAGGGGATCCAAACCCTAAACTGCCTTAACCCTACTATTCTCTTCTCACTTTTAGAAAACAGCTGTTTGCTCTTCCCTTTCCCCCTAAAACAGAGCTCTGCTAGGGTTTGGTTCCCGCTTGTTTGTGGTAGCTCAAAAGTTCACTCTGTCTCACGTAAGTTGGTCCTTGAATTGTTCTCCTTCTATTCTGAGTCGGTTTTCGTGATTTCTGTTAGGGTTCACGATAGTAACCCTGTTATCCTTTTTGTGTCGTTGTTCCGGTTAGTGAATCTGCTCTTAGATCTGCGGAGTTCTTTGGCTTAGGGTCGAAGTCTGATGTTAGCCCATTTCCAAGTAGGGGAAGCTAGATCCTTCTGTATATTCTGTGAGATCTACTTATTGTACGTTTATTTCATGTTGAATGGACTGTGTGCGAATTTGAGTTGCTAGAATGCATGTCTGAACTGTTTAGGTACCTTTGTGTATCTGTTGCACGAGAGAAAAGTGGTGAGCACTGGTTTTCTCGCCCAAGCGAGCATGTCTCGCCTAGGCGAGATTAACAGAGGCTCACCCAGGACATTTCACAAGAGTTGTCGCTCAAGCGACTCACCTTGGTTTGAGCGAGCGAATGTCTCGCTCAGGCGAGGGAAGTCTCGCCTAAGCAAGAAGGAGCTGAATGCCATTGTTCTTGATGTCGAGCTCTCGCCTAGGCAAAAGGAGCTCGCCTGAGTGAGACCTTTCTGCCTGAGCGAGATGCTGGGCGGGAATGCGGCCTATTTGGTTGTTTCTCTATTTTAAATTGTTGGCTTTATGTTTGTGATGATCTTGCTTTTAAAGTATGAATTGGGTGATTATGTATGAATGATATGATCTATAGTCTGCAATGGATGAGTTTAATATGATTTGCGCATGCTACATGTATGGGTTTCATGGATTGAGAATGATGAGTTGGAATGGATTTGACATGGAATATGAATGAGGATTGGTTATAAAGGTTGGTATAAGACTTATATGTGGGACAAGTATCACTTGGTTGGTGGAATATGATTTTATATAAATGGGTGAAATATGTTATTGGTTTGGTTAGGACGTAATTCCTTGGATCTCTGGGTGAGATTTCAGGGTGGTGCCTCAGTTGATCGGGACGTAATTCCATGACCCCTGTTAGTGGGTGTAAGACCCGTGAAAATTAAATAACTAAATAATTAATTAATTAATAAATGCGGGTAGTGGGAGCCTTTAAGGCATTAATATTGATTGATGTGACGTGGAGAAGTACTAGCTCAAGTGGTTGGGAGTGCTTTGATATTGAGAGAGGACTTGGGTTCAAGTCCTATATGTGCCAAATTGTGTGTTATTTAATTATTATTACAATATGCTTGATCATGTTGATTGATAATATAATCATAGAATTATATTAGTCATCACGAAACATGAATTGGTTAAATGGTTGTGTATTGAATTGAACATTGGCATGGTTATGGGTTCGAACCTTGGTAGAACCAAATTAGGCTTTCTTTTTGTCAATTTTAGTTTTGGCATGAAGGTGAAAGGGCAAGGAAACCCTAGCAGCCAAGGGGTTGGAAAACCATCATAAGACAACCAATTAAAGGACATTAACCATAATTTAATTGGATTTTCGTTTTATGTCATTAACTCACAATAAGGCACCATTAAAAAGGTAAAATTTAGGCTGGGAGAAAGGTTTTGCAAGGCTGTTATTGAGGTGAGAGAACAGAGCACGAAAATTAGAGAATGAGGAGGATTGAGGGAAGCTTTGTGAGCTGAATTGATAAGAATCAAGGATGGTTTTGGTGATCAAGGGAGAACTTTTCAATTGTCAAAGCTTTAGGCGAAGGAAAACCAGGTTAGGGGAGCTTCACCCGTTAACTTTAATTTTAATTTGAATGGCATGTTATATAGGGAAATTTCATGCGTCGATTAATTTAATTCTGATTGGTATGTTGAATTTGGTATGATTATGATTGATATGTTGTTTCCTTTTAATTTATTGTTTTTGGAAATTTCCATAAATAGTCTGGTCAGCGATGAATAGCCGCCAGATTATTCTTTCTAGTCTAGGCAATTTAGTTCCTATAGAGGAACCACCTGCCAGATATAGTGAAAAAAATAGCCTGTTTGACCAACGTTGACTGCCCCTACCCAAAGTTGACTGGTTGGCCAGTGCTAACTCGTTAACTGTCCAACGAGAGGCTGCCACGTGTCAGAGCGGTCTCTCTCCCAAATCAGATTTTCATTCCGCAATTAGGGTTTGGTGGTGGTTTCGTGAGTGGCCGTGGCTGCCGCAGGTTCCGCGAGTGTCACAGCAACAGTGGTTCTGATAATATGTTGAACGAAGATGATTGTGGCGAAGGCAACACAGCGGAGCTTTGAGTTGGTCACTGCAGATCTCGCAAGCAGACCTGGTGCAGCAATGGTGGGTCCGAACGTGCGCGAGAATGGTGCAAGCCTGATGATGCCAGCGTGATACGAAGACGGAGGGGTTGTGTTTTTTGGTGGTGGAGCAACGGTGGTGGTTTCGGGATGAAGGAGAGGAAGAGGCGCGAGTGCAGGTGTGACGGTGGGGTTTCGCGTGATGGACAGCGGCTCACGCGCGAGGATGGAGAAGTGTTGGTGCAGATGTTGCCGGAGATGCTGGACAGAGGCGCGACGGAGGCGCGATGAAGGAGACGCGGTGGCTGGTTCACGGTGGCACGGGAGGTTCAGGTCCGAGCGTGGTGCGTGATGGTGGTCGTGGGACGCGCGGAGAAGATGAAGACGTCGCGGTCTACTGGTGCAGCAGCGATGACGTGGTTTTCGACGAGGGCGTGACGGGCGACGGCTTTCCGGTGTTGCCAGTGGTCGTCAGACGTGGTCGTGGCGGCTGCGGAGTGGGTTGGTGCAGAAGAAAGAGAAGATGGAGATTAGGGTAAGGGTTTTGGTTATGTGAAGGAGAGAGAGAGAGTGATGAGGTGGCATGTTTTCATTGGTGATTTGAGTTAGTGGAGGATTGATGATGTGGCAAACTGTGAGTGGCCATTTTTATTAAGTGAATGATTGCCACGTGGCGAAATCTGATGGATTAGATCTTAAGTGATATTAGAGGTGCAGCTTAGTAAAAAGGAGGGGTGCAGAGCAGAAATTTAATGTTAAATTACAGAAGGGGGTGTAAACCTGAAAATAGGGGGTGCAGATAGCTCCAGAACTGTTTTTTTTAGAAATAGATATTCCAATTGGAAAAATGGGGTGTAAACATGAGAATTGGGGGTGCATTCAGTACCTGAACTATTTCTCTCTAAAATTCCTATTTTGGGACTTAATTTATGAATTAAAATATTCATTATTTACACTCTTAAGGACCTAAATTAGATTATTGTTGCAATAGTAAACTCAATAATATCCAATAATATAGTATGCAACTAAATACAATTTTTAAGCGCGAAAATAATATTAAATTCCCAAAATTTAAGTATTGAATGTGAGCGAAGGTTCGACTCATCATACCTTCCAAGTGGTTTGAAAGCAGGCAGCGCTTGGCGGTACGTATCCCCCGCCAGGCGATTTTATTGAAGCAGTATTGGTGTGATTGTGTGATATATAAAATATGCAATATTTATATATATATATATATATATATATATGTGTGTGTGTGTGTGTGTGTGTGTAATATGTTAGCTCACCCTATCTGCTTGTGTGTGGCGATGATCGTGTACGCGATACACAGGAGCAGATGTTATTGCAGGTGGATCTGGTGAGGCCTAGAGACAGAGGGGGGCTAGTTTTGGGAGAAGTTTTTATCAGAACTTTTATGAAGTTTTTTATGTTTCCGAATAAATTGTAATTATGAATATTCTAGACTTTTGGATAATTACAATCCTATTTATACTTATGAATTTAGGTTTATTATGAAAGTAATAAAAGTTTTTATTTTTCCACATTTTGGGAATATTAATTATAATAAATGAAGTTTTATTATTTACTTCTTTATTTTATTTTATTTTTATTTAAATCTGTAATATATGGTCGGGATGTTACAGTGGGAGTTCATGGTGGTGCCCCATTTATATAATTTAGTAAGGATTCAAGGTAAGGTTGCATCATGACGCTTTAAGGAGTTAGTGAGTCTCACATAGAGCGGACTGACACTCGTGGTGAAAGTAGTAGGAGACCTGAAACTCATTAAGGGCTAATCTTGTGTGTGGGGGATTGAGACATTATAAAATTTAGCTTGGGGGTGATCAGCTCGGGGGTGAGTAGCTCAGGGGTGAGCAAGGAAATCCACCACAAGTGCAAGCATCCACTGAATCCGACTAAATTATATGTATCCGGATGAGTCAGGTCGAGTCTTAGTGTATTGTTTGGAATGTCATAACATGCTTGGGTGACGTGTATATAATTGACTATGAAAGTATAAATGATCGCATGATCAACATATTTTTTTGGCTCTAGCTTACCTTTTTGCTTGTTTGATTGCTTTGTGTATGGTTCTTCTCCATTTGCGATGATCATCAATTTATTGATGTGAGCAGATGTGAGGAACACCAATACAAGTCTAATGTTGAAGCAAGATTTTGATGGTGATAAAAGAAGCCTAAAAGCCATCTTGAAGTCAATTTGAAGAATATATATTTTTATGTTTAAAGCTATCTTGTAAATAATAATTAGAATAGTTAGAATCAATGTGCAAAGATCAAATTTTGGTATTTCTCGAAAAATCAAAGTGATAATCGATTATCACTTAGGATAATCAATTATCCTGAGCTTAGTTAATATTTTTTGAAGGAGCACTGGAATAATCGATGATCACCTCTGATAATCGATTATTTGCTCAAAACCTTGTTTTCAAAAAATGCATTGGAATAATCAATTATCACTAGTGATAATAGATTATCCTGGTCAGTTGGGTGCGACTGTTCAGTTTTTTGACCTAATTTTTGGAACCCCTATTTAAGGAACATCAGAGTTACTTCTACCTGACCTTTTTGAGAAGCTAGAGTGCTAGTGTTGTGACTGCAAAGAGAGTTCTCTGAGTGTTCTCAAAAGAAGCTTTGAAAAACCTAGTATGGGTAGAGCGATAACTTTTCCTGAGAGGTTTTCTAGGAGATTGAGTGTTGCTGCTGTTTCTAGGAAAGCTAAGGTCAAAGTTCTCTGTGTGATTCAGAGAAAGGTGTTCATCTCTTGTGTGTTCAAGATTGGTGTTTTCTTTCCTTACTCTTTTATTATCTGATTGTAATATGGTATCAGAGCTTGCTTTGATAGTTATTCAAATTTTTCGCAAATGGTTGGACAAACTCAAACTTTTGCTGAGGGTGTGTCTATCTATAGACCTCCTCTATTTACTGGTGAAAATTATCCTTTCTGGAAAGTTAGGATGCAAATTTTTCTGGAATATGTTGATAGAGGTATCTGGGATGCTGTGTTAAATGGTCCAATTGTTCCTGTTAATATTGTAAATGATGTGCAGGAACTAAAGCCATTCTTGCAATGGACAGCAGACAAAAATAGAAGAGCTTAGTATGATGTAAAAGCTAGAAATATAATTTTATCTACTTTAACCCTAGATGAGTTTTACAAAATCTCAGTCTGCACTAGTGCAGAAGATATGTGGGAAATATTGCTTGTGATTCATGAAGGAACAGACAATGTGAAAAGGGCACGCAAGAACTTCTTGATCCAATAATACGAAATGTTTCGGATGCAACAAGGAGAAACCATCTACGATGTGCAGAAACAATTCACACACATTGTCAATCATCTCACAAGTCTAGGTAAAAATTTTGATACTGATGAATTAAATATAAAAATTCTTAAATCCTTGAACAGGACTTGGCAGCCAAAGGTGACGGCCATCACGGAATCACAAAATCTTGCTACGATGACGATGGCGGCCCTATTTGGAAAGCTAAGGGAGCATGAGCTTGAACTAGGTAGACTAAATGAAGAAGAAGATATTGGAAGAAAGAAGGACATTGCTTTCAAAACTGAAGTTGTTAAAGGCAAAAAGCAAAAGGAAGAAGAAGATTCGGATGACGATGAAAATCATAGTCTCATGATTAAGAACTTTACAAAATTCATGAAGGCCAAGGGTAAAAGTCTATTCAAGAACAACAAGAAGGAGAATCAAGGATCATCCTCAAATTTCAAATGCTACGGATGTGGAGAATCTGGACACGTCAAGGCTGATTGCCATAATTCAAAGAAAAGTGAAGAAAAGAATGGCAGAAAATTCTTTAAAAAGAAGGCATACATAGCATGGGAAGACTATGATTATTTGTATGATGTTTTTAAACAATTACTTGTTAAATCTAGTAAATTGGATACTGCTCATAAAAAGTTAAAATCTGATTTTAAAGATTTGCAAAGTAAATTTGAAAAATCTCTTGAAGAAGAAGAATTTCTGAAAAATAAAATTTCAATATTAAAAAATAAAGAAAAAGAAACAATTTGAATGTGCTTCATGTAAAAGTTACATGTTTGATATATGTATTTTGGAGAAACATCTTGAAGATGCCTTAGAAAAGAAACACTGTGAAAAGTTTGATCTCAAGAAAAATCCAAATAAGACCAAGCATGCTCATAATCATAATTTTAAAAATAAAACTAAAAGAACTCGTAGAGTTTGGGTAGAAAAAGGAACATCTCATTATATGAATACATATGCATGTACTGCTACATGTTTTTATTGCATGAAAAAGGGTCATACTTCAAATAAATGCAATATTAAACATTTTGGTGTTCCAAATGGGAAGTATCATTGGGTGCCTGTTTATAAGTAGATATTTTTCTTCTAACCCCAAGGACCCAAAAAAGTTGTTGGGGACCTAAATGAATTGTTTCCTTATTTTGCATATGACTTCTAAATCCAGAAGATCAATGTGGTATCTTGACAATGGTTGTTCAAGACACATGACTGGAGACAAAAAGAAGTTTAAGAACTTTAAAAGAAAGGAACAAGGATTTGTTACAAATGGGGATAACAACAAGGGAAAAATACTTGGAACGGGTGATGTAGGTGGAGGAAATACTTTGGAGATTAAGGATGTACTGTATGTGGAAGGACTAAAGCACAATCTTCTCAGCATAAGCCAATTATGTGATAAATGACTCAAAGTAATATTTGAGAGTGACTTTTGCACTATTAATCAAAAGGACTCCAAAGAAGTAGCCTTAAAAGGTATGGGACACAATAACATTTACTTGATTGATCTTGATACTGCATCATCTAGTGATATAACTTGTTTTGTTGTTAAAGAAGAAAAGCATTGGTTGTGGCATAAACGAGCTGCTCATATTCACGTGCAACAATTAAACAAACTAATTAGAGTAATTAGATTGCCAAAAATAAAATTTAAAAAAGATATACTATGTGATGCATGTCAAAAAGGAAAACAAGTAAAATCATCATTTCATTCAAAAAAAATGTGATTTCTACATCAAAGCCTTTAGAACTTTTGCATATGGATTTGTTTGGTCCTTCAAGGACAAAAAGTTTTGGGGGAAATTACTATGCTCTTGTTATTGTTGATGATTACTCAAGATATACATGGACTTTCTTTCTCACACTAAAAAGTGAGGCCTTTAAAGCTTTTAAGAAATTTGCAAAAGTGATTCAAAATGAAAAAGATTTGAAAATTAAAGTTTTGAGAAGTGATCATGGTGGAGAATTTCAAAATGAATTGTTTGAAAACTTTTGTGAAGAAAGCGGAATTATGCATATTTTTTATGCACCTAGAACTCCTCAACAAAATGGAGTTATAGAAAGGAAAAATAGATCCTTAGAAGAATTAGCTCACACAATGTTGAACGAATATGATGTGCCTAAATATTTTTGGGCTGATGCTGTGAGCACAGCTTGTTATGTATTAAATAGAATGCTCATTAGACCAATTTTGAAAATTACCCCCTATGAATTATTTAAAGGAAGAAAGCCTAATGTAGGACATTTAAAAATATTTGGATGCAAATGTTTTGTCCTAAACAATGGAAAAGAAAATCTGGGTAAATTTGACTCTAAAGCAGGTGAAGCTATTTTCTTATGATACTCATTAAATAGTAAAGCATATAGAGCTTTTAATAGAAGAACCTTGAATATGGAAGAATCAGTGCATGTTGTTTTTGATGAAATTATGGACCTTGAGGAGAATCCTCTTGAGTCAAATAAAACAAAAGCAGGTGATGAAGAATACTTTAAAGAAGCTCTTGATGAGATGTACCTGAATGAGAACTCATTGACTGAACCTAAAGATGTTTCCAAAAGTCGGAAATCACCTAGAGGATTGTCTTTGGAAAATGTCATTGGAGATATATCAAAGGGAGTAGTTACTAGAAATATGTCAAATTTTTGTATGAATATTGCTTTTGTTTCACAGATAGAACCCAAAAATGTAGAAGAAGCTCTTCAAGATGATCAATGGTGTATAGCAATGCAAGAAGAGCTGAATCAATTTCAAAGGAATGAAGTTTGGGAACTCATTCCTAGAGATGATTCACACCAAGTCATAGGAACAAAGTGGGTGTTCAGAAACAAGCTTGATGAAGATGGAAACATCACTAAAAACAAAGCCAGACTTGTAGCAAAAGGATACAAACAAGAAAAAGGTATAGACTATGATGAGACATATGCTCCAGTTGCCATGTTAGAAGCTATATGTTTACTTCTTGTTTATGCTTCTCTCATGAAATTTAAACTGTATCAGATGGATGTCAAAAGTGCTTTTGTTAAATGGATTCATTAAAGAAAATGTGTATGTTGAACAACCACCTGGCTTTGAAGACTATAAGTTTCCTAATCACATTTATAAATTGAAGAAAGCATTGTATGGATTAAAACAAGTACCTAGATCTTGGTATGAACGATTGAGTACATTTTTGTTAGAAAATAATTTTGAAAGAGGTAAAATTGATCTAACTTTGTTTATTAAAAGAGTAGATTAGCACATTTTGCTAGTTCAGATTTATGTAGATGACATAATATTTGGGGCTACTGATAGTTCTCTATGTAAGGGCTTTGCAAGTATAATGCAGGGAGAATTTGAAATGTCAATGATGGGAGAATTGACATTCTTTTTGGGTTTACAATTAAGCAAATGGAAAATGGAACTTTCATTTTTCTATCTAAGTATTGTAAAGAAGTACTTAAGAAATTTGGAATGGATACTGCTAAGGAAGCAAGTACTCCTATGAGAACCCCCTACTATTTAGACAAAGATGAATCAGGAATAGAGGTAAATCAGACTATGTTTAGAGGCATGATAGGTTCTTTATTGTATCTTATTGCAAGTAGGCCTGACATTATGCAATTTGTATGTGTGTGTGCTCGTTTTCAAGCCAATCCAAAAGAATCACATCTTACTGCTACGAAAAGAATCTTAAAATACTTAAAAGAAATTGCATGCTTTGGACTTTGGTACCCTTCAGGAGCATCTCCTAGTTTGATAGGCTATTCAGATGTTGATTATGGTGGTTGTAAAATAGATAGAAAAAGTACTAGTGGTACTTGTCACCTTTTAGGAAGTTCATTATTCTTTTGGCACTCTAAGAAACAAGATTGTGTGGCTTTGTCAACTACAAAGGCTGAATACATAGCAGTTGGAAACTGTTGTGCTCAAATTCTTTGGATGAAACAATAATTAGAAGACTATAATATCTTTCTAAATCATATACCTCTGAAATGTGATAATACCAGTGCTATTAACTTAACCAAAAATCCCATAATGCACTCAAGGGCAAAGCACATCAAAATAAGACATCATTTCCTAAAAGATCACATAAATAAAGGGAACTGTGAGATATAATACGTAGATACAAAGCATCAATTAGTTGATATCTTTACTAAACCATTAGCTAAAGATAGATTTTATGAACTAAGAAGAGACTTAGGCATATTAGAGATCTCTTAAAATGCCAAAAACTCAATTTCCCTTAAAAATTCGAAAAACAGCGTCAATAATTGATTATCAGCCTCTCTTAAAAATCCCAAACCATTCTGGAATAATCGATTATTGGGTGCAATAATCGATTATCATTAATTCTGAGCAAGTATCAAAACAACTCTGGAATAATCGATTATCACTTAGGATAATCGATTATCAGTTCGTCAGGATTCATGTTGTACATAACTTTTGAAACAATAATCGATTATCACCTTTAGATAATCGATTATTACACGTCGTTGGACCAAATTATTTCAAAAACTAGTCGTTGTAACGACTAGATTTGCATTAAAATCTGTGTATATGGCCGTTGGAGACATTTCTCTATAAATGTTAGCCATTTTGGTCGCTGGTACTCTCTTTTCTCACTTCACAAACTCAAGAACCTCTCATTTTCTCAAAAACTCTCAAAGCTTCCTTCTCCTCCACTTAAACAATGGCTGAAGCTTCTCGTAGGAAGATTCCTACCCGCAGAAGAACTGCATCTCGTGCCCCTCAACCCTCAACTGCACCTAAGACTGCCTCCATTCAAGGCTGGATTTCAGATGAAGATAGGAGATCTAAATTCATCACCTTATGGAAAGACAAGCCTCTTATCACTCCAAAATTCATCAAATCTCAATGGTTTGTAAATCGACGTTTTACAATCCCTGCCTTTCTTACTGAACAATGGCTCAAATTCTTCACAGATATGCAAGGCACCTACTACCCCGATCTGGTACGAGCCTTCTACTTCAACTACAAATTCAGAAATGGAGTAGGGTTTACAAAAGTGAAAGGTGTCAACATCATTCTGGATGATGTTGTTTGGGAAAATGTTGCTCAATTTCCCATTCATGATGACACCTCTCCAATCCTCACTACTGGCATTGAAGGATTCAACAAAATATTCGTTTATAGATCATTTATGCAAAGATCAGATCAAGAAATAGGTTGACAATTGCTAGCAGAACCTCTCAAAGTTGATGAGTGTCTACTTCAATATCTTATTGTCTAGATTTTATGTCCACATGGTACAAATCATGCACAGTGCAGTGAAGCTGATCTCATGATTATCTATGTTATGCTCAATCACATTCCTATTCATTGGCCAAGCATTATTCTTGACACAATGCTCAAAGCCAAGCGACTGCCTCAATATCCACTCCTGTATTCTCTGCTAATCTCTCGCATTTGTGAGTACAAAGGTGTAAATGTCTCTGATGAACAATCTCATAACACCACCGATGCAAACAAAATTGCAAAAAATTCCTTAAAGCAAATGAAATTTATTCCTTTTGGGAATACTTACATTCACAAGGATGATATGCCTCCCTCGGACCATGAAGAAGAAGAGAATCCTTCCACTGCTCATATCCCTCCTGTTGACACCAATATTGGCTCATCAAGTGGGGTTGGTGGCTCATCCTCTTCTTTAGAGGATCACATTTTAAACCTAAACCAGAGACTTGAAGAATTCTTTCTCATCTCCACTACCCGACATGAAGAAGTCACTGGCTTAATTAGAGGACTAGATTCTAGGATTTCTAATCTAGAACATAAGTTTGACAAATATGATGAAGATGATGACATGAGTCAAGAATTTTAAATGTCTACATCATTGTTATTATTTTTATTGCTATTGTAAAATGTTTCATTTCTTTAAAAAAGTCTATTTTATTTACCATTGTCTAATTGAGGGGGAGCTTTTCTCTTAAACTTTTTTCAAATGATCAAAACAAGGGGAGAAAAATTTTAAAAGTTTAAACCTAACAGTGCTACTAACAAATCTATTTGTGAGATTTTTTATTGCAGATACTTTAAACATATTGTTTTGATCATCATCAAAATGGGGGAGATTGTTGGCAAAAGCAAATACAAGTCTAATGCTGAAGCAAGATTTTGATGATGATAAAAGAAGCCTAAAAGCCATCTTGAAGTCAATTTGAAGAATATGTATTTTTATGTTTAAAGCTATCTTGTAAATAATAATTAGAATAGTTAGAATCAATGTGCAAAGATCAAATTTTGGTATTTCTTGAAAAATCAAAGTGATAATCGATTATCACTTAGGATAATCGATTATCCTGAGCTGAGTTAATATTTTTCGAAGGAGCACTGGAATAATCGATTATCACCTCTAATAATCGATTATTTGCTCAAAACCTTGTTTTCAGAAAATGCACTGGAATATCGATTATCACTAGTGATAATCGATTATCCTGGTAAGTTGGGCGCGACTGTTCAGTTTTTTGACCTAATTTTTGGAACCCCTATTTAAGGAACATCAGAGTTACTTCTACTTGACCTTTTTGAGAAGCTAGAGTGCTAGTGTTGTGACTGCAAAGAGAGTTCTCTGAGTGTTCTCAAAAGAAGCTTTGAAAAACCTAGTGTGGGTAGAGCGATAACTTTTCCTGAGAGGTTTTCTAGGAGATTGAGTGTTGCTGCTGTTTCTAGGAAAGCTAAGGTCAAAGTTCTCTGTGTGATTCAGAGAAAGGTGTTCATCTCTTGTGTGTTAAAGAGAGGTGTTTTCTTTCCTTACTCTTTTATTATCTGATTGTAATCTTATATTTGTTAGTGATTTTTATTTGAAGAGATTAACAACTGGACATAGGATCTTTTGATCTGAACTAGTATAAATACTTGTGTTCAATCTTCTTCTCTATCTCTTTATTTCATCTACTATTACGTTTAAAGGAATTAATATTTGATTTAATCGGTAAAATTTTGGAAAAATTTTAAAGTATTAATTTTATTACTTAAAACCAATTCACCCCCCCCCCCCTCTTGGTTTTTGTCCAAAGGCTTAAACATTTTGCTGCGAGATACCAACAATCAACAGGGAGGTGTTAATTCCGCTGCTTAGCTTCTGGACTGGCTTATGCTTTTGGGCTTTTCTTTTAGGGAGGTGTTGAATTGTTGTTTGGGGAATTTAATCCTTGGCACTTAATATGCACGGACCTTTACATTGATAGAATTAAATGTATAGTTAATCTATAGTTATGACAGGCACCTAACTAAGGGACTTCACTTTTCCCTTTAGGAAAAAGAAACAAGACCAAGCAAGAGAGGAGAATTTTTAGATATGCAAGATTATACGCTGACCTGAAAAGAAATTTCCATGTTCTGTATCCGATTAGACCCATAACATAGTTGATGGAGATATACATATACATTCATATTTAGAATGATGTGAGATGTTAAGATCGCAAAGAAACTATGACGAAATAAATGAAATTGTTAAACTAGTAGTTAAACTAGTCGTCTGACGCAAGGTTTGTTTCGTACTCAAGAGTCACAACAAGAACGAAGGAGTTGATATCAGATCGGTTCAAAAATAAAATAAGTAAAACACTCATTTTAAATTTTAAAAAAATATCAAAAAAATATTTTATTATGATTATTTTTTTTTATTAAATTAATTATAATATTATATTTAAGAAAAACGGTCTTAATAATTTTTAGTACTAATGTACTTATTTTAAATTAATTATGTTTAAGAAAAGAAAGAACTAAAAAATTATAATTTATTACTAATATAACTCGATTAAATTAATTATAAGTTTACGTGTAAGAATAAAATTTAATTAAATTATTATTATTGCCTGTTAATTTTTATTAGTGTTAAAAATCATATTTAATTAGTGAAAATAATCTTTTAGTAAATTATAATTTTGTTTATGAAAGAAGAGAATGATTAATAATCAATCTTGATTCTATTTTTTTTTTTTTTTATCTCTTTGTGACTTCTTTTACTTCTCCTTTGTCTCTTCTATTCTAGAGTCCTTTTACATCACTTGAATCTCATGTTATTCTTATGTACCAATCTTTTCATACTTATTTCTTTAGTATTTTTTTTCTTTTTCTATTGGTTTTCTTTTGCATATAGCTTGGTAAGGAACTAAATTTTTTTTACAAAACTATTGATGAGATGAAGGTTTAGTCTTTTTGTTAGTGGATAATACATTAATTGAAGCATAATTCAAAGATGTCTTTTACATAGAAAGATAATTCAAGTCTAAGTAAAAACAAGACTTACTATCAAGCTGAGAAGAATAATATATTTTTTAATTATTTTATTGATGATTAATCTTAAAATAAACTCTGCAAGTTTATGTAAAAGTTGATACTTGAGAAGGAGTAAGAGACTTGAGACTTCAAGACACTACAAGTCTACTTATTGAGTTTACTTTCGTGACAACCAGAATCAGATTTTATTCTTTTAACTTATTCGTTTTATATACTTATCTTTAATAGTGTTTTATATATTATAATTTTTTATTTTATATATAAATATATAAATATGTCAACTAGAAAATTTGAATTGGACTATTCAATGATTCATAAGAAGAGAAGAAATAAGATTTTAATTGCATCACAAAAAGGAGCTACGAATAAATTTATAAAAATAGATAAGAAAAATGAATTAGAAAATACTAGGTGGGTGCTCTTTAAATGAACAAGATAATAACAATACAAATATAGGTTAAAAAGAGAAAATGAAAGTAATTAGTGATGAGGATAATTTTGATTCTCAAAGCCATAATAAAGAGTATGAGATTGACAGATTAGTTGATGATTCTACTATTGATAAAAATATAAATGATCCAAGTCAATGAAAAAATATTGATACAACTTTGAGAGATTTATTAGTAAAAAAGTGTTCTATTAAAATCAATTATATAGATTTTCCTAAGAATATACATTCCAGACACTTTTCTTGCGTTACTTGTAGACAGTTTTATAAGCCTGGTCACTTTTTTGTTTTGTTCCCAGCTATTCCTTAGTGTATAGCTCTCAAAAATTAGTTTTCATTATATCTCATCAGGGTTTCAAATCCCATTAGTAACTTTGAAATTACACTATAAATTATATCTTAATTTAATTAATAACTAAATATTAGTGGTGATGTATGAAACATATTAAAGTTATGAGTTAATTCAATTAGACAATATTAAAAGAGACTACGGGTATATAAATGTGGTCTAAACATAGTAAAGACAACATTATTTAGACGTTACTTAAAAACTATCTTAAACAACATTTATACAAATGTTGCTTGTAAAAAGTGTAAGCTAATCCATAAAAATATGGTATAAAGTACACTAAAAATTAAAGCTTTTAGATTAGAAATATTCTCTCCCTCATTTTTTAATTAAAAATGCAAAATTTAGTTCCAAAAATGCAAAAATTTGAATTTCTTCCCTCCCTTTGATTTTAGATTGAAAACGCCAAGAGCTTATAATGTTGAAAATGTGAAGTTTTGAAAAACAGTACATCAAAATCGATACCTTTTATGAGGATTTTAAACAACGATTTTAAAATTGTTGTCGTACTGAAAACCGTAGCTTATTACCTACGACTACGTTCATCTAGACTATATTTAAAAAATTATTGTCTAAACTTTAACCCAAGATTTTAGTGGTTTAACTCACAACTCTGTGTTGTTGTCTGAAACAATTTTTATTGTTGTGATTCATCCTAATAGTTTAAATGTCATCATTATCTTTATTTCGTTAACATGTAATATGTCGATGAAAAACTTATTTTATAATGGATAAAATTAATCAAAATAGTAAAATACAATAATATGTAAAAGTACTTAAAAAAGTTATCTTGTATTTCTTTTAGTTACTTAATTACCACGGTTATAAAAAGAAGTCGATTTTGTTCCGATAAAGGGGTTCAATTGGTTTTAAAATATTTTTTACTCAAACTTAGTTCAAAACTTATTTCAGACTTCACTGAACCCAATTGATGTAAGATTAAGAAAAACAATAAAATATGATAAAGAAAAGGGCTAAACATACAAACATTCATACGGTTCCGGATCATCTATGTCCAGTCTATGTATTTTCATCACGAAAAATTGGTTCAACTAACAACGATAAGAGTTTGTACAAATCACACTGCAGTTACAATACTGTCCTAGAGCGAGAATATTTACTTTGTAACGTCCCATTTAATTTAATACGTAAAATTAAAGGAAACGTCACGTGATAAAGGCATAGTAACGCAGTCCAGGGTTCCTTAACATTACCCCTACGAAACTAGGCACACCACGATGCCGATAAAGGAAAGCTGAAATACGGGTACACGTAGAATGAAGTGTAGAAATACGGAAAGAAAATACATGGGCCGTGGCCCTGAATAAACACGAGGAAACTCCAGCCCAGATGGCTAAGCTATTGGATCACCGCTCCCTTGCTGACCACGAGGAACTCGCCCATCTGCTCCCATCAACCCAAGTTGATGATCATCGCAAGAAGAACAACCACATACATCACAAACATACAACAAAACGGGTAAGCTAGAGCTAACAACATGCATCATGCAGTCAAACATATTTTCATCATCTCATATTCACACAGCAACCAAACATGTTATGACTCTTCATCCATTACACTACGACTCGACTCGACTCATCCGGATACGTATAACTTGGTCGGATTCAGCGGATGCTTGCACTTGTGTGGGTACCCCTGCTCGAACCTGAGCTGCTCGATCCTGAGCCATGTATTACCAGTGTTACAATAAATCAAATCTCTCCCACCACAAGGTTAGCCCTTAATGAG
Organism: Vigna unguiculata; assembly: GCF_004118075.2. Taxonomy (NCBI): domain Eukaryota; kingdom Viridiplantae; phylum Streptophyta; class Magnoliopsida; order Fabales; family Fabaceae; genus Vigna; species Vigna unguiculata. Next base: position 12,301,287 of record NC_040286.1, on the reverse strand, counting down.
TTTCAGGCCTCCTGCTACTCCCACCACAAGAGTCAGCCCGCTCTAAGTGAGACTAACTGACTCCTCGGAGCGTCAGGATGCAACCTTACCTTGAATCCTTACCTAGTTATACAGATGGGGCACCACCATGAACACCCACTAACAGGGGCCATGGAATTACGTCCCGACCACTGAAGCGCAACCCCGGAGGTCTCACCTAGAGACCCCAAGGAATTATACGCTGACACGGACCAACGTTCATACATCAGCAATTAGCGAATATTAAATTATATTTTTCCAATTCCATCTCAACCTTTGAAGTTCAATCCTCATATCAATCCTCTCACAATCCCTACCTCTGATCATTACCACCCCGATGAGTCTGGGGCCTAGTTTCACATCAATATCATGTTCCTTTAATTTCAAACCACCCATTTTAATTCGCATGTTAAGCCTCATACCAACTCATTCTTCAACAATTCATGAATCATGCCAAACATATATTTCATACTCCATTATATACCTATACATCATCACCCAATCATGCCCAATCAAAACAGATCACACGGGAAGCATCGAAAGTCCAAAACATAGCGCAGCCTCGCCCAGCATCTCGCCCAGGCTGAGGGGTCTCGCTCAGGCGAGATGTCTCGCTCAGGCGAGCCTCCCCTCGCCTAGGCGAGAGGGCAAAAACATGTGTGTGGCCATCACGGGATCTCGCTTAAGCGAGATCCCTCTCGCTTGAGCGAGTGGCCTACTCGCTCAAAAGGTGAGCGAGTCGCCTGGGCGAGATCTCGTGCAGAGATCTCCCTGTTTCATCTCGCCTAGGCGAGATTGACTCGCTTGGGCGAGATTTACAGGTCTCGCCACTGTTCTTCACTGTAACAGCCCAGATTTCTCATCAAACAACACATGCAATGCACTTTCACGCATCAAAACGCAATATTGCACCATACAATCAATAGCTAACTCATACACGGTTCAGAATATTGACTCGAAACTAAAACCCTAACTTCCCGTACCTGGAAAGGGTTAACGGAACTTTGACGCGGAACTTCGGGGCACAGCAACTTGAAAGGCGAACTTACAAAACTGGCAGAAACAGCGGAGGACACGATTATTTCGGATTTTAATCGGTGAAAAACGAATGTAAAACCTCATAAGGTAGGTACAGTAGGTTAGAGTTACTTACGCGGAGCAGAAAACACTAGTCGAGCTCTCGGGATGAACTGGTTCGAGGCGAAGACGAAACCCTAGCAGAGGGGTGGCGGCTGCTGAGTTCAGGGCAAGGGTCCTGGAAATGAAGGGTACCCCTTAGGTTTAGGGCAGACCTAAGGGTATATGCGTTTGGGCTGGCCTTAGGCCCAACTACAAGGGCGGCCCACCTACATTAGGGCTGAAACCAAAAACAAATAAAATGGGCCTTACATACTTAATATTTCTTTAATTTAAATTAGTTTTTCAAAAATATTCTAATTTTAAAATATAGTTATTATTTTAAATTAAGTCAGAGATATTATAAATATTTTATATTTAATATATTATTATATTTAATCTATATTAATAAAATACAACAAATTCTTTCATCTAATATATCTCACATATATCATATTTCTTATATATCTTTTATTTCCAAAAGTCCTAAAATTTTCTTACAGAGAAATATCCTGGCATTGAATGTCAGAAAAGGTTTATCACCTATCCACTTGACTCCCTTAAAGAGGATATCAGTCCCTGTCCACTCTTGACCGTCCATCCATAAAATTTGTGATACACATGCTAGAAACTAAAGGGAAAACCAGATTGTTGCGCCTCCTAATCCATTTCACTCAACAACTTCTCGTACAGTTGATGGACCCTTCGACAAGATGACCTTTACAATTGGAAGTGATTCAAGAATGATTTACACCGGAAAAAAATCTTTTAATTTATAGACAAATTATCATAGATTATTTTATGAAATATGACGAAAATTATAAACGTATTTTGTAGTGTAAGAAACTATAATTAGATAAATAAAATTGTTAAACAGTGGTAGAACATTTTGTTTGATTCAAGGTTGATAGGTAACCAAGAGCCACAAAAGAAGGAGTTGGTGCAATGACATTTTTTGTTGGCTTTTCTGGTAAGTTAAGAATTAAGCTTGAATAAGTTAAGACAACCCTTTTCCATAGCCTCTTAGAGGAAGAGATTCAAATGTGTCACTCGGAAAGTTTTGTGTTGGAGGATAAGGAGAATTATATGTGTAGACTAATTAAAGAACGTAGTTAAACGAATTAAAACAATATCATAGACAATGGTATAAGAGGTCTTATTAGTTTATTGTCTCCCAAGGGTATTGCAGAAGGCCTTTTACGATCCTTTATCTCCTTTGTCTACCTATTACTTTACATACATGACATGTTGATTCCATCTTAAGATCAAACTAAGATTAGAAGGTTGAAATCACTTCTTAGTGAATATGAAATATAGGATATGTGCATAATGCAGGTACTCTAGAGATAAAAAAATACTTTTGCTTTACACCTCATTTTTATATTTTGTTTTAGTCATTCGTGATAATTATAACAAGATAAGATATCTTATTTTGTGTCCACATCTCATTTCTTTTCAGTTTTATCCTTAATTATTATTTTAAAAATTAATTATTTTATAAATAATTTATCTTTAACCGTTATTCTAAAAATCTCTTTTGTCTTTAACAATTATTTTAAAAACTTCTTTTGTGTACATATTTTATTTTTCTAATTTTACATTTAACAACTATTTTAAAAATTAATTATATATTTTTTATTGATTTTAACTCAAATTTTTATAAAAATAAAAAAATGCGAACACATATACTGATAACACTTGTGTTTTCGCTAGTAATACAAGAATATCTTTGATTAATGACCAATTTTAGTGACTAATAATAATTAGTCATTATAGCGACCAATCTAAATATCAATTTATAAACTAAAAGTTATCGATAACTAAAATAGTTTCAAAAGTTAGAATTGATCTCTAAATTAGTAATTAAAATAGTTTCTATTATGAATTGGTCTCTAAATTAGTTAGTACCTTTAGCTATCTAGGTTTTGACTACCAAAAGAATTGGTCTATAAATTAGTCTCTAATTAGGAAATTAGTTTCTAAATAGGTCTCTAAACATATGTTTTGATCATAAAACTTGTCGTTATTTAATAATTTCTTGTAGTGATAAAATTTTAAAACATATGATTATCATTCACTATTATACCATAAAATAACTTTAAAAAAACTATCATTAAATATAAAAAATTATGTGATATAAAATGAACTAGAATAGTTGAAAATAATTTCTAAAATAAGTTGTAGATAATATAAAAATATAAATATAAATTTAATTTTAATATAATAATATGTAAACATAATTTTAAAATGTATATGATATATGAAATGAAAAAAATTGAGAGTCATAATTCCTCTATGTCATAAACAAGGTCTGTCTCCGACATCTGTCTCCGACATCTCTGGAGCGGATGGATACTACTCGTACCCGACATGTTTTCATTTATAATAGAATGATACTTTTTCTAAATTATGATAAAATTATGTTTATGGGAAATGTTTTTAAGTTTATTAGGGATGTTGAAATTTACTTATTATATTTAAGTTAACCATTTCTTTTCTAAATGAAAGAGAGAATACTTATCGGTCTTTATGTGTTTCTTAGAACAGACTTCAGTTATTTCTTGGAACAAACTTTTGGTATTGCCACATGTGGTATTCATTAGCCTTTGGCTTGACATTTCTGCGTCATTACTCGTAGAAGATAAATGACAACGTGCAGGAATTTAACTCACTGTACCAAGCTTCCATCACACAGTTGGACTTGTGTGGACGTGAATTTCGAAGAATTAAATAAGGTCGTCTTGAATATGACTCTCATTGAACTATTGTTTTGGGATTCAATTCTTGGCACTTAATATGCACGCACCTTGATATTGATAGAATTAAATGTATGCTTATGTATTTATGACACGTAATTAAGGGACTTCAATTTTTCCTTTAAAACAGCTGTTTGAAAACGCAGACTTTGGCTCCAGATAACTATAATTATTTTTTTATCTTTTTCTACATGGTTTCTCCAACTGATTGTTAAAGTACAAAATATAAATTAAAATTGCTAACATAAAATTGTATCTAACATCCTTTACCAAGATGTTCCACATCACTTCGCCAATCGTATCCAACAACGATAATTCTTAGCATTTGAGTTGGCCTGTTGCAATTCTATAAGTAAATGAAGAACTGAAACACTAACATAGAACCCAAAACTGTTTCTAGAAAAATATATTCAAAAGTAGAGAGAATTATAATATATATAAAAAAACTGAAAAATGTAATCTATTCTAATTTTTTCTATGTTCCTAAATTAATTCTAGAAAAATTACATTACATTATCTCAAAGATTTACTATTCTCACATAATTCATCTAAATAATAAAATACTAACCTTATCAAGGAGAGATTCAATAATAATACATATTTTGATCTTTTTCTCTTTCAAACTTTTTTTTTCAATCTATTTTTTTTTCTTAACTTTATTCTCTCACCCTTTCTTGATGATTAACAATGAGAAAATCTTATAACTAAGCACAAAAGTATAATATGTTTTTAACCTAAGTCCACCAAGTTAGTTAATATAAATCTTTATTTTTATTTTATTTTAGATTTTCATAATAACCAACAAATGTTTATATTTTATTAAATTATATTTGGACTCATCATAATATTTCACATGAATCATGTAATTGAATTAATTTATCAATTAATTCTAAGAAGAAGAAAAAACTCATGCAAGTTGCATTTGTAGCGGACAAATTTCATAACATGCTCAAACCCAATTGATTAATGCTAAGCAGAAGTCAAGAGATGTAAATGGAAGACCAAAAGCATCAGAGGAGGCTTTGAATGTTTACGAATAGAAGAGAATTCAGGTTTCTAAATCTTCTATTTTTGCTACTATAGGTAAGATACGAGACTCTTACATGTTCCGCTTATTAATATAGTTTAATTCCTTATTTCTACAAATTTGGATGTCAACAACCGAATGACATTAAAAAGTATAGGCGTAAGAATTGAAACAAGTTTAATGCTATGTTCTTTTCGGTAGATGTAGATGCACACGGAAGAACAAGTTTCATTTGTATTTGTTTCAAACTATTATCAATACTATAGCAATGCTCATCAACCACGGCTAATGAAAATATATGAACATGGTTTGAAATTCGTTGTTGATTAAGTCGTCGTTAAAAGTTTCTCACAACGACGACGATTATTACCACACCCGTCGTCAATATTTACTGATACCATGACGGTTTGGAGAGCCGTCGTTGAACTTTGAACAAGAACAATATGACCTTGGACTTGGACCAGAAACCCAAAAAACAACGACGACGGTTAGGATCATAATCGTCGTGGATTGATCTTTTTTAACGACGGTTTTGGTAATAACTGTCGTTAATTAGTGTTTTTCTTTTTTAAAAAGGCAGCTCTCTTTAATGTCTTAATCCGAACCTGTAATTCAAAAAACAGTTCCAATCCAAAATAGAATTTGAATCCAGACAAAGTTCCAATCCAAACAGTTCCATCAAAGTTACAAATAACTTATATGACAAAATAAGTCTAAACTACCTCTAAGTCTCACTAAACCTAACTCTCACTAACTACAAATAGAAAGTACTTCTCCCATGCTTTTTGAACATAAGCTATTGCTCCTGAATCCATTGGACTTGTGTCATTGAATTTCTGCAAAAGTGTTGAAAAAGCTAATAGCAGTACATATGTAAATTACTTCAAGTTAAAATTAGTACATTAAATAAGTTAGTATATTACCCCATCCCAACAACTTTCATAATTGCCTTGAACAATTGTTGCCATTAGGGATGTCAAAAAAATTCGTACTCATAGGCATCTACGAATAAAACCCGCAACAGGTAGAAAATGGATACTGAAAATGGATATCCACGGGTAACGGATACAAGTATTTTTTATACCCACATGTTAACAGGGCAGGTACGGGTATCATAGTATCTGTACGAGTGGATACTTGTACCCATTATACTCTAATTTAAATTAAAAAAATTAAAAAAGAATTATTAAAATATTAACACATTGATTTTGAATGGGTTATTTTTTATCAATTAGTTTTAAAAAATCTCCATTTATTTGTAAGTTGTATTTTAACACTATTTATATGATTTATTTGCACTTTGTTTGAAATTTATCAATGTTATGTATTATATTTTTATTTGAATTTATAATTAAAATTTGTTGTTTGTAAAACCCTAGAAAATGGTATTTTAGAAGTGATAGTTGTTTAAAAATAGTGAGACTTGATTATTTCAATATTAAAAGGTTTTAGAATAAATATAATTGTTATAAACGAGTTTTATTATTTTAAAACACATCATCTTTCTAGAAACCACTTTTCTAAAGCTCTATGACTTCTCTCTAAAAGTTTTGTTTTTCTAGTCGTTTAATTGAAGAACCGAGACCGTAGGATTGATCCTCTTAGTGAGCTCTTCAATTTGGACATATCTGTTGTCTTTTTTGGTCTTTTTCTATTTTGTGTTGCATGTAAGCCATCTTTCACTTGCATGCATCGTTTTATTTATCAGTATGAGTCTCTGCTGATCAATGATCATAATGGTATGTCCTGATCGTTCTTGTGATACTTCAATGTGTAAATAGAGCATCCTGTGGAGTTAGAGACGTTTGACATTTATAGAGTTGTTTAAGCATGATACTAGGTAAGGGAAACTAATTTCTCTATCTTAATTCGTAAACCTGTTAAGAATGCATATTGTATGTTTAATTTGTGATTGATTGATGTATCTGATATGTGAGATTGATTGTGATGTTGAAAACTATGAAGATGTGTGTTTTTCATGTTAATTGACAATACTTGGTGGTTTAAATGTGTTTTGCATTCAATTGGTATAAATAATTAGATAGAATTGATGTTTGATAATTGAATGATCTCTACACTGGTTTTGGAGTGGTATGGACTGGCTGAAGATGCATAAAATGGGTTAGATAAGTTTCTGTAAAATTCTGCAAAGTTGCACACTCGGTGGGCAAGTAGTACTCGCTAGGCGAGTGAGCTAATCTGTAGAATTATACATATTCGCAAACTCGTTGGGCAAGTAATTTTAGCTAGGCAAATTTCCAAGTTAGGAACTTCCAAACCTAGAAAATTAAATAATTAAATAAATAATTATTTAATAAATGCGGGTAGTAGAAGCCTTTATGGCATTTAATGTTAATTGTTGTGACGTGGAAAAGTACTAGCTCAAGTGGTTGAAAGTACTTGTTTGTGTGAAAGGACTTGGGTTCCAGGTTGAATTGGTTGTGCACTTGAACTACAAAAAAAAAGCTAAATTGCGGAGGTTTTAATTTCGTTTAGTGGGGTTTTTACCCTTCACAAAATAATTAGCAGGGGCTTTTCAAACCTCCAAAGATAGGTTCCCCACAAGTTATTTGTAGAGGTTTTCTACAACCCCTGGTACCAGATTTATATTGTGGAAGTTTTTTAATGGAGGGTTTATAACCTCTTATATTCATGACTATTATTTTGTAGAGGTTTAAAACCTCCTTTATTTCTAGAAACCTATTTGATTCCAAAATTCCTGTTTTTCATTTTTTTTGTGGGGGTTAATACCCTCCTCAATTCGAGGATTATACTGTAAAAGTTTAACCTAGTTCGTTTGTATTATTTAATTTGTGGATTTATTACTAAATTTTTCTTGCGTTATTCAAATCTCATAAAAACATTTTTTTTTTGTAATTAGAATTTCCTACTATACTTAACAATGTATATCACCATTTGAGGTACTTATATTTTTATATAAACAATATTTTTTTGCAAACTTCAATCAAATACTTCAACCAAAGTGCTCAAATATATATCATTAGAACTTTTGATTCTCAAAATCAACATATTAACATAAAAGCAATTTAAATTGAAACAATTACAACTTAATCCGTACTTACTCAAAGTTCATAATACACTAAAATAGTTTCATCCTAAAAAACATCATCAACACCCTAAATGTTGCTACCACCAGATGATCCTCTTGTACTCATAGAAGACTCATGCTCATTTGCATCACCGGTTTGCTAAAATTATAAAAGATAAATATTTGCTTAAATTAAAAGCGAGTTTGAAGTAATGTGATTTATTAATAAATTTAACCCATCTGAACAAAACCAGTATGCTTATTTACATTAGAATCATGTGTAATCACAAATTTCTGTTTGAAACATACATAAGATGCTTTTCAGAACAAGTTTACAAATGACAAAATCATGGTTAAAAGTTTGAGAGAAATGCAAGCATGCAACCTCGTGTACGCACAAGTCTGACCCCTGTGTATGCATAGGTAGGTCTGTCAGTGATCATTGATCATAAGTGGTACCTGATTTGCAGCATGTTTATCATCCCAGCTAAACCACGATATGCTTCCTAAACCGCCAAATGCTTTCTCATTCTGCTCTGTCACATAATTGAGATATGAAGTATCCTTAGTTGCATGATAGAGCCATACACCTGTCCATAAGAGTTCATCCCCAAAACCAGATGAGTTATAGTAGTTCCGCACTTGAGGGATGCTAACATTGTAGGAAACTCTACATGTATCAGCAAAAATAAACAACTGTTGAGCATGTCCGAGGAGAAACCTAGAATAAGTGAAGTCAATCTCCTTAAAAACAAGAGATGCTAAGGCCAATGCAGCTGTAGTTTCAGCCACAACTTTTGTTCCTGGAAAAGATAAGTTAACTTGAGTGAGTGGCCTTTATTCATCCATGTCTTCAGGCCTTTCCCAACAATTATGATCCACCTCAGGATCCCCCACCTTCAATCAACAAAACAAATACATGCTTGATTTAATTCAGTTTCTTTACAGTGTTTGATAAGAAACTTGGGAAATAAGTAGTTGACCTGAATGTAGAGCACTTATGGGAAAGGGTGTGCATTAACAAGATAATCAGTGATCCACTTCAATGAGTCAAGTGCATAGTGTAGCTGCTTCACTGCGTCCATGCGATCACCATATTCAAGAATCACCCAAGACAACACAGTTGCAGTCAAAGCCATGGGGAACCCAAATTTGATGTGGTCACCAGCATATTACATTCCTTTTGACAAATCCAAATCCGCTTCACTCCCATCTCGAAGCCCAGAATCCCCTCGCCACGAAATCCTCTGATTCTCCACCGTACCCGCTACAAGCACAATTTTTTCATCAAAAAATCAACTTGGGTATTTGCGAAACATAGTAATAACACCAGTGCAGTAAGGGCTTTTTGCCCCGGTTATTTTTCTCATTTTGCCTCGGGTCTAGAACCGAGGCATATTGGGGTGAGGCCAAAAGGTACCCCTTTTGGCCTCGGTTGTTACCTGAAGCCACAGAGTCACTTTTTTGCCTCGGGTCCATGAGAACCGAAGCCATAAGATAAAAATATTTTTTTTAATTAAATTTTTCGTGCCACAGATCTGAAAGCCAGCTAACGTCGAACCAGAACCAGAATCCTTTCATCCCTGCAACACCAGAATCAGAACGCGAACGCGAACCAGATCAGAACCCCCATCCCAGCAATGAACGCGAACCAGAATCCCCCATCAACGAACCACCATTGTCGCAGTGATGAACGCGAACCACCACTACAAGCCATCATCGGCGCCGCTATGACGAACGGCGAGAAGACAAGTCCGGTGACGGTGCATATTCACGACCTCTGTTGCAGTGACGGTGGCTTTCTGCAGCGGCGAAGATCTCGACGGTGGTTCCTCTAGTGGAGCGCGATGGCGATCTCGTGAAAGGTGCTGCCATGGTGGATCGCGTCGCCGCGTTGTAGATCTGGTGCCCTGTTTTCGCGTCTCAGTGGTGGTTCACGTTCGTAGTGGAGTTTCACGGTGGCTAGGGTTTAGGGTTCTCATATGGTTCTGTGCACGAGAGGAAGAAGATGGAGAAGATGAGCAGCGCGCGAGGAAGAAGTAGAGGGGTTCACGTTTTTGTGCCCTAATTAAACTATTTGGCCCCGGTTCAGTGCCACCCGAGGCCAAGGACGTAACCTTTTGGCTTCGGGTCTATTCAACAGAAGCATATAAGCACCTTTTGGCACCGATTTTTTTTGAACCGAAGCCTATAACCCCTTTTGGCACCGGTTTTTTTTGAACCGAAGCCTATAACCCCTTTTGGCCTCGGGTTTTTCTTGAACCGAGGCATAAAAGTTGCGTGAAATTGCAAAAATACCACTGCGTCGTTATATGCTTCGGTTCCTTGCTAACCGAGGCCTATAAGGCGAGGTAAAAATGCAATTCTGCACTAGTGTAATCTCAATGTTGATATATTACATTTCTGGACGTTGAAAAATTGCAGAGCCAATTGAAGAGCAGAGGCATATTTCTGAACAACATTGGTGGGATGAGAAGTGAGTTGAGCTGAATCAGAGTGACGAACCTCAAACTTGGTTACTACAGAAACAACAACAGCACCTAGTAGTAGACCTGTGATCATGGACACTGTTAACCACCAAAATAAGGCAACAACGTTTTGCATTTTGTTGGGTTGTTTAAGCTGTTGTAGTTCCATTCAATTGAAAATAAGGTGATTGCTATGGTTTGTAAGCTAAGTGATGGTGATTTTAAACCACTAATACATAAGAGAGTGTAGAGTAAGACAAGTAGAGGGTGTTGTTCTACTTTGATGTTGTAAAAATGATAGTGAAGTAAGACAAGTAAAGGGTGTACGCATCTAAGAATTTTTTTAAACCAATTGAGTATTCAATTGTATTCCGAGGCTTAGCAATCCAAGATTTATCCATTGAAATAGATACCTAAACAAAATGGCAATGAGTATTTTATAAAATACACAAACACTTATAAAACATAGAAGAATATAAGATTAATTTGTTAGGAAATGTACAATACACTTTTTTTGTATGATTGGAGTGATGCATGTGTAAGTATATATAATATGGTGGATGATTAAAAATAGAATAAATAGAATTCAAATTAAAACTCGTATCTTTTTCCTTAAAAATGGACTAGGATCCTAAATCTTTTTCTTGCCCATATTACCTCTCTCCCAAACACAATGAAGAAAGTAACAAGAGATACGGTATAAAAAATAATAGAGAGTTCCACCACAAGTAAAGTTTCTCTCCAAAAATTATAAATCTTCGTTAAGTTACACTAAGAAAAGGGAAAAAAAACAATTTCAGTTACTTAATACAGTTAAGTCACGGAAGCGAATACGCCAGTGTTAAGTTATCAACAAACATAGAATCTGATTCTAGACACTTACATGATGGAGATTTGTTTTCCTTCTGTACCATCAAACTGTAATTGAATTTCCACGTAGGTCTCTAAGGAAACCAACATGTAGGGGCTGCACCAGAAATCAGGAATGAAATAACATATCCTTTCAATTATAAGTTAACTGAAGAAAAAAAGACATTTAACCCCGCGATTGTAATTTTCACACAATGCATAGGAAATAATATATTGACTAATTACCACCAATGCTTATTTTAGAGTTTCAAGTTCTCATTTCTCAACTTACCTACCCATAGATAAACTCAAAGACTCTAATTTGCTACTCATACAAATCTAGGACAAAAGATTTGAAAGCCATAGTTACTTTTTGGACCAAGACTAACTTGTGTTTTTGATAATATTTTAAATAGGAAACAAGAAGAACAAACCTGATGAACATCCCCAGCAAAATGTGACAAGAACAGAAGTGCCTCAGTCAAATTATCTGTATTTGATAAAATCAGAACAGAAAATTAAAGGACATATCTTCATATGTAACTAGAAAATTAAGAATGCACTTTGTGAATGCATGCACATACATTTTAATTCAGATGAAGGGCCTGCATCAACTGATTTAAGTTGCATTGTATAGTTGTATATTCCTCCCGTTACACACCTATGTTTATGCTTGGAAGAATCATGGTCGTCTCCTTCAAGAATCATGAGAGTCGAATCATAGTAACTTGGAAAATGCGTGGTCATTGAACATTCTAAAGTCTTATTGGATAAACATCATAGGAAATACTAATAGAAGAAATAAAACAAGAAATTAAAATGAACTTAAAGTGTGTTATCCAAAGTCTTGTTGGACTTTTCTAGAAGTTCACAGTTTAACTTATAGAAGAAGTATAATTCATTTTAGCTTCTTATTTTATATTCATTTAAGTATCTGTTGATAAGTTTATCGAAAGAGAACCTACATATACAAAAATTCCATCAAAACCAATGTACCAAAGGGCCAAACATACTCACTGCAGTATTCGTAGTTACACTTGAAATTTGGCGTGTCAACATAATGTAAAGCACTACTCCAACGATAGTGGTAATTAAACCTAACCTCGTCCGCCTAAGAGCACACTGTAGCAAGATCACCTTCAGCAGAATCTGGAAGAAATTGTTTGACAGAAAATAGAGCATCTTCACTAAGATACCCCTGCAATTCAAACCCTCCAAGAATTTTTTACCAACACTGCGGTCTCAGGATAAACACATAGACATGGTAAAACCCCAAAACCACTTATACTCCTAAACCAACTAAGCTTCTAACAAACCCTTCATTTATAATTCATTGCTTTCACAGCTCGTTCTATACTACACTGGATCTATTATCATTTGTTATATATTGAAACTAATTTAAGAATAATTGAGACATTGATAATGAATCTAGAAAGAGATGTAAATGCAAAGAGTAGGGTGGTATTGTTACTTTACATGTGCAATCTTGTAAATGGCATAGTGACCCTCCTTTCCCTAACCCAAAACAGTTGGCAGTGGCATCAGCAACAGAAGAAAAAACACTGTTACTCTCTCATCACCCATATGCATCATGTTAATGTTAATATTACACAATCAATAGCAATAAGATGGAATCATAGTCAGACACAACAAATTTGTGCTAATACCAGGATGAATGACATGAATGAGTTTAGTGTTAAGCCTAAGATTCCTAAATAGTATATAAATCGTCTGTTAAAGAAAAAACAAAACATAAGCCATTGGAACATAAAATTTTAACCAGGAACATAAAAGATATATCGATAAGGAACCTCTAGGTAACAAAAAATTCCAGGTGTACCTTGACTCTACAGAAGCCACTGGATCACAACCACATGTGATGGAGGGCCAGAGTGACGGAGAGGGCGTGACAAAGCTGAATGACGGAGTTAGCGATTTGCTACGAAAGAGGCTACCACAGAGGCTACGACGGAGATGGCGCGACAGAGACGGGAAACAAAGACAGTGCGACTGAGATGAAGCGACGAAGAGAACGCCAACGAAGATGGTGCGAGAAAGACGGCACGACGGAGACGGTGCGACAGAGACAGTGCGACGGAGATGGTGCGACGAAGACGGTGCGACGGAGTTGGCACGACGAAGACGACGCGACAGAGATCGCTGCAACGGAGGCTACGACATGGCTTAATCACGGAGCGGAATCGATCGGCACTCTGAACTTAGGTTTTCGAGTGAAAGAACAAAATTCATTAATTTTTCTTGGGAGAGAACACGTGAATTCACTTAGAAGAATGTGTTCAATCTGCGGAGGTCATAAACCTCCTAAAAAAATAAAAAAACTCTTATATTATCAGTTTTTATAAAATCTATCATATTCAGCCCATATGATCTTTATTTGTGGAGGTCTTTTTAACCTCCATAAAATGACCTATGCTATATATCTTTTTTTTTTGTAGTGTTGCCTTGTGATTGAGTGATTATGTGTTCAAATCTTGTTGAGAACGAAATTGACTTCTTTATTTTTGCTAATATAGTTGTGGCCTGGGAAAAACAGCCCATAATGGCCTTTCAAAGGCAATTAGAGACATTTAAAATCAAATTTCGTTTTTTACCATTTACCATAATTAATGATCATATAAAAGGGCAAAATTAGGCAAATAGAAGGGTTTTGGAGACTGAAACCTAGAGTGTGGTAAAGAGCACGAGTTTTGGAGTGAAAAGTGAGTTAGAGGGAATCAAGAGAGCTGAACTTGGAGGGCATCAAGGGAAGTCAATTTTTGGGGCAAGAAGAGCTATTACCCTTCATTGTTTTAAGGAGAGGAAAAGCAGGTAAGGGGAGCTATTTTCGTGCTTATGACCATGTGTAGGATTAAGAAGCCTGCTCTTATGATTTTGTGCTTGCATGTCCTAAATTTTTCATGCTATATGTGATGGGATTGAAGTTTTGTTGTTTTGATGTTGGTTGAGAAGCATTTTAAGCTTTGGCATGAGAATAATAGGGGTTTTGTGGTGTATGATTGTTTATGACTCAACTCCCAGTTTGGGTAGTCAATTTGGGTTTAAATCACGTTTATAAAACTTGTGCATTATTGTGGATTGTTTGGCAATAATTGAGATGTGGTTTGGCAATGTTTCTACTAATCTCGCTCAGGTGAGTCAGGCTCGCCTAGGCGAAAGTAGCACAGTCTTAATTTTGATTCTGCTTGAGCCACTCGCTTAGGCAGAGAAATTGAGGGTTGTGAGGTTTTGGTTTGAGCATCTCGCTTAGGCGAGAGGTTCTTGCTTAAGCGAGAACTCGTGCGTGACTTTGTGTTCTTGTTTCACTCGCCGCCTAGGCGAGAGTTTTGGTTTTAGGCAAAGGGTGATCTCGCCCAGGCGAGAAGAGCTCGCCTAAGCGAGATTTCACAGTGAACCATTGGAGCACTCTTACTCAGCCGAGAATGTTTAGCTTAAGAAGGACAGGCTTGGTCGCTCAAACTAAGGGTTCTAGCCCAAGTGAATATAGTGCAGTTTGTGTGCCTTGTTTGTACGCCTTGATGCAGACGTGGATTAGGAGATGTTGCGCCATGAGCAGGTAGGTTCACGGATGGTGGTTAACATGTGATGGTATGAGCGGGGAGGTTCATACTTAGTTACTCTCATGTGGGGAAACGAGCGAGGTAGGTTCATATGTTCCATGCTCACATTTGAGAGATGTTGCATGCGAGGAGGTACGTAGCTGGTGGATCACATGTGTTGGACTACAGGCGAGTAGGTCCGTAGAGTAGGACTACGAGCGAGGAGGTTCGTAGAGGCAGGACCACGAGCGGGGAGATTCGTAGAGGTAGGACCACGAGCGGGCAGGTTCGTGTGAGCATCATAAATCCTGAGTCCATGGTTGACTATGTTATGTGATGCGAAGGTTGGAATGTCTTGGGGTGTTAAGGACTTGGCCAATGTCTAAATTTAATAATATATATCTGGGAGTAATTATATTATTTAACTGATGTGTTTTCTTTCTTATAATAATAAGCTTACCCTTTCTATTTGTGCTTGGCGATGATCAAGTAATTCTTTACACGGGAGTAGTTGATGATATAGGTGATGCTGCTGATGTTTAAGACGGAGAGTGGGGGCTAGCTTGGGATGGAGCTAGGAATTTTATTATGATTTTTATTATTTTATCAAAAGTGTGGAATTTGTAATAAGACTATTATTTAGGTTTAAATAAATGTTTACACATTGAACGATGTTTTAAATTTTCCCGCGGTTGGGAATAATGAAACTATGAGGTTTTTTATAAATTATGTATTCATTTATTTTAATTAAGTAATTTCCAGTGGGGATGTTAAAGTGGCTAGGCGAGTGTCACTCACTGGGCGAGCATGGGCTAGTGTTACTCGTTGGGCGAATTTCCAAGTTAGGAACTTTAAGACCTAGACTAGTGGCTGGGTGAGTACTACTCGCTGGGAGAGCATAGGCTAGTGGCTAGGCGAGTTCGACTAGTTGGGCGAGTAAGTGCCTACCTGAAACTTGTGTTGTTAATTGTTTTGAATGGTATTTTATGGTTATAGAAATTAATTGGGATAATGAATGATTGATTTAGATATGAATAATATATGCGGTGTAATATGAGATTCTTTACATGAGATTGAGAGGTGTTAACACTAATTCAAGGAGAATAAGTTATTAATTGTGGTAGTGTATGCATTGAGGTAGGGATTGTACCAGACAAAGATCCACGTTTCACCTCGCAGTTTTGGCAATCGCTGTAGGCAACACTGGGCACTCAATTGAGAATGAGCTCAGTCTATCATCCTCAGACAAATGGTCAGTTTGAGAGAACCATACAGTCATTGAAGGACTTGTTGAGGACATGTGTGTTGGATCACCAAGGTACTTGGAGTGATATGCTACCACTAGTTGAGTTCATGTACAACAATAGTTATCACTCCAGCATTGGGATGGCACCATATGAGGCTTTGTATGGTAGGAGATGCAGGACACCGCTGTGTTGGAAACAAGATGGTAAATCAGTGGTGCTTGGGCCAGAATTTTTACAACAGACCACTTAGAAAGTGAGAGTGATACATGATCAGATGCGAGAAACTCAGAGTACACAAAAGTCCTATGCAGATAAGAGGAGGAGGTCGCTTGAGTTTGAGGCAGGTGACCATGTATTCCTCAGGGTTACACCAACAACAAGTATTGGGAGAGCCCTCAAGTCGAGGAAGCTAACTCCTTGATTTATCGGTCTGTATCAGATCATGAGGATGATTGGACCAGCGGCATACGAGATTGCTTTGTCACCTCACTTGGCAAACCTGCACAATGTCTTTCATGTATCACAACTAAGGAAGTACATTGCAGATCCTACTCATGTACTAGAGGAGGAAAATGTTCAGGTACGCGAGGATCTGACCATTAGAGTTGGACCAGTGAGAATCTTAGATTCTCAAGTCAAGCAACTCAGAGGAAAGAAAATCCGGACAGTGAAAGTCCTCTGGGACGAGGTAACCTAGGAGATGACATGGGAAATGGAAGACCTCATGAGGAATTCGTATCCACATCTATTTTAATAATTAATTAATAAATGTAGGTAGTGGGAGCCTTTATGGCATTTAATGATGATTTATGTGATGTGGAAAAGTAATAACTCAATTAGTTGAAAGTACTTGATTGTGTGAGAGGATTTGGGTTCAAGTCCTATGTATGCCATTTATGTGCTATTTAATTGATTATATTTTTATTGATATGCTTGATTGTGATAAGTGATAATATAATTCTATAATTATATGAATTATCACAAAACATGAGTTGGTTGAATGGTTGTGCATTGATTTGATGTTGGTATGGTAATGGGTTCAAACCTTGGTAGATCCAAATTAAGCTTTCATTTATTTTTTGCTAAAATTAGTTTTGGCATGAATGTGAAAGAGCAAAGAAATCCTAGTTGACAATGGGTAGCAAAGAGGAGGTGGAAAAACAGCCACTAATGGACCTTGAATGGCCATTAAGTTAGCTTAATGCCAATTTTCGTTTTCCTTTCATCATTGCTAATTAAGACACCATTAAAAGACCAATTTTGGGTGAGAAGAACGGTTTATGAGTGTGTCATTGTTGAGCAAGGTGATGAGAGTAAATTGAGAGCTATCACTGTGTTCAGAGAAGAGAGTGAGTGTGGTTCGTCAAAGGAGAAAAGGTTGCCATTGTTGATCAAGGAAGACCTCTGGACATAGTAATTTTAAAGAAAGGAATCCAAGTTAAGGGAGCTGGAACCGTACCTTTTATTTCGTGTTGTTAATTGCATGAAATGTATGATAAATAAGATGCATATACTTTGCCTATTTCGTGTATTTTTGTGTTTTCTGGAATTTTCTAGAAACTGCCTAGCGTGTGATGAACCACTGCCAAGCGACTCATCATTTTTCTAGGTTATTTTAGGTTCCAGAGATGGAACTGCCTGGCAGCACGAGCTTATCTGCCAGGCGACGCATGCCTAATTCACCTAGTTTTTGGGTTTTGTTTGATCTGCCTGGTGGTGATGAACTTCCGCCAGACGACGCGAGCCAATTTTGACTCGACTTTGATGTTTTTGGGTGTTTTGGGCTATTCCGATCGGAGAGGATGAAACTATACATGATGTTGTACTGGTGAAGTACTATTAATGGTCGAATGGTAGGTTGAATTAAATTAATTGGAGCAAAATTTGGTACGGATAAATTTTAGGGTTGGAAATTGGGGATTTGGAGTTTAGTGATGATTGAAGCACAAATTTCATTGAGAACTCGTGGGTGCACTTTTAAACTAATAACAAATAGTGTTGGGTGTGCTTGTTACCTGCAGAATAGGGGAAACCATTAGAGGAACACATTTGGGGTATTCTTGGAGACATGGCTAGTGCAACAAAATCTAGGATTTTCCCAGAAACTGATGCACCGCCTGGCGGGGTGTAAATTGCCGCTAGGCGATAATGGTTGACCAGCAATTGGTGGTTGACTTGGTAGGGGCAGGTTGGAGTGTTGTGTGAAAATGTTCTGAGGAGTGAATTTTGACAGTAAGGTGAACTATATAGTGAGTTAGTGTGGTAATGGGAAGTGATATTATGAATTATGAGACTAAGGGTGGGAAGCCATAGAAGGAGGTAAAAGTCTTGAGATAAATCGAACCATATGATGTATGGATTGGTGTTAGTAGCAATTATAAGAGATTGTGATATTGTGTTCATAACAGTTGTAGAAGGCCTATTATAAACTTAAGGTTAAGTGTGGCTAGATATTACTAAAAACATGAATTTAAATGGGGATTTTGTGATGTGATAATTATGCTAGTGGGAAGGTACTGTAGGCACTCTTAATTTGCAAAGAAATGACCATTGAACTAGTTGAATGTCATTGTTTTGTATTCAGCACCGGTGTGTACATTCTTAAGGGAAATTGAAGGATATCATATTCTTGAGTGGAAAATGATAGTTGATTACATGTGATAGGGTAAATTGTAAGATGTGAAGGATGTGGATATAATTCCTAGTGCAGATATGGTATATTAGAATATAAGATTTAATAGAGTTGTGCTTGGATGCATAAACATCAGTACAACTCGCTATACTAGTGTAGCGCTTGGCGGTAAGGATTGGACCACCAAGCGATGGCTACAAAAATAGTGGGACTCAGAAACGCGTGGCGCCTGGTAGTGAAGCTGGTCCCACCAGGCGACACCTGCAAGTCAGAGGCATTAGGGGCGCTTGGCGCCTGACGGTACGTGTCCCCCGCTAAGCGGTCTGGAAGCAAGTTTCGTCCGCCAGCTCAAGAACAGCGTCAGGCGATAATGTAAAGGCCAACCTTGTGTTTGCTTGCTTTGGATGTGTGTGGTCTACAAGGCTTTGGTGATATCCCGAAGGTCGGCTTGCTGGTGTTCCTTGAGTTGTGGCTCTAAACATATCCCTTAAGTTGTTGCTCGGGATAGGGGTTAAACACGTATCATTCCTTGAGTTGTGGCTCAGATGACATCTTTTGAGTTGTGGCTCGGGATGGCGGATGAACACGAGGAACTCTTGAGTTGTGGCTCGGGTTGGCGAGTGTTGTCGGTGTGAGTGTGCGTGTTGTGGCACGTACGGATAGGTCCAGGTAGATTGCCTTCTTTAGTAATTAGCTGACGAGTTTGGTAGTCTTGGGACGTTACGAAATATGTTCGTATCCACCTAAAGTTACAGAGTATGGTCTGTAGTATGGTTTCCCGAACGTGCTCTACTAGTTGTGGCCGTTAGGTGAGGCAGCAAGACATCTCGACGTACTCATTAGAAGACGTAGATCACGAGTAACATGGTGTTGGCCATGTGGTATGGAATCAAAGGGTGGAATTCCTTTGGTGTGTTTGTGATATATATGGTGTATATATGTGTATATATGTGTGTGTGTGTGTATATATATATATATATATTTATATATGTTTATGTAATTGTAAGCTCACCCTATCTGTTTGTGTTTGGTGATGATCGTGTATGTGGTACATGGGAGCAGATGATGTTGCAGGTGGATCTGGTGAGGCGTAGAGCCGAAGCGTGGGCTAGTTGGGAAATTATCTTCATAGTTTTATTATTTTATGAATTTTAAGGATTATGTAAACACTTGGATTTTTGAACTTGGTTTTTATAAATGAATTTATAAATTGTGGATTTGATATACTTTATAATGTAATAAAGTTTTAAATTTTTCCGCGTTTTGGGAAATGGTATTTCAATTAAGGTAGTTTATTTATAATCTCTATTTGATTTTATTAAAAACTCGTAATATTCGGTTGGGATATTACAACAACCACTTATGGAACACATTATGCAAAGTTTCCCTCTAAACCTTTAGCAAATCATATAAAACACATCAAACAAAGCTTCAAATATGGCATTAATTGCTCAATGGTCCATCCTTTGTAAAATTTGAGATCTTGTATATATATACCTATTTTATAAAAAACTCATTACACATAGTCCTTTCTTCCGAACAGTTATAAAGTATAAATTTGGAAGGCAAGTTAATACATCTTTAAATTTGATATATATCAACAAAGATTCCAAATTTTATTATGATTGGGAAACTCTAATAATGATTAGGCAATAGCACAAAAAATAGTTAGGCTAATTTCATTTTTCACCTTTTTCATGACCTACAACTAACATTAACAAGCAAGGGCTATGTGAATTTGATTCTCATAACCCCAAGTGGAGAAAAATAGAGAAATCGAAGAAAACTCAACTTGACCAATGGCATCTTGGTCATCTTTCCAATTAGCGTGGAGTATGTCATTGAAGGATGTGCCCAACAACTTTAGCACGTTTACTTTAAATCATGCACCGTTGTGAAATTTCAATCGTCATTACCAAAAACAATAAAACTCAAACAAAAACCCATTTTAGGTCATGTCACTATCAATCTTTGCTACAAACTTACTACAAAAAAACATAGTAAAACACAAGACTCATATTTGCTATACACATTAGTTAAATCACTAAACTGGTTATGGTAGATGAATAAGGAACCTTACTTCATCCATGACCATTACTGAGCTTGCTTCTAAGAGTAGACTCATATTTCTGATGATGATCTTCACTTTCATACGGTTTAAGGTGAAAAGAATATTTCTAAATGTTTAAAAGCAACCATAAAGTGTAGAAGGTTTGTCAATATAATTTGTCATGTCTTAAAATTTCTACTACTGTTTATAGCAAAGTCCTTTCATTCAATTGCCCCCTTTTATTATATAACTTAAGAATTTAAGATCAGAGTCTTGTGACTTATGTAGGCTAACTTTCGTAAATCAAAATTGACTTAAACACACTTCAATTGGTTCTAATTTAACTTCTTCAAAATCTAATTTTAATTTATACATACAAATTTTAACATATGAGACAATTTATTCATTTTATCTTTTTGGTTTCTTTTCCTATGAGTATTTAGATTGAGTTGTTTATTCAAACAAGAACATAATATTGTGCTAGACTTGAAAATTGAATACTTTGAGGTCAATTTCTTATATCATACCGAACTTCATTTCTTTCATCACCAATGTTTGATTGCAAAATCATGGTTTGCATTCTTGCTTCTTTTGTTATAAATAGAATACTAGGAGTGCAAAAGATTAAAGACAACCCATCTACACAGATGCTACAGGTTACTTCAACATAAGCAGAATCTGCACGCAGAGTAGATTTTGCCAAAATTTATAATGAATCAACCTTATATGAGTAAGTAATCGTAGAACTTTATTTCTGCTGGATTGTCCTTGAATACTATTAAAATTGATCTCTTTGATTTTCTTGCAACTCAATTATCTGAAACTAAGGTTGTTTGACTCCATATTTGGTCACTAATACAAAATAGATATTTAATATCCTTTATTGTTATCAGTTTATGAAGTATGGGATGAAGAAATTGGTAATGCACCATGGAAGGTGATTTTAATTATGAAGATACTAATAGTGTTCCGCCATACGAGTTTAAGGAGTACATTTTTGTCGTATGGAATTGGTAACATTGGACACATGGTTTTATTTATACTTATTGAAGAAATTTAGTTATAAGAAAACCTGCAATAATATAAGTTAATATAATATCATTTTCAGATGAAATAGATTTGAAAGACTCATTTTATTTCACACTCATCAAAAACAATTTTACAGTAGACGCCCATTCCCCACAAAAGCTGATCCACACTCAGAAATTTGCGCAGCGTCGATCGTCACAAAACCACGTATCCCATGCCATATCGTTGGCTGTCTTGCAATCCAACAGTTGGGATTTTAAGTTGTGGCTAGTTGATGTGACAATCACACCGGAATGAAATTGGTGGTCAACAACTGACCAGTGCCAAGCCACATGTCCAGATCGGTTGAGCAGTCATGTGCTAAACTATTTGCTCTTTATCTTCAACCAAACGCGCGAGCAGGCCTATTACCAAATTTGATTTGTCCTGAAAATCACATTGATACCCTTCTTGGATGTTTTATTTTTCTTGAAAGCAAACCATCCACTTCCCACAGCAAGCGTGATCGTAGTTCGACATAGCATCGATCAACACTAGCCATAACTTGCCATTCTCATCCAACGGTTAGGCTTCGAAGTTATGGTCAGGTGATGTGGCAATTAATCCAGAATGAAGTTTGGAGTCCATGAACGAACGGTGATCCATGGGTCGTCTGACCACGTCAATCGGACGGGAAGGCCATTAACTAAGTACATGTCTCCACTACAAGAAAAATAGGAATTACCGACAGATAAATTTCGACGGATTTTGATCCGTCAATAAATTACCATTACCGACAGACAATCCCCTGATGACATTAGCGATGACTATATTTGTCGGCAATGTCAAGGAAAGAATTGTCAAGCATAGACCGACGAAATAATTCATCGGTAATGTCCATATTAAATTGGTCTGTTATTTACTAACTATGTTGTGCCATTACCGACGTATAATATCCTTCGGTAAATAAATAACTAATATTAGAATCGCATTTCACTTTCTTCCTCCCCCAATCTTAGTTTACCTAAAAAATGCGAAAACGCAAAAACGTTGACCCTAAATCGATCCAACATCGTTGGCCACCCTGCCGCAATTTCACCTTGCTGGTGTTGTGACGTTGCCGCTGCCATTTACTATGTCGTCAACCATCGTCGTGTTCATGGGTTGAGGGAACACAGTGGTCTGTGTAGGTCTTCTTGGCCGGTGCGTTCTTCGACCATCTCATGGTGGTTGTGGTAAGTCTCACTAGCAACGGTCACTCTGGTTCTATTATTGTTTGTCCCTCCACTATGTTTCTCACTCTGATTCTGTGATTGGTAGGGGTTGTTGTTGGATTCTCGTGCATTCTTCGACTATCTCACGGTGTGTTTGCCAAATACCACAGTCATTGCTAGATGTGAGTATTTTGCTCTCTATCGAGATCCTTGATTGCTTATGTTTTTGCTTGGATTAAATTGATTGATGTAGAATGTGATACCTTCTATTTCATTCTTTAAGTTTTTCAATACTCAAGCAATATCAGATTTTTCCCTTGCTTATGTTTCAATTGGTTCTTTCTCATACATGGCTTGTTATTGGCTTCCAATTAATTGATATATGGCATATGGAATTATGGGGTTTCTACGCATGCTTCCCCTTTTTCAAGGCTAAGATGGTTTTGTTTGATGTACAAAACAAGCGATGTATACTTGGTCAAGCATATAGTCATTCATTTGCATCTTGCAATGTCCAGTTCAGACTTTAGGCCTTAAATTCTTGCATCGTATTAGCTTAGAATAGATTGGTCATGGCTAACTCCTATTTTAGAACGTGTATATGGATTTCATCACATAGAAGGTGGTGATGAAGAGTTGGAACAGCAGGAGGAGGAGGATGATGAGGATGAAAGTGATGATAATGACTAACTTTGTCTTTTTTGTTTTTGTACTTAACTTTTTAATATGTTTTTTTTTTCTTTCATTTCATTAGAACTTTTTGTTGTTGTACTTGAACTTTTTTAATATGTCTAATGAATAGTTATTAATTTGTTGGTATATTCGCTTGTTATCATACACCATCTTAATTTGTTTTACACTTAGATCCTAAACTCCATACGCCATGTCATCGTGAGATCCACCTCGACCAACCCTAGTTGACAAGGGGAAAGGTATTACAAAAATAAGAAAGAGACGTAATAATTATTTACTTCAGATTCCACTCAGACCCATCACCCCTACCCCGGGCTTACATATGTCATCCTTATCTTCCCCATCTCCACACATAGGGTTATATAACCCTACTTCTATCCCTACGATTCATATGCCGTCCTCATCTTCTGAACCTCCACCCACAGGGTTGCATACCCCTATTGTTGCTCCTAGAACCCCTTCTATACCACCCGCACATATACCATCGTCATCTTCCTCAACTCCACACATTGGGTTACATACCCCTTCTACAGACATTGGAGCATCCACATCAAGTCATATTGTACCATCTCCAACCTCTATTGGTGGCCCATCTTCTGTCATTGGTCAATAGTCTGCACCATCCCCTTGTTGCAGGTGATATAGTTGCCCCACACCATATGGTTGATCCTAATAGAACCTGACCATCCTCTGCAAGACCGCCCAATGATTGAACCTATCAGTCGAGGGTAATATTTAAATTCAGTTATTCTCATTGTTTATATTATGTAACTTCTTTCATCTTCTGACAATTTTCCATGAATTCTAAGTTTTTCCATCTAGAGTTGCTTCACAGGCTATCACAAAGACAATCAAGCAACAATTTCTTAGTCCTTGGCCATCGTGGGGAGCAATACCTGAAAAAGACAAATACATTTTCTAGCAACGTTTCAAGGTAACGTGTTCTAACTTATTATATAGGTAAATTAAGTTGTTAATTACTATTCCATGCTTAATATACTTATAATGTTTTATATGTTTAAATTGTGTTATAGAGGAGAGTTCAATGGGCATCAGAGCATGTAAATGAAATTAAGAGAAATTTCAACAACAGAGCTTCTCATCGTCTATCTGAGCTGTTTAGAGACGCTAAAATGGCTAGAGAAATGCCAAAATGGATTCCTAATGATGTGTGGATAAGGCTGCTAGAACATTGGAATTCTCCAAGTTATCAGAGCAAATGCATTGTAGCGAAAAAGAATAGGGCTTCTAAATCAAGTGGGGCCTTACACATAGGGGATCCATTACCACTCACGAGCATGCCCTTCGTATGGTAAACACATTAATTTTTTGTATTTGTCACATTTGAACTACATTTTTAAAGTTTGAAATCAAATCAAATCTAACACTATAACATTTTGTTGTAGGCATGTGAGTTGGGACAACATGTGTTTCTTGATGAAGTCTTTTAGCAGACACATATACGGAAGGGTACTGGTGAGTATGTGGATGAGAGGTCTAGGAAGAAAAATGTAAGTCTCTTTTACTGTTCAATATTATTTACTCTTAAATGTATCCCACCACATAATAATAATAATAATAATTATTGTTCATTGTTTATTTACAGGAAGAATTTCAAACTAAGCTTTCTCAAGTTCGATCTGAGGTTTCCTCATGTGTTGATGGAACACAAGAGCAGTCCTTTGTTAATCCTACACAGGATGAGAATATCAGGACTAGGTGTTGGATTAAGGTAGTAGGAGGAAAAAAGAAAGGAAGACTTTATGGGACTGGTCAACTTGTTTCAAAATATACGGGTTCAAATGAAAGCCTGAACCAACTACTAGTTTCTTCCTCTTTTAATACTGAGGACCTCAATAATATTAGGCAACAACTTTCACGCGACCTAGAGGAAAATGAGCAATTGAGGCCTGAGTTTCGATCCTTTCAATCACTAGTCCTGCAATATCTCCTTCGCGATGCTCAGGCTCGTCTTCAGCAGCCACAACCATAACCATAACAGCCAAACCCTACTCAATAAAACTCTGAAATCTCTCAACCCCATTCTCATCAACAAAATAATGAAGAGGACGATAGTCTAAATGAAGAATCTTCTCCTGATTATAAAGATTATTAGCTCTTCATGTTCTTAAGAAAAAATTTCTTCAGCATGTACTTAATAAACTTGTGTACTATTATTCTTACTTGGTATTGGTCATGCTTATGTAATATTTGACAAACATTCCTGTGCTACATATTATTTTGTATGTTTTATAAACAATTTACTGTGGCATCTGATATATATTGTGATGGAGTTTGATAATGATACACTATTTGATATAATGGAATGCTGGAATGTCGGACTGTTGGATTTCTCTGTGTTGGAATTTTCTATATGCAGGTATTGTGGAATGTTAAAAAAACAAATAAACCCGAACAAAATTTGTACTTTTACTGACAGATTATCGATGAATGTATCCGTCGGTAATGGCAGCGGCTGCACGAAAGGATTTTCCGACTGATGTGGCCGTCGGTAATTAGCAACGGCCACATCCGTCATAAATAATCAACGGCGAGAACGACAGATGTGTCCGTCGGTAATTACCGACAAACTTGTATAAGTCGTTGGTAAAGGGTTACTGACGATAGGTTTATGGATGGATATTTGCCTGTCGAAATTTTGTCGGTAAAACATTATTACTAACGGATTGTGGCCATTACCGACAGATTCAAACCGTCGGTAATAAGCATTTTCTTGTAGTGCTCTATAATTAAGGTAAATAGGTCAATAATCAAGTTTAAAAAGCAATTGAGTATGTGACTCAATTAGGCCAACCCTAATTAAAGGCTCATGTAAAAAACTATAAATAGGACGCCAAGTTAAGTTGTAAGAACTTTTACTTCGCATTTTTACAACATTAATTGTTAAAACCGAATGAGTAGTTACTGACTTAAACATCAGAGCCTAATTGATAGGTACACTGATTGTCTGTATTGCCAAACGGGAGTAAGCGCGTAGAAGCAAGCAAAGTGTTTATGTAAATGCCCAATCCCTACGCCCGAAACATTTTTATTACAATACGTGTTTAGAATTAAATTAAAATAAAGCTAATTAAAGCAACTAATTATATTGATTTGATAAATTCCTAAATTGTTTAGTTACATTCACATATAATCCTTCACTATTACCAAGCTTACAACACAATCTCAATTATTCTAGAATTTAGTAAAGACACATAACATATTATATATTTATTTATTTATTTAATCTAAATTTAATTTCTCATTTGTATTATATTTATTATTATATTTGAGCGAGTTAGGTTTCTACATAAACTATAATATAATGAACACATCGAAAACTTTGAACACATGTTTAAATTTGGTAAATCATAATATTTAAAGTATGAAGTATAAACAATAGGAAATAACTCACACACTGTAAACATTACAGATGAAAAATGTTCAAGTCAAATTAGTTGGATGAAAATTAATAATTTACACTATCAAATACTTTCATCTAGGGGAACATTAGAGGCTACGGAATAAGTTGAAGAACCAACAAAGTCGGACAATGTTGTTTGGCGAAAGCACATTCTTTGACTATCTTCCAATGTTTCATGCGGATACAAAGAAGGTTTTGGAGGTAATTTTAGGTTTTCAATGTCTCCTTCAAGCATTTCCACTACTTTATTCATGGAAGGACGATCATTTGGTTTCAACTGTATACACCAAAGTGAAATAATGCTCATCTTTTTTATAATTTTGTTCTCAAAATCTCTGACATCTTCCATTTCTAAATCTTTCCCTTTATTAAGTTGATCATAAATCCAAAAGGGAAAGTAAAGTTGACTTGAATGTTCTGCATGGGGGTTTAGGTTTTTCCTCTTGCTTGCTATTTCCATCAAAAACATTCCAAAACTGTAAACATCAGATTTATTTGATATTCTTCCAACATTATTATAAAACAACTCTGGAGCCATATACCCAATTGTTCCTCTTGCTGCTGTCATAGTCACAACACTTTTGTCTGTTGAATATAGTTTGGCCAATCCAAAGTCAGAAATCTTTGGAGTGAATTTTTCATCAAGCAAGATGTTGTGGGGTTTGATGTCAAAATGCAAAATTTGCATGTCACACCCATGATGTAGATACGAAATTCCATGTGCTACTCCAATTGCAATATCATGTATTGTGTCATAGGTTAAATGCATATTTCCTTCTTTAGAAAATATAAATTTATCAAGAGATCCATTGGGCATGAACTCGTAAACAAGGGCACGTTTTGAGCCTTCGGCACAATATCCAATTAAATGCACTACATTTTGATGATGTATTCTTCCAATTGTAGCAACTTCATTGATAAAGTCTTGTCCATTACCTTTTGATTTTCGTAATACTTTTATGGCAACACAAGGTCCACTACGCAAATTTCCCTTGAATACAGAGCCATAACCTCCTTCACCCAATTTTTCATTAAAACCTTTAGTCATCTTCTTAATATCCTTGTATGAGTATCGAATAGGCATCAAGCTATTTTGCTGTAAATAATTTTCAATATTTTCATATACTGATGAATGTCTTCTTCTCCATTTGTATACCAAAAGAATAATAAACAATATCATGCCAAGAACATATCTAATTATGAAGTATCCAACGTAGTGTCCTAACTTAACTAATCGTGGTTCATACTCCATGTCATGTGGATGATTTGCAGTGTAATAAATTCCAACATATTGCTTTGGTCTAAATATTGCTATAAAAAATCCTGTGAATTAATATAACAAATGCAATCAGGTTGTAATAAAAGAAGAAAAAAATTATTGACACCTTTATGATAAATAAAAACCGCTAATTAAGTTTTTTTTTATTAATTTCTTCAAATAAATATATTTATAAAGAAACTTTTTCCATCAACTATAGAAATAAAAAATAAAGCAATGGAACCCTCTGATTGAGACAAAGTAAACTATATATTGTTTCCTTTTTACTTAAAAAAATGTATAGAAATAGATGAACTCACCTTTTAAGATACTAGAAATAGCCACTGCAAAACAAAAAAAGAAAACTGAGTTAATAAATACTATGACAAACTTAAAAGTAAAATATTATTTTATAAATGGGTTCAAATAAACAGTGATGTAAAATCTAGGGGTCCATTTGGTGTTTTACTAATTTTTTAATTCCATTATATCTTACTGTGAAATCTTGTTTGGATCTGTTCGATCAGTAATCTACACACTTATTTGGAATAACTATTATTAATGTGTTATTAGTTTTAATTTGGATATATATTTTTTTAAATGGGTTATGTTATTTGTCAATGGTTTGTTTTTTTTTTTTAATTTTTTTTATATTGTCACATGTCAAATGAGACTATCACGTGATATAAGTAGTGTGACATGACAGCGAGATATGACATATCATTGTTAGTACAAATGTCATGTGAAAAATCTCAATTTAGTCTATATATTAGCTATTTTGTCTCAATTCAATCTTAATTTATTTTAAACTAGAGCAATTTCATCACTTTAAATTAAGATCGGATTTAACTTTATACAAATATTATAATGATAGTTTTTGTTAAAGTTAATATTTTTAACAAGATTAAGTTTACTTAAATTTAAATTTTATATTGAACTTTATTTAAATCTTATTTACAAATTTTAAATAAATATATTTATTTTAAATTGTTATAAAACTATTTTAAAATTTTACATTTGAATATATAAAGTTGTTATTTTTAAGTCAAACATTTGTATAGAAATTATTGGACTTTATTTAAATTTTATTTCAAATATTTATATATCAATAATTTCTATACAAATGTTAGAGTCGATTTAAAATTAATAACTTTATAAATTTAAATATAAAATTTTAAAATAGTTTTATAACAATTTAAAATAAATATATCTATTTAAAATTTTAAAACAAAGTTTGTGACCTTTTTACACTATCTCAGTTCTATTATGTCTTGTTGTGATCTCTCGTGCGTAACTTTCTCTTCTTCCTTTGTGTTTCTGTTTTGGTTTGATTTAGGTCATGTACTCTATTTTTTTTTTGTTATCTTTTTTGCTTTGTTATTTTTTATTTTATTTTTCTTTGTTATTCTGTTATGTAAATATGTGGTCAGTTAAAATTAGGACTCTCTACATCCATTTAGCATATTTGATATTGTAGGACAAATTCAAAACATTTTATACTTCCATATGGATCTTCTTAATTTTGGTACCTCACATATTTCATATGATCCTAAATCATTGTTGTCCTCAAATTGCATCTTACCTACATCTTTTATTACTATGAAAGGCCATTTAATTCCATTAACATTACAAGAAATTGTTATTTTATCGACAAAAAAAAATTTAATAAAATAGAATTTATTAATGAAATTTATTGACAAATTTTACCAAAGAATTTAAGAATTTTAATTGTACCACACCTAGCCGGCCTAGCCAAACATGTCAACACTTATCATCCTTTACCGTCATAGCTATACCGGCAAAGGCTAGGGGACTGGTAAACCACACCTAGCCGGCCTAGCCAAATAATAACGATAAAACCCATCTTTGTAACCACCAGGGACGCAAATAATAACAATCACCATATATATGCTGAGCGAATAAAAGTAACTGGCCTAAGCCGCTAAAAGAGCAACCGGCCTAAGCCGCTAAAGAGTAACGGGTCTAGGCTGGTAACTTTAGGAAACTAAGTAAGAACTTGACAAATTCAGAACATTACTAGTAAGACCCATAGGGCCCACGATGATCGAACTAAAGGACTTAGGCTAAGGCCCAAGCCCACCTACATCCCAAACAGGGGCCCAACCCATGACGTGGCCAAACATAATTAATAATCTATAAATATGCATGGACCCCACGAATTAAAAGTACGCATTCATTACTCTCCTAATTACGAGATTTGACTTTCTAAAAGGTTTTGCTGACTTGAGCATCAGAGTCCCTTCTGCAGGTAACCCCTCTCGGGTCCAAACCAATTCACACCGAGATATCCACAAACAACATATACCAACCGGGAGGAAGCCTACTGAGGAGATTGTGGACTGGGTAAGGTAACACTTGTGTCTGACATCTTATTTTTTCTCTGCAGGAACATTAATTATGTCGTAATTTGTATGTTTCAAATGTTTACTATATTCCTAATCTCATTTTGAGTCTTGTTGTAGTTTATCAATTATGCGACTTTCGTTACCCAATCTTGTTTTCTACTATCTATTATATGTCGGATCTTCAATCTAGGAGCCTTATTGGGCAACTCATAGATAGGAAGGACTTTATATGTTGGATGATTTGAAGAATGTAGTTGTTGAAACCTCCACAACTGGTTTATTGTTTTTTTTTTAATTTGAATTTTGCCTCATCAATCCTATATTTACATTATTCTTGCCTTGGACATCTTTCTTTCTCTTAGTTAATTTCCTCAGTCTACACTAGAGTTTAAGGAAAGTAAACCATTGATACTTTTTATTGTTGTGGTTGTAAGCTTGTCAAATTTATTGTTTTTCATTTTACAAATAGTGTTTGTACCTCTCATACATTTTGTCTTAGTTCATTATCTAGTAGTGGTGTGCACAGGTGGGGTCCACCACTTTAGTTAGGGAGGGAATTATGTTTTCTGATGCAATATGGAAATCTGACAATTTTATTTTGTATGAAAACTACTTAGTGGGTTACAAGTTAACTGATCTTCAATTGCACGTTAAGTTTAAGAATGTGCCAGCCAAGTTTTTCCCCAAATGCACCTATACCTTGTGGACCCAAGTGGGATGAACTCTAGTAATGGTGTGCACAGGTAAGGGCCACCACTTTAGTTAGGGAGGGAATTATGTTTCCTGATGCAATAAGTAAATCTGATAATTTTATTTTGTTCAAAAACTCCTTCATAGGTTACAAGTTAATTGTTCTTCAGTTGCAACTTAAGTTTAAAATGTGCCAGGCAAGTTTTTCCCCAAATCTCTAGCCAGGAACAAGTAACACCACGTCGAGAGAGAAGATGCAAGGAGAAGACCCAATTTCTATCGAGGAAGAAGACGAATAACACCCTTTGTCACAAAAAAAATCCCCCAATTTCATGCGAGAACCCCGAAAAAATATGAACACCTAAAGTCTTGAGTTAGGGATTGCAAACTTGACACTAATATGAAGGGGTTGTTTTCGAAACTTTAAGGTTATGGGTTGTAGAGTTTAAACGAGAAGGAAACTTTATGGGTTGTCAACGAAAAGTTAGGGAGAAAGCAAAATAAAACCTCCCTAAACATACACATTTGGTGGGTGTCTTCGTGGGTGCAATGGAATGGGATTAGGGTTCCAAAATGGCAGCAAAGGATTGAGATCGAAAATAGGAGCTTCCACAAACGAGATAGAGATTGGGTAATTTTGAGTCCAAAACTGGAAGCTTCAAGGAAACAACAATGAGAAATTTTCACATGAAAAGGAACAATGGTTTTGTTTGGAAGAATGGAGGTAAATAAATGTGAATTTTTCCCACCACGCGCGTCTAACACTTTTACTTTTCCTCTACCAGACTGTACCACTAAAAGGTACATTGAGAAAAAAATTTAAAATAAAAAACATACTGCCACGTTAGATAGTAAAGAAAGAGGTAAAAAATAGTAATCATCCTATCATTTTCCTTTTTTATATTGTGCATGTTGTGAGACGATATATTTCTTCTCCTACAATAGTGCATTGGGTGATTATTATAGACATTCTTACATATCTTCATACTCAGTTTGAGAGTCTTCTATATCCCTTATCATCTTCTTTAGAGTTGTGTTGTGATTCTAATGTTGATTTTTTTTTTCATATTTCTAGGAGATTCTCATATCTCTTAGAAGTGCAAGAAACAAGTTGTTTCTTTTTCTATACTGAAGTGGAATATTGTGCAATTACTCTAACCTCTCCTAAGATAACTTGGTTACATTGGCTTCTTTTTGACATGTGTTTTTTCTCTTTCTAGATCAACTCCAATGTATAACAAGAATACTATTAAATTTCTCATAATTAAATCTTTCATAGGATACAAAACATATTGAAATTGATTATGATTTCACTGGTTATTATCTCCACATGTAGCCATTACAATTGGCTATCATCTTTTCATCTATTCATATGTAGTTGCTTTATTTAAAAAAACTTCATTTGAATAAATATTTTTATTTTTGAATGATAAATGTTTTATATTTCGCATTAATACATCGTGAGTTTTAAGAAAAAAATATATATATATATATATATAAATAAGATAATTTAACTTTTATACTATTGTTATATTTTTTGTTATGTCTTATATCTTTAGACTTCCTACCTCTATTACTCCTCTTTTTCTTTTTTGTGAATTTTTATCTTTTTGTTTTTTTATCTCAATTATTAAAAATCACTAAAATTCATATTTTATAAATTTTCAGAACGCACAATATTAAACTCATGAATTCAATATTTGACAAAGAGAAGAAAATTCAAAATTGAGGGGAAAACAATTTTATATTAGAAAACCAACATAAAAAAATCCACTGTTGTAGTAACCAATTTAGTGACCAAAAGTTGTTAGTTATTATAATTACTAATTTAGATACAAGTTTACAAAGTAAAAAAATTATTGGTTACTAAAATAGTTACTATTATGAATAAAAAATTATAATTGGTCACTAAATTGGTTTTTAAAATTTGCTACCATAGTTTTGGCTATCAAAGGAAACTGGTCACAAAAAATTAGCTACCTAATTAATTAATGACAAATTTAGTGACCAATTATAATTTTTTATTTATATTAGTGACTATTTTAGTAACCAATAAATTTTAATTTTGTAAATTGGTATCTAAATTGATCACTATAGTAACTAACAACTTTTAGTCACTAAAATTGGTTACTAATAAGATATTTTCTTGTAGTGATCAAATTTAAATTAAAAGATTATAAACATAATTAAACATGAAAAATGTATATTTGGTAATATGATAGGTATGTAGGATAAAAAGTTTATGGAAATACGTGCAAATTCTAACATAGGTAATCCAGAGGTAAAATTCTTACCTTCTAAAGAATGCAGTAGCCGCGGAGGTCTGAAGGCTATTCAGCCAAAAGAAGAAGACAGTATCAATATCAGAGAATCATAGCACAACAAGGAAGACTAGTTACATAATTTCACATAAATGCTTTTATTTCGTTTTGAACCCAAACAATGTTTTACATAAGTTCATGCATAATGCAAATAACTATAAAAGACTGATATATTTAGAAAACATTTAATTAATGGAGTGATACTTTATGGATATAATACGGAATCGTAATTAATCTATAAACATACACTTTTGAAACTTAGTTTTAATAGATAAAAGGCGGTTTTAGTCATCACGTCATGGATGTCAATATATCAAAATTAAAAAGATTATTTTTGTTTATGTATTAATTTATTTTATGTAAAAAAATTGATTTTCATTGTTTTTAATGAAAATATAATAAATAAAAAAATTCATAATTATAATAAAATTCTATATTAACTATTAAATTTTATATTAGTAAAATGTCCAAACAAGTAACTAAAATGATAGAGCAAATACAACTATGACATAAATTAGTAAAGAAGATATCAAACAATTCAAATAAAAAATATCAAACTTTGAATATTAAACAAATTATTTAAAAATATTCCAATTTAGTAAGAGTTTTAATTTAATTAAAAGTAAAAACAGAAAGCCTGTTTTATGTTTATATTATGCAATCAATCGCGTTAATGGAAGAATTGAAATAGCAGCCATGATCTGGATCACGCATTATTTTTTAATTAATAAAAAAATAAATAATTAATTAAAATTATTGAATTTATTTAAGCGTCATTACAAGGGTAAGTTTAAGGTTTGTCATTAGATTCCAAAAGTTCAGATATTTTCAATTACATTTGTCTTTAGTTAGATTTCTGGTTAGGCAAGGCTATAAAATAGCATAACAAATTGCAATTCCTTGTTGGACTGAGTGCATTGTTGTAGGGTGTATCAATCGTTCCATGATGGAGACTAAGTCGGTCAAGTTACAATTGAATTGTGGTATTTGTGTTGTTATGCTTGAAGTAAAAGAGCTGCAACATGATTATAACTTATAACTTTTGACCTGGAGGTAAGTGCTTAATCCACCAATTGGTATTAAAACCAAGATGATGAGTTTGATTTTTAGTGGGATAATTGTTTAGGGTGAGACTATATACTTATCCCCGTGGCATAGGTTAGGTGGGTTAAGTCACAATAAAAAAATTAAATTCCTAAAGAGATAACTGTTGCGGTGGAGAATATATATTAGATAAGCTAGAATAACTAGAGGCTAATGATACTGAGAAGAAAAAACAAAGGGATCAAGAAGATGGGGAGTGACAGTAAAATCAAGGTACTTGAAAGATATTATAAATAAGGGATAAGAATGATTTTCCTACAAGAAACAAAAGCACGTTTAATCACTAATAACATATGTTTCACAATTTGATGGGACACAAATATTGAGTTGGTATATAATGTGGTTAAGAATAAAGCAGGAGGGATCCTAACAATGTGGCGAAAATAGTGTTTTAAGTGTGATAGGTTTATTAGAGGCAATGGGTTCCTACCAGTGTTGGGCATATGGAGTAAGGATAATATACCTAGTGTAGTTATGAACATCTACTCACCGTGTCTTTTAAGAAAAAAAAAGGAAATATGGAAAGAGATAGTTTTAATGAAACAACAAAATAGTTGTAAGATGTGGTGTTTGTTAGGCAATTTTAATTCAGTAAGAAAACCAGAGGACATGAGAGGTATAACTATTGATGTGGCTAGTGGAAAGAGATTCGTGAGTTTAATAATTTCATAGACAAGATTAATGTTAGTGACATACTAGTAGTAGGATGAAAGTACACTAGGTATAGACCTAACGAAACACCAAAAAGTTGCCTTGATAAAATCTTAGTAACAAATGAGTGGTTAGAGTAGTGGCCAATAAGTAAACAACACATTTTAGATAGGGTAATATTTGACCATTGCGCATTAGTACTTAATCAGGAACAAATTGACTAGGGCCCAAACCTTTTAGAAGTATAGATGCTTGGCATAGTGTTTGTGATTTTAAAAAGTTTGTGAAAACAAAGTGGGGAACCTATAATGTGTATGGCGATGGGATATATGAACTAAAAGAAAAATTCAAGAAACTGAAAAGGGATCTCAAGGTATGGAATAAAGATGTGTTTGGATATGTTAATTTACAAAAGCAAAACATTGTCAATAAAATAAGGGAGTTGGACAAGTTTGATGATGAGAGCACTTTAGAGGATGATAAAAAAGTAGAAAGAAGGGACCTTTTTAGTGAACTCAGTGTAATGAGTCATAGGCAAGAAGCGGTATGGAAACAAAAGTCAAGAGCTAAATGGATAGGATCAAACGATTCTAATTCTAAATATTTTCACTCTATACTGAATTGGAGAAGAAAGAAAATCATATCAAAGGCTTGGATATCCTAGGGAAATGGTGTGAGAAACCAGATGTGCTAAAAGTGATTGTAAAGGATTACTTTAAACAAAGGCTTACATACTCAACATTACTTCAAATTAGGTTTGGAAAAATTAATTTCATACTATATCAGAGCAGGATAATGAAAAGCTCAGTAGGATGATTAAAGAGGACGAAATTACAGTAGCTATATTGCAATGTGATGGTAGTAGAAGTCTTGGACCAGATGGGTTTTATTTTGGATTTATTAAAAAAGCAATATTTTGGATTTATTAAAAAAGCAATGGGAAATTGTAAATAGGTATGTTATACAAGCTATAACTGAATTTCAGTCAAATAGTTTCATACCAAAAAGGTGCAATGCTTCTTTCATATCTTTGATTTCCCAAAACAGTTAACCTTATTGGCCTACATGAATATAAACTTATTTCCTTGGTGGGTTGCATATATAAAACAATAGCTAAAGTCCTATCTAATAAACTTAAGCTTGTTTTCCCTAGTATAATCGACAAAAATCAATTCACTTTTATTAAGGGCAAGGGTTTATTGGATAGTGTTGTTGTGACTAATGAAGTAATTGAGGAAGCACGCAATAATAGGAAATAATGCTTGATAGTAAAGTTGGATTTTGAAAAGGCATATGACTCAGTTAGTTGGGATTTCTTATACTGTATTTTGGGTACGTTGGGGTTCGAAACTAAATGGGTAGGTTGGATAAAGGCATGCCTTGAGTCATCCACAATTTTTGTCCTTGTGAATGATAGCCCAAATCAAAAGTTCACTCCAACAAGAAAACTAAGACAAGAGGACCCTCTAGCACCTCTCTTATTCCTTTTAGTCGCAGAAGGGTTGTTAGGCTTAGTTAGACAAACTGATAACATGAATTTGCTTGAAGGCATAAGGGTAGGGAGAAACAAGTTTAAAGTTAATACGTTGCAATTTGCGGATGATACTTTTTTTTTTGCAAGCTAGGTATTAATGATCTAATGGTTATTAAAAGTATCCACATATTCTTTGAACATGTATCAAGGCTTAGGATTAATTTCCATAAGAATAAGTTAGGAGGTGTGAGGGTCGGGGAAGATGAATTGTTAAGTGGCTCTAATATACTTAATTGTGGACTAATTAGCATCCTATTTAAGTATCTAGGTATATGTGGGGAGGAGGGGGAATCCTAGAAGGAAGAAATTTTGTGAGCTTGTAGTGAATAAAATAAAGAAAAAATTAACTCCATGTTCCTATCTTTTGCAAGGAGAGTGTGCTTACTTAAACTAGTTTTGACATCTTTGCCATTGTATTATATGTCTTTATTCAAAATGTCGATCTTAGTTATCAAGGACATAATGAGAATACAAAGCAAATCCTTATGGGGTTGGACTGCAGAAAGGAGGAAAATAGCTTGGCTGAAGTGGACAACATTATGTAAGCGCAAAGTGGAGGGCAATCTATGTATAAAAAATATACAGTTATTCAATGAAGCACTCTTGGCTAAGTGGAAGTGGAGATTAGGTATTGATGAAAAAGAGCTATGGAAAGATGTTATGGAGTCTATATACGGTTCTTGTTGAAGTCTGGATGATATAAAGGTTGTCCAAAGAGAATCTAGATGGTGGAAAGATTTAAGAAAGATTAATGGATCTAGTGATGACAAAATTATGGTTCGAAGAGAATATGAACTGGAAAGTAGGTTTGGGAAGTAGGATTTTGTTTTAGGAAGACAAATGATCGGAGGATAGATCACTTAAGGAGGCTTACCATAGGTTATATGCAAACACATATAAAAAAGACCAAACAATAAGTAAATGCGGGAAGTGGAACAATGATAGATGGAAAATGGAATTCTTCTTGGAGAAGACATTGGTTTGAATGGGAGAGACCTCAAATTGAAACATTCTTGGAAAGAATCAATAGCAAGACTCTTGTTAGAGGAAGAAGCGATACCTATATGTGGAATAATGGGGAAGATATGATATACACAATTAAGTCAACATATAAAATGTTGTAAGGTGTATGCCATGTAGATAAAAAACAATTCTTTGAAGGCTTATGGAGAGTAAAGGTTATCCCTTCTGCAAAGTTCTTTATGTGGTGGTTTATTCTAAATGAAGTGCTGACAATGGTTAAATTAAGGCATAGAGGGGCCATTCTAAGCAATGTTAGTTGTGTTATGTGCGATGAGCAGGACGAGACCATAAATCATCTTTTGTTTAGCTGTAAAATGGCTACCAAAATATGAAATATGTGCAACAAATGATTGGAAACTTAGGTGTAAGTCATAACCATATTCAAGCACATTTTAAGCAATTTCATCTATTCGAGCTAAATCATAAAGGTAATATGTTATGGAATGGGATGTGGATTGCTATAGTGCGAACTCTATGAAATCCTAGGAACAATATTGTCTTTAAGAATAATGTACCAAACCTATAATAGAATTTTATTTTGGCCTAAGTAAGGGTATGGGCATGGTTGAAAAATAAAATGACAAATGTCAATTTTTCGTTTTCTGATTGGTGCTTATGTCTCAGTCTTTGTTTAAGGTCTATAGCTTAGAAACCAATTATCCTTTTTTCACTCTGCGGTAGGGGCAATAATAGGCTAATTGTACGAGGTTTTCTAACTTATAACCTAGAATTTAGGGTTTAGAGTGTTTGCTTTCTCCTTGCAGGTGCAATCTTCAGCTTACTATCTATGGAATAATCACTCTATACTATGCTTTGATGAGTTCTTTGTAGAGTAGGTGCAGAGACAGTTACCTGATAATTCATTGGATCCACCTCCTCGACATGCATGTTCCATATGCAAGAGGAGTGTATGTAGAGCATATGATAGGTTGATATATTGTGCTTGAGAGTTGAATAAAACATGAATGAGTAAAAGAATAACCTCATATTTGACTCTACTTGTATAGAATAATTTATAGAGCTTTTCGTGAAAATTTATAGGAAGATGAGCATTATCTTGGTAGCTAAAGTTATATGCTAAATTTGTTGAATTTATACTTGATGAACTAGTTTTTTCTTTGTAAAAGGTTAAAGCACCCCAAGTGTTTTGTATTAATATATCTATTTATTTGCAAGAGCAAAAAAATAGATTAGATAATACAGGTTATAAAAAATGGCTTTTAAATTGCTATAGATGAATCCCGTGTACATTGGCCAAAGTTTATTTGATGTAAAACTACACCTTTTTAATGTATGTGGGTGATGTAGTCAGATGTAGAAATGGTTGTTTATGTCAGTTTGTTGTTCGACATAAATGGACTGTGTTTTTACATCTTCTGCATCTATGTCGACCTTTAATATGATGTTACACTAGTGTAATTTGTTGGTTTTTCATCGCCTTATATGTCTCGGTTATTGCAGAACCGAAGCCTATAAGGACACGGTGACACTTTTGCAATTTTTTGAAATTTTTTGCCTCGGGTCAAAAGTTAACTGAAGCCTAGAGGGCTTTTTTGCCTCAGTCAAAAGGCAACCGAATCCTATAAGGCATCAAAGTTTCTCAAAATTTCAAAAATGCCATTGCGAGCAAAGTTTTTTGCCTCGGGTGAAATAGGACCGAGGCAGTATACACTTTAGGCCTCGATTATTAATTGAACCGAGGCTATATATCTTATTTAGGTCCCCAAATCGTGAATTACAATATTGTTCCTCTTCATCCCCAAATCAAACCTCTGCTGCGTGATCTGGTCCAAGTGCCAATCTGGTTCGCGATTGCCATTGGTGGTGGTTTGCGATTTTGTAGCACACTCAAACGACTCTCCCATGCGGTGGAGGAAGATATGGTTTGTAGGTTCATGAGCTTCAATCTGGTTCGCAACGACGTGCCTTTGGTTCACGATATGCGATCTATGTTAAGTCACGTATGGGCAGGGCTTGCGAGAGAGAGAAAGTGGGTTTGGGGTTTGCCTTGCAGAGTGTTTTTTGTTTAGTTAATTAATTCTCTATTAATCAGGTTTTCAATTGGGATTAATTTGATTGGAAGAATTTTAGGTGAATATGGTCGACAAATTTGTACGTGGAGGAAGTGTGAGGAAGATGGTCGCTAGGGTTCGAAAACTGCAGATTGTGCTTTGGCTTGAGGCCAAAAGTCATGTCCTTTTGACCTCGCCTTAATATTCCCCGATTCTGGAAACGGGGCAAAATACAAAAAACAACCGGTGCCAAAAGTCCTTACTGCACTAGTGTTAGTTGAGCCAAAATAGATTAATGGAAAACACTTCTTTTTCACTAATGACACGTAACATAAAGTTAATCAAAATTAAAAAAAAATATATTAGTTATCAAAATGTTATTATATAATAGAGATAAAATTGCCAATACCAAAATCGTCCCACCTATAACTATTATGATCGTTGATGGTTCCTTAACGTCATTAGTAGGTACTGAATCTATCTCCACATTTACTTTGTCCCTTTTATATGTTTACTATATTTCTTTTGACTCTTCAAATGTTTACTATGTGACTATGATATCTCTTTTTCTTTTTTCTTCTACTCGCTATATTATGTGCAAGATCCTCATCCTAGAGGGTGATTGGTATAAGTTATAGATAGGGTGACCTTATATACTTGCCATCAATGACACTCTTCATCAAACTTCATGTAATAATACCTCTTAGCAAAATGGAGTTGCTTAAAAAACTATCCCTCATTCATGAATTTACTCATTCTCTGCTTTGTTTCTAAATACTCATTCTCGTGGTTGTACTATTCTCGCTCTGTATTTGACAACATAATAGTCACATGAGAGGATGTAGACTGGGTTGTGAAGTTAAAAGTACAGGTGGCAAAATAGTTTCAAACGAAGGATTTTGGTTCTCTTTTTTATTTCCTGGGGATTGAAGTTGTAAATTCTCCTCGAAGTTATCCTCTCTCTCAATCTGAGTATATTTCACTATCTTAGCACATGCTCGTCTTTTTTATAGTAGCATATTTGACACACTATTGAGTTCAAAATGTCAAATATGTTTCCTTTAATAAGTTTTTATCTGTTCGTAATACATATAGTACTATTGTTGGAAATCTATTCTATATACAACTTTTATACTTACATTTTTGTGGCTTTCTTAATGTCTTGAATCTTTAGATTTCCTAAATGGTTAATTAGGAACTCTATTACTCTTCTTTTTTATTTGTCTTTGTCTTTTGTTGTTATCAATTATCACTCTTAAAAATCTTCAGAAATAATATTTTCTAACTATAATAAGAGATTAAATATTTTATTAAAAATCATTAAAATTCATGTTTTATAAGTCAGAAAACACAATTTGAATCATATCGGTCAAGTATTTGATAATGTATACATCGATAGAAAAATCATTATAAAAATTGGGAGGAAAATAATTTTAATTTAAAAGATCAAAATAAAAGAATTCAAATCTAAATTAAGAGATTAAACATGAAAGATTAGAAAAAATGCATATTATACGGTTGATATGTAGAATCAAAATTGACGAATTAAAGAGTAGGTAATCCAAAAAGGTATGATATTTACCCGAAGGCTCCGAAGGTATCGCTGTTCCCCAAAAAAGAAAGAGGGTATCAATATAAGATAATTACAACGCAATAAGGAAGACTATTTACATAATTTCACAAATTCATAATCTATCTAATAAAAGTCCCTTTAGTCACTGATTAATGAAAAATAAAAGGTATAATTACTTATTAGTACCCCAATTTTTTTGTTAAGTTTAATTTGGTACCTAAATTTTTAGTTTGTTCAATTTAGTATCCAATTATCTAAAGAGATTTAATTTGATCCTCTCCGTTAAGTTGGAGTTAACACCATGTCCGTACTTGACACGTGTCCTGTACGGACACGATGTTAATTTCAACTTATCAGAGAGGATCAAATTGAATCTTTTTAGATAATTTGGGTACTAAATTGAACAAACAAAAAATATGGATACCAAATTGAACTTAACCAAAAAATTGGGTACCAAATCAGTAATTATACCAAGATAAAACTATCATTTTATTTTAACATAAAATATAAAATTTATTAGAAAGATACTTGTTGATATAAAACTTATAGTTTGGGCAATTAAAATTTTGAATCCAAACGCTGAAATGACACAACTAGCTATGACTATAGCAATAAATAAAATAAGCGTTGACATGTTAAAAGGAATTTAATAAATCATTTAAATCATACTAAAAGATCACAAGAAATTTAGAAAAACTAACCATTCAAAACACTTAAAATAAACTTAATCAGAATAAAAAAATAGTAATAAAAACGTTATTATAATAGGAATAAATATACCAAAATTAATTACATAAATTTGGTATGTTATGTATATCTTTTGCTATAATAAAAAAGTTATATAGATCAATTAAAAGAAATATTAAAAATATTGAAATTTATTTAAAGTTGAAATTTAATTAAAATTAAAAACAGAAAGCCTTTATGCCATACCATCATTTAAGCATTGAACGCTGTGGGTGGAATCATTGAAATGGCAGTAGGTATGATTATCAAATCCACAAGTATGCTCGCAGACGAGACGAATCCAAGAAAGGTAAAATCCATAGACAAGCGCTGTGTGCATCATGGCGTAGGAATAATTATTTGGGTTCAACCCCCACCAAGATGTGGGAGCAACCAGCTTTACATCACAACCAACTTCTAAGTCCTCTGCTTCAAGGTCACCAGCCATAGCATATGTGTAACCTTTGGAGTCCCAATTCAGGCATCCACCAGTATCCACGTACTTTCGGTTACCACTCACTCCATGGCTACAATTCAAAAACACTATATGCTCGTTAACAAACTTCTCATAACTTGTTTGGTAGGGATTCAAGACGTTGGCGTAAGAATCAGTGAAATTGGATGGAGACAAGAAATAGCGAGGAAGAGAGGAGCAGTTCGGTTGTTGAAGTCCAGGATCCACAACTCGAATTGTGAAATTATTGTAGTTGATGGCCTTCACATGAAACGTTCCCGAGAGCAAAGATAACAGCGTTGTATTGTTTTCACAAGATAGCTCGTACTCGCGGAGACCGCACCCTTCTGGATCTCCTTTCAATCGGAATGGATAAGATATGTTTCTGATTTTGCCGCAGGAAGAGGCGAGGCAACCATCTCCTCCGTCAATTTGGTGGAGTAGAAGCACCAACACTATCAATGCTCTCTCTATCCACATGCTCACGCCTAATCTCTTTTCTGTTTCAACAATTCTATTGTCACCAGAATCCAAGCTCATATTTAAAGCCCAATTCCACAGGCTTTCCGATAACTTGGGTGAACAAATTTTCTTATATATTATCACAAGTCTTTTTGTTTTAGTAACCAAAAGTCCATTACACGCCTCTAGACTTATGGCAAAGAAAAGACTTTCATTAATATCCGTTATTTATTATAAACAAATTCTATTCATTATCAATAGTTCTCTATTTCATGTCCAAAAATTTTAAATTTAAACTAGAACGTTCAATATGAGTTAGTTTACGTGTAAATTTATTTGTCATCTTTGAATATTCAATGAGTTAGGATTATGTGTAAGTTTCTTCGTCTTTTCTCAACATGTAATGAGCTATCATTTAACTATGTTTAATTAGTTATAGTTAAATATTATTGCATATATATATATATATATATATATATATATATATATATATATATATATAAATTTGTTCCTAAAATTGTTATCGGTATATTTCAGCGACGAAGTCCGTTGATAAACACAAAGAATCTTATTTTTTAACCTTTGTATACGAAAACATTAAATAATAATTACTGAAAAATACACAAAAAGTCACTTTAGGCTAAACTATAAAATCATAGCATAAAGCTCAAAAACTTTGACCTGAAATTAATTTTTAATCTATCTTTTTAGAATTTATATTTTTAAAGTTTATTTTAGACCACATAATAAGAAGGTCCGAAGTCACATTTTTTATTTTAATCCATACTTTTTAAAAGCCAAATTTAATGTGACCCTTAAAATTGTGGTCTTTTGACAATCTTTAAACTTCTCTCTCCATCATCTCCTGACTTCTTTGGTGGTGACCCTCTCAATATTTTATATAATCATCTTTAAATTTCTCTATTTCCTTCTATTTCTTTATATCCTTCGATTCCTTTGTTTCCTTCGACTTTTCTAGATAACCATATCCTCGACACCTATATATCGATTAGTCGCAAATTTCTGCATATCACAGTGAATCAGAATACATGGAATGTATATGGACATATGTTGAAGTATTTTAATCTTAATAATCAATCATAGCATTTGATGTAAGGCCCCCTTTCTTTTTCTGTCCTAAAGTTGGTGGGCTGCCCTTGTAAGTGGGCCTAAGGCCGGCCCAACGTATAAAGTCCTTAGGTCTGCCCTAATTCCACACCCACTCTCACTATTGCAGAACTCAGCAGCCGTCACCTTCTCCT
The DNA here is from genome assembly GCF_004118075.2 of Vigna unguiculata. NCBI lineage: Eukaryota > Viridiplantae > Streptophyta > Magnoliopsida > Fabales > Fabaceae > Vigna > Vigna unguiculata. The sequence goes on along the minus strand of NC_040286.1, from coordinate 12,256,743 downwards.
TCCGCACTAGAGCTCTGCTAGGGTTCCTCCCCAAGTCTCTCGAGCTAGCTTCGAATCAGTTTCTACTCCACGTAAGTGCCCTCTAGATCATCGGAGTTCCCTTTTTGCTTTCCCTTGTATTTTCGCAGTTAGGGTTTGATACTAATCTGCCCTTGTTCCGGGTACCTTCTGTTTTCAGCTCTTTAGCGTGTTCTAGAGCTGCCGTACTCCTTGGTTACGCGTCGAACGTTCTGTACGAACCCATTTCCAGGTACGGGAAGTTAGGGTTCGAGTGTAGGTCGTCGTTGTTCTGCTTTTGTGCTTGTTGAATGTTTGTATGGATAAAACTGTTGTCTGTGGCGTGTGGAATGCCTTGCATGCTTGGTTGGTTCGAAATACATGGCTGTTGCAGGTGAAACAGTGGCGAGACCTGTTAATCTCGCCCAAGCGAGCCAGTCTCGCCTAGGCGAGACAAACAGGGATTCGCCCAAATCAGTTTGTGCGAAGGGTCGCCTAGGCGACCCGCTCAGATTTTGAGCGAGCAAACATCTCGCCCAAGCAAGAGGGGTCTCGCCTAAGCGAGATCCCGCGTTGATTCCTGGATGCTCTTTCGAGCCCTCGCCTAGGCGAAAGGGGTTCGCCTGAGCGAGCTCGCCTCGCCTGATCGAGACCCCTCAGCCTGAGCGAGGTATTGGGCGAGAACAGTGCTGTGATTGGATGCCTGTCTGTTCCTGAATGATCTGTTTTGGTTGAGTATGATTGTATGATGAGTAACATGTATATAATGGAGCATGAGGTATGTTCGGCATGATTCATGAAATTTAAATGATGGGTTGGTATGAGTTTTGGCATGAGAACTAAATGAGCTTGGTATTACTAAGGTGACATGAAAATGTGATGAGTTGTGTCTTATGAGCATGAATGGATTATGATGAGTTGGAATGCGTTGGACCTGGAGATGTGAAAGGTAACGGATTTAACGGTTGTCATAATGAAAGCACCCTTGCATGGTAAATCTTATTGGACCATATGACTGTATTTTGTCTGTGTCAGTGCATAATTCCTTGGGGGTCTCTAGGTGAGACTTTCAGGGTCGCGCTTCAGTGGTCGGGACGTAATTCCATGGCCCCTGTTAGTGGGTGTCCATGGTGGTGCCCCATCTGTATAACTAGGTAAGGATTCAAGGTAAGGACTGCATCCTGACACTCTAAGGGGCCAGTTAGTCTCACTTAGAGCGGACTGACTCCTGTGGTGAGAGTAGCAGGAGGCCTGAAATTCATTAAGGGCTAACCTTGTGGTGAGGGAGATTTGATTCATCGTAACACTTGTAACACATAGCTCGAAGATGAGCAGCTCAGGGTCGAGCAGAGGTATCCACCACAAGTGCGAGCATCCGCTGAATCCGACCAAGTTATACATATCCGGATGAGTCGAGTCGAGTCGTAGTGTATTGAATGAAGAGTCATAACATGCTTGGTTGTTATATGGATATGAGATGATCAAAATATATTTGACTGTATGATGAATATGTTGTTGGCTCTAGCTTACCCATTTTGTTGCATGGTTGTGTTGTATGTGGCTGTTCTTCCTTGCGATGATCATCAATTTGATTGATGAGAGCAGATGGGCGAGGTTCTCGTGGTCAACAAGGGAATGGCGATTCCGCTACCTAGCCATCTGGGCTGGACCTTATACTTCTTTCCTTCATACTTTCTTTAGGGCTATGGCCCCTGTATTCGTAGTTATTAGATTGTAAACTTTTAGTTAAACAGTTATTCTGCTTTTGTTGGCATCGTGGTGTGCCTAGTGTTGTAGGGGTGATGTTGAGAACCCCAGGACTGCGTTGTTATACTATCTTATGTGTGGCGTTTCCTTTAATTGCGTTTATAAATTAAATGGGACGTTACATTTATGGTATCAGAGCGGTCATTCCTTAGGTCTGTGGACTTGGGTTGTCCGCTTAGCTTTCTCTGTGTGTCTCTGAGTGTTTAGTTAAAATTCTTGTCTTTATCAAGTCTAACCAAGTGATTTTCTGTGTGCCAGTGGACTATGGCACCTCCTCGTCGAGCTTCTCAATCATCCCAGGGGGACGCACCCGATATCGCTAGAGCCATAAAGGCAATGGTAGCAGCTATGGCGCAGCAGAGTGCTGCGATGATGCAGCAGCATGAGGCATCCATGCAACGATAGGCGGCGTCGCTTGAGCAGCAGCAGGCAGTGATGCAGCAGATGGAGGCTGCAAGGGTAGCTGCTGAGGATGCTCATCAGCAGCATATGGAGGCCCTCCGCCAGCTGGAGGAGAACAGGGCGGCTGTCCCTGTGTTTGGTCCTGAACCATGACCTGCAGTCAGGGAGTGGAGCCTAGTGGATTTTCTGAAGCACCACCCGGCGAAGTTTGACGGGAAGACTAGTCCTGACGCCGCAGACCAATGGCTGAAGGACCTGGAGCGCATCTATTATGCGAAGATGTGCCCTGTAGAGCACAGGTTGGCGTTCTCTGTGTACATGCTCACGGGGGAGGCGGAGCATTGGTGGAGCAGTACCCGATCCATCCTGGAGGAGAGGGATGAGCCAGTGTCATGGGAGACTTTCAGGGAGAGATTCCTATCAGAGTACTTTCCTGACAGCATTCGGTACGCCAAGGAGGTGGAATTCCTCCAGTTGACCCAGGGAGGGAAGACAGTAGCAGAGTATGCTGAGAGATTCAAACACCTTAGCCGTTTCTACACCCTACCACTCGATGAGGAGTGGAGATGCCGTAAGTTTGAGAACGGCCTCAGGGGAGATATTCGCTTGATGGTGGCACCCTTGTCCATCAAGGATTTTGCCGCTCTGGTAGAGAAGGCCAGGGTGATGGAGAAGATGAAGCGCGAGGTGGAAGGCCAGCACCCACAGCAGCCACAGCCGCCTTAGAGGATCGGTGGACCATCTGGGTCCAGGCCCAGACAGGAGGAGCGGAGGAGACCGTATGATAGACCACACTATCAGCCTCAAGAGTCTAGGAGCTTTCCTCCTCAACAAGGCCGAGTTCGGTGTTTCGCGTGTGGAGGACCCCACCTGAGGTACGCTTGTCCACGTAGGGAGGGTTACCGTAGGCGCAACAACTGTGGCAAGGTAGGCCACTTTGGGAGGGATTGTCCCAACCTAGCTAGGGCAGCGACACGCCCTCCAGTTCAGACACCCCAGCAGCATCAGGGGAGAGACAGAGGCAACAGGCCTCAGGCGACGGGCAGAGTCTATGCCATGACCGGAGCTGAGGCTGCAGGTTCAGGTAACCTTGTTATTGGTTATTGTGTAATTTATGGGATGAGATGTTGTGTGCTATATGATTCTGGAGCGACACACTCTTTTGTGTCAAATGGATGTGTGGAACGGTTGGGTCTGCCGGTGCGCGAGCTACAGTGTGAGCTTGCGGTGTCTACTCCGGCTTCGGGTTTGGTCAGGACGTCGTCCTTGTGTGCTAGGCTTCCAGTGGAGGTAGAGGGGCGCAGGTACAGGGTGAACTTAATCTGCCTACCTCTACAGGAGTTGGAGGTGATCTTACGAATGGATTGGCTCTCTGCCAATCGCATTCTGATAGACTGTCGGGAGAAGAAGTTGTTGTTTCCTGACTTAGAGGAGCCTGAGTTGGTGTCTTCCCAGGGTGTTATGAGGGAACTACAGGACGGTGCGCAGTGCTACATGATCTTCACACATATGGAGGTGGAGAGAGGAGAGGCGACGTCTGTGATACCAGTCGTCCAGGATTTTGTGGATCTGTTTCCGGAGGAGGTACCAGGGTTGCCTCCCAGTAAAGAGGTGGAGTTCTCTATTGATCTAGTCCCAGGGACAGGCCCGGTCTCGATGGCCCCGTATCGCATGGCTCCGGCAGAGTTGGTAGAGCTCAAGAAACAGATAGAAGATCTGATGGAGAAACAGTTCATTCGACCCAGTACTTCGCCTTTGGGAGCACTAGTGTTGTTGGTGAAGAAGAAGGATGGGAGTTCACGCCTGTGTGAGGACTACAGGCAACTGAACAAGATGACGATCAAGAATAAGTATCCGCTCCCGAGAATTGACGACTTGATGGATCAGTTGCACGGGTCATTAGTGTTCTCGAAGATAGATCTGCGATCGGGTTATCATCAGATTTTGGTAAAGGTTGATGATGTACAGAAGACAGCCTTCAGGTCGAGGTATGGCCACTATGAGTACGTGGTTATGCCGTTTGGTGTGACCAACGCTCCAGCAGTGTTCATGGACTACATGAACAGGATCTTCCGGCCTTTCCTAGATAAGTTTGTCGTAGTATTCATAGACGACATCCTTATCTATTCCAGGACTCAGGAAGAGCATGCAGAACACCTGAGGTTAGTGCTTGGTGTTTTGAGAGAGAAGCAGCTGTATGCCAAGTTGTCCAAGTGTGAGTTCTGGATGGACGAAGTTCAGTTTTTGGGGCATGTGATATCCGCCCAGGGGATTGCAGTGGACCCGGCAAAGGTCAAGGCAGTGGTAAAGTGGGAAAGTCCTAAATCAGCCACAGAGATCAGGAGCTTTGTGGGGTTAGCAGGCTACTATAGGAGATTCATAGAGGGATTCTCCAAGATAGTGGCGCCTTTGACTTTGCTTACTCGGAAGGACCAACCTTTCACTTGGACGGACAAGTGTGAGGATAACTTTCAAGAGCTAAAGAGGAGATTGACGAGTGCTCCTATATTGGTAATTCCGGATGTGGGGAAACCGTTTGAAGTCTACTGCGACGCGTCTCATCTTGGACTTGGTTGCGTCTTGATGCAAGAAAAGAAGGCAGTGGCGTATGCTTCACGACAGCTTAAGGTGCATGAGTGTAATTACCCCACTCATGACCTTGAGTTGGCAGCGATAGTATTTGCCTTGAAGATCTGGAGGCACTATCTCTATGGTGCCCAGTTTCGGGTGTTCAGCGACCACAAGAGTTTAAAGTACTTGTTCGATCAGAAGGAGTTGAACATGAGACAGAGGAGGTGGATGGAATTCCTAAAGGACTATGACTTCGAGCTCCTATATCACCCGGGGAAGGCAAATGTGGTGGCAGATGCCTTGAGTAGGAAGATGGTACATACGGCGCATCTCATGATAAAGGAGGTGGAACTACTAGAGAAATTCCGAGACATGAGGATACAGGTGGAGTTGGGGTCCGAGTCCATTAGGTGTAGTACCCTTACTATATCTAGTGACGTCTTGGGCTCGATCAGAGAGAGGCAGTTGTTAGATGCTGGTCTGAACAGAGTAAGGGAACAACTTGGATCAGACGAAGCTAGAGACTTTGCAGTGAGTGATGATGGCATACTGAGGTTTCGAGGCAGAGTATGTATACCTGATGATGCTAAGGTGAGAAAGTTGATCCTTGAGGAAGGACACAAGAGCCGTCTTAGCTTGCATTCTGGCATGACTAAGATGTACCAAGACCTCAAGGAAACTTTCTGGTGGCAGGGGATGAAGAAGGATGTGGCACAGTTTGTATCCGCCTGTCTGACTTGTCAGAAGGCGAAGGTGGAGCACCAGAGACCCGGGGGAGTTCTACAGTCGTTAGAGGTTCCAGTGTGGACATGGGACAGCATCTCCATGGACTTCGTGACCCATCTTCCGCGGACCTTCAGAGGGCATGACGCCATCTGGGTGATAGTGGATCGGTTGACCAAGAGCCCACACTTTTTGGCGATGAACTTGAGGATGCCAATGGCCAAGTTGGCCCAGTTGTACATTAGGGAGATAGTATGACTTCATGGGGTGCCCTCGAGCATAGTTTCCGACAGATACCCACGGTTCACATCCCGGTTTTGGCAGACGCTGCAGAGTGCTATGGGTAGCAAGCTCACCATGAGTTCAGCTTATCACCCTCAGACCGATGGTCAGTATGAGATGACGATCCAGTCATTAGAAGATTTGTTGAGAACTTGCATATTGGATCATCTGGGTGCTTGGGACGAGGTATTGCCTTTGATTGAGTTTACCTACAACAATAGTTTTCATGCGAGCATTGGCATGGCGTCATACGAGGCTCTTTATGGTAGGAGGTGTAGGACTCCTCTTTGCTGGTATCAGGATGGAGAAGCAGTGTTGGTTGGACCAGAGTTGTTAGAGCAGACCATCGAGAAGGTGAGGATGGTGAGAAATAGGATGTTGGCTTCGCAGAGTAGGCAGAAGGCCTATGCAGATCGTAGGAGGAGGCCTTTGAAGTTTGCAGCGGGAGATCATGTGTTCTTGAGGGTGACCCGAACCACAGGCGTGGGAAGGGCTCTCCGCTCAAGGAAGCTTTCGCCCAAGTTTCTTGGCCCATATCAGATCACGAGGAGAATCGGGCCAGTGGCCTATGAGATAGGTTTGCCCCCGCAGTTGGCGAACCTTCATCCAGTGTTTCATGTGTCACAACTGAGGAAGTATGTATTCGATCCGGCCCACGTGTTGGAGGCTGAGGATATACAGATCAGGGAAGATCTCATAGTGGAAGTAGCACCCATCGCTCTTGAGGATAGCAAGGTTGAGGAACGTCGTGGAAAGACCGTCAGTCTTGTCAAAGTCATCTGGGATCGGAGAACGGGTGACTCGACTTGGGAGTTAGAGGAGGACATGAGAAAATCACACCCACATTTATTTACCTGGTGAGTCTTTATTTTCGAGGTCGAAAATTTTTCTTGTTGGGGAGAATGTAAGGCCCCCTTTCTTTTTCTGCCCTAAAGTTGGTGGGCTGCCCTTGTAAGTGGGCCTAAGGCCGGCCCAACGTATAAAGTCCTTAGGTCTGCCCTAATTCCACACTCACTCTCACTATTGCAGAACTCAGCAGCCGTCACCTTCTCCTTCCGCACTAGAGCTCTGCTAGGGTTCCTCCCCAAGTCTCTCGAGCTAGCTTCGAATCAGTTTCTACTCCACGTAAGTGCCCTCTAGATCATCGGAGTTCCCTTTTTGCTTTCCCTTGTATTTTCGCAGTTAGGGTTTGATACTAATCTGCCCTTGTTCCGGGTACCTTCTGTTTTCAGCTCTTGAACGTATTCTAGAGCTGCCGTACTCCTTGGTTACGCGTTGAACGTTCTGTACGAACCCATTTCCAGGTACGGGAAGTTAGGGTTCGAGTGTAGGTCATCGTTGTTCTGCTTTTGTGCTTGTTGAATGTTTGTATGGATAAAACTGTTGTCTGTGGCGTGTGGAATGCCTTACATGCTTGGTTGGTTCGAAATACATGGCTGTTGCAGGTGAAACAGTGGCGAGACCTGTTAATCTCGCCCAAGCGAGCCAGTCTCGCCTAGGCGAGACAAATAGGGATTTGCCCAAATCAGTTTGTGCGAAGGGTCGCCCAGGCGACCCGCTCAGATTTTGAGCGAGCAAACATCTCGCCCAGGCAAGAGGGGTCTCGCCTAAGCGAGATCCCGCGTTGATTCCTGGATGCTCTTTCGAGCCCTCGCCTAGGCGAAAGGGGTTCGCGTGAGCGAGCTCGCCTCGCCTGAGCGAGCTCGCCTCGCCTGAGCGAGACCCCTCAGCCTGAGCGAGGTATTGGGCGAGAACAGTGCTGTGATTGGATGCCTGTCTGTTCCTGAATGATCTGTTTTGGTTGAGTATGATTGTATGATGAGTAACATGTATATAATGGAGCATGAGGTATGTTCGGCATGATTCATGAAATTTAAATGATGGGTTGGTATGAGTTTTGGCATGAGAACTAAATGAGATTGGTATTACTAAGATGACATGAAAATGTGATGAGTTGTGTCTTATGAGCATGAATGGATTATGATGAGTTAGAATGCGTTGGACCTGGAGATGTGAAAGGTAACGGCTTTAACGGTTGTCATAATGAAAGCACCCTTGCATGGTAAATCTTATTGGACCATATGACTGTATTTTGTCTGTGTCAGTGCATAATTCCTTGGGGGTCTCTAGGTGAGACTTTCAGGGTCGCGCTTCAGTGGTCGGGACGTAATTCCATGGCCCCTGTTAGTGGGTGTCCATGGTGGTGCCCCATCTGTATAACTAGGTAAGGATTCAAGGTAAGGACTGCATCCTGACACTCTAAGGGGCCAGTTAGTCTCACTTAGAACGGACTGACTCCTGTGGTGAGAGTAGCAGGAGGCCTGAAATTCATTAAGGGCTAACCTTGTGGTGAGGGAGATTTGATTCATCGTAACACTTGTAACACATAGCTCGGAGATGAGCAGCTCAGGGTCGAGCAGAGGTATCCACCACAAGTGCGAGCATCCGCTGAATCCGACCAAGTTATACATATCCGGATGAGTCGAGTCGAGTCGTAGTGTATTGAATGAAGAGTCATAAAATGCTTGGTTGTTATATGGATATGAGATGATCAAAATATATTTGATTGTATGATGAATATGTTGTTGGCTCTAGCTTACCCGTTTCGTTGCATGGTTGTGTTGTATGTGGCTGTTCTTCCTTGCGATGATCATCAATTTGATTGATGGGAACAAATGGGCGAGGTTCTCGTGGTCAACAAGGGAATGGCGATTCCGCTACCTAGCCATCTGGGCTGGACCTTATACTTCTTTCCTTCATACTTTCTTTAGGGCTATGGCCCCTGTATTCATGGTTATTAGATTGTAAACTTTTAGTTAAACAGTTATTCTGCTTTTGTTGGCATCGTGGTGTGCCTAGTATTGTAGGGGTGATGTTGAGAACCCCAGGACTGCGTTGTTATACTATCTTATGTGTGACGTTTCCTTTAATTGCGTTTATAAATTAAATGGGACGTTACATTTGAGAATAAAGGATAATTAAATATGAGGGTAAGGGAAACAATTTAATTGTAGAATAAACATCAAATATAAAGTTTTAAACCAAAATTATATTACAGATGCGAAATAAATATCAAGTTTAATATATTTAAACCAGAATTCAATAATTTTGACAGTTCCATGGTTATTTCCATTTGCAAGCACATTTCCTTTGTTCAATTCTTGATTTCACTCACTCATTCATCTGTAATGTGTTGTTTCTTGTTCCTTTGATGATCGTATATCCAGTGGCGGAGGATAATTGTAAATTTTGAATTTTTTTTATATTAAATCAAATATTTTATTTCTTTTATAAACATAATAATTAATGGTAATAAATAATAAAATATAAAATCATATATAATAAAGTATAAAAAGATTTATCAAGATATTTTTATTATTTTTTTTCATTATAGTTTGAGTTTCTCATAAATTGTTCTCATATTTCATTCTCACCTGTTTCTTTTTTTTTTGTATTTGAAAATAAAAAGATATTTTATTTTTGCTCTTATTTCTCCTTTGTCCTCTTCCATTCTCGAGGAAGAAAAGAAGAAGTTAATTCTTTCGTCTCACTTGATGGTAAATATTAGTTTAATAATTTATTTAATGAACCTCTTTTATACTATTTTTATTTTATTTTATGAACATAGAAGAAAAAGTATTGTACTGTGTGTTTTTTATAAACAGATTTTAATTGTGATTCCATTATATGTCTATGTCTCTAGTTTCTCACAAATTATTCTCATATCTCATTCTCACCTATTTTCTTTTGTTTCTCAAGAGAAAAATATCTATTATTTTTTCTCTTATCTCTTAGTTGTTTTCTTCCATTCTCGAAAAAATAAAGAAAAAGGTAATTCTTTTTTGTCTCACTTGATAGTGAAATATTAGTTTAATAATTTATTTAATGAGTCGATTGTATATTAATTTTTTATTTTATGAACATAGAAAAAAAATTGTACTATGTGTTTTTTGTAATTGGATTTTAAATGTGATTTGATTATCATCCATTTTTCTTTTGAATTTTAAGTGTGGTTTGATTTCCTACTAATGATGGAGCTTATTGTTATACTAAGTTATGTATTCATTTTTATGGCAATAACTAAATGTATAAATTTTGGATGTATTATTTTGACTCTTTCATCAATATTGGTCAAAATTGGCCAGTCCGTATATCCTATTCTTTAGGCTCTGTTCACTTTAAAAGATGAATTTTAGGAAGTGAGAGGATGCATTTAGATGGATATGAGTAGATTTGAGTGGATAATTTTTTATGTTTCTTAGAAGGGATTTGGAGATGAAAGTAAATAGATTTAGAGATAAAGTTTGTGACAGTTTGAAAAGAATTTAATTGATATAATAGATAAAAAAATAATTTTAATAAATTAAAATATAAAATTACTAAGTTATTTGTATATTAAGAATTGATATAATATTATTATTAATATTATATATATATATATATATATATACACATATATATATATATATATATATATATATATATATATGTATATATATATATATATATATATATATATATATGTATATATAAAACGTGGTGGGGAGATAGCATATTACGGTAATCGTTGCAAATCTGCTCAATTTGGTGAGATCATAATTTTGCAAATTATCTCTCTCACTCACTCACAAATCTTTGCATACGAACAACCACCATCTTAGTAGATCTGCTCTCTTAAATTCATCTGCATCCTAAATTTACACAAACGAACAAACCCTTAGATAGGATTGAATTCTGAATAAAAAACAATAAAAAAAATATATTAGGTAGTTAATATCGTTGGTGGTTAAGTTCCTTTAATTCACAATTTTTATGTATTAATTCTTGTTCCTGTATGCAATTGTATGTGCTGTGAGTTAGTTCCACTCTTTACTTCATCATGATAACTCCTAAAAATCAAAAAATGCAAATTTAGAAGTTGGTGAACCTAAGTTGTGTTGAGTTCTTAGGGCTATTATGCAGATTCTCATATTGACAGTGATTTTATTAGTTTCATGTTATAAATAGGACAACTTTTCACTAACACAAAAAAGGCCTTCAACGTCACATGTTTAACGTATGCTCAAAAGAACACCAACGTAAAAAATGACCGGTGGCAGTTTTGTAAATAATTGGACAAATTTAACGTCTGCCCATCAGCGCCCTGACGTCAAGTAACGTCGGCCCACCAGAGCTCCGACATCATCTTCAAAAGGACGTCGGCCCTAAAGCTCCCCGACATCAAATTACGTCAGCCCTAGAGCTCCCCGATGTTAAATTACGTCGGTCTGGCACAGCACAGACGTCATTTTTTTCCTAAAACCAGCGCGAACCCCTCTCCTCCCCTCTGTTACGTTGCGCGTTCTTCTCCTCCATGCCGGCGACAGTGAGAGCCACCATTGTAGGTCAGTTTCTTCGTTTTTCACCACTAAAAATTGTTGGGTTTTGATTTGTGGATTGATTTAGGAGTTTTGAACCGAATATTTTTCATTTTCGTCACCATTTTGCAGTGTTATACTTCGTCTCTGTGGTGTGTGAAACGAAATATTGGCCTCGCACATTCTCCCCTCGGTGCCGGCAACGACGCCATTGCAGGTACGTTTTTTCATTTTCCACCACTGAAAGTTGTTGGATTTTGCTTTATGGATTGGTTTTGAGTTTTGAGCCCAATATTTATCGTTTTCGTTCCCATTTGGTAGTGTTTTTCTTTCCCATATTTGGCCAGCCTGTAGCACGTTCGGCCCCTAAGACCACTCTCCTCCAACTTCGATTTTGGTTTTGCAACATGAGGTTAGCTTTACTTATACTTCTTTTTGCATTTTGTTAGTGTGTTCATATTGTATGTATGTAATTGATTTTTTTTTTTACCGTTGTAGTTTAACATTTTGAATATTTTTTAGTTAGTTTTTTGGGCCTACTTTTTTATTTTGAATTTTTGTATTAATATTTACATAATTTTGAAAGAAATTTATGTTTATTGTTAGATTTCTTTTATTTAAAATATTTTCAATTTTATTTGATTTTTTAATACTATGGTTGCATTGTTGTTTTATATATGAAGATTTATTATAATTTTAATTAAATACTGAACGAACCTTAGTTCCTGTTTAAGATTTAGTACAAATGATTAAATTTTTAATCGTTTGTATTAAATCTTGAATTGTCCGATCGGACAGTTTGGAAGAATTATTTTTCATAATTTGTTATAACGCATACATTGAGGTTTATGCATAAATTTCACAAAATATCGATTGAGGCTAATTTGTGTTGTTCTCTATATGCATACTTGATTGTGATCATGATTAATCACTTTCATTTCGTGTACTTCAGAGACCAATGCAAAATGTTGTCGAAATTTTGTGAAATTTATATTGTTTGACTTATTTGTATATGGTTAGCAAATTATGAAAAATAATTTTTTCGAATGGGTAGGGCCTCACCTTGTGAGAGTTAAAAGTTTGAGATTGATTGAGTTTTTTACGAACATAGTATGGATCGAAGCTGGATGAATGAGCATCGTATAAGTGAAGAGTATGAAAAAGGGGGTTTCTGAGTTTTTGCAATATGTTCAAGAACACGCAATCTCAAGTAATGGGACATATTTTTGTCCTTGTGTTCGTTGTCTTAATCAAATACGTCATGACTTGGGAACAATGCGTGATTATCTATTCATCTTTGGTATAATGAGAAGTTATACACTTTGGATTTGGCATAGAGAAGTATTAGACAAGCCTACGACGTCACGAGGAAAAGATTATGTAGACGATTGGATGAATGATCATTTAGAAGATATGGTACGTGATGTTGGGGAGGAGAATTTTGGAAAATTTCATTTATATGATTCTCTTAAGTCCGATTCAGAGGAAGAATTATACCCAGGATGCACTAACTTTACGCAACTGTCAGCAACTTTGAAATTATTCAGTTTAAAAGCAAGGCATGGATGGACGAATACAAGTTTCACAGAATTGTTGGAGTTGTTAAAGGAGATGCTTCCAGAAAATAACACGTTACCTATCCGTAATTACGAGGCGAAGAAAGTTTTATGTCCAATGGGTTTGGAATATCAAAAGATACATGCATGCCCAAATGATTGTGTTTTATACAGAGACGAGTTTGTTTCACTGAAGGCGTGTCCAACATGTGGTTTATCGCGGTTTAAAAAGAAAATTGATGGAAATAGTGGCAATGAAGACAAAGATAGTCCACCTGCTGAGGTGATGTGGTACCTTCCTATAATACCTAGATTCAAACGACTATTTTCCATTAAAGAAGATGCAAAAAACCTGAAATGGCACGTTGATGGAAGAAAGTGTGATAATCTTCTTCGACACCCAGCTGATTCTCCACAATGGAAGAAGATTGATGAAACATTTCCAGAATTTGGTGCTGAGCCAAGAAACTTAAGACTTGGACTTGCTACAGATGGTATGAACCCTTATGGGAACTTAAGTAGCAAACATAGTTCATGGCCAGTTTTGCTGATGATTTACAATTTATCTCCTTTGTTGTGCATGAAGAGGAAATATATGATGTTGTCTATGATGATATTGGGTCTTAGACAACTTGGAAATGACATTGATGTGTACCTAAAGTCGTTGATCGATGATTTGAAACTGTTATGGGAAGAAGGTGTCGATGTGTATGATTCATATTCTCAAGAATTGTTTTGTTTGCGTGCAATGTTGTTTTGCACCATAAATGATTTTCCAGTATATGAAAACTTGAGCGGTTACAGTGCTAAAGGTCATTTTGCATGTCCCATTTGTGAAAAGAACACGAGTTATATTCAATTGAACCACGGTCAGAAAATTGTGTATACAAGACATCGAAAGTTCCTTCCTCGAAATCATCCTTATCGTAGAATGAAAAAAGCATTTAATGGAAGTCCTGAGGATGAAGTTGTAGCGAGACCCCGCAATGGTGAAGAAATATACAACCAAGTGGAAAACATTGACATTGTGTTTGGGAAACATCCAAAGAAAAAGACCACAGAGAAAAGCATTTGGAAGAAATGATCAATCTTCTTTAATCTTCCATATTGGTGTAAACTTGATGTACGACATTGTATAGACATGATGCACGTTGAAAAAAATGTATGTGATAGCGTCATCGGGACTTTACTAAATGTAAAAGGAAAGACTAAAGATGGAGTTAAAGCACGACAAGATTTGGCTGAAATGGGCATCCATTCTAAGTTACATGCACAATCAATTGGAAGACGAACCTACCTGCCTCCAGCTTGTCACACTCTTTCTAGAAAAGAGAAGCAAATTTTTTGTGAGTGTTTAAGAAGTGTGAAGGTTCCCCAAGGTTACTCTTCAAATATTAGTAGCCTTGTTTCTATGCAAGATTTAAAGTTAGTCGGTTTAAAGTCTCACGATTGTCATGTGTTGATGCAACAACTTTTACCAGTAGCTTTTCGAGCCATTTTACCTACTTCTGTCAGAGGTATTCTAACACGTTTGTGTATGTTCTTCAATGCCATATGCAAGAAAGTTATTGACCCTCGAGTGTTAGACGATTTGGAAAATGAGGCCATTAGACTATTGTGTCAATTGGAAATGTATTTTCCACCTTCATTTTTCGATATCATGGTTCATTTGATAGTTCATCTTGTGAGGGAAATTCGATTATGTGGGCCAATTTTCTTGAGATGGATGTACCCAGTGGAAAGATACATGAAGATCTTAAAGGGATATGTCAAGAATCAATATCGACCAGAAGCTTCAATTATAGAGCGGTACATTGCAGAAGAAGCCATTGAATTCTACTTAAGTTATATGCCAAGTTGTGAACCAATTGGAGTTCCTAAGACTATACATGAAGGCAAATGTGAAGGTAAGGGTGTGCGTGGAGTGAAGATTCAAAGTGTTAGTAGAAAATTAGTTGATCAAGCCCATTTGTACATCTTAAACAACACTGTAGAGGTCATTCCTTACATTACGCAACACATTGATGAAACGAAATCGGCAAATCCACGAATGAGTGAAAAATGGGCACTTAATGAACATAACAAAACATTCTTATCATGGTTTAAGAAAAAGGTTTACGCGACTGCAAATGTTTCTGAAACTCTATTGAGGCTAGCTCGTGGACCGAACAATGATGTCATTACATATGGCGGGTACTACATAAACAATCATTGTTTCTATTCAAAGATGGAAGATGACAAAAGTAGAGTTCAAAATAGTGAGGTTACACTTCAAGCTGAATCTGTACATTTTTCTAGTTCTAAGGATAAGAATCCAATTACAACATCCATGAGTTACTTTGGAATAATACACGAAATATGGGAAGTTGATTATGTGACTTTTAGAGTGCCAGTTTTCAAGTGTAAATGGGTTGATAGTAATTCAGGTGTTGGCACAGATGACTTTGGCTTTACTTTGGTGGATCTGAACAAGATGAGTGATACAAATGAACCATTTATTATGGCTAGTCAAGCAAGACAAAATTTTTATGTCATTGATCCAGCCAATCAGAAATTGTCAATTGTATTAGAAGGAAGAAACATGCACGTAAATGATGATGAAGATTGTCTAGACATACTTGAGACAACGTCTTTCTCATTAAGAACCATTCAAGACAAAGTTGATGATGTAATTGATGACATCCATGCTATTCGAAGTGATCACAATGAAGGCATATGGGAGAACACAATTTCTTGATAGGTGTTTATTTAATAATATTGCCACATTTACAATTTTTTATTTTTCTTGCTGTTGTAATATATTTTCATTATTAACATTTCTTAATGATATGTTTCAGGTATGACAAGCTCCGGATCAGACCAGGAGGGACCTGGTAGATCTGTGACTCGTCTTTCTCATCAAGAACCATTCAAGACAAAGTTGATGATGTAATTGATGACATCCATGCTATTCGAAGTGATCACAATGAAGCCATATGGGAGAACACAATTTCTTGATAGGTGTTTATTTAATAATATTGTCACATTTACAATTTTTTATTTTTCTTGCTGTTTTAATATATTTTCATTATTAACATTTCCTAATGATATGTTTCAGGTATGACAAGCTCTGGATCAGACCAGGAGGGACCTGGTAGATCTGTGACTCGGTTGCCGGATATCACAAACCGACGAGAGAGGATGCCGGTCCACATTGAAAGTACTGTAGCTACATAGGAATGTTGGCCAAAATGAAAGTTTCTATTACAATTGCATGTTGGGATGACATCGCGGAGGTCGAGAAGAACCTCCTATGGCAGGATTTTGTGGTATGTTTACTTAAACCAACTATAGTATTTTTTTATGTTACTGTTAACATAACATATTTTATGTTTTAAACATCACAAATTTGAGATTACTCCGAACACTGAGCGAATTAGAAAGAAAGTCTTATCTCACTTAGCCACCAGATGGAGGGACTTCAAGGCAAGGCTCACACATTTATATGTGTTTGGAGATAGACAACATGACACTCCTTGTGAGAAGTACAAAATCTCTAAGGAGGAGTGGATGCAATTTCGTGCATGTAGAGAGTCTAGAGACTGGCAGGTTTGTTTGTTAAATTTGTTTATAGTGACACTAGTCATACATTTGTGTATTAAAACTATTAAATAATGTTATGTGTGACAGGAAAAAAGGACAGCAGCCCAACAAAGAGAAAAGCTTAATGATACACCACACGTACTCTCTCGAACTATTGGAGAAAAAATTGTGCATTATTGGAGAAACTATTTGTGCATTATTGGAGAAAAAATTGAAAAAGTCTCGTGCACAGTCTCTGGGACTTGAGTCCCTTGACCTAGTGGATGCAATTCCTAGGTACGAGATGTGGAAGGCTGCTCGGACTAAGTCCGATGGGCAAATGACATCACAATCAGCTCAAATCATATCTCAAAAAATAGTAAGTACAAACCTTATTTGACTATCATAGTTCATATGTTTCTCCTTTTGATTAAACTTTCTTTTGTGGTGTAGGATGAATTAATTGAGTAAGAGACTCAGGGTTCGTTTGTTGGCCATGGTCGGGACGATATACTCACAACGACAATTGGAAGGCCAGAGCACCCAGGACGTGTGCATGGCGTTGGAGGTGCCATTGGTCTTCGAGATTACTTTGGTCCTCCACAAAGAAGTAATGAATCGTTGAGTCAAGAGGCCTTGAGGAAGATAGAGCAACAAATGAAGGAAAGATTCAACCAACGCATGGGAATTATGGAGCAACGTTTTATGGAACAACTTCAACAACAACAACAAATACAAAGAACACTTGAAGAAAAGCTTCAGTCCATGCAGCAACAGAACATGGAATTACCGACTCAAGCTCCAACAGGACAATGTGTGAGTACAAAAGGCTCATGCTTTGGTGTAGATCATATTGACTACACAAGTCAGTATGAGCTATTGGTTGATGAAGACCCCTGCGCGTAGTGGTCATAGGACGACAACTTCAGGGTGGGGAGACTATCCATGGTGTTCCTCTATTGCCCCAGTATGCGCGTGTGATGATTGATGAAGTTCGAGATCCCCATGCTCAAGTGCCTAGTGCCAACTTCAGAAATCCAATTTGTTGGGGAAGCTTTAGGCACATTTATTGCTTGGCCTAAAGCATTGATCATGCCATACTTTAGCCCACCAAAGATATTATGACATCATGTTTTTAGTATTTCAATCTTACAATTTATAAAACTTTTAACGTCAAACATTTCTAAATCTTTATTTCAGTCCACTCGTCCTGAAAAACAGCTGGTCCGACGTTCATGTGTTATATGTGAAGATGATGAAATGGCAGAAGCAGAAGATGATCCTCTAGGAAAGCTGCTTCTGAAATTACACAAGTTGAAAAGAGGACCGATAGAGCTAGAGTGGGAGTTAAGAGTATTTGGCCTCCATTGTCATGTCCCATTGTACATAAACCTGAATGATGCACTAGAGATTACAGGAGACAAGATGTTAAATATTTCAGTCATACAACTATGGTGCATGTAAGATTTTTTTTTATTGTATTTCATATTTAAAGCAAGGAATTGGTACCTTTTAATATTATACTTAACTGTCTTCTTGTAGGTACATGGACAAAGTCATTGTGGACCAAGGTCGATCTTCCGTCTTTGGATTCATTGAACCTCAAACAATTCAACCTTCGGGAAACTCACCTGACCACATCAAACTTTATTTGCAAACATGGATGGTTGAGTCAAATAGAGAGATCTACTTTTCAGCATACATTGATTCGTAAGTGGTTTTGCTAATAATATTTTGTGAAGTATTATTAATTATTTTGGCTATGTACTTGTGATTGATGGTAGGTATCATTGGCAACTTTGTTTCATCATTCCAAGACAATGCCTAGTTGTATGGTTTTGTTCATGCCATAGGAAAATTCCACCAACTTTTAAAAACATGTTACAAGAGTAAGTATTATTTTTTTTCAATCCTAACCTATGTATCTACTTAGTTATAAAAACTTACATATGTTTTATGTTTCCAAAATTTCATTAGAATTGTGGGTAAGCCTAGAGGCCAACAACTTAAAGTAATATATCCAAAGGTTAGAACTCATTCATTTTAAAGTTATTAATTTCTGTATGTCAACTTATGACTTTGATGTGTTTATTTTATTTGTATTGTTCAGTGTAACAAGCAAGAAGATTCATGGGAATGTGGATATTATGTCATGTCTTGGATAAGAACAATCATTCGAGTTGCAATTAAAGATGAATGGATAGAGGTAATTATATCTTTCACATATTATAAATCATATCAAACTTTAAAGAATGATATTCATACATAATGAAATTGTATTACTTTTTCAGCGATTCAAGAATCCATCACCTCTGCCAGATGACATTATCCACACACTAAGACAGGAATGGACAACATATCTATTGGAGAGATGGAGTTGATACCACATGAATTAGAACTCGTTTTAAAAACTTTATTGTACAAGAATTTCATGTTGAAACTTTTAGTTTGTTGTTATTTATATTAGTTTAGAATATATGTTGAAACTTAAGTTCTATTATATATAACTGTAACTCTAGAATTGTGCTGAAAGTATTATGAAATTGTTCTGGGAATTTTCTGATTTTCAGGTGTGTGGATGTTGTAAAAATAGTCAAATTTAAAAAAAAAATGGAGCAGTTTGACGTCTGGTGTGCCCTGAAAGACGTTATTTAACGTCTAACTATACCAGGACCGATGTTATTTAACGTCTGACGGGCTCTGACAGACGTTAAATTGCTCAGGTTTTTCCCTCTTTTTAGCGCGAAAATTGACGTCTGCTGTTACTGGCCCCGACGTTGGATAACGTCGGACTCTTAAAGGACCGACGCCAAGTGACGTCTGCTATTTTTCCGACGTTATTTTGACGTCACCCGGTACGACATCGGTGTTTGGGCAAATGTCAAAGGTCGAAAATGTCGGACGTTAAAAGGCTTTTTTGTGTTAGTGTTTGCAAGTATCAAAACAATTTAAAAAATACTATTCAACCTTCCATTCTTGTGTTTTTTCTTGTTTTCACATAGATATAGTTTACAATGTTGAAATTAGCTTATATTATTTATTAAGTTCACCATTATTTTGAGACCAAAGAGAGAGCACTTACTAGTCTTTATGTATTTCTTGGAAGACTTCTGTTATTTCTTGGAACAAACTTTTGTTATTGTCACATGACAATTCATTAGTCTTTGGCTTTACTTTTCTACATTATTACGAGTACAAGATATACGACAATGTGGATAGAAGGAATATCACACATATACCCAAACTTCCATCACAGAATTGGACGTGTGTGGCCGTGAATTTCGAAGAATTTGATAAGGTTTTGTATATGAGTGTGACTAATGAATTATTGTTTGGGGACTCAATCCTTGGGACTAAATAGTTATCAGTATTTATGATGCAGTTCTTATTAAGGGACTTCATTTTCCCTTCAACAAAATTGTGCAGACTTTGACTTATGAGAAACCATAAGTTTTTTATCTTTTCTATGTGGCTTCTGCATCTGATTTCAAAAATAAACAATAGAAATTAGAAGTGTTAGCATAAACTAAAAGAGGCACCCAACTTGGTTTGTTAAAAATAATCACTAAGTAAACGAAATGACAAGTGTGCTTCTCCTCCAACGTGATTGTGTATTGATGAAGCTGTTGCTAATGCTTATTCTTATCAGAAGTGGCAGTGCTCATAACGAGTGCCATGAGAATTTGTCTTGTGGACCGGACGAACCCCTTATTAGATTTCCCTTCCAACTGATGAAGGAGATGGAGGAACCATGCACTTATCCCCCTCACAACTATGTGGAGATAACTGCCAAATCGACGATCTCACAACAAACTTCAAACTTCGCTCTTGGCAATGCTTTAGTCATCATATCAGCACCATTATCATCTGTATGAACTTTTTCCAACTCCAACAACTTAGCATCCAAAGCATCACGTATCCAATGATACCTCACATCAATATGTTTGGATCTAGAATGAAAAGTTGGATTCTTACCAAGATAGATAGCACTTTGACTATCCATAAATAATTGATAGTTGTTCTGCACAAAACCAAGCTCCTGCAAGAATTTCTTCAACCATAGCAACTCCTTGCATGCTTCAGTAATAGCAATGAACTCTACCTCTTCAAAACACTCAGGTTTTCCACCGACAGTCAAGGTTATGTACTCATCACAAGAATACCTTGTAGAAGGTTGTTTCTGTCTATTAGACCTCCTGAGTTGGACTTGAGATGGTTTAGGTACATTACCAAGATCATCATCATCATCATGTTCCTCTTGAGTATCATTAATTGGAACCTCTACTCCACTTCTAACCTGTTGATCATCAATATCACCATGTTGTTCATTGTCTTGAACTTCTGTTTCAACATTCTCCAAATTGTAAGCGGGCAACCTCATCAGATTACCATCAATGAGATTACTATTTTTCTCGGGTGTGGTCTTCTCCATCTTATCAATGTCTTCAATGGTATGGTCTTCCATGAATTGTGCATCACGACTTCTAACAAGCTTCTTCTCAACAGGATCATAAAACCTATAGCCAAATTCATCCTTAGAAACATGAACAAATGCCCTGCAACCAAAGACACGCAAATGATCATAGCTAACATTCTTACAAAACCAAATTTTGTCTGGCACCTCAGTATTTAAAGCATCTGCGGGACTGAGATTAATAACATGCACAACTGCAAGCATTGCCTCTCCCCAAAAGTGCTTAGGCAACTTTGCTTCCGAAAGCATACATGTAACCCTTTCAACCAAGGTCCTATTCATCCTCTCCGTCAAACCATTCAACTGAGGAGTTTTAGGAGGAGTCTTCTCGTGTCTAATACCATGCTGCCTTCAATAAACATCAAAAGGTCCATGGTACTCACCACCATTATCACTAGGATGTATTTCAGCTTCTTGCCTGATTACCTCTCAACCATAGCATGAAATTCCTTGAACTTTTCAAGTACTTGATCTTTCCGCTGAAGAGCATAGACCCATAGCTTCCTGGAACAATCATCAATAAAAGTAACAAAGTAAAGTGCAACACTAAATGACTTTACCTTTAATGGGCCACAAACATCAGAATGCACCAATTCAAGCAATTATGACTTCCTTAAGGGAGGATGCTTCTTAAAAGATACTCTTGTTTGTTTACCAGCCATGCAATGAGAACATTTCTCCAATTCTGCATTTCTTAATCCCATAAGCACATCCTTTTAGCTAAGCAGTTAAGCCCTTTCTCACTTATATGACCAAGTCTTCGGTGCCACAAAAATGCCTCCATATACATAGCATTCACACTGTCTTTAGCAACCAAAGCTTTAGTCCAATACAATTTAGATTGTTTCTCCCCTCTGGCCATAACCATGTTACCTTTAGTGAGCTTCCATTTACTAGAACCAAAGTGATTGTCATTACCACAATCATCAAGCAACTGCACAAAGATTAAATTAAAACGGACATCTGGAGCATGTTTGACTCCTTTAAGCAACAACCGCACTCCCATGTTGGTTTGCAGGCAAACATCACCAACGCCAATCACTTTAGACTTACCATCATTACCCATCTTCAACACTCCAAAATCACCAGAAGTGTAAGATGTGAAGAACTCCTTCCTAGGTGTAACATGCAATATAGCACCACTATCAATAATTCACATGCTCTCATTAGATACAAGATTAACAGACTCAAAGTCATGAAGAAGAACAAGATCACTATCTGTAGCAGTAGTGACATGATCATCATCATGGTCATTCTCTCTACTTGCCCTTCTTGTCTTTGTTCTCCTTTTTTCCACTTAAAACAATATTTCTAAATGTGCCCAGTTTTATGACAAAAATGGCACTCTAAATTCTTGTATTTTGACTTGGACTTGCTCCTACTTTTCTCTCTACCACCTTTATGTTCCTTTTTCTGACTTCTTCCCCTAGCTTCTGTAACAAGCATCTCAGACTAAGATGAAGAACCATGTGCCTTCCTTCTCATCTCTTCATTAAGAGCACCACTCTTTTCTATCTAAAAAGAAACAACACCATTCAAGGCAAAGTTCGTAATTGACACCCGAAATACCTCACAAGACTCTAGTAGAGTATTAAGCAACCATAATCCCATAACTTCGTCATCAAACTTTATGCCCATTCCTGACAATTGATCTAGGAGCCCTTGAAACTCATTTAAGTGATCAGAAATAGAAGAATTCTCCCTATATCTCAAATTCATCAAGCAATTTAACAAATACAATTTATTATTGCCCGACTTAGAAGCATGCAAAGACTCAATCTTCTCCCACAAAGCTCTGGCATGTGTCTCATTAGCAATATGATTATAAACATTATCTTCAACATATTACCGAATAAAACCACATACCTGTTGGTGCTCAAAGTCCCATTCTTCTTCAGACATAGAATCTGGCTTCTGTGTAGTAAAGACCAGAAGATGCAATTTCTTGACAAATAATAAATCTTTCATCTTGCCCTTCCACAAATCATAATTTGTACCATTCAAAGCAACCATCTTTGCATTTGCCTCCATCATTCAAGCAAGTAAGTATAGCCTAACCAAGAGCTCTGATACCACTCTGATGGGGAAAACAACAACACAAACAATATACCAGAGAATGTAGTGGATATAATTTCCCCTAACTTGCAAGAATAATCAAAGAGTGGCACTAATAAATCACCAAAGGCACAAATAAAGGCACTAAGATTTTTAACGTGGAAAACCCCTCAAATCAAGGGTAAAAACCACAAGTCGTCCAGACCAAAGAAATGGCTCCACTATCATCAACAAGATTACAAAAGAGTCTCAATCAATAGCACAAATTAGTGCCAACACCCAACCAAATAACAAAGCAACAAAGCTTTCAAAATAAAGAAGAACAAGAGAGGAAAACCTATAATATCACTGCTGCAGTGAGAAATTAATATCTCCCAACTAGGACCTCGTATCAACGATCCGACCGGTTAGAATGAAGAGCAATGAGTTCCAAACCTACTGTAAAAATTTCAGCCCGATCCAACGGTCAACGAATCCGCAGTGCCGAATTTACGGTGACAGCTCTGTGAAAAATGTGAAGAGAATTTTCCCTCTACCTCTCCCTCTATGTGTTAGGGCTTTCAGTGTGTTCTGACTCTATTGTTCTGCCACTCTATTTATTTTATATCCCCCTCTCCACTAGGTTAAGTGAGACATGGGCTTTTTAAGTTTTGGGCCTTTTCTCCACATAGGAAGGGAGCCCAATACCCAACAAAGACCAATAACGACACAGAAGGATCGAATATTTTGAATGCAAACAGAAGGGAATTCACGTTCCTAAATCTTTTATTTTTGCTTCTAAAGGTCATGTCAGACACTCTTACACGTT
Organism: Vigna unguiculata; assembly: GCF_004118075.2. NCBI lineage: Eukaryota > Viridiplantae > Streptophyta > Magnoliopsida > Fabales > Fabaceae > Vigna > Vigna unguiculata. The sequence continues at coordinate 12,233,190 of NC_040286.1, read as the reverse complement.
CGGTTTTTAATATAGTTTAATTCCTTATTCCTACAATTTCGGATGTCAACAATTGAATGGCATTAAAAACTAAAAGTGTAAGAGTTGGAACAAACACTATCATAAGTAAATAAATCTGTCTTTCTTTTCTTAATGAAGTCTCCAACTTCTATTATAGGTTCGATCTTTTTTGGGCTGGTCATCATTGCTGTCTTTAAGAGCTTCCTCTATTTTAGAGAAAATCAAGAACACCAAGAACGAGTGGACAAGTTTTTAGAAGACTATAGAGCAGAAAAGTCTGCAAGATTTACCTACACCGACCTTAAAAGAATCACCAATGGCTTTAAGGAAAAGCTTGGAGAAGATCCTCAACAATATAGAAGGAGAGGATGAGTTCCTCAATGAGGGGATTATGGGCCAAATCCATTTTGCTCGGCTTCTGTGTAGAAGGACTCCATTGTGCTCTTGTCTACAATTTCTTTCCAAACGGTTCCTTACAAAGCTTCATATTTCCACCAGAAGACAAGGACCATTTCCTTGGCTGGGAGAAGCTTCAACACATTGCTCTCGATATAACTAAAGGAATTGAGTATCTTCATCAAGGTAGCAACCATCCCATTATCCACTTTGACAATCCTCACAACGTGTTACTTGATGATATTAAAGTATAATGCAAATTCTAGAACAATCTAGAAAAATCTAGGATAGAGTTATTGAAATGTAATGAAACTTCTAGAATATTGGAGAAAAGCTTTAGATAGGAAGAAAAGTCAAGAACATTCTACTATGTAGAAAAATCTAGAACTATTTGCTCAAGTTCTAGCTAGAAGTTTCTAGAATAATCTATGAGTCTATAAATACCCCATGTATCCTACCATTTGGAACATTAAGAACAACTAACACAACATCCAATACAACTACTCTCAACTACAAAATACACTTCTCCAACTACTACTTTTACACTCTACTATCTACACATTTTCTTTATCCCTTCAACTAAAAACCTAAAAATACTATCAGTGGTACCAGAGCTACGTTCGGTCATCTACCGGGCATAGATAAATTTTTCAACTACTTCAAAAAAACTAGAACTCCATTCTATACTACTTCCAAAATATTTTCTCAACCCATGGCCACTACCAATCAAACATCATCAATTCTAGTACCTATTTTCACAGGAGAAAATTATGATTTTTGGAATGTCAAAATGAAGATATTATTTCGCTCCCAAGACTTATGGGACATTATAGAAGAGGGATTCACTATTCCAAAAGACACTTCCATTCTTACTGCAGCTCAGAAGAAGGAGTTTAAGGAAAACAAACAGAAGGATTCAAGGGATTTATTTGCTCTTCAACAAGCAGTTGATGACACAATCTTTCCGAGAATAATAGGTGCCACAAGTGTAAAGCAAGCTTGGAACACAGTACAAGAAGAGTTTCAAGGAAGTGATGAGGTACGAAAAGTTAAACATCATTCTCTAAGACGAGAGTTTGAATTAATAAGAATGAAATAATCTGAGACCATTAAAGACTACTATTGTAGAATAAAGGAAATAGTTAGCCAGATGAGAGCCTATGGGTAAACTATTCTTGACAAAAAAATCGTTGAGAAAATTTTAATTTCTATTCCCCAAAAATATGATGCAATCGCAACTACGATTGAACAAACAAAAGATTTGACCACATTGTCAGTAACACAACTAATGGGCTCTCTTGAAGCTTATGAACAAAGATTGAAAAGGCATGAAGAAGACTCGGTCGAAAATGCCTTTCAATCAAAACTAAAATTACAGTCTTAGAACAAAGAATATGAAAGAAATAAAAGTAGAGGAGAAATTTCTAGAAATAAAGAAAATTCTAGAAGCTTCCCCATGACCCGTCAAGGAAAATATCCCCCATGTGGCATATGTAAAAAGACAAGTCACATGGAAAAAGATTGTTGGCATTATGGAAAATCTCAATGTCAATACTGCAAGAAATTTGGCAACGTAGAGAAGTATTGTCATAATAAAAATAAGCATAAAGCAAACTTTGCTGAAGAACATAATCAACAGCAACGCTTATTTTATGCCTATCAAGAATCTCCTAGCGGAGGAGAAAGTTGGTACTTGGATAGTGGATGCAGCAATCACATGGCCAAAGATCAAAGCATCTTCAAAGACATTGATAAATTTGTGAATGTTAAAGTTCGACTAGGAAATGGTGCCATAGTTGAGTCTCAAGGCAAAGGAATTGTCATGGTGGAGACAAAGAAAGGTATGAAATTCATCAAGGATGTTTTAATGGTTCCCAATCTTAAAGAGAATCTTTTAAGTATTGGCCAAATAATGGAGTATGGATATTCTCTTCACTTTGAGAAAGATACATGCAAAATTGATGACAGTACACTACAAAAAATCTTGAAAGTTATGGCAGTTTAAATATGGCGGTTATTTAAAACAACCATTTTTTACAACATAATATGACATTTTTTGAACTACCATATTTTACCTGTGATATACGACGGTTTTAACCATCATTTATAAATTGTGGAAAACTGCCATATTTTATATGTAAAATATGTCAATTTTAACTGCCATATTTTAATAAATCACATCATAAACATTTTCCTGTTCGAATTAATTAGATTAGTGAATATTGACTATATTGAAGCCTTCGAGCAAATCAGTTTGCACATTGACTGTATTGAAGCCTCTGAGCACACTACACATAGATTTGAAGCCTTCGAAACCATTTCCCATGTAGATATGAAAGGTTGTCGTCGCCATTCACTCTTCAATTTCTGGAGCTCACTGTTCGGTTCGTTTTGCAGAATATTGTTCGTTTATGGAGCTCACTGTTTCGTTCGTGGTCGCGGCGCCATAACCCCTTTCATTCTTCAATTTCTAAAGTTCGTTTGTTATGTTCGTTTGCGAAGCTCGTCGTCAACACCGTTCTACGAGGGAAGTTGTTGGTTTTAGGTTTTGGTAAGTTTAGCAAAATAAATGGTGATTTAGGGTTCTTAGTTTTGAATTTCTCGTTGTTCACTTTACTAATTTCTCGTTGTTCTAGTGCTAGGTTAATTTGCTCATTGAGATTTTAGGTTAGATGTTAGTTTTGGTCTCATTATTGTTCTGGATTAGAACCATTGTTTTATTTCTTAAGCATATTTTTGTGTGAGAGAGACCTCTTCCGATCCGAACCTTTTTGTTTCCAATTTCAATCCGATTCTAAGGGGGTCTGTGTTTGGTGTTGTTGATGTAATGCAGGTGGGAAGCTCGTTTATCAAAGCACCAAAAAGAGGGCTAGTAGACTCAAGTGCCCCTTCACTGGCAAGAGGATTCAAGGGTGTGCTTTTTGTTACCCTTTCAATTCCTTCTTTTTCATTGTGGTGTGTAGTTTCAATGTTTTGTTATTGACTTATTTTGTTCATTATTTGCACCTGTGCTTGCAACTACTTCAAATATTCTATCACCTCATCCAACATTGAAGCTTTATCAGTCTGCATAGTTAAACAAAATCTAAGTCTATATATGTTTATGTAAACCATAATACATAATACGAAATTCCATAGCAAGCCACGCAAAAGCAGTTAATTATATGATGAATCTATTACTCAACTAGCTAATATTGCTTAATTTTGTTAATTAATTAATCCATAAATATGATGTACTCGACATTGCATGTTTCTTTGCTTTCCCTTGTCTATATATGATATGGTTAAGTGTGGGTTCTTTTTCTTTGTCTTTCTCCCTCTTCTTTGCCTTTGATTTGTATGTTTTTGGTGGAAAATGTTTGTTGTTTTAGTGTTTATAGTATATAATATCTTATTCTCTCACAGATTTGGGACTAGTAGATACTAAATAATTGGCTCAGATACCACATACACAATATCACGATTTCGATGAAAAAAAAAAAGTTGAAACAAACAATACCATGATTATTCTATTTAAGTATATCTATAAGCATTGGATTATAAGGTGTTTTTTGTATTATAGAAGAATGTTATGTTTCTTGTGTTTTTGATTAAATTTAACCTTTTAGCTCTGAATTCTAAATTTTGCCTGATAATTGTAGATTCCACATTTCAGGCTTGCGGAATACAAGAGGTCAAGGCTACCTAGAAACCATAGGAGTATAAATCGTGCATATGGAGGAGTTTTTGCTGGAATTGCTGTCAGGGAGAGGTTTGTCTTCACTTTTAACATCTAGTTATATTTGTAATAACTTTTTTCATTTATTACCTAGAAAGTATTTCATTGCAAGTTGAGGAGTCTCATTAAATATTATAATTTCTTTTACCTTAAATAATTAAGAATCAAATGTTATAATTGACTAAAAAACAAAAATGGTGTAAAGAAAATAAATTAGTTTTTCTTTACTGTTAGAAAATGGTGTAAAGAAAATAAATTAGTTTTTCTTTTTTATTACCTTGGGAACATTTACAATCGGGTAGAATTAAATTTTTGCAATAGTGGGCCCATTTCTTTATTACAATGTGAATTTATAACGTGTGTAGTTTACATCAATATGATAAAGATGGTTTGGACTAAATTCTTATGAATTGTTTGACATGGAATGGCAAAGGGGAGGGGACTCATTATTTTTTGCTTTCGAAATTGATTGATACTAATTGACAAGCACAAGATTATTTCACAGATTCTTCCTAAAGCTAACTACAAATTAATTTAATCTAATAATTTCATCTAACTGCCAAAAGGAGAAAAATGAATTTGAATAAACATACAAAAACTTAGTGCATCCTTATTTTTTCATTTAACTTTTGATTTTTATTATTGCAATACTTTTTTAGTTATTATTAATATGTATAATTTACTTCTCTTTTATAGGCTTAATCTCATAACATTAAACCATTTATTGGATCAAAGATAGTTATCCAGGTAATTTCTCACTCTCTATCTTACTCTATTAGTTAAATATTCTTATGTTCTTCGTGTTTTGGATTATAATATTTTTTCAAAATAATTGGTAATATAATTAGATAGTCAGCACACTCAAAATTTCTCACTCTCTCTCTGTCTCTCTATTGTTGGCCTTCAACCAGTATTTGTTATATAAATAAATTTTTTTTTATTTTTTTGTGTAGTTATGCCAATAGATAAATCGTGGATTTCTAAACCACGAAACACTATTGAATATGCAAAAGGATTGAACGTCTTTTTGGATTTTGCTTTTGAACATGGTAATGGTCTTGTCATCAAGTGTCCATGTTCAAAGTGTGGTTTTAAAAAATGGCAAACTAGGGATGTTGTTGAAGAACACTTAACATGTAGAGTTTTTCCTGAAAACTACAAAAAATGGTATTTTCATGGTGAAGGATCAAGTGTAAGCAAACCTTTGACTACTACAAGTGCAGATGTGGTTGAAGATGTTTTAGAATCTCGAAATCAAATGGAAGATATGTTGAATGATGCCTTTAGGTTTGTGGGGCATGATGTTAATGATTTTGACGAGGCTATTGAAGATGATGATGTGCAAAATAATATGGTGCGTGATGAAGGAAATACAAACTTTGATGCTCTTTTGAAGGACAATAACCAACCATTATATGAAAGTTGTACAAAGTATTCAAAACTATCATTCATGCTAAATTTGTATCATATTAAGTACATGTGTAGAATGAGTGACAAGGCAATGACAATGATTCTAGACTTGCTAAAGGATGCATTTGAGCATGCTAAGTTTCCTAAATCCTTGAATGAGGCTAAGAATGTTATTACCAAACTTGGTCTTAATTATGTCAAAATACCAGCTTGCCCAAAAGATTGCATGCTATATTGGGGTGAAAAGAATGAAGGCTTAGAAGAATGTAAAAGGTGCAAGACGTCTAAATGGAAAGATAAAAATAAGAAGCAATATGCAAAGATCTTGCGTTACTTTCGATTAAAGTCGAGATTGCAAAGATTGTTTATGTCTTCTAAGACAGCTGATTCAAGACATGGCATTCATCCAGAAATAACCAAGATAGATTAATGAGGCATCCTAGAGATTTTGAGGCTTGGAAAACATTTGATCTATTGCATCCAAAATTTGTAAATGATCCTCGGAATGTACGATTAGGATTAGCTACTAATGGTTTCAATCCTTTTGGGAACATGAGTACAAGTCACAGTATATGGCCAGTGGTCCTCATACCATACAATCGCCCTCCTTGGGAGTGTATGAAGCAAACCTCCTTTATCCTCTCTATGATAATTCCTGGTAAACAAATGGCAGGGAATGACATTGATGTCTACTTAGAACCACTAATCAAAGAATTGAAGGAGTTATGGTATGATGGAGTACAAACATTTGACTATTCGAAAAAAGAAATGTTTACATTACGAGCGGCTTTGATGTGGACAATTAGTGACTTCCCTGGACTAGGAAATTTATTTGGATGGAACACACACTGGTCTTGCTTGCCCTACTTGTAACTTTGATACAAACTCATGTTGGTTGTACATAGGCAAATTTAGTTTTAAAAAGTCTACTACAAGATTAAGTGGTATGAATTTTTCTTTATCTAGTGGAACTTCTCCAAATACAAACGACAAGTTTGTGAGGATAGAAAATGAGCTTGCAACTATGAAAATCCAAATGCAAGCATTACTTGCCTACATTGCTTTTAAAGAAGATGTTCCAGAATACCTAGCTTCTATTGCTACAAGTTTGCAACGTCCCTCAGTTATTGAGGTATAATTTACTTAAGTAAATGACTTAAAGTTGTTTTATTTATTTCTTAATTTATTTCAATAAAACATTACTTATATGTTTTATTTACTACAGGCACCAGATATTGGAAGTGGTGTGCCATCTGCAAATGACAACGTAGGATCAAGTGGAGCAAGCAAGACAAATTGATATTTCGATGTTATATGTGTATTGTCTTTATTTTGGATATTGACATATGTATTGTCTTTCCTTTTTTTTTTGGATATTGACATGGATAAGTAATTGTGATCAAATGATGAAAATACTTTGCTATCTAAAATCATCTATAAAATTAATTTTGACTAATTTTTTGTGTACTTTTATAAGTTTATATTTTTGTATTTATTATTGAACAGGTTTATTATATTATGAAATCATAAATGTATGTCAATTATAGCGGTTCAAAATGTCGTATTTAACCAAAAAAAAATTGTCGTAACTTACATAATTTTTTGTAGTGGTAGAAAGATAGAAATTGGCCAAGTGAAAATGGAGAAGAGAAATAGAAGTTTTCCCATATGCTTCAAACCTAGAACTAATATTGCCATGAAGGCAGAAGTTGATGACTCATGGCTTTGGCATAGGAGATTTGGCCACTTCAACACACATGCCTTAAAGCTTCTATATCAGAAAAACATGATGAGAGATCTTCCATGCTTGAAGGAGAATAATGAATCATGCGAAGGATGTCTCCTTGGTAAACAACATTGATTACCATTCTCGACGGACAAAGCATGGAGAGCAAAAGACTTACTAGAGTTGATCCATACTGATGTTTGTGGACCAATGAGGACGCCTTCACATCACAACAATAGGTATTTCATCCTTTTCATTGATGACTTCTCTAGAATGACATGGGCCTATTTCTTAAAGGCAAAGTCATAAGTCTTTGGAATATTCAAGAAATTCAAGGCCCTTTCGAGAAGCAAAGTGGAAAATAGATAAAGGTACTTAGAAGTGATCGTGGAAAGGAGTATACATCTCGCGAGTTTGACAAATTCTGCGAAGATTAAGGCATAGAGAGACAACTCACAGTCGCACATACTCCACAACAAAATGGTGTGTCAGAAAGAAAAAATCGCACAGTCATGGGGATGGCAAGATCAATGCTAAAAGAGAAAGATATGCTTAACACTTTTTGGGCTGAAGCAGTCTACACTGCACTTTACATTTTAAACAGATGTCCAACTAAGGTAGTCCAAGACAAGACTCCTATTGAAGCTTGGAGTGGAAGAAAGCCATCAGCCAAACACCTACGAGTATTTAGATCTATCTGTTACATACATAGGCACAAGCTTGAAGACAATACTATACAAGGAATATTCTTGGGATATAACACACAATCAAAAGGCTATCGAGTTTACAACCTACAAACAAAAAAGCTCATCATTAGTCAAGATGTTGAAATTGATGAAAATGCTTCTTGGAATCGGGAAGAAGAAAAAGTCGTTAAAAGCAACACTTTAGTCCTAGTGCAACAATATCAAGAAGAAATTCAAGAAGAGGCTGAAGCTTTAGGTACGCTTTCTCCACGTCCACTAGAAGATTTTTCACCAGAGTCCACTCCAAGACGAGTAAGATCTTTGGTAGATGTCAACACCCAATTTCGTCCGGGCAAATAATGTTGTTTTAAAAATAAAAAATATATAAAAAATATAAAATATAAAATATAAAATAAAATAAAAATAATAATAATAAAATTAAAAAATTAAAAATAAAATAATAAAGTAAATAAAATAATATATATATATATATATATATATATATATATATATTCAAAAATAAGTTACATAAAAAAAAGATAAAAAATAATAAATTGTTAAAAAAAATAATAAATAACAATTAAATAATAAATGTTTTTAATTTATGTTTTTTTAAGCGTTAAGTAAAATAATCTTTTTGTTTTTTTATATATATAATTAAAAAATATATTTTCTTTTTTTATTAATTAATAAATTCAGAAATTAAAAATTAAAATTGAAAATAAAAACTGTGTATTGGAGGGAACAATTTTTTTCTTCTATCCCAACTTCTTCCAACTGCTGCCCACCCCATTTACTAATTAAGTTAACACAAACACCAGGAGGTTACCACACACACGTTAATTCATCATCAAATATCCTCTGCATTTCTTTTTGGCATCATGGCTATGCAACTTTTTTATTGAAATCATTGAATTCAGAATTGCAACAAAGGAGAACCAATCGGTAAACAACAGTATTTGGAATAAAAAACAGAGTTGCAAAATAGGTATGCATTTTTCTATCTTCAAACCTTTTGAGGCTCTTGATTGTTGATTATATTCCGGTAAAAACAATTGAAACAATTTCATATCACAAAAACACTTCTCTGTTTTTTTAACAATGCAAATCAATTAAATAATGAAATAGAAAGAAATAGAAAGGAGTAGATTGGCTATTGGAAAATAAAAACATTGTCATTCTGGGAAGTGTAATGCTGGTGTCATGCTTTAGTAAGTGTTGGTTCGCGGTGGTCATCGGCGTTACTGTGGTGGTCGCGGCAAGAGAGATGGTGAGCCACGGTTGAACCAGTGGTTGATTCTGGGGTGATGCGATGTGAGAAGGTGTTGGTGTTGGTAACGTCATTGATGGCATTGGGGGTTGCCGCCGTTGTTGGTCGTTCGACGCCATGTTGGCCGTTCGTCGCCGGTGGTGGTCCGCTTGTGGGTCTCGAACAGGGACGATCATGGTGTTTGGGTGGTGGTCGCGGGATGTAGGAGACGAAGTAAGAGTTGAGGTTGCGTTTTTTATATATGGCTTTAGGGTTTGTTTAAGTTTTTACTTCATGCACCACCATAGTTCATTCATGCATCCCCTCTTCTTTTATTAAAGTTAGCAGGTTTAAGTTTTTACTTCATGCACCACCACAGTTCATTCACGCACCCCCTCTTCTTTTATTAAAGTTAACAGGTTTAAGTTTTTAATTCATGCACCACCATAATTCATTCACGCACCACCTCTGTTTTAATTAAGGTTAGCATATTTAAGTTGTTTCTTCACGTACCTCCAGATTTTAGTTTATGCACCCCTATTTTAATATTGGATTTTGTTTATTTATCTGCTTCATGCACTCCCCAATGTAATAACCCCACACCCCTACATTAAGTTTTAGTTTACTTTACGTACCTGCGTTTTCACTAAGCACACACCCCAACTCCTTTATTTTCTTGTTAGATATAATGTGTTTACTTTACTTTATGTACCCCGCGTTTTACTTTAATGCACCTCGAGTTTACTTTATGCATCCCGCGTTTTTTCTTTATGTATCACGTTTTCGCATTTTTTAAGTAAATTTCACATTTCAATCACGTCATTTTCAAAAATAATAAAAATATTTTAAATTGAAATAAAAATTAAAATAATTTTAAAAAATAAGAATAAATAAAATTTAAAATTATTTTCTTTATTCTTTATTTTAGTGTCTAATTGACCGTTCGCGTCACATGACACTTCTTTTAAAAATATAAAAATATAAAAATTGTTTTGGTGTCTAATCGACCGCTCGCATCGTATGACACTTTCTTTTAAAATGCAAAAATATTAAAAACTGGTTTTGATGTCTAATTGACCGTTCGCGTCACATGACACTCTCTTTCTTATCAATAAATAAGTTATAAAAAAAAAGGTGTTTGATGTCTAATCGGCCGCTTGCGTCGCATGACATTCCTTTTCAAATATGTCAAAAGACAACTTTCAAAAATTAAATCATTTAATCAAACAATTTTATAAACAACTACGTAGCCCTGATTTCTCATTTTTTATTAGAATACGTAGGACCAAAGTTAAGCCTTGTCGGGTCCCTTTTAATCAAAAAAATAATTTTTCTTCAATATTTTCTTATTTATGGGAAAAATAAATATTTAAAATAAACACATCTCTTTAGCAAATTTAATTAAAGGTACCGCCTTTGGGTGGACGTGGTAGGGTGCTAATACCTTCCCTACACGTAACCGACTCCCGGACCCTAAATTTGGTTTTCGTAGACTTTATTTTGTTTTTATGGTTTTCCATAGTTTTCCAGAATAAACTATGATGGCAACTTCTAATCTCTTTTTCCATACCAATTTATTTTTAGTTCGTCGTCCCGTCGCTAGAGAGTCAAGCCTATTTAATCGAATATGCGAAAGTGATGTGTTAAATTTAGATGTTTTGTTTTTACCTTTCTCAATTTATGTATATATTCATGTTGGTGTATGATATATTTGTGGATATTGAACCTTAGGGTAGAAAAAATGTTTTTGTATGGATCTCTTTTGCAGGTGGGGGTTTAGGTTTGCATTTTTTCTCTCCCTTCACACACTCACCTTATATTTTGTACATGACATGAGCGCGGCCCTATACCCGGGTCTGAGTAGCTTAAAATTAGAAGGGGATTTTGTAGTAGTGCCACAATGGATGTACTTCCCAAGTGGTCATTGTGAGAACCCCGACTAGAGTCTGTTTGCTTCATTTGATACTCTCACATCGTGTTGTTTACCAACTATTGTGAGAAATGTCGTGAAGTGGGCCATAACTCTAGTGACCTTTTATCCTTAGGACATAGGAGACTATCCTGGTGAGCACATATACATACCTTAATCCTATGATGCGCTTGAACCTTATAAGGCACGAAAGGGAGATGTGTATTCCTATAATTCCTTTTCTGTTTATTTTATTTTATTTTATTTTGTCTTTTATTTTTATTTGTATTTCTTGGTTTGTATTCTTTTCTTTGGGTTGTAATAACTTATGTAAATTATTCATAGCATCATGTAGTCTGTAATTTTTTTCTTTTTTCTTGTACATTTTCATTGTATCTATTCTAAGTAGAAAATTATAAAGTTGTGTCATTTTCTTGGAGAAGAAATGGAAATTAATAGGGAATCTGGAGTTGGAGAGCATTCTGGTTCAGAGTCACTAAAAAAGAAGCAGTCAATTAGAGCAAAGGAAGGAAACTTGACTTATCTTCGAGAGTTGGTGGGGAAGATGAAGACTATCCAAAGGAACAATTTTCGAAGGAAGTATGAGAATTTACTGAATCTTCTAGAGATTGATACTCAGGTTCCAACTGTTACTGCTTTGGTCCAATACTATGATATGCCGCTCTGGTGCTTCACCTTCAAGGATTTTCAATTAGTGCCGACAGTAAAGGAATTTGGGGATATTCTAGATCTACCATTAGAAGGCAAGATTCCTTACAAGCATACAACGCAAAATACATCTGTTTCAACACTAGCAGGAATCTTGAAGATACACCCTACAGAGTTAGAAGGCAAAATGATTACGAAAGGAACCATCAAAGGCATTCCTTAGGGGTTTCTAGAGGGACATCTACGCCAATTGGCTGATAAAGACATGGGGGAAACCTTCATGGATGTGTTGGTGCTCGTTCTTTATGGCATCATGATTTTTCCAAGCATCGATAACTTTGTTGATCTCTCAACCATCAATGTTTTCATAGCATATAAGATCAATGTAGAAAACCCAGTCACAACAATTTTAGCTAATGTTTATGGAAATTTGAATATGTGTTATGAATCTAAGAAGAAGAAGTTGTCATGTTGCTTGCCAATATTATATAAATGGTTTACTTCTCATATTAGTCCAAATTACAAGCCAACAACTGAAGGAGCGCAAGAATGGGCGTGTTTTTTTGCTAAGTTACATAATGGAATGATCAAACGAGAGGTATCCTGACAGCAGAGATCACATATCATACACTGTGGGGAGTACCCAAATGTACCTCTTATAGGAACCAAATATTTTGTTAATTATAATCCGATATTAGCACAAAGACAATTTGGATATCCTATACGAGGTGCACCAAATCCAGAATCTTTGGTTGTAGTGTAGAATTGCTATGAAGAAAGGACCTCTAATGATTTACTCTGGCGAATTAGAAGTGCTTGGGGTAGTGTGGTGCGTGCAGAAAAAGACTCTAGGTCGTAGGTAGTAAATGAGAAGACGTCTTATCAGCAATGGGTAATGGATAGGGTTAAAGTGGTGAAGCTACCATTCAAACCAGTTGCCTTCATGCCTGAACAACAAGATATGGAGAGTGAGGAAGTCAAAACCCTTAAGGAAGAAATAGAAAAGATGAAGCAGAAAAATGGTAAGCTTGTTAATGATCTTCAGAAAGCTCACCATGAATATATAGATCTCAAACATGACATTGAAGCCAGGATCAGAACTTGTGATGTATTAATAAAGAAGCAGAGAGAGGAAAGAAACCATCACTTTAGAGTACAACAAGATCTCGAGGCAGCTAACAAAGAGCTAGCTTTGAGAGGCAAAGAGAAGAAAACGGTGGTATTGTCTGGATGTGAGAAAATTGCATTATGTGAAGAATTGGCAAGAGACAAAAGGGAGGCCTTAAACAAGCTGCGAAATGCACAGGTTAGGATTAAGGAAATGGAGCAACAGACAGAAAAAATGACAGCAGCTTATGAGGCAAAGCTAGAAGAAGAGCGTTGGTATAAAGCAGAGTTAGAAAATGACATACAGTACAGGAATAGAGAGTTTGAGAGACAGATGAAGGATACAGTATCAACTTATGAAGCAAAAGTGGCTGAGGAGAGTTGGTACCGGGCAGAGTCGGAGGAGGAAAATCAGAGATTGATAACTGAATGTGCTTAGTTAAAAGGAACTGCAGAGTATTGGAGAGGATGTTTTTCAAAGTTAGCAGCTATAGCTAACAGAGCAATTGAAGATGTACCCAGGATTTTAACTGATGCTGAGATTGCAATGCCTATATTCAATCCACCAAAAGAAATTGAAGATTTCCTCGGTTATTGCAGAGAGCTAGTAGGGGAAATGAAGAATATAGTGGCTAGAGCTCGAAGTTGATGTTTATGCTTTCTTTCTTTTTCGTATTGTTATGAACTTCTGAACATTGTGGATTTTCTGATGAATCGACTACTTTATTCTGTGTTAATTTCTATTATTACTCGCAATGTTATTCGCATAGCTTTATAGTTTCTAGCTAGAATGTTTGCATTTGCATTTTGTCTTTTCTTTTCCTTTTTCTCACTTCTCACTTCATTTGAAATTAAACAGAAGAGTGATAGTAAGTGAATACGGAAAAATTTCCGAGACACCCTTATAGAACTCGAGCAAATTCCAAAACAATGGAGGATTGGGAAAATGCACATGAGGAAGTGAAGGAAGAAATTAGCCAAGTGAAGGGTGAAATTAGCCAAATAAAGGATCAAATGGGTCAGATCTTGGAGGCATTGATGACTATGAAGAGTTCAGGAGAAAGTTTAGTAGTTGATGGTGGTACTTCCTACCCTCCAGGCTTTCATCCTCATGTATCAAGTGGACCTCCGGTTTACCCACCACATCATCTAGTGAGTCAAGGGACATCATCTCAAGCTTTTCCACCTTATGGCTTACCCTTGGGTTACACACCTCCAATGGCAGAGTATGTAGAGCAAGTTAAGAATCCGTTTTCTGGTGGTAATACAAGCATACATGTTTCATCACCTAATGAGCAGTTCCAAGTGTCAACTGGGATGGTTGATTTTAGGAACCAGGTACACCTAAGAGAAAGTGTGGTTGGAATCACAACCTACACAGATCCTAAGGTATCGATTCCACCACATGTTTCGACTATATGTGTGGGTTTAGAAGAAAAGACACTAGCTCAAGTGATTTCATCGACTGAGAATAACAAGGGAAAGTTAGAGATATTGGAGGAAAGACTACGGGCTATTGAAGGGAATAAAAGTTATGGATTCAGTGATGCTGTAGGCTTATCTTTGGTCCCTGACGTGGTGATACCCCCTAAGTTCAAAGTGCCTGAGTTCGAGAAATATAGGGGGACTACGTGTCCAAAAAGCCATATAACAATGTACTGTCGAAAGATGGCTGGCCATACTCATGATGAGAAATTGTTTATCCACTTTTTCCAAGATAGCCTAGTTGGGGCAGCGTTGAATTGGTACATGCATCTTGAGCCGACTCATATTCATTCTTGGGTGGATCTAGCTGATGCTTTCATAAAGCAATATAAATTTAATATGGATACAGCACCAGATAGAATAAAATTGCAAAATATGACAATGAAGAAAAATGAAACTTTCAAAGAGTATGCGCAGCGTTGGAGAGAGATAGCTGCCCAGGTTGAGCCACCACTATATGATAAGGAGATGGTTACAATGTTTGTGAATACATTATAGCCGCCATTTTATGAGCATATGATTGGGAATTGGAATATATCTTCTAATTTTGCGGACATCATCATCATTGGTGAAAGGATTGAGATTGGGATAAATAATGGTATAATTGCATATGGCCCGCCCGCGACTGCAAATACAAAAAAACCAGGTTTCAATCAAAGTAAGAAAAAGAAGTTGAAGTTCATGCCGTATCCGCATGGGATAACCGTACACCTACCAAATACAGCCTGTTTCAAACAATCAGTTGCAACCTCAGAAAGTGACTGCTAGTGATAGTGAGAACCCGGGTCAAAGTACTAATACAAGAAGGGAGAGGAAGTTTATTCATTTTACTCCCATTCCTATGACATACACAGAGTTGTTACTAATGCTTCTTCGTAAATCTTTTGTTGCAATTTGCCCAATGAAGCCACAACAACCTCCTTTTTCCAAGAGTTATGATCTAGATGCTACATGTGACTACCATGGAGAGGTAAAAGGGCATTCGACAGAAAGGTGTTTTCCTCTCAAATATAAGGTACATTCTTTGATTAATGCGGGGTGGTTGACATTCAAAGAAGATAAACCTAGTATTGAAAATAACCCTTTGTTAGGGCATGAGAAGACTTCAACAAATGCTATTGAGGTCAGGGAGAAAGGGTTGGTAAGAAAAGTGAGTGAAATTTGAAGCTCTATGAAATTCATTCTTGAAGCACTATTAGAGAGGGGGCTAGTAAAAAGCGAATATGATCTAAGTAATGCATGTGCATTCCATCCGGGTGCCGAACATTCTATTAATGATTGCGTGGAGTTCAAGCTAGAGTTGCAAAATCTAGTTGATAAGCATTTCCTGCAAGTTTTTCATGGAAAGAAGGATGAGGAGGTATTGGCCCAAACTGATGAACAATCCAATTTAACCACGCCTTTAGTGATTCATTTCACTAGACCTGCACCTTCTTTCATGGAACAAGGAAGGCAATCCATAGTGATAAAAACGCCCTCCTCTTTTCCTTATGAAAGTGATAGAGCTTTTCCATGGAAGTATGGAGTACATGAATTGGGTGAGGGACAACAAGTTGAAAACACTTTTGTGCATGAAGGTCCAATTGTTGAAAATATATCAGGTCTTGGTGGGATAACAAGGAGTGGTCGTTTCTTTACACCACCATATCTAAGGAAGGAAGCATGCCATAGAAGTAAAGTAAATGATGGAATTGAAAAAGCAAAAGAGATATTAAGAGAAAAGACGATACAAGATGAGGAAGAATGTAGAAAAGATAAACAGTTTCAAGAAAGGAAGATTTTCTGGTGAGTGGTCCTTCATCTGCTCGATATATTGAAACAACAGAGGAGGCTCTTGAGACGGCTTTTCAAGCTTTGGAAATAATGGGGAATACGTATGTTAAACCATTTCAGATAAATCCATATTTGTCATGTGCCTCTCTGATGATGGCAAGGGTTATGTTGAGAGAAGGTTATGAATATGGGAAAGGCCTAGGCAAAGTTGGACAGGGACCAATATTTCCACTGAAAATTGTTGAGAACAAGAATAGATACGGCCTGGGATACAAGCCTACTAAGGAGGATAAAAGAAGATTAATGGAGGAAAAGAAAGAACGAAGCTTAGCTCGCTTGCAGGGTCGTGAGCCAAGGGTAGGAAAGATCTCTATCTGTAACTTAAAGAAAAGCTTTCGTAGTGCTGGATGGATCAATGCTAGCCAAGTTGCAGTCATTGAAGATGAAATTTGAGGAAGGAAGTTCCAGTTTGGTGCAGCCCTGTCCTCCCAACATGTAGAACGATAATTGGAAGACCGTGAATTTACCGGTGGTGTTTAAGTTCAATCAAATGTAATGCTTGTTTTTTATTTTGTTTTTCTCCAAAACATTCTAGGATGTATTTATGGACTGGTTCTATTTTTCGTTTTCAGTTAATGTGATGTTCAATTATGTTTTCTTTCACTACATACTTTGTTTGTCTATTTATTTTCTTTTATAAATCCAAATAATGCAGATATGACAATGAATGTTTTGAAAATAATGATGTCAATATTCCTAATTTTAAGCACCTTATCGATAATATGGATGATGATCATGAAGACGATTGGGAACCTTCTTCTGAGTTATTAAGGTTAGTGAAACAAGAAGACCGAGAAAGAAAACCCTATCAAGAGATCATTGAAATACTTAATCTAGGGGATGAAAATGAGAGAAATGAGGTTAAAATTGGTAACAGCATGAGTAAGGAGGTACGAGGAAAATTATGTGATTTGTTGAAAGAGTTCAGAGATATGTTTGCCTGGTCATACCAGGATATGCCTGGGTTGGATACTGATATAGTGCAACATCAACTTCCACTTAAAGAAGAATGTCCCCAGTTAAACAAAAGTTAAGACGAATGAAACCTGAAATGTCACTAAAGATTAAAGAAGAAGTGAAGAAGCAATTTGATGCAGGGTTTTTAGCTGTAGCAAATTATCCTCAATGGGTGGCTAACATTGTCCCTGTGCCGAAAGAAAGATGGTAAAGTCCGAATGTGTGTTGATTATAGGGATTTGAATCAAGCTAGCCCTAAGGATAATTTCCCATTGCCACATATTGACATCTTGGTGAATAACACTGCTAGATTTTCATTGTTCTCTTTCATGGATGGATTCTCTGGGTATAATCAGATTAAGATGGCACCGGAAGATATGGAGAAAACAACATTTATTACTCTTTGGGGAACGTTTTGTTACAAAGTAATGCCATTTGGACTTAAAAATGCTGGGGAAACTTATCAAAGAGCGATGGTGACTCTTTTTCATGGTATGATGCATAGAGAAATCGAAGTTTATGTGGATGATATGATTGCTAAATTTGAATTAGAAAATGATCACATCGTTAATTTGAGAAAATTGTTTGAGAGGTTAAGAAAGTTTAAACTTAGATTGAATCCGGCTAAATGTACCTTTGGTGTAAAGTCAAGAAAGTTATTGGGTTTTATTGTCAGTGAAAAAGGTATTGAGGTTGACCCATATAAGGTACGAGCAATAATGGAGATGTCAGCTCCTAATAATGAAAAAGAAGTGCGAGGGTTTTTAGGCAGACTGAACTACATTGCTAGATTCATCTCCCAATTAACCTCCACCTGTGAGCCAATATTTAGATTGTTGTGTAAGAATCAAGTTGTGGAATGGAATGAAGATTGCCAGGCTGCCTTCGATAGAATCAAATAGCATTTGCAGGATCCTCCCGTACTGCGTCTGCCGGTATTGGGGAGGCCCCTCATTTTATATTTAACTGTGTTGGATGAATCGATGGGTTGTGTTTTAGGGCAACATGATGAGACAGGGAAGAAAGAGCATGCCATTTATTATTTGAGTAAAAGATTTTCAAGTTGTGAACAAAGATATTCTATGTTGGAATGAACTTGTTGTGCATTAACATGGGCAGCACATTGTTTACGTCAATATATGTTGAGTCACACTACTTGGCTGATATCTAAGATGGACCCAATTAAGTATATTTTCGAAAATGTTGTTATCAGAATATGATATAGTCTATGTGACTCAAAAAGCTATAAAGGGAAGCGCTTTAGCAGAATATCTGGCTCAACAACCCAGTGAAGATTATCAGTCTATGCAACCTGAATTCCCAGATGAGGACATTCTTGCCCTATTTGGTGAAAAGGAGGGTAGCCATGATGAGAAGGCTTGGATATTACTGTTTGATGGAGCATCCAATGCACTTGGACATGGAATAGGGGTAGTGCTCATCTTGCCAGAGAATCATTACATTCCGATGACAGCAATATTGTGCTTTAGTTGTACCAACAATGTTGCAGAATATGAAGCATGCACCATGGGTATTTTGGCAGCTATCGAGTCGAAGGTGAAGGTGTTGGAGGTGTATGGTGACTCGGCATTGGTGGTTCATCAGTTAAAAGGGGAATGGGAGACTAGAGACCAAAAGTTAATCCTTAATCCCTTATCAATCATACATTAGAGGATTGATGAAGCATTTCGATTCCATTGAGTTCTATCACATTCCACGAGAGGATAACCAATTAGCTGATGCTTTGGCCACCTTGGTGTTAATGTTTGAAATTAGTCAAGATAAGGAAATGTCGATGATTAAGATGAGGAGTTATGAACAACCAACATACTGTTATTTAATGGAAGAAGAATAAGATGGTAAGCCTTGGTATTTTGATATAAAGCGTTATCTTAAGAGCCGAGAATATCCTGAAACAGCTTCTGAGAATGATAAAAGAACCTTGAGAAGGTTAGCTTCAAGTTTTATTCTAAATAGGGATGTCTTGTATAAAATAAATCATGACATTGTACTCCTCAGATGCGTCGATGCAAGAGAAGTAGGGTTGATATTAAAAGAAATTCATGAAGGAGCTTTTGGTACACATATGAATGGGCACTCTATGGCTAAAAAGATTTTAAGAGCAGGTTATTTTTGGTTGACTATGGAGAATGATTGTTACATGCATGTGAAAAAATGTGAAAAATGTCAGACCTATATAGATAATATTAATATAGCTCCTACAACCTTAAATGTTCTATCTGCACCATGGCCATTTGCGATGTGGGGAATAGATGTTATTGGAGCCATAGAGCCGAAGGCGTCAAATGGACATCGTTTCATTCTGGTTGCAATAGACTATTTTACCAAATGGGTGGAAGCAGCTTCTTACGCCAATGTGACTAGAAAGGTGGTAGTAAAATTTATAAAAAAGGAGTTGATATGTCGATATGGGTTGCCTAATAAAATTATCATTGATAATGCAACTAATCTAAATAATCAAATGATGAAAGAGTTATGTAAAGAATTCAAAATTCAACATCACAATTCGTCTCCTTATCACCCGAAAATGAATGGGGCCGTTGAAGCTGCTAATAAGAATATAAAGAAGATTTTGCAAAAAATGGTGATTACATATAAAGATTGGCATGAAATGCTTCCCTTTGCTCTACACGGATATCGTACATCGGTATGGACCTCAACTGGTGCAACACCTTTCTCTTTGGTATATGGGATGGTAGTGGTCCTTCCTTTTGAAGTAGAAATCCCATCTTTGAGGGTGTTAATGAAAACTCAGTTAGAAGAAGCAGAATGGGTACATGCTAGATTTGACCAACTTAACTTAATTGAAGAAAAAAGGTTAACAGCAGCTTGTCATGGTCAATTGTATCAGAGAAGGATGAAAAGGGCATTTGATAAAAAGGTTCGTCCAAGAGAGTTTCATGAAGGTGATCTAGTCTTGAAAAAGATTTTGGCTATACAAAAAGACCACAGAGGGAAATGGACTCCAAATTATGAAGGCCCATACGTAGTGAAGAAGGCATTTTCAGGTGGTGCGCTAGTTCTCACAAAAATGGATGGGGAAGAGTTACCTCTACCTGTCAACTCAGATGCAGTAAAGAAGTTCTATGCATAATGATCTGATAATGATTGGGAAATATTGACATTGTTCTTATGGTTCATTGTATTATGCTTTATTGTAGTCAAAACTAGATTTTTATTTCTTTGTAATTTTGTTTTACGTTCTTTTGTAAGTGTCTTTTGTCATCACACTGAGCTTTTTGAAATAAAATACCATGGGTTTAAATCATGAAGT
Organism: Vigna unguiculata; assembly: GCF_004118075.2. Taxonomy (NCBI): domain Eukaryota; kingdom Viridiplantae; phylum Streptophyta; class Magnoliopsida; order Fabales; family Fabaceae; genus Vigna; species Vigna unguiculata. Next base: position 12,212,750 of record NC_040286.1, on the reverse strand, counting down.
ACAAGTCATTTAGTATAGCCTAAAGTGGTTCTTGAAGGGTGTCATGGAAGTGAGCAAAATAAATAGAGAAGATCACAAGTCAAAATTGTTTGACTATGTAGTTGAAAATACATTGCATCGCTAGAAGAGGTGAAAGAAAGTGAAGAGAGAGTTAATTAGAGTGAGGAGATATGGTTCATGTTTTGTGGCATTGAGGGTAGCGGATCAAATACTTCCTATTTTGAAGCATTTTTACACTCATGTCGTTTGAATCCCCCAATTCATGAAGATTTCCCTAAGATAAAGGATTTGCCAAAAGAAAAAAGAATATAAATAGTATGTTGGGGCACATTTTTGATAGCCCTGTTTGACTAAAAAGGCTGTTCTGAGTTAAAAAAAAGTAACTAAGAGAGAGAGAGGGAGAAGAAAAAGAGAGTTATACACACAAACAAAAATAAACAGTGATGTGTGTCTGATGCCATTTGTTTTTGTCACTGAGTTAGCTCTTTGAAGAGAATGGGGCAGTCAAGATTTAAAATGATGTGCAGCCATCTTTTTCTTATCCAAAAAATGATTTAAAATATGTTTCCATTGTATCCTCTTTGAGTCAAAAAATAATAATGTTTCCCAAAAATACCTCTAAATAAGGATCATCAACATGTCAAGAATTGCAAGGCTATTAAAGGGACTCAATAAAGTGAAAAAAGTATTTCAATAGAAAAAAGCCAAAAGTCGAAAATTCAAAGAAAATCATAAAGTAATGGCGAAAAAAAGAACTTGAGAAGGAAAAGTTAAGAATGAAGAGAACTTTAAAAGTTCAAGACCCTAGGTGATAGTCGAGGTGATAATCTTGCAAAACGATCTTTGTTACAAAATGTAAAAGAAAAAGGGAAAAAACTCAGTCAGTTCTTAAATGTAGTCAAAAGTTTTTGAGGCAATCCTTTTTCGACATAAGTTTTTTGAAACACGTTGTTGCCACAAGATTGCATCAGCTATGTAACACCTATCCACAGGTTCAAACATACATGAGATGTATTGTGCATCAAGAAAGAGAATGTAAGGTATACGATGCTCTCATTCTGCTCAAAGATTTGCCTAATCCCTCGTGATTCTAATATAGAGTGTGAGGTGATAATGAGAAAAACAAATTATGAGCATGCATTGAATTTGATGACTGCAAAAGCAAATAATTATAAAGACATGTGTCTTCTTAAAAAATGATGAAATGAGGAAAAGAAACGAGAAAAAATGAGGAATGAAATGAAAAAATGAATGAAATGAAAAATGATGATGACAAATGAATGATTGAGGATGAAAAGAAAAAAAAATGAAGAGACAAAGGTTCTAGGTGATTCATGCATAACATGCATTCATATTTTGTAAATTAGGATATCATACTCTCAAATTACTTTATATATATATATATATATATATATATATATATATATATATATATATATATATATATATATATATATATATATATATCGGGGCCCTCTACAAAGGTACTGGTCATTGATCTTTCATATCAAGGCCCTCTGCAAAAGCAATGGTCATTGATTTTCATACGTTTTCATATCGAGGCCCTCTACAAAGGTACTGGTCATCGATCTTTCATATCGAGGCCCTCTACAAATGCAATGGTCATCGATCTTTCATATCAAGACCCTCTTCGATGGAGTGGTCATTGATTTTCATATGTTTTCATATCGAGGCCCTCTACAAAGGTACTGGTCATCGATCTTTCATATCGAGGCCCTCTGCAAATGCAATGGTCATCGATCTTTCATATCAAGACCCTCTTCGATGGAATGGTCATTGATTTTCATATGTTTTCATATCGAGGCCCTATACAAAGGTACTGGTCATTGATCTTTCATATTGAGGCCCTCTGCAAATACACTGGTCATCGATCTTTCATATCAAGATCCTCTTCGATGGTTGCTGCTGAATACGTGGTTGCTGCTGAAGCAACAAGTCAAGCTATATGGCTTCGAAAGATATTCAAAGATATGGGAGAAAAACAAAGTGGACCTACTACAATCACCTGTGACAATAAATCAGCTATCGCAATGACGAAGAACCCAGTACATCATAGTAGAACAAAACACATAACAATTAAATATCATTTCATTAGAGAAGCAGAGACAAATATGGAGATCCAACTCGAGTACTGCACGACAGAAGATCAAATTGCAAATATTTTCACAAAGGCCTTACCAAGACCAAGATCTGAACTACTACGAGCTATACTTGGAGTTACTGAATTTGCATCAAGGAGGAGTATTAAAGTATAATGCAAATTCTAGAACAATCTAGAAAAATCTAAGATAGAGTTATTGAAATGTAATGAAACTTCTAGAGTATTGGAGAAAAGCTTAGGATAGGAAGAAAATTCAAGAACATTCTAATATGTAGAAAAATCTAGAACCATTTTCTCAAGTTCTAGCTAGAAGTTTCTAGAGTAATCTATGGGTCTATAAATACCCCATGTATCCTACCATTTGGAACATCAAGAACAACTAACACAACATCCAATATAACTACTCTCAACTACAAAATACACTTCTCCGACTACTACTTTTACACTCTATTATCTACACATTTTCTCTATCCCTTCAACTAACAACCTAAAAATACTATCAGATGACAACTTTCCAAAAATATCTGATTTCGGCTTAGCCAAATTAAAAGGAGAAAGCCTTAACGCCATACCATTATAGCATTCAACGCTCTAGGTGGAATCATTGAAATGGCAGCGATAATCATTACCAAATCCACAATGATCCTTGCAGACGAGAGGAAGCCATGAAAGTTAAAATCCATAAATCAGCGCTATATGCATCATGGTATAAGAATATCTATTTGTGTCCAAATCCCACCAAGATGTGGGAGCAACCAGCTTTACATCACAACCAACTTCTAAGTCCTTTGTTAATAGGTCACCGGCTATAGCGTATGTGTAACCTTTGGAGTCCCAATTCAGGCATTCACCAGTATCCACGTATTTTCGGTTCCCATTCACTCCATGGCTACAATTCAAAAACACTATATACTCGTAAAAAAAACTGCTTATAATCGAGAGATATGAAATATATGAGAGATATATGTGATATGTTATACGGAGGAACATATTGTTGTATTTTGATGATATATCTGATATATAGAGCAAAATATAACAAATATCAAGTATAAAATATTTAAAATATCTCACTCCTAATTTAAAATAATAACTAATTTCTAAAACTGAAATATTTTCTAAAAAGTAATTTAAATAAAAAAAGATATTAAGTAATATTCTCACCATTCCTCCTTGCTTAATATTTGTTTATTTAAATTTTATATCTTCGGATTTGATTCTCCATCTTTTGAGGCTTGATTTTCTCCTCTTTTTGTGCTTGTAATATTTGTTTTTATCTTTCTTCCATGGCATCACATATTTCTTCAATTTGGTATCATCTTTCATATTTCTTCTTATATTAACATCATCTTCTTTTTCTTTGTCTGGTGTGGATTTCATTGGAGTGGCATTAGACCTTTTGTGAATATTAGAATGTGAACCTCAATCTACTTTCTTTACTTGGACATCTACTTTCTTCCAAAGATATTTATCTTCTAATTTTGATCCTTTTTCCATACTCACTTTCTTTGTAGTAAATTCCTCCTTCATAAAATCCAGCGCAAATCTTTTGTCTTTCATGTGGACTTTGAATACTTCTATGTTGTTAGCATTTTTTAACACATATACTTTATTTTCAAAGGAGACCTTATAATCTTTCTCTAACAATTGAGCAACACTTAACAAATTCTGGATAATCTCAGGAACATATAAGACATAAAAAATTAATTTGATACCAGAATGAGTTTTAATTGAAATTGTTTATGTACCTTTCACAACAAGTTGTTCTCCATTCCCAATTCTTACCTTGGAAATATTTGATTTATTCAGCTCCTTGAAAATTTCTCTATCATGAGTCATATGGTTTGTGCAACCAGTATCTATAATCCACTCTTTTGTAGATTCGTTGGTTGTGATAGATGATGTTGTAAGAAGTAGTTCTTCCTCTGATTTATCCTCCTCTGATTTATTCTCTAGAATCTGAATATCTTCTTGAGAATCTTTAGATTTGCATACCTTTTCCACATATCCCAATTGACCGCATTTGTGACATTTGACATCTGGCCTCCACCAACACCAGTTGGGTTGATGACCTTTTCTCTTGCAATGGGGACAGGATGGAAAAACCTGTGTGTTGTTGTATTTGCTCCTTCTATTTTTCTTGACTATGAGAGCATTCTCTTTAGTGTAATTTAAATTACCTTCAACTGCCTCATGATCTTCTCTCATCAATCTTCGTTGTTCTTGTGCTTGCAAGGCATGTATCACCTCTCTAAAGGTAATTGTAGACAAATCTTTTGTGTTTTCTAAGGAAACAATAGATGCCTCATATCTTTCTGGCACCGTCACCAGAATTTTTTCAATCAGTCTGGAATCTGAAAACTCCTTTCCCAAAAATTTGATCTTGTTGGCAATACCCAACAATTTGTTTGAGTATTCTTTAATCGTCTCAAACTCTTTCATTCTTTGCATCTCGAACTCCCTTATCAAGTTCAAAACTTTCATGCCTCGAATCTTCTCGTTCCCTTCATATTCTGCTTTCAAGTATTCCAAATTTCTGTAGGAGACTTTAGAGTCATGATCCTAGTCATAATCATTTGTGAAACATTAAATACAATGAATCAACAAATGAAAGTCCCTTTTTTATTGGAAATTAAAGTAGAGGTGTTTTGGCAACATTAAATACAATAGTTTCCTTTAAAAACTGTTTAACTTCTTAAACAGTGTAAGTAAAGCACTATTAAGGTTCCATTAGTCTCTTTATCTTCTCACACTCATTTTCAACAAATTTACTTAATAATTTTTCTCTTCTAGAACCCCTCAGGATTCTACCTGACAAAGATACAAAGCACTAAAGTTTAATATCAGAAATGGTATAAATATACATCATGGTAATTGAATCAAGATTCAAAACATTGATTGGAAAGCCTATTTTTCGAACTATTGATCAAATTGTCTCATGAATCTAAAGTTCATTACCAATAATAATAACATTAAAATCGTATACACAACTAACATTGAGTATGGAAGCATGAATTCATGATTAATAATAGAAAGACACATCAAGGAACAATTTAACATGAAGAAACATATCAAAGTCAATACATAACCCGTCCCAGTTAGATCATAGGACACATCAAGTCATGATTCAGATTCAGCACCACATTTCCTTCAATATTTGAGGGTGGATTGATCAAGTTGAGGGCCAATTATTCGGATGAATTATCAAAAAGCAGAGGCAGTTGCATCCTTCAGAGCACCAACTCTGTAGAATCGAGATCAAAATATCAGTGAGTTCGAGAAGATTGATAATGAAGAAATGATGAATGATAAAAGGGAGTAGTTACTTAACATGGTTTAATGAGTAAATGTTTCAGAGAGCATATGCACACATGATATACTGAGATAACAATGGCACACATTCACATCTCACTAAAATTCATATTTCAATTTCATTATTGGATGCACCTGGTGTCACTTTGAACAATTAAAAAAATTGTTGCCAATTTCATCGATACATATTAACATGTAATAGAAACCAATAACATTTTAATCCATAAAGACATGTAAAGACACCTTCACAAATGACAACCAGGCATTAAAACAATTTCAGTAACCCGTTTAAAGAAAAAAAAAAACCTTTGTGTTCAAGATTCATCACACCCAGTCAAATGTAGGAAGCATTGTGTATTTACAAAGGAATTGCAATTCATCATACCTAGTACCACAAGGCGTTCTTCCAAATCCTCTTGGTACCTTTCCTTCTTGTTCTTCTTACTTACAAGAATATGTGCATCAAAACAAACTACTTTTGTTGAATAATGTATTTACAACAAGTCTACAAAATTTGAAGATGCCGAAAGCAAAAGGCAAGTTCAAAACACATTATCCAACAAATCATCAAACTCATGTATAATTCGAAAGAAACTTTGACACACCTAGGTTCAAGATTTCAACTCGCCAAAAATTCATTCCCTCCACCTAAAACTCTTAATCACCAAGAACTAGTTGGGAACCCTAAACCATAAAATTAATTAGCAAATGGGGCTTTAATCAACAATGTAGTAAATGGGGCTTCAATCACTTACTTGGATGCTTCAAAAATGGACCTGGTGCGAACAAAAACCCATCGCCTCGCAAAGTCCAGGTTTTGCCAATTAACGTGCTCCCAGTCGTGCCTCTTAACCATCTCCCCGTCGTAGAGAAGGGAGTCATTGTTCGAAGTGAAAAGGGCAACGTTGCGCTCTTCTTCGAACTTTGGAGTTGTTCACACGGAAAGGGGTTGTCACTCAAGCTCACAGAGAAATTCAATGCTTGCTCAAGCCGTGTCGCTCTTGCAGAACCTCGTCGCTCAAGCTACTATTCATTCGCCTTCGCACTCGTTCTGTCTCAAACTCGTGTTTGGGAAGAAAGGGGAACTCAGACTTGCAGGAAAGAAAAAGTGAACTCTTCAAATTTTCCCACCTAATATTAATATAAGTAAACCTAAGAAAAAAATGTTTTTTAATATTGTATAACATTTGCGTTCACCATCTGACGTCGTTAATTTCATTTTTATGCGTCAGTCATCCAACGCAAACGATTTTATCTCTTATTTGTCGGCTAAACTAACGCCACACTAAAATTACAAATAAAAGCATTTTATTAAAGTTGGCTGGTATGTTTTTGAATTATTTTTTTTATTATAGTCGAATTTGCGTAGGTCAAATTGACGCCTTTGCGTCCTGAACTAATCCAACGCATTTTTTGGAAGCTAAAACTAAAACATTCTTGTAGTGAGAAGACAATAACAACCCCTCTCCTTTAGAGGAGAAACTAATATTCTCTCTTGGAGGAGAAACTAATATTCTCTCTTAGAGGAGAAACTAATATTCCATTAATTCTTCTCTCAAGTAAATAAAGCAAAAAGAATAGAAAGGGAGAGACTTTTGGGATGATTTCCTAAGGAAACAACAGGCTCCTTTTATAACATTCAAAGTAAGCTCCAAAGTAAGTTTCGATCGATGTGGGACTTCTTTTCTCACAATCTCCCACTTGAAGATTTTGATGAAATTAATCAAATCTTCACACCATGTTTTATTCTCTGCCTTCATGTTGCTTATTCTTCTGATAGATTTCAGTAGGATCGAATCCACGTAGACTTCATTGACACATAATTCTGATCCTCCGAAACGCAATGCAACACCTGAGGTTCCTTCTAAGGACCTATTGTCAATACTTCACTGCTCTCCACCAAACCTGCTATAACGTACTAACCACTCCCACTATTTATGCAATGTATGGTCTTGTACACATCATAACATTCATAAGGTTGTCCACCACCGATGCATGGTACTCGAGACTTCTCCATCCTTTCTGCTTCACTGCTAGGACTCATACGTGAGGAACAACTGATAAAAAATGGGGTAGAAATTGGCTTACAATTTTCCATGTTGAAGCGCCGCAAGATTATCAGTAAGTATTTCTTTTGAGAAAGCCAAACATTCCTATCTTTTTTGTCTTGGTGAATTTGCATCCCTGAAATCCTTGTTTGTTGGTTCCAAGTCCTTCTTCTCATACTTCCTAGCCAATTATGCCTTAAATTCCTAGATTTGAACTTTGTTGGGGCCTACCTCCAACATGTCATCCACATATGTAACATCCCTAGGGAATATTACTTAAAAATAAATATTAAAATAAATAATTTCATTAAATAATCATCTCGATAAAAATCCCAACGCGGGAAAATTTTATTTCATTAGGTTAGCGCGCCAAAACTCATAACTAATTCATAATTCATTACAAGTTTCCAAAATTTGCATTTAAAACATAAATTACAATTTAGTAAAACCCTAGCACTACTCCCATGCTAGCCCTCACTCCGCCATCTGAGCATCCTCAGCACCACCTGTATCAACATCTGCTCCCGTGTAACGAATTACACGATCATCGCCACACACAAACAGAAAGGGTGAGCTGAGAAAATAAAATAATAAGCATATAATCACAGGATAGATCATTTACCCATCTTAATCATTATCTATAAATCTTGGCCAAGACCCTAACCCCAAGACTTAACAGTCTTCAAGTCATACAATTGGTTAGCCTTGGACTCGGGAATCTGATGCTCACACGAACCTACCCGCTCGTGGTCCTGCCTCTACGAACCTCCCCGCTCGTAGTCCTGCTCTACGGACCTACCCGCCCGTAGTCCAACACATGTGATCCACCAACCCCCGTACCTCCCCGTACGTGGCATCTCTCAACGTGAGCACGGAACATATGAACCTCCCCGCTCGTATCCCCACGTGAGAGTCACTTGATATGAACCTCCCCGCTCATATCATCACATGTCACACCATCCATGAACCTACCCGCTCATGGCACAACACCTCCCGATCCAAGCAAAGCATCATTGTCAGTCAAAAACAACACACCAAGTGCAAGAACAACAGCGTTTCCGCCTGGCCCGGCCCATACGCCGCCAGGCGAAATTGCTCCAGACCGCCTGGCGGTACTCACCTCCCGCCAGGCGCCAGCGTTCTCCCAGACCCCATTGTTTTCTCGTCACCGCCTGGCGGAGCACACCGTGCCGCCAGGCGCCTCTCAGTGCAGACCCTCTCACGCTAAGGCTATCGCCTGGCGGCTATCAGTAGACCGCCAGGCGCCATACCAGAAGCATTCTGCAGCTGGTTTTGGCACTCAATTCAGTTGATTCTGCATTCAAAAATGACTCTAAGGAACATTTCTTATTGGTTCTATCACAAACCTATTGACTTTACAATCATCCCGCTATCATTATACTTTCCTATATCTCATTCTTGAGACGTTTCATCCTCAACCTTTGATTCACTAAGACCTCTCCTCTAGAGTAATAATTCAATAATTTTTAAGAGATTACCCCATCCTTTGCATTCAACTCACTTCACCCTACAGGATGGTCCTATCATCACATTAGACATACAGACTTATCTTAGCTAATTGGTTAGTTTTATTGCCACATATCCAAGGTACACCATTCGCTACCTAACTTGGGTATTTTCCCCTTGTCATCATTTGCTTACAACGGTTTATCCTTTACCACCAAAATTTCCAGTACCTAATGGCCTCTTTATATCTCAATTCTCTTTCCGCACATTGGCGTACCTATAATATCACGAATTCTCACTTCCTCCACCCTTACCCTCCAATTATACTGGATTTTGCCCCATTACGAGTTCACCCTTCACCTTTCACTCCGCCACTGCCCCAGAGACCCCAACAGTCCCAAATCACTCACTGGCGCCTAGCGGCCACCATTACGCCGCCAGGCGGCACATCAGGCCCTGAAACAGCTCCCTAATTTCCATACTTGCACAGCCCATCAATTTCTCCAGAACTTGATCAAACACCCAATTACCATTGAATATAACACGTATATAGCACTTCCCACATGAATTACTAGAATCATCATCGAATTATATTATACCCGATATAACAACTACTTCTAATCAACACATCAAAATTCAGAATGACCTTTTGATCTCAATCACAAACCCTCTCTGCCCATACTCCAATTAATTCGCAACACCCAAACAGTCAAGATTACAATCACTATATGCAATCGCAGAACATCGGAAAACAATGGAGAGTTCATGATTTCACAGAATTCACAACAACACAAAGAAACAATGATAATCGTTATGCATCGCCTGGCGATCCCGGACTCACCGCCAGGCAGTTCATACCAGAAATCCAAAAACGGGGACAAAATTAACGTGCCGCCTGGCGGCATATGCATGCCCGCCAGGCGGTTTCTGGGCAGAACCCAGAATTTCCAGAAAACAGCGTCAGACAGAGGGGAAAATTCATACATTTACACATGGCAGCACAAAACTAATCGATCACAATTATAAACACACAAAGCAACTCCCCTAACCTGGATTCTTTGCCTAAATTCGAATTTGTATGCCTATCCTCTCACTAAGCCTCCTTAGCCTTTGTTTCCAGTCCAAGCCTTGGTGATTTCAGCCCAACCACTTCTCTCAATCAGTCCCAAAACTCAGAAAAAGCCTCTGCTTATGAGTACCACGAACCCTCACTGCTATTTCCTCTCTTTTAACCCTTGCTCTTACTATCTCTCTCCCTTAATTACTCCTTTAGATGCTTATACGAATTTTTAAATAAAAAATGATATTAAGGTTAACCAATTTGCTTAATTAACCCTCTATTTTCCAGCCCTTAGGTTACCCCTCCTTGGCTGCTAAGTCTTTAACCTTCCACATTCATGCACAAGAAAAATTTGGCAAAAAGGAATTATTTAGTTCTCACCAAGGTTTGAACCCCCTCTCATGCACATACCAAACCAAAGCCAAACCACTCAACCAATCCTTATTTCATGCTAAATCCTACAATTGTAAGAGTTTATCATCATCCACACGAGTTCAATATATAAGCACACAAAAACACATAATTTAAATAACATCCAATTAGCACACATAGGACTCGAACCCAAGTCCTCACACACAATAAAGTACTTTCAACCACTTGAGCTAGTACTCTTCCATGTCATAACTCATCGCATTTATTGCTTTAAATGTTCTCGCTACCCATTCTAATTAAATAATTAATTAAATAACTATTTAATTTTCCCGGATCTTACAACATACAACATCAATGGTCTAAACACCCATTTTGTTGTAACCGAGGCTTATGAAGGAATCAAATCTCTTGTACGAACACCTGAGCGCTCTTTTTAAAAATAGTATTGAGATTTGTTCAACCATGCAAACCAAGTTTTCTTGTTCTTTAACACCTTTTGGTTGGAGTATCATTTTATTTCTGCTTAACAATAACCTTATGGGTAGTGGGACCCATAGGTGGTACCCCTTCACATTGTTAGCATAGCCCAAGCACTTACTTTCCCTTAGTTTCAAGCTCTACTCGTGCTTTGGATTCCTTGAACTGGTAACAACACATTTGACTTCCTCTTGATGTAGTACACCCATAATCTCTTGGAGTAAACTTTGATTCTCCTAGTGATAACTCTGGTGATTCCCTTACATCAGAATGAACCAAGTCTTCTTGTGTTTTACTTTTTTCTGGTAGTCAAACTAGCAATCTGCAATCTATGACTCTGTTTGTTGGCTTATCACACAGTGCTTCTACATAGGTAAAACAACCTTCTTGTGCCCGAGTAAGAGATTACGTTCCGCATGGATTTGCAAACTTAACTCTAACTTATACCTAAGTTTACGATGTCACGTCAACATCGCTTTTTCTTGACTCGTCGATGCAACCATTGCATTAGCTTCTTGCATCGTTTCTCCTAAAAGCATATACACATCTGCCATGATCTTCTGAGCTATCATGACTTACCAGATCTCTCCTCTTCTTCACAAAATATCTTCGTCCTTCGAGGTACTTGTTGTACAACCTTGTGAGGTTGATGCCTCAGAGTTATTTCCTCCATTCTTCAAATGCCAACAATCTTTCTTCACATGCCCTCTTTTGCCACAATGGTAGCATTTGAGATGCTCCTTACTTTGAAATCTATCATGAAACTGACTCCCACTAGATCCACGTTTTATTGATATACCTCTCGTCATCACCAAAGCTTGCGTTTGCCTTGCACTTTCCACCATATCCTCTTTGTTCTTTCGCCTAGATTCTTCTTCAAGAATAGCTCCGACAACATCCTCAAAGTGTAGGAGGTCAGCAACGTTGTAATTTGTAATGTTGATGACAAGCTGATCATACGAATCAAGTAAACTCTATAGTAGAAGCTTCGCACGTTCATTTTCAATTATGTTGAAATTTGTCGCTGAAAGTTGGGCAAACAATGTATTTAGATTGTTGATGTGATCAGTCACCAATGTAGACTCACTCATTCGAAGAGTATAGAGTTTTCTCTTCAAGAATATTCTTGTGTGAAGTGACTTAACCTTGTACAAGCTTGAGAGAGTATCCCAAGGCTTGAGAGAGTATCCCAAATCTCTTTCACTGTAGTCTTCTCCGCCATGCTGGATAAAACCGCATCTGCCAATGCTAAGTGCAAATTTGCTATAACATTGTTATCTATTTCCTTCCATTTTTGATTTGTAATGCTCGCAGGTCTTTCTTCAATTGCCGCTAGACAATTGTCCTTTATCAAAATTACCTTCATCTTCAGTTTCCACAATGAGAAAATTTTCCCATTGAACCTCTCTATCTTGTATATTGTTGTCATAACTTTAAAACCGACTTATGCACTGCTCACTATGAATAGTACTATCTACTAGAACAATGGAGGCAGACCGTGAACCAATGCACCAGGTAATTCCGAACCAACAAATTTGATACCACTGTTGGGTATCATAGTACTAGCACAAGTACTCACAACTAAAATAAAAAATGAAAATAAAGGAACAAAAAGTACATAATATATTCAAGGAAAAGAAAAATTACATATCATTCTCTCTAATCCCAAGGAGAAAACAATGAAAACCCTCTCTTGGAAATAGGGAAAACTAATACAAGGAGAACCTCTTAGGAGAAACTAAACATTCTCTCTTAATTATTCTCTCAAGCCAATAAAGCAAAAGGAATAGAAAGGAAGAGACTTTTGGGATGATTTCCTAAGAAAACACCAGTCTCCTATTATAATATTAAAAGTAAGTCCTAAAGTAAGTTTCGATCGATGTGAGACTTCTTTTCTCACAGTTTGTTGGTTGAAGTCCAGGATCCGCCACACGGATTGTGAAATTATTGTAGTTAATGGCCTCCACATTAAATCTTCCGGATAACAAAGATAAGAGCGTTATATTGTTTCCACAAGATAGGTCATACCTGCTTAGTCTGCACAATTTTGGATCTCCTTTCAATCGGACTAGATAAGAGGCTGGGCAACCATCTTCTCCAACAATTTGGTGGAGTAGAAATAGAGTTGTCAAAATGGATAACCTGGCCCGACCGACTCAACCCACCACGGGTTGATCATTTAGTGAGTCAACCCAACCCGGCTCACTTTTTAGCGAGCCAAAAAAATTTGAACCCGGCCCGGCCCACCACGGGTTGGCGGGTTAAACAGGTTGGCTCACGAGTTCACTTAAAAAAATACAATTTTTTATTCTTTTTTCAATCAAAACTAAATCATAATTCTAATTAAAATCTAAATAAACTTTAATATAATCCAAATACAAAGCAAAATAAAAAAATACAAATTATTTATGTGTTGGCTAAAAAAAAACCTAACATGACCCAAATGTAAAGCCCAACTTAATAAAAAACTCTTGTGTACCATTTTATCTGCGGGTTGGTGAGCCAACGGGTTCGACCCGGATGAGTCGGGTTCTAGATGAGTCAGGTCAAAAATCAAACCGTATTAAAATTTGTAAAAGAATTTCAACCCAATCTGACCCGAATCTGTGGTGGGCCAGATTGGTTCGCAGATTCCAACCCATTTTGCCGGTTATAAGTAGAAATACCAATACAATCAACGTTCTCTGTCTCCGCATCATCATGCCTAATCTCTTGTCAGTGCTGTCCACAGAATCCAGGCTCATATTTAAAGCTAAATTTAAGGCCGTTCACTAGTGTAAAAAACACGTTTTAAGAATGTAAATTTAATTCCATTTATAAAAAAGCAAACTAAAAGCTAGTTATTGAAGTTTGACTAACATACTTAAGTAAATATATTTTTACATATGTTATCTTTTTTAAAATGTTATCTTTTTAATAGATTTAAATTAGTTTTTTTTTTTTAAATCTTGTAATTGTTTTTTAACCTACCGAAAAATTTGATACATTTATGCCAAACCCTTGAACCTTTTTCACTTCCAACAATATACTGAAAATTTAAGTTTCTTATTGAACAATAGACTCAAAATTTAAGTCTGCTGAATTTAAATAAGTAGTAAAACAGACATAAAAAAAATCCAAAATAACATAATTAAGAAACTTGTTTTGTGGTAGTGATTTGAGGTAACCCGGTCCAGGAAGAGACATAAAGTCTATTTAATTAGAGTTAAATGGTAGAAACTCATAAGTTAACTATTAGTGTTTGGCATACATGTCTATAAAACTAATGTTTTTAGGACAAAATTTAAGTTTATGTAACTATAATTTTCAATTAACAAAATAATTTTTATTAAAAAATTTAGTACTTTTATTTATTTTTTTAAAATTATATTTTTTTTGGACAAGTAATTTTATTTAAAATAATTAATTAACCAAATTTATATTTATTTGCTTTTAGATCAGGTTTCTTTTTTATAATTTTTATTATGTATAATTTTTACGTAAAAATATGTAATAAAACATTGGTTAATGTCGAATGTTTTTCTCTTTTAAATTGAATTACATACGAATAAAAGAAAACCCTGATAAATAGTGGAAGTAATGTAATAATGTATTACAAACTTCGAGAATGATATACAAATATTTGTTCACCTTTATTTGATAAATATTGTTTACACTATAAATTATGCATAGCACTAAAACAGAAGGTAGTAGCTTTTTCGTACCCTACTCATTAGATAAATATTTATTTGTATCTATATTTATATTTGTCGGGTATATGTTATGTGGGTATCTGCCTATTTTTTTCATATTCATGGGTATCCACGGATGTTTACAAAATTATTTAAAAAGTAAATATTTAATCATAAAATTCAAATAAAATAAAAAAATACATCAAATTCATAAATTTTAAATAAAGTTCAAATAAACTCAAATTCGTACAAGTCCAAATAATTATAAAAGTAAATATAAGATGACGTTCAACACAATGGAAATTCTTTAATTAGTGTTTTGATTAACAAGTCTACTTTCTCCGATTGATTCCTGAAAATTAAACAAAATAAACAAATAATAAATATTCTTATTTTGATTCCATCATTTGACAAAAGACTTAGAAAAAATTAGGTCAGAATGTTTTTTACTAATATATATATATATATATGAGGGTATTTTTGTGAATTAAAGTTTAGTGGGTACGAGTATCCACGGGTACAGATACTATGATACCCGTACCCGCTCCGTTAACATGCGGGTATCAAAAATACCCGTACCCACAAGTAGCAGGTATCTATTAATATTCATTTTCTATCCGTTACAAATTTTATCTGCTGATACCCGCGATACGAATTTTTTTCGTGACGACCCACTTATATTACGAGTAATGATATGTGTCCATTAAACAATTTTCTCTTATTGTAACTTTCATCATAATTTCCTCAAAAACCTCTCCTTTTATATACTTCTATGATTTTTGTCGAACACATAACTTTACATACTCTTTCTCAATGTATCTAATTTCTTAACTTATTTATTTCTCCTTATTAAAAATCTCGGCAACTATTTAAGTTTATTTAATTGTTTTTCTACATTGTTAAGTTTATTTAATGGTTTTATTTTTGTTCAATATAAGATAGTTTACCCAATTACCCCAATTATATTTATTGTAAAATGTGCTTAGGTTTAAGACAGTATAGTTTAGGACGTTGAAATTTGTTATAATTAACTTCAGCTCATGCTCATGCTAACCTGTGTCATTAGGTACTGCTTAAGGTATAACCAATGAGTATTGAATTTTTTAAAAGTTCATACATAATTGAAATATTAATGAATTTTGACTTGAGCAATTATTAATGCATTTTTACTTTGTTTAGAGAATAAAAATATTCACAAATATTATACATCTATAATTGATAAATTATTTGCTGCATAAAAAAAACGAAAAAAATAGTTAAATAATAACATTATTATATTTTAAGGTTGTTAAAAATTAGAATATAATTAAACGTAATTTTTTTTAAATTAACAGAAAATAAAATATCGTTTGTTTTTTAAGAAAAAATATAATTAACATAACATTATCTATATTAAAAAATATATATTTTATTCTTGTTAATTTTTTTATTTTTAATTATATTTTAATTTTTTAAAATATAAAAATATAATTATTTTATTGTTTTATAACTTTTTTTGTATCAAGTAAGTAAATTATCAATTACAAATATATAACACATGAATATTTTTGTTCTCTAAATAAAATAAAAATGAAATAATAATTATTAAAGTTATCATTCATTTAATATTATAGTTATTTAACAAGTTTCAACGTTTATCAATTATACTTTAAACAATATTAGCATTCTACTTTGGTTTATATCGGAAACTACAGAGAAAATATTTATTAGTCTTTATTTTTGAGTTTCTTGGAGCAAATTTATGTTATTTCTTGCAACTAACTTTTGTTAATGTCACAAGTACTATTCATTAGACTCTGGCTTGACTTTTGTGGATCATTACGCGTAGAAGATAATGTGAATAGGAAAATTTTAACTTATTATATACCCAATTTTCCATTACACAATTGGACTTGTGTGGCTGTGAATTTCCAAGAATTGATAAGGTGGTCTTGTATGAGTGTGACTCTCACTGAATTATTGTCTGGGGAAGGCAATCATTCACACTTATTCGCACCTAATTAAGGGACTTCATCTTTACTATAAAAGATATTGTTTGAAAATGTAGACTTTGGCTCATGAGAAATCATAAGTCTTTTTTATCTTTTCTGTGGCTTCTACTTCTTATCGAAAAAGTAAAAATGAAAAATGTAAATTAAAAGTGTTAGTATAAACTGTAGAAAAATGAGAGACGAACACTAGTAATTTCTGTGTATACAACCGGTATAGAAAAGACTTCGTATATCAGGTCTACGATAAGATAGATGATAAATAAATTTGTTCTTGTAGATATTATTCAAAATTTTTTCTGTTTTGATAGAAGATTTCAACATTGACTGGATATAAGTATAAGTATATGAGTATGAGAAATATCAATTTTTTTCAATTGGATATGAGGATGGAGATGTAAATGAACATATTTGTCCTATCCCTATCCCCATACCTACCATAATACCCATTTCGCATTATCTTGTCCCCGTTTAAATTATTAAAATATTCATAATTTTTTAAGTAACAAATATATATATATATATATATATATATATATATATATATATATATATATACACACACACACACTACACACTTTCTATTTTTTATATTATGTAATTGTTTGATTTGTCATGAAATTTCACATCTCCAAAATATTTTTCCTCATACCCCAATCTTTGTGCAACTATGTTCAAAGGATGTATGTTAATTATGTCTCACATTTGAATATTTTTACTCTTCTTTAATATTTTATTTTCTTTTTACATGAGAATGCTTAACACTATCAATGTAATTTTTTAATATCATAGACATTTCATTTACTAGGTAATATAAAAATCCTATATCTTTTGTTCTATAATTATTAATTTTTGTTTCATTTGAGAACTATTCTCTCTCCCTAAAATATTTTTTGTAATTTCTCAACCGTTCAACTAGGTTTTGAAAATTTTTCTTAAACCTCTAAGATACTTTTCATCTTATCATACCCTTAATTATATATTTGTTTTCCTTTATGCGATTTCATTCAATAGTCTATCAAATGTTTTTCATTTGATTATTATTTTAATATTTTCATTTATTGTTTGTTTTTATCATGTAGAATACTGCTTATATATTTTTTATATAATTATTTTTATTTTCTAACTCATTATCATACGTGTAATTTTATCATTGTAGTTGTATAAATAAATTTTATTTACTATAATATAATAATTTAATGTAATTGCCATGAATCGTTTTTATCACCATCCAATATATATTGAAGTTCAAAAGATGAAAGATTTATGTTAAATTTCAATTATTATTAATTTAATCTTTGTTCTTTGTTTGATTTCAATCAAATAATGTAATATAACATTTATTAGTATAAAAAAATAGATTTCATAAGCATTTAAAAAATTGAATTAAACAAACATTTAAAATATTTTTTAATTTAAATACTTGTTTTCCTTTTATATTTATTTTAAATATTTTTAAAATTTTATCAACTAGGTTTCATTAATCTTTGCAAATTTAATAAATATTTTTATTTTATGAAATTTTATTCGGTATTCTAATTTGAAATGTATACAATTGTATTTTCTTTCTAAATTTTTGATATTGAATATTTACTATTTTATAAAACTTAATTAATTGATATTGAAACAATAAGAAAAAGGCTATAGGTACGAGTATTTACCTATTACCCGGTTCAGGTTTTAAGACCCGGGAAAATTAACTAAATATATAAATATTTATGCAATAGAAGGAACCTTTATAGAAATTAATGTAGAGAGTTATGAGAAGGAATAATATTAATTTAAGTTGTTGAAAGTACTTGGTTATGTTAAGGGGACTTGGGTTTGAGTCTTGTTTGTACCATTAGTGTTTTTATTTATTATTTAATTGTTTTGCATGCATTCATGGTTGTGGGATACGAAATTATACATCCTTGTGTGCATGAAATGCTAAGAAACATGAATTGGCTTGTTGGTTGTGCATCTGCTTAGTAATTGTGCGAAGGTGAGTTCAAACCTTGGCTAATGTGAAATAACTTCTTTTCACGTGCCAGGTAGCACAGACTCTGTGGTTCTTTTTTGTGGGTTTGAATGGTGCTTTGGATGTGCAAATGTTTTGTAATTGTTTAACTCCTTGAGTTTTGTTACATGATTGTTGATGTAAAATAATGAAATGGCTACTATTTGACTTTAACCTGATGATTTGGCAATTACATGAGCTTGAGGTGTTGCGTGGGACTGGGGATAATGTGAAGCATGATTTTTATAATTGAAAGGGGTGTGATACCATGTGTGTTGATCTTTCATTTATGTATAGATATAGTCTGGAACACTGATGTTAGTTTTGAAATGGTTGAAAAGCCAAGAAGGGGGGGTTGAATTAGCTAGTTAAAAATTTAGGCTATCTTTTTGAAGTTAAAAACTACCTTTAATTGAATCAAATAGATCACCAAGTTAGGATGCAAACAGTACTGAACTGTACACTTTCAATCGATCAAAACAGAGTTAATTGATTGATTTTACTAAACAAATTTTGTTTTGGTATAATCAATCGATTGAAATAGAAAAACAGTTGACTGAAATACTGGGAAAAATGCAGAAATGCAAATTCGAGTTTTAAAGCAGAAACAATGCTCAAGAATGATCAAGACTAGTTCCAAATGATTATACAAACATGCTCAATGCTGCAGATGCCATGGAAACATGCAAGAACATGAAAAAGATGATTAAAGCACAAGTTCTTTAAACTTTAAAATGAAAATGCAAGAGAGAAAGGTCAGAGAAGAGAGGACACCACGAGATTTTTATACTGGTTCACTCAAACCTGAGCTACATCCAGTTTATCAAGGCAACCTTAGCTTGACTTTGCACTATTTCAAAAGTTTTACAAAGTATTCACCCTTACACTTCCAAAATATGCAAAAACACCACAAAAGACAATTGAATCACACAAGAATGACACCAGCACAGCAAGAACCCTCTTGCAGACCTGGAAAACCACCAAACACACACACAAAGCTTGAGAAAGATCAAACCTCAATGGTAGCAAAACCCATCCTACCACAAACCACTTTCTTCAAGGTTCAAACCAAGCCAAAAGCTCCAAGAATTGATCCAAGATCAATCTTCAATAGCTGCAACATGTATGATCATAAAGGAGAGAGTTTCCACAAGTTTTCAGAACAAATTCGCGCTCTAAAATGATCAATTGACCTCTCTTTCGAAAATCACAACTTTTATAGTCAAACTGTTACGAAATTCAATAGGTTGATTTTCAAATCAATCGGTTGATTTCACTTGACTTAAGTGAAATCAGTCGATTAAAAACTAAATCAATTGATTGAATTTGTTGTAGTTTAAGATTATTGTAGCCAACCTTTTAACCTGTTCAAAAACCATTCAACGGATTAAAAGAGACATTTTAACCTGTTGAAAAACCATTCAACAGATTAAAAGACACACCTAAGACCAAAAACATCTAATTAATGCTATAAGGTCTACAACATGAATTACAAACTTAAAATACACTTTCTAAATGATGTAACTATATGGCGAGCACACGTTCCAGCCTTGATCAAGATGGTTATCATCAAATCTCCTTTCCTTCATCAATGTAGGCTTCATTCCAATGGTAATGACTTCAAGATAATTCAAAAGAGCTTCATTCAATCTTCATCAAATCTTCAAGAAGCAAACCACCTTGGCTTCTTATGTCAACAACTGATTGACTGCCTAAGTAAAAAATTGGACAAATTGATTGAATTTGGGGGTTTTAAGGTTTCTCACAGGTGCAACGAAATCTTGGTTTACCTAGAAATTGATGTCCCTCCTAACGGTACATGCAACAGGCGATGGCGAATGTCTAACAACCTTTTGGGTTCTTGCATTTTGGCAGCGAGTTGGGATCCTATTGGACTTCAATCTGAATCAGGAAAATAGTATAATGCAAAAATGTGTGGAATTATACTATGGCATGTCTAATGTGTGATTGATGAACATTTAATAATATTAACATTTATTTTTTTGAGTCATAGGAATAAAAGGATTAGTGCAGGTTTTGTTTGAGGCGACAATATGAGTTGCATGACTTATGAGTCTCGGGGGAGGGGGGTTGCTGGTTTTGAAGTCCTTAAATTGCATGAAATATGACTGGATAATCATGCTCAATTTGTTTAAGAATAAGATAATTGAATGCATGAAATGTTGCAATCAATGTTTGAGATAAGCTACGACTGATAGGAGTGGTATGCAGAATTTAATTCTGTTGCAAAAGTCTTTGATGAGCATGTTATATTCCATGTAAAATTCATGTGTTGGTTTGGTTCAAAGTTATGATTGCATGTGGGTTGATACTTGAATGATGCATATGAGTTGTGATGATGCAATTTGGAGCATGAGAAATATACAAATGCATATTTTGGTTTCTAGATGTATGAGAATTGGATGTTTGGTTGTTAGGAACTGGCTTAGAGTGCCTAAAACCTGTAGTGTCGCAGTACTAGTGTAGCACCTGATGGTGTGGAGTGGATTGCCAAGCGATAGAAATGACTAGGGAGGCACTGCAGCGTGTGATGCTAGGTAGCGAGTTGGGATCGCCAGGCTATATGCATGTTTGATTGTGTGATTATGGTCTTGAAATATATGCAATTGTGGGACGATGTGAAGAAATACGATGGCAATAACATGCCTCCTTACACATGTGTAAGTACAAACAATGTAGTAAATATTACATTGCATTGCACGATTAATTATTTACAAGAGGTTCTACTAACACACTATTTCTTAATGGTAGGAAGAGCTACAACAATTTAGACAAGATTACATATGTGAATGGGTTCTTCATCCATAAAATTTTCACTGTGATACGATTTTTCATCCAATACAATAACACTTTCGATATCTTAATAGAGGAATGCATCTTGTAAATAATTGTAGTTTTACAATTTTAATATATTGTAAATGAATATGTTTATTTAACATGACAAGGTCAATGAAAATAGTTAATGGGAAGTTTCTTTATTATTGAAGGCAAATTGATGCCTCTTGTTTGTTGAATCCACTTTGAACATTATGTGTCAGGTTATAAGGTATTAAGTGCCAACCTAGGCTGTTTGAATTGTGCATTAGTTGTCTGTGTTAATTAAACAAGTCTCACCATATTGTGAGTGATTGGCATTATCAGTAACATGTAACCGTAAATGGGTGAAACCAAGAGTAATAAATCAAGTATCATAACAAGGTGTAAACCAGGAGCCAAATAAGTGTTAACCTACGTTATGGCTTTTTAACTTATTCAACATAGTTAGAATTGAAAACAATTTGAACAATAATTTATGAGTCATTGCCTAATTATGTATGTACTCGTTAGTGATAACCACACTGGCTAAGCTAGATGTCTGACTTACACACATGATCCAAATTATATGTTGCCTTGCTGAGGTCGACATAGGTCCGACCCAGCTATGCTTCGATTTCCTTTCAACGGATTTTGTACAACTCGGACGAATGGTCCATCAGCCTCTCAGTCTTGACGTGTCCGCGTGTCAAAGACTACATAGTGATTTTGTTGGGACGGGGATGAGTAACTTCTTCATAATTGTATAGATAGGATGGATGGTCCACCAAGTATCATAACCATGTGTAAACTAGGAGCCAAATAAGTGTTAGCCAATGTTATGGGGTTTTCACTTATTTGCGTATGGGTAATGAAGTACTGTTAACAATTAATTTATGTAGTAAAAAAGGTCATTATTGGATAGCAAAAAATGACAACTTAGAAATCAGTATAAACACTTGGAGAATGAAGTTGTACAAATTCGTCACAAAGCCAACTTGTCACTTGAAGAATGAACTTTAATAAGCCTGCAAAGTTAATATGGAAATCATTTAACTTAGTTTGACACTTATTTAGTGAGGAGTAAGCAAGTAGTTAGCTCCTTCTACACACATTGGATTACTAAACTATGCTTCAATTATACTAGGCAAATGATGTTGAAAATTTCACTCAAACAACTTCATAATTAATCCATAACTAAAAACAATAAACACAAATGATGTATGATAGTCTTCACAAATGAAAAAAATTAAAATATCAAGTTCACTAATGCCAAATTTTATAATTTTGCCTTATGGCTTGACTCTTGAAACATTTTTCTAGGTTGATCCTTTAGTCGGTGATAGAAATTACTTATTTTGGATTAATCGGTCACTTTAGTTTCAGCATGTCCTTTTGCCTCATCCTCATCAAGGGTATTGTCACAAAATTGAAAATAAATGGGTTGCTTGTAATCAAGTGTATGAGCCTCCACCCCAACAATAAAAACTTTCACTTCACCCTACTCTTTGAACTACAATCAATATTTTTGTATAAAAAATTCTGACTATATTTACATGCGAAATTTTCATATGTAACTTAGTTTTGTTTTATCTTCAAACTTTTACTTTATCTACGATCAGTTTTCGTAGATAAAATAAAATTGTCTACGAAAAATATTTTGAAGATAATTTTTCGTAAATAATAGCCAATTTAATGTAGTGCTGATGTGTTTGAAATTGAAGAAGACTTTGGAAGAGCCAGAACATTCAACCAATGTGGGCACTAGTGCATATTTGGGTTTTTACAACGTCCTTTATGCCTTGGATAAAGAAGAACAAAAGCATATTCAAACGCGATCGCATTTTGCAATTTCAGTGAACTTTTATGCCTCAATTGTCCAAATAACCGAGACATAAAAGGTTTTTTTTGCCTCAGTTCTAACATACTGAGGTCTAATATCTCTCAAAATTTTCAAATTTGGGATCTTTTGAATTTTTTAATTTGAATTCGAAGGATTAGGCCTCAATTCCCCCCAAACCGAGGTATAAAGCTATTTTGCCTCGGTTGCATATTACTTGAGGCATAAAAGTGACAATTTTTTAATTATTTTATTCGAGATATATGGCCTTAGGTGGTCTCAAAATCGAGGTAGAATGGTCAGAATTGGACTTTACGCCTCTGTCTTCCTTAATACTGAGGCAAAATTGGCCTTTATGTCTTGGTTTAAAATAAATGAGGCGGAAGGTTAAAAGTCTTTTCAGAACGCACTATTCTTTGTCTTTTACAAACATCATTCATGTTCTTCTTCACCTGTTGTGAGCTCATCCAACAGCAGCGTTGTACCACCTACGGAGTAGTTCTGTCATAGTTACACCACCAACGAACCACCACTTGGCCACTATTGATGTCTACCATTAAACCTCGTGTTTTTGGGGTATTGTCTTGCCTTTTTCATCATTTTTTGTTGAATATGCATGCATCATCAGTTTTTACTTTGCTTTTTGCGCAATCAGTTCATGCTTATGCAGCGTTGAGGGTTTCGCGTTTAGGCACGGTGATTGCAGGTGCATTGTCGACGTGGTGGTCTAAACAGATCTAGTGCCATGAGGTGGAGATGGTGGCGTCGTAGTGGTTGTGATATTGTCAGTGGTGGAAGCTCTAAGGTTTCTGGTTCTGATTTATTTTTTCTTTTTATTTTTAATGACTATTATGCCTCGGTTGCTTGTAGAACCGAGGTAGTAACGCTTAATTTTATGCCTCGGTTCACAACCGAGGTAGAATGGTCACCCAATTTTACTTTGGTTGGATATGCCTCGACTCTTATATAGAAGCAAAATAGCCAAAAGAACTGCGGTCAAAACCCTTTCCTAGATTGATGAACCCTTAATTAGTTTAACAGACGATTGGAAATTGGTATCTTTATGTTATATATATATATATATATATATATATATTATGGTAGATAAATAATGAACCTTACTTCACCGTCGGCCATTATTGAATTTGCTTTTAAGAGTATACTCTTATTTCACTTTTACAGTTAGGATCTTTTCAAGATATATTTTTGATGGTGATATTCACTTTCATACAATTAAAGGTGAAAAGAATATTTCTAAATGGTTAAAAGGAACAATAAAGTGTTGAGCATTGGTTAATATAATTTTGTCATTTCTTAAAATGGCTACTACTGTTTATAGCAAAGTCCTTTCATTTAATTGCCCCTAACTTAAGAATTTAAGATCAGAGTCTTGTGACTTATGTCGGCTGACTTCGTAAATCAAAATTGACGTAAACATACTTCAATTGGTTCTAATTTAAATTCTTCCAAATCTAATTTTAATTTATACATAAAAAAGTTTTAACATATATGAGAGACACTTAATTTATTTTATCTTTTTGGTTTCTTCTCTTATGAGTATTTAGACTGAGTTGTTTATTCAAACAAGAACTTGAACTTGATCTTGTTAGACTTGAAAGTTGATTTGGTATCCAAGGTTTATTAAAGTTATTTTAATGTTGAAGGTGTATAAGTGGGTTCAGGAGGCGTTTCGTCCCGGTGGAGATAGTTTCGGGCTGATGGTGATTCATGAGTAGTGTGTGCGTGCCTTTTGGCGTTGAGAGTAAGTAATCACTCTGTGGTTTTAACCCAAGCTAAGCTAAAGAAACTTATTCAATGGTTACTACTAATCGCTTTTGGTCATAAATCTTTAAGGTTGCTTTCTTCAATAAATGTTGGTTACGTTCTGTATGTTATTTGTACCAGTAACTGGTTTACGGATCATTACTTTTGGGGTAGTTAGTTTGGCCCTAAACCTACGTGCTTATGACTTTGTTTCTAAAGAAATTCGTGGAGCAGAAGATCCTTATTTGAGACTTTCTACACCAAAAGTATTTTCTTAAACGAAGGTATTCGTGGGTGGATGGGAGTTCAAGATTAGCTTCATGAAAACCTTATATTCGCTAAAGAGGTTCTACCACATGGAAACACTCTTTAATGAAACTTTACCTTTAACTAGTCGTGACCAGGAAACTACCGATGTCGCTTGATGAGCCGGGAATGCCCGACTTATCAATTTATCGGGGGGAACTTTATTTATGTTGGATTGTCTTTGAATACTATTAAAATTGATCTCTTTAATTTACTCTTGCAACTCAATTATAAGAAACAAAGGTTGTTTGACTCCATATTTGATCACAAATATTAAATAGACATTTAATATCCTTTTTGTTCTCAGTATATGAAGAATGGGTGGTAATGGTAAGATGAATGAAGAAATTAGTAATACACCATGGAAGGTGATTGTGGTAAAAAGAATGAAAAAATTAGTAATGCACAATGGAAGGTAATTTTAGTTATGAAGATACTAATAGTGTTCCACCATACGAGTTTAAGGAGTGGATTTTCGTCGAATGATAGAATTGGTAACATTGGACACATGGTTTTACTTATACTTATTCGAGAAATTTAGTTATAAAAAACCCGCCAAAATATAAGTTAATGTAATGTCATTTGGGATGAAATAGATTTCAAAAACTCATTTTTATTTCACAGTCGTCAAAACTTTTCTTAAAATACATGTTAAGAATCAAATTAAAATAAAGCTGATTAAAGTAACTAATTATAATTGATTTGATGAATTCCTGGATTGTTTGATTACATCACATATAAGCTTTCACTATCACCTAGCCTACAACACAATCTCAATTTTATTCTAAAATTTAGTAGATACACATACTAGAAAATATATCTATTTAATTTATTTATTTGAACTAAATTTAATTTCTCATTTCTTATTATATTTGATCGAGTTATGTTTCTACATATACTAAAATTTGGTAAATCATAATATTAAAGTACGAAGTATAAAACAATAGGAAATAACTCCCAATGTAAACATTATAGAGGAAAAAATGTTCAAGTCAAATAAGTTGGATGTAAATAAATAATTTACACTATCAAGTACTTTCATCTAGTGGAATATTAGAGGCAATCTTCATGGTATAACTTGAAGAACCAACAATGTAGGACAATGTTGTTTGATGAGAGCATAATTTTTGACCCTCTTCCAATGTTTCATGTGGATAAAGAGAGGACTTTGGAGGAATTTTTTAGATTTTCAATATCTCCTTCAAGCATTTCCATTACTTTATTCATGGAAGGAGGGTCATTCGGTTTCAATTGTATACACCAAAGTGAAACTATATGACCATCTTTTTTACAATTTTGTTCTCTTCCTTGGTAGCATATTCCATTTCTATATATCGTTCCCTTTGTCAAGTTGATCATAAATTCAAAAGAGAAAGTAAAGTTGGCTTGAATACTCTATATGAGGGTTTTCGTTTTCCTCTTACGTACTATTTCCATCAATAACATTCCAAGCTATAAACATCAGACTTGTGTGATACTCTTCCAATAATTTAATAAAATAAATCTAAAGTCATGTACCCAATTGTGCCTCTTAGTGTTGTCATACTCAAAAGAATCTTCTATGTTAAATATAGTGTTGCCAATCCAAAATTAGAGACCTTTGGTATGAATTTTTCATCAAGCAGGGTGTTGTTGGGTTTGAGGTCAAAATGTAAAATCTGTAAATCACACCCATGATGTAAATGCAAAATTCCATGTGCTACTCCAATTGTTATATCATGTATTGTGTCATAGGTTAAATGTATTGGGCATGAACTCATAAACAAGGGCACATTTTGAGCCCTCAAGACAATATCAAATTGAATGCACTACATTTTGATGATGTATTCATCCAATTGTTGCAACTTCATTGATAAAGCCTTCTCCTCTACCTTTTTATTTTGGTAACACTTTTATGGCAACACATGGTCCAATACGCAATTTTCCCTTAAATACAAATCCATAACCTCTTTCACCCAATTTTTCATTGAAATCTATTGGCATCTTTGTTATCTCCTTGTATGAGTATCAAATAGGCATAAGTTATTTTGCTCTAAATAATTTTCAATATTTTCATATGCTGATAAGTGTCTTCTTCTTCATTTGTAAACCAAAAGAACAATAAACAATATTGTGCCAACAACATATCTTACTATAAAGTATGCAACATAGTGTCCTAACCATCGGCGGGACATAGCTTTGACAGAGGGAAGCCACAACTCCCCCAATGTTTTTTTTAATCTTCTATATCTTTTTAAAAAATATATTTATAAATTATAACTTTATTTATATTACTTTAGTTTTAAAAAACTTTTTTTAAAATTTAAAAATCATGTTTTCTGTAAGCCTTTGTTTTTCAGCTCTTAAGTGTGTGGGCCTGGCCTTTTTGTAGGCCCAAGGCCAGCCCACCAAGGAACCCCAATACTCTGCTCAGCCACTCACTTTCTCAGTTGTCACCTTTTCAGAAAAGTCAGTTCCTCTCTTCCCTCTCTCTGGTGCTGAAGCAGGAGCTCTGGTAGGGCACAACTGGTTTCCCTCGGAGAGAATCAAACTCACTTCCTGTAAGTTAGAATCGTAAGCTTGAGCTCTTATTGATTCCTTTTCTTTTCTTAAGTGGTCTTGTGTGGGTTCCGTTCCTAACCTCGTCCTCCATCCTTGTCTGAAATTTTTCTAGCTTCTTAAAAATTGTCCTCGTTTGGAGTCCCCCTCCTACGTGTTCTCTCCCCTAAGCTTAACTCTACTTAAGGTAAGGGAAGCTAAGATTTTCGTTCCTTTTAGTATTTTTGTTTATTTTGCAGACTGTATTGTGCCGGAAAGGCTTGAATGTTGTTGTTGGGTGTATGGAAATGATTTATGCGTGTTTATGTTTGGTTGAGCGAGATGTGCATGTGCCAACATGTGAGAAACCTGCTAATCTCGCCCAAGCGAGTGACCCTCGCCTAAGAACCCACATGAAATCCTGCAGTGGCCATTGTTGAGCTCTCGCCTAGGCGAGAAGGGGGCGCCTGAGCGAAAGGAACCCTTTCGCCTGGGCGAGAACCTTTAGTTTGGGCGAGAATCCTCAATAGGGGCTGTTGTGTTGGCTGATGCTACTCCATGCTTATGTTAATTAATTTCTTTGCTCATAGAATGTGACCATGCTTGGTATGTCTACTTGAATGGGACTGAAATTAAAGTGTTGTTATGTATGATCTGTGATTTTGATGTTGGATGGTGTATTGGTATGCATGTGATGAGCATGAGTTGAGAAACATAATATCTTTGATGATGGAATTGCATGGAATTTGGGTGATGAATAGGCATGTGAAATGTGTTGGGAAGGGGTTTCATGGGAAACCCCTAGTGATATATATATGTATATATGTGCATGCCTAGTGCATTCATGCTCACATAGAGCAAAATGGTTTATGTGGTGAGAGTGGCAGGAGGTCCTAGTCTTGGGATAGTTTGGGTCCAAGACATCAGAGGATTAACCCTGTGTATGGTTGGGTGATAACCCCTTGCGTCTAGACTCTGCAGAGTTTACAAACCAGCACAAGTGCATACTTCCTTTAGAATTGTATATCAAGAGTATGATCCGGATATCGAGTTGTAGTAACTTGCATTTGTCTGCCCTCACATGATTTGAATGTTTACGAGTTAATCACTAATCACATGTTTTGCTTGTACATGTTTTGTAATATGTTATAAATATTTCATTAGCTTACCCTTTCGTTCTCTGTGTATTTGTCTTGCTATCTATTTTGCGATGATCACCTTTTTGGTGGAAGCAGATGGGGCTAATCCTGGTGGTAGATCTGATGGGGGCAGCGACGCTGTGTAGCTGGACCCATTCATTGTGGCTCTTAGGAGAGACGTCTTGGCCCTAAAGCCTTTTTGAACTTTCTTGCTCTAGGAGCAACCTCTTTTTGAAAACTGTTAATCTCTTTTATCTTATGTTTGGTTTAAGGCACTGTGACTTTGCCTAAGTTTTACTTCCCAAGCAAAGTTTATGGATGACTGTAACCGTGAATTCCTTATGTATGTATTCTTTTGATTGCTCTGTTTATTTCTATAACCATGCGATGTTTTAATTCAGTAGAATTATTCTATTTGAAATGGGATGTCACATTTTCCCTCTCTATTATAATTTCTTTTACTTCTTTATTTGGTTTCTCTCTTTTTCGTGCCTCCATCTCTTTCTCTCCTTTTATTTCCATCTCAATTTTCATCATCAATTTTTTATTATTTTCACAATCAAATTGCACCATGAAAAATTTGAGGAGTTAAGGAACATTTTGGACTAAACAATTTATTCTTTTGAGTAAGTTCATTTTTTACCTTTTTTTTTCGAAGCAATATTTTTTCTTCTTGTATGTGGCTTTTCTATGCTCTAGGCATATCTATATTTGATAGAGATCATAAAATCATGCTCTAATTGTTGATCATACTCTTATTTGTGTAGATATAGCTATTTTAGACTTTGTAATGATTTCTTTTTGTCATGTCTTTTGAAGATTCAAATTCAGAAATAATCGTACTCTTTCCTAGATAGAAACATATCATGGATCCTACTATTTATTGATGATCATACTTGTTATTATTTGATTTAGTTTGTGAAACATCCTTATGAGTTTTTTATGTATATATACACTATAACGAAATTGCTAATTTGCGAGGAAAATTAGCTAAGAAAAATATTTCTCACTAATTTCTCACTTTTTAACGAGGGATCAGTGATAAAAGCATTCCCGTAACTAATTTTCTAGGGATTAGCGAGAAAAGTTATTTCTTACTATTGTCTCAGTATTTAGTGATGGATTAGCGAAAAAAAGTTTCGTAGATAATTTGCAAGGAAAATTAGCTAGAGAAATTATTTCTCACCAATGTCCCCCTGTGAAGGATTAGCGACAAAAAAGTTCCATAGCTAATTTGCGAGGAAAATATGCTAGAGAAATTATTTTTCACTAATGTCTCTCTATTTAGCGAGAGATTAGCGACCCAAAAAATTTTGTACCTAATTTGTGAGGGAAAATAGCTAAAGAAATTATTCCTCACTAATGTCTATCTATTTAGCGAAGGATCAATGATAAAAAATTCTATAACTAATTTGTAAGAGAAATTAGTTAGTAAAAATATTTTTCACTATTTACCAAGAGATTAGCTAAAAAAACAATTAAAACTACTTTGAAGCTAATTAGCTTTGCTTTGAGAGAGATATGTCATTTTATCGCTATTCCCTCATAAAATTCAGATTTATTTAATCATAAAATATTTACTTACAAATTCGTAACTAATGAATAAAATTTCTTAGTGAGGAAATAATACAAAAACTATTTTCACACTAATTTATTCATCATTGTTTAAATTAAAAAATTAACTTTTTTATGCAAATTTTATAAACTACCAATATTTTAATAAATTATTAAAAATATGTTTTATTATTATATAAATTATTAACTTTATTATATATCTTTATATGTTAATTTATTTTGAATAAAAATATTAATTAATTTATATTACTATATATTATTAAAAGAATATAAAATTTTAAAAAATTGTTTATAAAAACTATTTGCAAATTTTATTATAAAATATTTTTCACAAAAAATATTCATGAAAATCTTTTAGAATTATTTTTTTCTTCAAGAAGTCTCTAAAAATATTATAGAAAATTATTTGTAAATAAGTAATATTATTACCTGTAGATTTTTTTTACAAATTTTCTTAAAATAATTATTTACAAAAGATACTTGTAATTTTTATTGTAAAATATTTTTCATAAAAATGTCTATAAATTTTTTTGGAATTATATTTTTTAAAAATGTATTTACAATTGTTTTATGTATTTATAAATTATGATTTGAAATAAAGGATTGTTAATTGATTTATATAATTATAAATTTATTATATTTTACTGTAATACTTTTTTATAAGTTTATTTATTTTTAGATTTTTAAATATTAACTAAATTATTTAGGATACATTATAATTATAAATAAATTATATGTAAGTATTTCATTTATAAAATATAAATAATTTAATTAATTTAATTATATATTTAAAAATAGTCTAATATTTAATTATTTTTAGTAAATAACTATTTTTTTATAAAAATTATTAATATTAGTATGTAGTTTTTATATATCTACATAAGTTATATGTTTTCATAAATAATTATTGATATTAGTTTATAACTTTTTAATATCTATATAAATACCAATATAAAGAAGATAATTGTTGTAACGTCCTATTTAATTTATAAATGCAATTAAAGGAAACGCCACACATAAGATAGTATAACCACGCAGTCTTGGGGTTTCCAACATCACCCCTACAAAACTAGGCACACCACGATGCCAACAAAAGCAGAAAACTGTTCAATTAAAAGTTTACAATCTAATAACCACGAGTACAGGGGCCATAGCCCTAAAGGAAACATGACAGAAAGAAGTATAAGGTACAACCCAGATGGCTAGGTAGCAGAATCGCCGTTCCCTTGTTGACCACGAGGACCTCGCCCATCTGCTCCCATCAACCAAGTTGATGATCATCGCAAGGAAGAACAGCCACATACAACACAACCATGCAACAAAACGGGTAAGCTAGAGCCAACACATATTCATCATATAGTCAAATACATTATCATCATCCCATATCCATATAGCAACCAAGCATGTCATGACTCTTCATTCAATACACTACGACTCGACTCGACTCGACTCATCCGGATACGTATAACTTGGTCGGATTCAGCGGATGCTTGCACTTGTGGTGGATACCTCTGCTCGACCCTGAGCTGCTCGATCCTGAGCTATGTGTTACAAGTGTTACGATGAATCAAATCTCCCTCACCACAAGGTTAGCCCTTACTGGCTCTAGGTGAGTCTAACTGGCTCTAGGTGAGACTAACTGGCTCCTCAGAGTGTCAGGATGCAACCTTACCTTGAATCCTTACCTAGTTATACAGATGGGGCACCACCATGGACACCCACTAACAGGGGCCATGGGATTACGTCCCGACCACTGAAGCGTAGCCCCGGAGGTCTCACCTAGAGACCCCAAGGAATTACACGCTGACATGGACCAACATTCATAAAACAACATTAGGAGAACATCAAAAGCATGTTTACAATTCCATACCCATCCATGAGATTTATTCCTCATACGCATCACATTTTGAATCCATACCACTGATCATCACCATCCCATGAGTCTAGGGTCTCATCTCGTGTCAATACCATGTTCCTTTAATTTCAATCCACACATTCATTTCACATGCTAAGTCTCATACCAACCCATCATTCACAATTCATGAATCATGCCAAAAATATACTTCATGCTCCGTTATATACAGATCACTCATCATACAATCATACTCAACGAAAACAGATCATTCAGGGACCAATAGACATTCAAACACAGCACAGTCTCGCCCAGCAGCTCGCTCAGGCTGAGGGATCTCGCTCAGGCGAGCCACCCCCTCCGCCTAGGCGAGGGCACAAGAACAAGAGCGTGGGCAATGCGGGATCTCGCTTAGGCGAGATCCCTCTCGCCTGGGCGAGTTGCCTGCTCGCTCAAAAGCCACAGCAGGTCGCCTGGGCGACCATTCGTGGAGAAAAAGGCTTAGGCGAGCCTCTGTTAATCTCGCCTAGGCGAGACTAGCTCGCTTGGGCGAGTTTATCAGTGCCCGCCACTATTTTCACCTGCAACAGACGCTAATACGTACCACAAGCAACAATCCCACCGTATCATACATCCATATCAACAGGTAAACACAAAAGAGAATCACCAAGCACACAAAACAGCATACTCGCACCAAACAAACAGAGGATTCTAGCTTCCCCGTACCTGGAATAAGCTAGCAAACGACCCAACACTCCCTCGACACCGAACTCACGAGCACAACAGCTCAAGAAGCGAATGGAAGAACTGAAAGGATAGAGAAACAGGAGCACGATATGGGTTACTTGAAGCCCTAACGGAAAGAAACGAAAAGGAACAATGGAGACGAGAATGGCTAGCATAGTACTTACATGGAGTAGAGAATAGCTTCGAGCTAGCTTGAAGATGGCAAAAACCTAACCCTAGCAGAGCTTTTCATGAGAGGGAGAAAGGGTTGACGGCTGGATCTGTGAGAATGAAAATAAGTGTGGGATTAGGGCAACATGAAAGCTTTTATCCTATGGGTCGGCCTTTAGGACTGTAGGGCAGCCCACTAACTTTAGGGCAGAAAATTAGTAAGCCAAAATTAATGGGTCTTACAATTGCATAAATACTTCGTATAAAGAAAATAGTATTGAATATGAAATAAAAATCAATAAATTAAAAACATAAACTTATGAAAACATAATTTTCCTCGACCCTGCATTTGAATTTGATTGGTTTTTAAGTGTACTTGTTTTTCGGGTACCAGTGCAGTAAGGCCTTATTGCCTCGGTTATTTTTAATATTTTGCCTCGGTTCCAGAACCGAGGTATATTGGGGTGAGGCAAAAAGGGGTAACTTTTGGTCCCGGGTGTCAACCGAAGCAAAAATACCCTCTTTTCGGCTCCGGTTGTGGTCGAACCGAAGCCATATTCAATTAACTCCTGGAGCCTTTGAAGCTTTAGGTACCACTCTCTCTCACGCTATTCAACTTCTTCAATCTTGCGGCGTCAACTTCAAACTCACCTCCTGCAAAGGTTACTCCTTATTACTGCATTCTAATTTGCTCTTAGCTTCCAAACCTTTCTATCTTATACAACATATCAAATTTTATTTTATTTTACTTTTTTCAAAATTTCAGCACCTTTCTCTTTGGCTCCGCCTCCGTCGTTGCTTCCGCCTCCAGGTAAGAATTCTCTCAATTTTCTTTTTCTCATTCATCACCATCATTTTTTTTCATTTATTCATCCATGATTTTGCAGCAACGGTGGGAGGTGATGAAGGAGGCACGAGCAGAGCTACGTTCAGTGGACTCTCCTTCGCACTGTTCTTGTGTGTTTACGCTGTGTTTAATTAGGAGGATTAATTTTCGCTTCACAAAACCTTGCTTCGATTGGAGTTCATCATTAATTTCCATTCTTCATCAATACATATCCTGCGATTGATTTTCCATATACTCGGAACGTTGCAACCAATCCAGAAATAACATACATGCTTCCCCTTTCAAAACCCTATCAGAGTCCCCAAAATGCAGCGAGCAACAAATAGAATGAATAAAACACCAGAACAACATCAATGGAGTTGGGTTAGGATGAAACCAGTTTGTCGTAGCTCCAACTTGACTTACGAGAACAGAGAGTGAAACCTTCGTCGGAAATTGCAGCGGAAGACAAGGGTTCCGAAGTGGCAGAGTAGCGATAAGATGCGGGAGTTGAGCGAGAGCGGCAATCGCAGCGGACCACGGTGGGCTTAAAGACGCTCGAGGTGGAGGCTCGTCGATGCCAACAACTGTGGGATGCTAGAGATGGCAGCTTAGGGCTTAGGTGCTGAGTTATGCGCGAGAGAAAGAGACGGAGGAGCAAGCCGTTCAGAGGCGACGCAACGGTCGTGATGGAGGAGGTTCCAGGGGGCTGAGGCAAGGCGGCTCCGATGAAAAACCCTAGCCGCTGGCACAGCCGCTGGATGAAGCTCGCCGGAGACCAGAAATTGGAGGGTTCGCGCAGAGGGAAGAGAGTTGTGGGAGACAATGAACAGTGAGAGTTTGCAAATTGGGAATTATAAGAGGCTTTATGGCCTCGGTTCAATTAATAACCAAGGCATAAAGCCCTTTATTGCCTCGTTCAATAAAAACCCGAGACCAATAATACTGACGCTGGTGGCATTTTTTAAATTAGGGTTACTAGGTTATCTTATAGGCTTCGGTTCTTTTGTAACCGAGGCCTAAAACCCCTTACTGCACCGGTTTTTAGTGGACCCGAGGCAATATAGTTGGACGAAATTGCAAAAATGCCACCGCCTCCTTATAGGCTTCGGTTCCTCTACAACCGAGGCCTATAGGGCGAAGTAAAATGTTAAATCTGCACTTATCATGATGGGGAGCTTTATAACAATGTGCGGTTGATGGATGATCCTTGTGATGGGCCTGCAAAGCCAATTGTAATTAAGGGTTGTTATTCTTTCTTCTTCCTGATTCTTTGACTAATATTATGCATCGTAGCCAATTGTGTTTGTGTCTAAGGAGGTAAAGTATTCTTGCTTCACTATTATTTTCATCAAACAGTCATATTTGTTTTTGTGGTTATTAATAATGTGTTTACTATTTTTATATCATTATTAACCACACAAGCATGTTGATCAGTAGGCATTTTTTAACTTATTATATTTTTTTGAGATTTGGTTTAAACTATGTGCAACTTACGTTAATCACCTGGTTGTCTATATTAATATGTTTAATTTGTACTTGGTTTATTGAAGAAGTTAATAACCCTATTTAATAAATTAAGAATTTTATATAAGTCTATCAAATCTGATATACTTTCCACTGTATTTCTCTATACTTAAAATAACCCTTAACATGTACTTTGCAAGCTTTAATTACACAAATCTGACCTCTGTTGCTTCCATGGTCAACACCATAGCTTCCCTTGCCTTCCTTATTGCAGTAGCAACCAGGTTTGCTTAATTCTTCACAAACGTGAATTTAGAGTTATTAAGTAAAAGCCTATAATATATTTATTTAGTCATTGGAAGAGTTGAGTTATGTAGGTTTGAGGTTGTTGAAGTTTGAATCGTCATGGTATTCCACGATAAAGTGCTGCTATCACCGAAGACTGGTTAAAGGGTTACAATTTCAAGCTATTAGAAGTTTTATTTGTACATTTTTCATGCCATGCATAAAGGAAGAGCTGACTTGAGTATAAAATGGCATAAGTAGCTAGTGGTTTGGTTTCTACTTTCTATATTCTTATTGCTACTCTTGCTTGTAACTAGAACCAAAAAAAGGTTTAACACAATACTACATATTAATATTGCATAACATTTACTTAATTTTACATACTAAGGAAATTTTAATATGTGATTTTTATTTGATGGTGATTGAGCATATGTCATAGTGGATGTGGAGGCTTTAAGGAAAAGATCAATGGAAAATGGGGTTTATCAGGAGTTTCCCAGCATTGTTATGATCCGGTTTTGGCTGCTCGAACCTCAAGTTATTTATGTTTTAAAAATGCTATCACTACCATCAATCAACAAACATGGGGAAGAAAAAAATCAAAGATTATGATCTTTATTTTTGTTTTAATCATGTATCTTGACGATCGTAATGTTACAAATTTACTTTTATTATTATATGACTAAGTATTTTGAATATAGTAAAATTTCACATATTACTCCCAAATGTTTAACAAGATTTATTATATTTTTTATTGAGCATTATATTTACCAAATGCATTTTATAAGATACAAACAAGAACATGGCACAATTTGGTTTATTTAGACAATGAAATTTGTTAGGGATTAACTAGTGATTAGCTAGGAATAAAATTAGTTGAGATTAGTTAAGGATCAATTAGGGATAAAATTACCTAGTGATTAGCTTGAGATTAACTAAGGATCAACCAGAGATTACCTGCATGATAATCCCAAAATCTCATACTTTGCTTTATTTTCTGTAATTCTTTATAGTCTTTATTCTTCATACTTGCACATATTTTATTGTCACTTAAATAAAACTAAAAAATATTTCAAATCTAACTATTATCATACAACCTTATATTAGCAATGATTAAACTCATTGTCCTATGCTCGTTACACATCTCATGCAAGTTTAGAGACCACTAGTTTTTAAATTATTTAAAGAGTCTAATATATTAAATTTTTCTAATGGTATATTTTAAAAGATAAAATAACATTATTTTTCATTTTATGTTATCTAAATAAATTTATATATTTGAATAATATCATTTTATGTTATTGTATATTTGAATATACAAAATAAATTAGTATTTAACTTAAAATGTATTAACTATATACATTTAAAAAATAACAATTAATATTTTTTTCATTTAAATAGAACAATCTTGTTATCCTTTTTCATTAATTAACTTGCTATTTTTCATTTAAATAGTATTCTTACTCTTGTTAATAAGAATTGTATCTAGGTGACATTTTGTAAGTCTTGTTAGAAAAAGAAAGTGAGGAAAAATACAATTACCCAAGAATTAGAAGAAAAAAAGTATTTTTTTAAGTTGCCTTATTGCATATGTCTAAAACTAAAATTACGTCACAATCTAGATGCCATTCACATTAAAAAAATGTTTGTGACAACATAATATGAACATTGATGGATCTTGAAATTAAGACAATTACCTTCATTGAACTTTTAGGCACACACAATTTACTTCCCTTAAAAAGAAAATCATCAAGTCTATAAAAATCCTTTAAAGCTCTTTTTTTGTGATCTATATAAATTTTACCGAAGTCATGGTCATCAACATACAATTTCTTAATCATTTCAAAACCAAGCATGTTAATTTCAAACATGGACAATAATGCATGTCTTCTAGATAAAGCATCAGCTACATCATTTGCCTTGCCTTATTTATGCTTAATAACAAATTGAAATTGTTTTATAAATTCTACCCATTTAGCATGTCTTTTATTGAGTTTACCTTGACTCTTAATATATTTAAGGGATTCATGATCACTATGAATTACAAATTCCTTGGGAAGCAAATAATGTTGGCAAGTATTCAAAGCTCTCACAAGGACATATAAATCTGTCATAAAGTGGAATAATTTTCCACCGTCCTTTTCATTTTTTCACTAAAATAAGCTATAGGATGTCCTTCTTGCAAGAGAACACCTCACTTAGATGTCTCTTGTTGCAAAATTACTCAATACTCTCATTTGTCATGAATTCTACTTTTCATGTTCTCTAAGATTAGACACGCAAATGTTTGTTCGAATGCCTATATAAGTTTGACATACCTAACCAAATCTCTTGGACTAAGCATGCATCAAAACTTGCATTAAGAACCATAGCAGTGGGGGCCAAACACACAATCCCATTTCTGTTGAATTATAATATTTGGTTTAATTTTATTATTTAGGCTCCTGAAATCCCATTGATGAGTCATTATTTTCTTCCATTCCACTAGCCTTTGTGTACCCATTAGACAGTTGATTAGTGCTTAATTGTTCATCATTAGAGTGTTTTTCATCTGTTGGGCTTTATTGGGCCACTATTCCGAATTTGGACTAATTTCACATTATTTGGCCTAATTTTTGTTTTTAATTATTTTTAGGTATTTGGGTGAAGCAATTTTGGAGCTTGGACATTAATATTTAGTTGAAGAGACTTTCCACATCATTTCCACATCATTTCCATGTCATTTCCATGTCAGCAAAGTCAATGGGTCAACATTTGAGGCCCAGCGTGGCATTTTTGTAATTCTGTGGCTCATAATGGCAGTTTTGTAATTCTGAATGGCAGGGGGTGAAAGGACTACGCAAATTAGGTTTGCATGGGGAGGGAGCCGCCACTTCATGATGTGACCCCACCAAGCCCAATTGCACCTTCAAGCGCAAGCCCAAGCCCAAGCCCATTAAAAGGCCCAATTACAAGATCAATGATGAAAACGATTCAAAAGGGCCTCCCATTAGATGATCACAAAATCAATGGGCTTCTCACATTCTTTACATGGGCCAAAGAGATCACAAAGACTTGAAGAAGTGCATGTAAATCTAGTAGTGTAGATTTAAATTGGGCCATTGTTTGGGCTTGGCTTTCCAATAATACATAAGACATGAAAGAAACATAGGATGTGTTAAAATTGGGCTCGGCCCAATTCTCTTCATACATGGCCAAGATTTTCAAGACAAGGAGGCTCCTTTGCTTCATAGTTTGACTAAAGTTGGTCATCACATCTAAAGGCTAAGAATCCTTCTTGTTCTTCAAGCCAAGATCCAAGGGGCATGATCTTATCTCCTTCTCCTAGCTTGATCTAAGGGCCAAGATCAAGGCCCACTCCATCCAATGGCTCTCCTTTCTCATGTGTAAATGGCTTCATATAAAAGCCAAAATTTCACTCATTTGTAGACACTCTTGAAATTTTATACAATAGATGCAACTTGAGTTGAGAGCACTCCTCCCTCTATTGCCTTTGAGAGTCACCACTTTCTAGAGATTTCCTCTCTCTACCTCTAGCCACCTTCCTTAGGCTAGCATAGATTAGGAAATCCTATCACCTCTCTTTCACCTTCCATTGCTTGCAAGTGCCTTCCAACTTGCCTCCAT
Organism: Vigna unguiculata; assembly: GCF_004118075.2. NCBI lineage: Eukaryota > Viridiplantae > Streptophyta > Magnoliopsida > Fabales > Fabaceae > Vigna > Vigna unguiculata. Next base: position 12,173,328 of record NC_040286.1, on the reverse strand, counting down.
TCCTTCATCCATTTCCGCTGCCCATGGAGCTCTTCATGCACCTTTGGAGCTCCACCATAATGGTATCAAGAGCCATCAAACCATGGTCTCTCAAGGTTTGGTTAGGTTCTTTCCTAGTCTTGTGTTTCCTTCATTTTTCGTCTTGTTCTCATCTTCTTCTTCTTCTTCTTCTTCTTCTTCTTCTTTGTTTTTCTTTCACATTTACCGTTCATTGTCTATTATATTGTGTTTCTCCATTGATTCCATGCAACTATGAGACTACAAGAGTGTTCTACACTCTATTTGTAGATTTCCTTGCTTGCTATGGTTCACATATTTTACTAGCTTTCCTTTACATTTCAGCACCATTTTTTTTTTTTTTTGCTTCCATTGTGTTTCTTGTCATTTTTATTCGGTGATTCTGTTTTCTTTTCAATTTCCACCGTTCAAGTTGTGTTCTATGTCTTGTTCATGCTTTCCTTTACATGTTTCTTCAATTGTCCACTGTTTACATTCATTTTCTGCACTTGCTTGAGTGAAACCGTGCCAAACTCCACTCCAAAATGCAATGAAGCTTCATGCTATGCGTGTGGTTGTTTGAGTCAGCTTTCTTCACTGTTTTAATGCCATTTCACCGATTGGTTTGTGCCTTAGAGTGTCCTAAGATGTTCATCTTCATCTATGCTTGATTCTAGATCATAATCAAGCTCCAAATCGAATTGATTTGTCTATTGAACATCTTCCCCTTTCACTCTGCTTTTGCTTCTGTTTTCAACTTTTTTTCCACTGCACACCTTCTGTTTGAGAAGTGTCACGAGTGACTCAGTGCACCAAATTTTAAGCTGATTGTTGCTTCGAAAAGCTAAGTCATAGACGAAAATTCTCCAACAAGAATCATTCAATTATGTTGAGAATTGAATTCTATACAAATTTTTGAAGTAGAGGCAACTTTCTGCGTTTTTCAGTGCCAGTTTGCTGCTGTTTTCACTTGTGTCCTGACGCACACTTTTCTTGTGTGATTTAACTGTAACAATTCATAGCACCGAATCACCTTCTGATTTTTGCCTAATTTTCTTAACATTTGGACGAAAAAGTAGCAAAAAGAATCATTCAAATATGTCCAGTACAAAAAATATGAAAATTCTTCAAAGTTAAGGCATCTGTCAGCGTTTTCTGGTGCTGTGTTTTCGGAAAAATCACTGTTTAGTGCGTTTTTGGTGTGTTTTGCTTCAGAATTTCAGTGCTCTTGGTCTATACATTTGCTTGTTTATATGTGTATTCAATATTGCCATCAATTGCTTTCATTTGGAGTGGATTACTTCCCTCACATTGGCATACATGCAATGAATACCATAAGCATTTTATGAGCACTGCAGTTTCTGTTTTTGGTTTTTACTCTATTCTAGTTCCTTTCTAGGATTCCTTTTGTTGTGCTTTCCTTTCTTTCAAGCCTTAATTTCTTGCTTGTCCTTGTTTTTGGCTATTCAATTCAGTCTTGTCAAATCATATTCAATGTGGTTTAGCTTTCTTAATTAGCTTTTCTTGTGTTATACATTTCAATTGGCAAGTAATGTTGGCTTCAATGCTCTTGATTGTGAATTAAGTGATTTTGTTTTCCAAATTGGTTGCTAGTCTAAGGTAGCATTTTAGGTGGTGGTTGAGAAGTAAAACTCTAGAGAGTGTGCTTGAATTCTTCCTCTCACCTTCACCATCTTTTGGAAAGTTTTGAGCCATCAATTTCTTGCTTGAGTGAGAGCTAACCAATGCCTTTGGCATAGTTTGTTTGCTATTTTTGTTCATTATTTTGGCCAGGTTTTGTTGCTGTTTGGTGTTGCATTTTGCATCCACAAGGGGTCCAAATATTCCTCCAATTGGTGTATACTTCAAAGCCATCAACTAAGGCTTCATTTGGCACCAAAGTGCTCTTGGGAGTGCATCACTTTGCTGTCCAAAATTGTAGTGTTCAAGTTGGCCTTGGGAGTAGCTTCCAACACCAATTTCAAGCATTTTTGTTGGCCATTGTGGCTTGTAATTGTTGCATCTTTTAGTTTACTAGTTTTTCTACAATTTGGTCACTTCTTTTGGTCAATTTGGAGCATCCTTTGTGTCTTATTTTCTACTCAAAGTTCTCTAAAAGTTTGGTGCTCTTGGGTTGCTCCTCTTTGCCTAAATTTTGTGTACCAATTTTTAACTCTCTTTGAACTTGTATTTTGGCCTACTTAGGTGTCTTGGGGAACCACAAGGTGTTCAATCCCATCTCCTAAGTAGAACCTTTCTCCTCCATTAGTAATTCGCTTTTAGTTGTAAGTGTGTTGAAAGTTCTAAGTGCTTTCTCACCTTACATTAGGCCGCATAGCTTATATTCAAGTTTGCACGTTGTTTAGTGGCTTAAAATTTTGAGACCAAAGTCTCTACATATTTTTGGCCAATTAGGGGTCCGTCTTTAGTGTTTTATAGATTTATTTGTTCTTTGTTCTTTGTTCTTTGTTGACAACTAGTGTCTAGTGATTCTCATCATTTAGCACTTAGCCATTGTGTGAAATTCTTTCAAACTTGCCCAAGTGTGCCTCGGCTAGGATTGGCTTTGGTTATTAAGTGGTCTTTTTCGACTCACCTCGCCTACCTGGAGGTTCATTTGTGTTCTTAAAACTTTTATTCACACTTTGTCTCAAGTGCTAGATCGTGTCAATCATGAGCACTAGAAGGGTTACACGTGCAAGGGTGCAAACCCAACAAAATTCACCACAACCAACACAACATAACACTAGTGCGGATGATGAGGGTGATGTTTCCCCTCGTATGCTTCACAAACTCACCAAAGAGGTGAGTGACATCAAGGCTCAAATGGCTGCCATGCAAGCCAATTTGCACTTCATATCTGAGCAATTAAGGAATCCTCCACACACTCACCGTGCTTCTCCTAGATCTTCTCGTCCCCCATCAAGACATCATCATGATCTTAGTGGCGAGGAGGAGGATTTACAGCGCCCCTTTCCAAGGCAATCTCCTCACACTAGGAGACAAAGGCGTGTTCCTCCTCACCCTAAAGAAACAAGAATAGATTTGCCTCCTTTCCATGGAAAAGACAATGTTGAGGCATATCTAGATTGGGTGGCAAAAATTGAACGACTTTTTGACAGCCACGTGGTTGAGGAAGAGAGACGTGTCTCTCTTGCTGTTCTCAGCTTCCAAGGTCATGCCTTAAATTGGTGGACAGCCCTTGTCCTCCAAAAGCGAAAAAAAGGCCTTCCCGAGATTGAATATTGGTTTGATCTCAAAGAGGCACTCCATGCTCGTCATGTTCCTTCATACTACAAAAGAGAGCTTATGGATAAACTCCAAAGGCTCCAACAAAGAACCATGTCTGTGGAGGAATATAGGCAAAAGATGGAGTTATACATCTTGAGGGCTGGGATAGATGAGGAAGAAGATCTAACCATTGCTAGGTTCTTGAGTGGTCTAAACTACAACATAAGAGATAGAGTTGAGTTGCTCCCATATCAAAATTTAAATGAACTTGTTCAAATGTGCATCAAAGTGGAGCAACAACTCTTGAGGAAACCTATTCGCAAGGATTCTTCACTCTCTTTTTCAAAATCTGATTTTCAAAAGAAAGATTTTTCTCATGTCAAGGAGACCGCTCATAGACACCCAGCAAAAGGTCAAGATAAGGGTGACGCCTCCAAGCGAGGTAGTGAGATCAAGTGTTTTAAGTGTTTAGGTAGAGGTCATGTGGCATCACAGTGTCCTACCAAGCGCACCATTGTGCTAAAGGGCCAAGACCTCTACAGCAGTCAAGAGGAGTCTTCTGAGGAATCTTCCTCTTCTAGTGACTCCCACAGTGACAAGTCCTCCAAAGATAGACATCATTCTTACCCTCAAGAAGGGTCTCTCTTAATGATTAGGAGGCTTCTCAATAACCAACCAACCCTTCCTCTCAATGATCAAAGAGAAAACATTTTTCACACTCGCTGTGACGTTTTGAACAATACTTGTTCTTTGATCATTGATAGTGGGTCTTGTTGCAACTGTTGTAGCACAAGAATGGTTGAGAAGTTGAATTTGACTTTGTTATCCCATCCCAAACCTTACAAACTTCATTGGCTTAATGAAGATGGGGATCTCGAAGTCAAGCATCAAGTGTTGGTTAAGTTCTCTATTGGAAAGTACAAAGACAAAGTTTTATGTGATGTAATTCCAATGGAAGCTTGCCATATTCTCTTAGGTAGGCCGTGGCAATTTGACCGCAAAACCACCCACCATGGCCATACCAATGAGATAACCCTCCAACATCATTCGAAAACTTTTGTGTTACATCCCCTCACTCCTACTCAAGTTGCTAGTGACCAAGCTCAAATGAAAGCTAGGAGGGAGGAAGAGAGTTCCACCAACTCTACTAAATTATCCAAGGCTTCTAAGAAAAAGGTAGAGGAAGTCTCTCCTTCTAAGGATGTTCATCATGAAGTACTTCTCACTCATAAAACTCTTTTACAAACTCTTCATGTTGAACACCCTTCCTACCTTTTGCTGTGTCATGCTGTCCTTACATGTCTCCAACATCCTTCACTTAAGGACCTACCTTCTTCTGTCCGTGCTCTTCTCCATGAATTTGCGGATCTTTTCCCTAAGGATGGTCCCCAAGGCCTCCCACCTTTTAGAGGAATAGAGCACAAAATTGATTTTATCCCAGGGGCCAGTCTACCTAATAGACCAGCCTATAGGACAAATCCAATGGAGACTAAAGAGATAGAGACTCAAGTGATCGAGTTGTTAGACAAAGGATGGGTCCAAAAGAGTCTTAGTCCTTGTGCTGTTCCCGTGTTGTTGGTGCCCAAAAAAGATGGCAAATGGCGCATGTGTTGTGATTGTAGGGCCATCAACAACATTACCATAAAGTATAGGCACCCCATCCCTAGACTAGATGATATGTTGGATGAATTGCATGGGGCCAAAATGTTTTCAAAAATAGACCTTAAAAGTGGTTATCACCAAATTCGAATTGCCAAAGGTGATGAGTGGAAAACCGCTTTCAAAACTAAATTTGGTCTATATGAATGGTTAGTCATGCCTTTTGGCCTAACCAATGCTCCTAGCACATTCATGCAACTAATGAATCATGTCCTACGGGATTGTTTGGGGAAGTTTGTGGTTGTTTATTTTGATGACATTTTAATTTATAGCCACAGCTTCAAAGTTCATCTAGGACACCTTAGGGTAGTCCTGTCTCTCCTTCGAGACCATCAACTCTATGCCAACATAGACAAGTGCACTTTCTGTGTAGAGAGTGTCATCTTTCTTGGGTTTGTGGTCAATAAAAGTGGGGTACATATTGACCCCGACAAAATCAAAGCCATCCAAGAATGGCCTGTGCCAAAGAATGTAGGGGACATCCGTAGCTTTCATGGGCTAGCTAGCTTCTATAGACGGTTTGTACCCCACTTTTTCACAATTGCCTCACCCCTCAATGAACTTGTCAAGAAAGACACACCTTTTGTGTGGGGTGATAAGCAACAACAAGCCTTTGAGGATATTAAGGCTAAACTCACCCAAGCACCAGTTCTAGCTCTTCCAAACTTTGAGAAAACTTTTGAGCTAGAATGTGATGCTTCTGGGGTTGGAGTAGGTGCGGTTTTATTACAAGAAGGCCATCCAATTGCTTATTTCAGTGAAAAACTCAATGGCCCTTCTCGTAATTACCCCACCTATGACAAAGAGTTGTATGCTCTTGTGCAAGCTCTTCATACTTGGGAACACTATCTTGTGTCTAAAGAGTTTATAATTCACACTGATCATGAAACTCTCAAGTATTTGAAAAGCCAGCACAAGCTCAACAAGAGACATGCAAAGTGGGTTGAATTTCTAGAACAATTCCCTTATATCATCAAATACAAGAAAGGGAAATCCAATGTTGTGGCTGATGCACTTTCTAGAAGATATACTCTTTTAGCCAAACTTGGATCTCAAATTCTTGGATTTGACAATATATGTGAATTGTATAGTCAAGATCCCTTCTTTGCCCCTATTTATTCTAATTGTTTAAATAAGTCCCAAGGCGGCTTCTATGTCTCAAATGGATATCTTTTCAAAGAAGCCCGCCTATGTGTTCCATGTGGTTCTCATCGTAAACTTTTAATCATTGAGATGCATGAGGGGGGACTTATGGGACATTTTGGGGTCACCAAAACGTTGGCCATGCTTAAAGAAAAATTCTTTTGGCCTCACATGAAACGTGATATTCAAAAACATTGCGCTAGTTGTTTGACTTGTTTGCATGCTAAGTCTAGCGCAATGCCTGCTGGAATGTATACTCCTTTGCCTGTGGCTTCCACCCCTTGGGAGGATATTAGCATGGACTTTGTCCTAGGGCTTCCAAGGACTTCTAGGGGTGTTGATTCGATTTTTGTGGTTGTGGACCGGTTTTCGAAAATGGCACATTTTATTCCATGCCACAAAGTCGATGATGCAAGCCACATTGCAAAGTTTTTCTTTAGAGAAGTGGTTCGTCTTCATGGCTTACCCAAAACAATTGTGTCTGATAGGGATACTAAGTTTCTTAGCCACTTTTGGAGGACCTTGTGGTCTAGGCTTGGAACTAAACTTTCTTTTTCTACTTCCTGTCACCCTCAAACTGATGAGCAAACAGAGGTAGTCAATAGATCCCTCTCCACATTGCTTAGGGTTGTGCTTAAGGGGAACCATAAATCTTGGGATGAGTATCTTCCCCACATTGAGTTTGCCTACAGTAGAGTGGTCCATAGCACCACCAAACTCTCACCTTTTGAGGTTGTCTATGGCTTTAACCCTCTCACTCCTCTAGACTTGCTACCTCTTCCATCTTCTTTTGACTTTGTTCATAAAGAAGGGGTTTCTAAGTCTCAATTTATCAAAGATTTTCATGAGAAGGTTAAAAGTCAAATTCAAGCTCAAATGGAAAAGATTGCCAACTCTAAAAACAAGGGTAAGAGAGTTCGGTCATTCAATGAGGGTGACTTAGTTTGGCTTCATCTAAGGAAGGAAAGATTTCCTCAATTACGAAAATCCAAACTTAGTCTCCGTGGTGATGGTCCATTCCAAATCATAAAGAAGATCAACAATAATGCTTATCAATTAGATCTTCCAGTTGAATATGGTGTGCATCCTACTTTTAATATCACTGACTTAGTTCCTTTTACAGGTACTGTAGCTGATGAGGATGACAACCACGATTTGAGGGCAAATCCTCTTCAAGGGGGAGGGGATGATGTGACCCCACCAAGCCCAATTGCACCTTCAAGCCCAAGCCCAAGCCCAAGCCCAAGCCCATTAAAAGGCCCAATTACAAGATCAATGATGAAAACGATTCAAAAGGGCCTCCCATTAGATGATCACAAAATCAATGGGCTTCTCACATTCTTTACATGGGCCAAAGAGATCACAAAGACTTGAAGAAGTGCATGTAAATCTAGTAGTGTAGATTTAAATTGGGCCATTGTTTGGGCTTTGCTTTCCAATAATACATAAGACATGAAAGAAACATAGGATGGGTTAAAATTGGGCTCGGCCCAATTCTCTTCATACATGGCCAAGATTTTCAAGACAAGGAGGCTCCTTTGCTTCATAGTTTGACTAAAGTTGGTCATCACATCTAAAGGCTAAGAATCCTTCTTGTTCTTCAAGCCAAGATCCAAGGGGCATGATCTTATCTCCTTCTCCTAGCTTGATCTAAGGGCCAAGATCAAGGCCCACTCCATCCAATGGCTCTCCTTTCTCATGTGTAAATGGCTTCATATAAAAGCCAAAATTTCACTCATTTGTAGACACTCTTGAAATTTTATGCAATAGATGCAACTTGAGTTGAGAGCACTCCTCCCTCTATTGCCTTTGAGAGTCACCACTTTCTAGAGATTTCCTCTCTCTACCTCTAGCCACCTTCCTTAGGCTAGCATAGATTAGGAAATCCTATCACCTCTCTTTCACCTTCCATTGCTTGCAAGTGCCTTCCAACTTGCCTCCATTCCTTCATCCATTTCCGCTGCCCATGGAGCTCTTCATGCACCTTTGGAGCTCCACCACTTCATCTTCTACATTCTCTCCAACTCCATTTTTTCGTGCTCCAAGCTTCCATGGATGCCTCCCCTTGCGGTTTTTCACATTTTTGGGTTATTTTTACCGTTTTTATGCACATTTGACAGTACCCATTGAGGGTTTTGCGTTTTGATTTTGTTTTCTACATTGGGCAGCTTGTTTTGTGATTTCATTGAGTTGAAACAATACTCATTCATGGGGTTTTCGCATTTATATATGATAGCACCGTTTGGCATTCCATTTAAGCTTTGAAATCTCTATTTTTGCTCTTAAATTGCGGTTTCAGATTTGATAAGTTAGGTTTCTTGGTTCTGTTTTGTGATTGCAGTTTTGAAATGTTTAATTGTTCATTCTCTATGTCTAGCTAAGTTTTTTTTTCGTATTGGTTCCTTGAAGAAACTAATTTGAAACCATGAGGTTGATGTTTTGCAGTGCACTCCAATTCCTATTTTCTTTTCATCGTATTCAATTTCGTAGCTTTGAATGAAATGGAATTTGTGATGCTTAATCGTGGGTTCATGTTTTGGCCATAGTTGCTTAATCTGTGTGTGTGTGTGAAATTGAAAGAAGGATGTGTGCTATGCTTAATGGCATAATGAAGTTGTGTTTTCGCATAGTTGATTAATTCAGATTTCATGAAAGTAAATTGGATAAGAGAATTGATTTAGTTACCTGTGATTGGTGGATTTTCAGTGGAATCAAGGAACCAGTACATTTGGAATTCTGTGTTTAATTCAGTTTTGGTGTTTTTATTAGAATTTAGCAAAGTTGTGTGAATCTGCCAAACCCCCCCTGTGTTTTATTGTTGTGTTAATCTGGAAACTTGGCTTTGAATGAAAATATTGGTCGTTGGGAGACGACTTGGTTCACTTTCATATACTATATTTAATATGTTTTAATTTGGTGGGGTACGACCTCTATCACCCATGTCTAGGACCTTTCAACAACTACATCATTCTCTTAGGCGTACCCTAAGACAAGTGTTATTCACAAACCAAATCAATGGAAATCATAAACATCTATAGACCAACTACATAAAAGAAAACACAAAAATAAAAAATAAAACATATAACAAAGCCTAAAAAATATATAAATTCCCAAATTTCCTTATGATTGAACACAAGTCCCCGACAACAGTGCCAAAAACTGGTTATGGAATTAGCAAGTGTACCAAATCGTACAAGTAATAAAGTGGAAAGTTGAAGTATCATTTTCCAATAGACTTGTGAAACACTTGACAACTCTTGCAATTCATAACTCAATTAGACAAAAAATTTCACAAAAACAAAAATAAAACTACTTTTTGTATTTTTATATGTTTATCAAACATATGGTGTGTAATAATATATGATAAAGGCTTCACTAAAATTGAGTTTCGTGATCCAATTCAAAGCAAAAACACTAAATAATATTCTTCTAATTCCTACTCTGACATTCACACCTTATGTAACAAACCCAAATATCTTAGCGACAAGTCTAAACTTGAATAATAAAAACTCTAATATCTTAGTAATTTTTATTATAAGTTTGCCTTAATGATTAAAATTCTGACGTTATGAATGACCAATGATGTACTCTATGTCTACATGAACAATCAATGAGTTGTCTACTCTAGTCTAGGTTCTAATATCGTGTACAATAAATAGAGACCCACAAATATGCAATTAATAATTATCATACAATTAAACCAAATAGAACACAAGAGTGATGAAAAAGAATTATATTCAATAGTGAACTTCACAAATAGTTAAGTATACATTACACCCAACCCCCATAAATAAGGGAGTTAGTTACTCCTTAACATTTTGAATACTAGAATAATGATGAAGATGAATGCCTCTAGCCTTCAGAATGTGTCTCTTGTAAGACCCGTGAACTTTAATTAATTAATTAAATAAATAATTAATAAATGCAGGTAGTGGGAGCCTTTAGGGCATGTAATTCTAACATGTATGATGTGAAAAGTACTAGCTTAAATGGTTGAGAGTACTTGATTGTGTGAGAGGACGTGGGTTCAAGTCTTATGTTTGCCATTTATGCGCTGTTTAATTTATAATTATTTTAATAATATGCTTGCTCATGTTGACTGGTAGAACCACATTAAACTTTCTTTTTTGCTAAAATTAGTTTTGGCATGAATGTGATAGGGTAGAGAAAACCCTAGCTGAATATGCAGCCATGAGAGGCTGGAAAAATAGCCACTAATGGACCTTGAATGGCAATTAAGTTAGCTTAATGCCATTTTCGTTTTCCTTTCATCATTGCCAATTAAGACAACATTTAGTGACCAATTAAGGGAAAGAGAGAGTATTTTAATGTTGCCAATGTGGCATAGTGAGAGGAGAATGAATTTAGCTAGTGCATTGTGAGAATTGAGTGTAATTGGGAGTCGAATTGAAAGAAAGAACTGGGTGACATAGTGCTAAAGGAGGAACTCTAAAAATCTCCAATTTCAAGCAAAGGAATACAGGTTAGGGGAGCTGGACCCTGTGTATTTACTTGAATTATTATTTGTTACAAGATGTGTGATGATTATACTGTCAAGTGACTCATGTTGTTCTTGAGTGTTTTTCGGTTCCTACGAGGAACCGCCTGGCGGTGAGACACGTGCCGCTAGGTGACACATCCCTGATTCACCCAAATTTCTAGGTTTCGTTGATCTGCCTGGCGGTGATGAACTACCGCCAGGCGACACGAGTCAATTTGGCTTAGCTTTTTTGGGATTTCGTGTGTTATGGGTGATTTCTAAATGGTAAGGGAAGGAACCTTAATTGTGTGTTGATTGTGTGATGCTCGAAATTAGGGCATGATGCTGACAATTGGAACTAAATTGGGGAAATGGCTATGAACACTCTTTTATGGTTAAAGATTGGGGATTTTCAAGTAAACGGGAATCGATGCAAGAATTACATTGAGTAATTGTAGGTTCACGATTTAATTGATAGTAAACAACATTAGATGAACGATGGCCGGATGAAGTATGGTTGTGAACAAAGAAATTCGTTCTGGAAACCTTGGAGACTTGGGAATTTGATTCGCAAAGGGTGGGGAGAAGTTTTGAAAATTCCAGAATTTATACATCGCCTGGCGGCAAGCTGTGTGGCACCAGGCGCCATGACAGGAGAAGTGGACATTTTGGTGCTGTGAGGCATAGATGTAAGGTTGGGGTTCTGCTGGAACCAATTTTCTTTAATTAAATTGGAATTGTTGATTTTTGGATGAGAATTTAGGGTGACAAAAAATGACAAGAGATTAGAGTAGGAATTGATTTTAGTGTGACTTGGTAATTGTAAGGATAGTGGACTGAAAATAGTACAAACTTGTATTAGATAACTAGTACCAAGCACGAGTAATGAAAACATGATGAGCTTAGGACTTGGTGATGCTAAGGAGTTGTACAAGTAAATACATAGTATGTGTAATTGTTAAGGATTGGGAAATAAGTGATATTGAATTTAAGGGAAAATGCTGAGATTGAGAGGAAGAAGATACTTTGGTAATGAAATGAGTGTTGGTAGTGTAAATCAGTAAGAATGTAAGGGTAATTAGAATTGACTTAGTGGAACATGAGTGAATAAATTAAAGAAGGCAAGTGTGTGTCAATGAGTACCAAATATGAACTAGGAAGTACTAAATAGAGGAGTAATAGATACTCTGGAGGTGTGCAGTTACGTGATTGAGGGTAGCATTGGAATGAAGTGCAGTAAAACCAGAACAATGGTTGTATTGGTGTAGTGCCTGACGACAGAATGGGAGTCGCCACGTGATAGCTGCAAAAACATTGGGCTCCAGGAACGCGTGCTCCTGGCAGTGAGGGTGGTCCCGCCAGGCGATGTCTACAGCATTAGTGTATTCTAGATGCTTGGCGCCTAGCGGCACGTGTCCCCCGCCAAGCGGTCTGGAAGCATGTTTTCCCTGGCGGCTTTGGAGCAGCACCGACAATAACGCAGAGATCATGCCTCTTATGTGCTTGGTTTGAGTGTGCGTGGTCTACAAAGGCTTTGGTGATACTTTAAAGGTCGACTTGCTGGTGTTTCTTGAGTTATGGCTCGGAACGTATCCCTTGAGTTATGGCTCGGGATAGGGGTTAAACACGTGGCATTCCTTAAGTTGTGGCTCAGAATGGCATCTCTTAAGTTGTGGCTCAGAATGGCATCTCTTAAGTTGTGGCTCAGGATGGCGGACGAACACGAAGAACTCTTGAGTTGTGGCTCGGGTTGGCGAGTGTTGTCAGTGTGAGTTTTGCGCGTTGTGGCATGTACAGATGGGTTCAGTTAGATTGCCCTCCTTAGTATTAAGCTGACGAGTTTGGTAGTCTTGGGATGTTACGAATGTTATTTGTATTAGGAACTCCTCCTGGCGATACAGAATGTGGTTCGTAGCATGGTTTCTCGCACGTGCTCAAATAGTTGTGGTTGGTAGGTGTGGCAGCAAGGCACTTGAGGTACTCATCAGAAGACGTAGAACACGGGTAACATGGTGTTGGCCATGTGTGTGCAATCAAAGGATTAAGTTCCTTTGGTGTGATTGAAATTATATGATTTCTATGCATAATGTTTTATTCTTTAGCTCACCCTATCTACTTGTGTTTGACGATGATCGTGTATTGCGTTACACGTGAGCAGATGATGTTGCAGGTGGATTTGGTGAGGCATAGCGCCAGAGCGGGGCTAGTCTAGGAGAAAGTTTATCACAGTTTTTATAATGTTTTTGAATCAGTTTTAAACTTTTATATTATCAGATTTGGATATTGTAATGAAGTTTTTATATAATTTTGGAATTGAGGTATTTCATGATGACGTAATACAATTTTAAATTTCCCGCGTTTTGGGAAATGATGTTTTCATAAATGATGTTGACGTATTATTTACGTATTAATTATCTATTTTGTTATTTAAATTCGTAATATCAGGTAGGGATGTTACACCTCTAGCCTTCAGAATGTGCCTCTACCTTTTATCGCTCTCTCCCCTAAAGAGGTTTTTCCCCCAAAATGTGTTTGTTTTCTGCCTGAATGGTTGTTTTTTAAACTATATGCCAAGCCCCTTATTTATAAATTTTTTGAATTGGATTGGGCTTGCAACTTTGTTCTTGATTTTGTGTTGGATTATCTTGAATATCTTGAATATATCTTTTAATCTTCTAAAGCTCAATATCTTTGAGATATTCTTCAAATATTATGTCTGGTAATTAAAGTAACGAACTTGGTGGATGATTTTGTTGATAATCTTCCTAAATCGCTGAGACTTCCATTTACCTACAAAATATTAACCTAATATTTATCCTTTCCAAATTTATTACATAAAACGTAAAATATCTGAGAAGATAATAATAAAAAAAGAATAAAAGATAAAAATAAACAAAAAATAAAACATGATAATGCCCCTCAATGAAAATAACATGGCGAGAAACTATAGTTTGTGATTGGTAAGATCATAGCAATGATAATCCTTTTGACGATCCCCATAACCAAGGAAAACAAGTTACAAAATGGGAGAAGAATAGTATGTAACTTATGGACAACGAACAAAACAACTAGAAACAAAACTTGTCAAGGAAGAGTTATTAGGAACATAACCATACAACTTTTGAAATGGAGAAACACCTAAGATACACTACAAAAAAACGTGTAAGTAACGACAGTTATTTTTGTATTTTACGTCATTTTTAACCGCCGTTATTTACTTTAGCGACATTTTCCAAAAATGTCGTAATTCTTGCCGTCACAAACTATAATATGGCGATTTAAGATGAATCGCCGCAGCAACCGTCATTTTATACTATGTATACAATGACAATTTAAAGAAGTAAATAACGTCAATTAAAACTGACGTAATATTTTTAATAGAAAACAAATATAATGAAAAAATGACACTTAAAACTGACATTATTATCATTATATTATGATATTTTTAATTGTCAATACTATAATTAATTCTTAGATAAATTTAGTCATTATCAAGTGTCATAATTTTAATATTTTTAATTATTTAATTATTTATTATTTTTCACCTACATTCATACTTTCATAATTTAGTAAAATTTATTTTTTATGATAGTTTAAAATATATAAAAAATTATAACATTATAAAAAAAGAAATTAATAGACTAAATTATTTTATTATCAACATAACATAATTACACCAAAGTACCAAAATATTCAATCATCCAAAAAAAAGACAACATTAAAATTTCATTAGGCAATTATAAAATTGTTTTGCTTCCACCACTTGATCTTAGTATATTGTGTGGAGATGGCACACCACTTCCAACATTCGGTGCCTACAATAAAGAAAGAATATAAGTATATATGAGTATGTGAAATTCAAATAAATTTAAGAGATCCTTACAAGGGAAAAGGTGTTCTATCCTCAAAACAATAAAATGAAATAATTAACTAAAATAATTAGCAAACCAAAGTATTCATTCAAAGCAAATATAAAATAAAAGAGAAAACACACACTATACCTTCCTTTGGGGCCATATCTTTTGCTTGGGCTATTTTTTGTCTGAATGTATGAATCATCTCCTCAACCTATATAACAAAAAAAGTTCAGAATTATGTGAGTGACTTCCCCTTCAAAAATGACAAAGCTAATGAAAATGGCTTGAAATAGATATAAAACATGTAACACAAATCGAAGGAAAAAGTTTTATAAATTAGTGTATATGCTTAACTTTTAATAGATGCATTTTCCAAATAAAAAAGACATTTCTGCCTTGGTCGTGGCTGCATCTAGATGAAGGAGAACGTGATGAACTAGCATTATTTCTCTTGGTAACCAGTGAATCATTATGAAGAAATGGATCATGCATTATTAACGAACCCACTCGACAGTAGTCTTGTGCATGCCATTGCCTTCACTTTTGGAAAAAAGCTTATAAACGATTCTATGGCAGCTGCACAACAAACAAAAAAATCATCAAAACAATTATACTATATACAATTATGATTGATTGAAAAAATGGCAACACCAAGAGCCGTATTCTTTTGGCTTTTTTCTTTTCTTAAAGCATCATTGTCATTGTTGTTATTTGCTTTGTTTATTATGCACCAATCAATATTGGTTCCCCTGTTTTGCTCCAGAAAGGATAGCTAAGTAATGAGCACCAACACCAATTAATATTGAGTAACCTAGGTAATAATTAAATTAGGAGTGTTTTTGCAAAACCTTTCAAACTCCATTGAACATGAATCCATAACACAAGTAATTATTAGATGACTCACCTCAATAATATGATCCCAATTTGCCACCACCTATATAACTGCTACCACCACCCAGATACACTAACGAGTATGAGCTGCCACCAACCTGCAGCGTGGGAAAAAAAAGAATAACATCTAGAACACCCAATAGAATTTAACAGTAAAACTCGTCAACTTCGCTTTCCCAATACTTATTTGCACCTTGCCAACTCCCTATATCCCGTTAACTTTAACAAGGAACACATCCTGACTTCATCAATATTCACAATCGCACTAGCCTTTAAATTATATTTTGAAATAATAACTATAACAAGTAAGATAAAAATACCTTGGGGACGGTGAAGCTCTCTTTGACTGAGGGGGGAGACCGACCACGCCTAGCTATCGTTACTGCTGCTTCAGCGAGACTGTACAATAAAAAAAATTAAACTGTCGTTACTGTTGCTTCAGCGAGACTGTACGATAAAAAAAATAAAAAAAAGTAACATTATATCA
This sequence comes from Vigna unguiculata, assembly GCF_004118075.2. Classification (NCBI taxonomy): domain Eukaryota; kingdom Viridiplantae; phylum Streptophyta; class Magnoliopsida; order Fabales; family Fabaceae; genus Vigna; species Vigna unguiculata. The sequence continues at coordinate 12,157,583 of NC_040286.1, read as the reverse complement.
CAGCACACAACTCATAAAACAAAAAAAGAAAAAAGAAAACCTAAGAGACCCTTAACCCCGCAAAATCAAGATTTACAGAATCACCACAAGCACATTGCAACCAAATTTGATGCAGCATACACATATACAAGCATCGACCATGATTTGAAGTAGTAGGGGATGGTGAGCAAGTGGAAAGGATGGCGACTGAACTAGAGGGAGAGCGACGACCTCGCCCAAGTTTCACCATTGTTGCAAAGAGGAAGGAGGAAACCCACTATAAACCCTAGCTCCTTCGAACCAATCTTGTCAAGTCTGATGGCAAAGCGTTTAGCCTCTGAGGGCCTTTTGCACCATCACAATTTTGGTATTGAAAGCATCACCTTCTGCGCAATGCGACTTTTCCCGATTGAGCCAACAACGAAATCACTTTCATGGAATTGGAAGAACTTTTTGGCAAGAGAAACTGTAACACTAACATTGCATTAGGAGGATGGTGAGAGTGGGAGCAGTGAGTGAAGGCAAGGAGAAACCCTTCATTTCAAGACCCTAAATTAAACCCTAAGTGATAAAGAGAATGAGAGAGGGTAATGGGCGAAATTTGAAAATAAGGGCGTGAGGAAGTTAAAAAATATCAAGTGAGAGGGAAAGTGAAAATTGAGAAAGAGTAAAAATAAAATATTGAGATATATTAAAAAATGGAAGTTAAAAACGTCATGTTTTGCGTCTAAAACATGAGAGTTTAAAAAATGACAATTAAAACTGTCATATTTTACATGTAAAATGTGGCAGTTTTTCAAATATGGTATTATACGGTAAAAAGCAATGGTTTTAAACAATTGTCACATTAAAACGTTACAATTTACATGTTTTTTTGTAGTGATAACAAAAGTTGAAATTCATTTCATAACATAAACAATAATAAAAACAAATTTACCTCATATTTGACTAGGAACTCAAGCATATAATAGACTAGAACTAGTAGATTCAAGATTATGGCAGTGTTTTCTTTCACTAACTCCATCCTATTGGGAAGTATCAGTACAAAAAGTTTGATAAAGAGTACTAATAATGTTAAGTAATTGAAAAAAAAAAGAATATATATATATATATATATATATATATATATATATATATATATTATAAAAGCACTCACCATCGAAATACCATTGAAAACAATTAATAACAATTTTATGTTTAGTTTTAAGCATAGTACTAAATATCACTATGAGAAAATAATAAATTTGCAAGGGAAGAATCCCTAGCTAATCCCTCACTAATCTCTCGCAAAATTCCTAGCTAATCCCTTGCTAATCCATCATAAAACCATTTTTTGAGGGATTAGCTAGGGATTCTTCCCTAGCTAAATTACAAGTAAATAAATGGCGAGGGAATTATTCTCTCGCTAATATCCCTAGCTAATCTCTAGCTGATCCGTAGCAAATTTTTTTCCTAGCTAATCCTTAATTGATCCGTGGCAAATTTTATCCCTAACTAATCCTTAGTTGATCCCTAGCTAATCCATAGTTGATCCCTAGCAAATTTTATCCCTATCTAAAACTTTATTATTAGTTATGTTTATTATTTTGGTGGTTTAGATTAATGAATGTTACTTTTTTATTTATTTTTATCCATCCATCTATTTAACTATTGTTACGTGATTGACAAGTATACCAAATTGTACAATTAATAAAGTTAACAAGTCTAAACATTGTATTGGTTAGTTACTGATAAAGTGTGAGAATAACAAAACATTTGTGGTTTAACGGAAAAATATAAATTTAGATATAAAGGAAAAATATAAATTTAGCTTCACTAGGATTGAGTTTCATAATTCCATTCAAAGTAAAAAATACAAATAATATATCTCTATTTTTGTCTCTCACATTACGCCACTATATAACAAGCCCTATGTCTTAGTTACAAATCTAAACTTTGATAAGAACCCTAATGTATTAAACCTTTCCTTATTAAAAGTTCGCATTAGGCCTTATGTTTGGATGTTAAGAATGACCAATGGAGTAGTCTATGTCTAGATGCACAATCAATTAGTTGTCTATTCTAGTTTAGGTTCCAATATCGTCTTCAATTACTAGATACCCAAAAATATGCACCATATCTAGAACATGAAATTAAAGATCATAATCTAGGTTTCCAAACTATCTTTCGGATCAGGATGTACTCTCACAAGTGCAAACTCCATAGACTATGTAGTTAAAAAAAGAATTACATAAGAGATTAAGGAAAAGAATTATATTGAATGAAGAATTCACAGAGAATTAAGAATACATTACACCCAACTCCCATGAATGAAGGAGTTAGCTACTCCTAGGCATACTAAATACTAGATTGATGATGAATTTGAATGTCCCCATCCTTTAGAATTCCCTTCTACCATCAAGTGTAGAGATATCAAGTTTGTTTCTCTCCATGTGTGTTTTTTACCTATATCAGACCCTCAATTTATAAACTTTCATAATTGGAGCCAATGATCATGAAGCGGGAACTAGTAGAGCAAACCAAGGAGAAGATGACCCACAACCCATGGCAATTGAGACCTACCAACCTCCTGAGAACACTGCACCTGCATATTTCTAGTTTGAGAGGATGGTTCTCAACAAACTTCAAGATTTGAACTTGACACAAAATGCACATCATGCATATTGCACAACAAGGTTTCAAAACATGGATGATCAACTACATAATGTTCATGACCTCCTCTCCAATGTCTACAAAAGAGACAACCCATGAATGAGTGAAGGGGATGGCTCATAGGTCATGCATTGCATTTTAGTGTTGCACTTGTGTGTTTGTTTGTTTGTTCTAGAATTTTAATTGCTTGTTTTCGTTTTAATCGATTGATTATATAAGTCTCAAATTTATGTTGTACTTTTCATTTCTGTTTTAATTCTATAGTGTTTGTATCCACTATCATTTGCTCTGATAGTCTCTATGTTACTACTTTAATGAAAATTTTACTCTTTCTAAACTGATATGTGCATTAACTTTCATTTGATGAAACCAAAGGGGAGAAAAATGAGTAAAGATGAGTTAAAAATGAGTAAAATTGGGTTAAAGTTGGAAAACCTGAAATTAAATTTGTTGGAACCATGTAATATAGTTAACTTGATATGAAATATAAATTTAAATCATATTATTAGTGTTACGAGGAACATATGCATATGTGATATGTATGTATGCTTGTGTGCTTTTTCTTGGAAGTATATTTGTATATTGGTATCTTGTGTGCAAAAGCTTTTTCAGGTTTCTCTATGGATCTTAGTTCATCAATTTAACTCGAGGATATTGACTTCATCAAATCAGGGGGAGATTGTTGGCACAAGCAAGCTTGAAGCAAAGATCTCATGTGATTGATGAAGATTGTTGAAGATCCACTTGAACAATATGTTTCTAGTGTATTAAATCTGGAAATAATGTGTTAATTATAATTATTAGATGTTATATCATGTTGGTAGGCTATATGACAATGGTTAGATGTCTTCTTAGTCTTAGTGTGTCCGTTTTATTCTGTTAAAATGGGTTTTAACAAGTTAAAAGGCTTGTTGTATATAGTTTCTAGTATGAATATATTCAATCAGTTGAATTATTTTTCAATCGATTGATTTCATTTAAGTCAAGTGAAATCAACTTATTGTATGGAAAATTCAACCAACTGATTTCACTTAAACTAGACTATATAAGTTGTGTTTTCGAGATCAGAGGGGTCATTTTGAGTTTTATAGCGCGAAAACTTATCATTCATCACTGGAAAACTCTTTCTCTCTCTGCAATACACAACTGCAACGTGTTGATTAAAGATCTTGGTTGATCTTGGAGGCTTTTAGCTTGGGAGTAGCTTGAAGAACACATGTATGGTTGGATTGGGAGAGCCACCATCAGGTTTTGTAGTTCTTGTGCCTCTGGTTGTTTGCCTGATATGATTTCAAGTCTATAAGTGTGATTCTTGCAGGGTGTTAGTCTAGATTTTTGTGAGTCAAAAATATTATGAGTTTCTTTGTTCAAAAGTGTAATCCTAGTGTGTGATTTATAAAACTTTTAAATATAATGGAAACCAGGCTCAGGTTATCCTGGTAAAATGGATGTAACTCTGTGATTGAGTGAATCAGTATAAAAACAAATGTGCAATTTTCTTTCCTTCACCTCACTCACTTTGAATCACTCTAAAAACTCAAGAAAACCAAGTAATACATTCTTTGTTATGCTTTAATGCGTTCATGTGTAATCTAAGCTTGATTACCTGTTAGAAATATTAATTGGAACAAGTCTTGCATGAAAAAGTTTGTTGTTTATATTAAATTTGCGAATTTTGCATTCTGCATAAATTTCTAGAATTTTAGCCAATTGATTTGAAATTGTAATCAATTGTTTCATAGTTCAAGAACAAATTAGTCTGCTGTTTTATTTTTTGACCGATTGAAAGTGTACTGGTCTACAACTTTTGCATTTGAATTTCACAAACTATTTGATTCAATTGAAAGAGGTTTTAAGCTTTCGAAAAAGTTTTAAACAGCCAATTCAACCCACCTTGTAACACCCCCGGATCCTCTTGGGCTTACCAGGCATCCCACCTGCCACCCTCAAACCGGTTGTGTTAGGTCCGCAGCCCAATACACCCAAACCCCTCACCCTTCTCCGTCCATTCATACTGGGTGGGTTGTTGCCAGTGGGAATCGAACCCCTAACCTGACCTTTAACACCTCTGGCTCACCAGCAGATGCTACCAGTTGTGCTGCAGGGGTTGGGGTGTATTGGGCTGCGGACCTAACACAACCGGTTTGAGGGTGGCAGGTGGGATGCCTAGTAAGCCCAAGAGGATCCGGGGGTGTTACAAAAAAGTGCACTTTTTTTTTTGTAACATCCCTGGCTACCCCTCCTCGGGTCCCAGAGGCTGTCAGGTTACTACAGCCCAATGCACCCCAACCCCTCACCCTTCTCCGTCCATTCATACTGGGTGGGTTGTTGCTAGTGGGAATCGAACCCCCAACCTGACCTTTAACACCCCTGGCAAACCAGCAGATTCTACCAGTTGTGCTGCACAACTGGTAGCATCTGCTGGTTTGCCAAGGGTGTTAAAGGTCAGGTTGGGGGTTCGATTCCCACTAGCAACAACCCACCCAGTATGAATGGACGGAGAAGGGTGAGGGGTTGGGGTGCATTGGGCTGTAGTAACCTGCAGCACAACTGGTAGCATCTGCTGGTGAGCCAGAGGTGTTAAAGGTCAGGTTGGGGGTTCGATTCCCACTGGCAACAACCCACCCAGTATGAATGGACGGAGAAGGGTGAGGGTTTGGGGTGCATTGGGCTGTAGTAACCTGACAGCCTCTGGGGCCCGAGGAGGGGTAGCCAGGGATGTTACACACCCCCTCCCTTCTTGGCTTAAATCACCTTTTCAAACTAACACATTACACCCAACCCCCATGAATGAGTGAGTTAGCTACTCCTAGGCATTCTTCTTGGCTTAAATCACCATTTCAAACTAACACATTACACCCAACCCCCATGAATGAGTGAGTTAGCTACTCCTAGGCATATTGAATACTAGACTGATGATGAATTTTAGTGCCTCCATCCTTTAAAATGCCCTTTTATTGTTAAGTGTAGAGATATCAAGTTTCTTTCTCTCTGAGTGTATGTTTTTTACCTATGTCAGGCTCTCAATTTATAGACTTTCATAATTAGACTTGGACTTGATTAATACTTGAATAAATTGTAAGAGATAATCCTTATGTTTGAATTATTCTTCAATTATTCTGACTTGTAATTTGAGTAACCAACTTTATGAATATATGGTATTATTGATAATCTTTGACTATTGAATATTTTACTCATTCTGTCGATAATCTTTCTAAATATCTAAGATTTCCATGTATTTATCTTTTCCACCGAATAAAACTTGAAATATTAAATCAAATTTAAAAATAAAATAACAATAAACATAAAAATAAACTAAAATAAAAATATGATAATACTAATTATAACTATTTACTTTATTTATTCATATATATATATATATATATATATATATATATATATATATATATATATATATATAATGGTAATAATTCAAACACTATATGTTAAATTTAATTTGAAGTGGATATGTTATTATTATATAATAATATAAAGTATAAAAGTTATGAACTAATAGATAATATAATATATTAGGATAATAAAAATTGTAATTACAAAGTGGCATAGTAGAAATAGAGTATCTCTGAATGGAAGATCTTAGTTCAACTTCTAATGTAAATTAATTTTCTTTAACAATTACTATTACTAATAATATAATAATAATAATAATTAATATTATATATGATCATTCTTAATTTATAAACATTAACTAAATTTCTTATCAGATAAAAAATAATTTTATCATATAATATTTATATCAATAAATAATTATTTTCGCCAAGTATATTTTGTCATTTTAATGATAAATTAAAAAATAGTTACAAATTATTTATAAATAGTTACAAATTTTATATTCACTATTATTGTTACAAAAGAAAAATAATTTACTTTTTTTAACAATTGTAATGTTATAATTAAAATTAATATTATATGATTATTATTAATTACTAAACATTGAATACTTTTTTATGAATTATATTATTTTTAAAATAAAAATAATTCTATCGAATGACATTTTATATTATTGAATAATTGTTTGTGACATGTATATTTTATATTTTCAAATAAATATTTTTATATTTATCACTATTAATTTTATATTTATAGTGACAACTTTTTAATTTTGTAATATTGTGAATACTATTTGGGACAAATAAGAAATTAGTGACAAATAAAGTATAAATAGTGATAAAATTTACATTTATCACTCAATTTTTGTGAAAGAAAATCTTATTATTTATAGTGATAAGAGGTACAAATCAAGTTAATATAACCAATAGAGTTGCTAATGATTTTAACATGTGAAAACTATGTTAGAAACAAAATAAGGAACACTCAGAAAATTAGTTTTGCTCCTGATGCAAATAGAGAAACACAGTTGGCTTTGTTAATATACATATTGAACTAGAAAGACACCAATAAGAAACAAATTTGAAGATGGTTAAGCTGATCACATAAAACGAGATTTAATAAATCTCCTTCAAAATAATACAAAGAACACAAATAATATTTTGCAATGCCAAGACCCGATTTGGGTCAATGTGAAAATATGAAAATAAGAGCAATAAATAGATGATTTGTAAATAAAAAGAGATGTATTGAACTTAAAGGGGACAAAATTAAGAGAAATGTGTGGAAGGAGACGAACCATAAGTTGCAGTGCGTTAAGGATGTGAATAGCTTTATTGTGAGAAATATGTGGGTATTCATTTGCACCCAGATGTGACAATGCTCTTTCAGGAAAAGCTTCCATTTCAATGAAGGAATTGGTTTTGCAAAGCTGAGACATTACAACAACAAAGTTGAGACATTATTATGCAAAGGGCTAAGAAATTTTTTAATTAAAACTTCTTAAGTGAAATTTTGAGGTGATTTTTTTAATTTCAATATCAGTTAATTACTTTATATAATAAAAATAGTTTTGATATTACATTAATATTAAATTAAATAGTAAAATTTTCAGTTTAAATAATATTCTGAATTCAATATTATTAATTTACATTTATGCTTAAATAAATTTTAAAATATTAAAAAATTACTTTAAAAATTTAATTTTTAAATTAACATTAACTATTTTAAGGCTATAATAAAAATAATAAATTATTAAATTTAGTGTTAATAATTTAAAATACGTTATGAATTTACAATTGAGACAAAAAATTTAGTTTACAATTTTATAAAATTTCGTTACTCAAATATTTTAGTTAATAATTTTATAATAAAATATTATATTTTTTAATATTAAAAAAATATATAAGCTAAAAACAGTGTAGTTGAAAAATTATGAAAATACAATTTAAAATATACATTACAAGAAAACTTTTAAATAATAAAATCAGTTTTACTGACAAAAAAATGTTTGTTACTATCGTGACAAATTTTGTAACATCCTAATTAATAGATAAATCTAATTAAATAAAACATCGCATAGTTTATAATATCCAAAGAGCATGAGGATCAAAGTATAAAGGATTTTACAGTCATCCAAACATACCAAAGAGGAAAGCAAAGACACTATACAATGCCAGGAACAGAATATAAAAGGTTCAACCGATGTCCAAAAGCTTGCTCATGGAGCAAGAAATTACAATATAATTGTACTACACCTAGGCGGCTTAGCCTGACCATGACCATAAAATCCGTCTACATAATTCCTAAGGACTCAGATAATCACCATATATATGCTGAGCAAATAAAAGTAATCAGCCTAAGCCGCTAAATGAGCAACAATCGGCCTAAACCATTAAAGAGTAACCGACCTAAGCCGGTAACTTAAGGAAACTAAGCGAGAACTTCACAAATTCATAGCACTACTAGCAAAAACCCAAGGGCCCATGATAATCGAACTAAGCGACCTGGACCAAGGCCCAGGCCCACCTGCGGCCCAAACAGGGGCCTAGCCCATGACGTGGCAAGACATAAGGATTGCGGATTGAGGTAAGGTAATGTTTGTGTCTGACGTCTCTTATTTGTTCTCCACAGGAACAATAACCAAAGTCCTTCAAACATGAGCCCAACATCAACCTATGACCAACTAAGCTGCAGCATTCTCATCGTCACTGCGATTACCAAGGGTTCCCATATCTGCTCATACCAAGGAATTGGTGATCATTGCAAAAAGGAAAACCACACAAGAAGACAAACACAAGCAAGAAGGGTAAGCTAGAGTAAAATGTTTTTATCATACAATTAAGCATGCAATTTAAAAGTCAAGAACACATCAATCAACCAAGCATGTAATAGCAAACAACAAGACTCTAAGATTTAATTTTTCTGGATACATATAATAGGTCGGATTCACCGGATGCTTGCACTTGTGGTGGCCTCTACTACTATACAAAGCCATTACCAATGGGTTTCACCCTACCACGCACAAGGTTAGCCTTCAAACGTCTAAGGCCATTATCCTACCAAAGACTAGGGCCTCTTGCTACTCTCAACACTTGAGTCAGTCCGCTCTACATGAGTCTAACTAACTCTTTAGAGTTTCAGGATGCACTCCTTACTTTAATCCTTACCTAATTATATACACTACGACACCACCATGAAATTTCACCAAGAGATTCATGGAATTACGTCCATCACATCCAACACCACCATGAAATCTCACCAAGAGTTTCATGGAATTATGTCAAACTCATACCACGACCATGTCTCCTTAACCAACCACAATTTATCAAGCATAACAATCTCACGCAAATATCCAAACAACCAACCAACCAGGATTCATGAATTTATTCATACCAAACTCTTCAACTCAAGTACATACAATCAAATAATACATGCATATTTTCACATACTTCACGCTTTAAATAGGGTAATCCAATCAATCATGCAACCAACAACCAAAAACATGGAAGAGAACAGCGTTAGAGCATGTTCCTGCACTAGTCTCGCTCAAGCCATAGGCCCTCACTAAGGCGAAAGGGGTCTTTCGCTCAAGCTTTAGGCTCTCGCTTAGGTGAGACTACCAACATAGAGCACTTTAGGTTTCGCGAGTTCTCGCTTGAGCGAGATCTCCTCGCCTGAGCGAGATTTCTCTTCGCCCAAAGTGAGGTCCCTCGCCTAAGCTACAACTGAAGCGAAGCACATCAGGCTCTCATGAATCCTCACTTGGGCGAGACCTCCTCGCCTGAGCGAGATCACTCGTCGCTCAAACAGAAGCACATAGCCTAAGCAACAACTACGGCAGGAACCTAAGGCGAACTTCTGCTATTCTTGCCTAGGTGAGACTTGCTCGCTTGGGCGAAAATAGCAAGGTTCTTCCATGCTCACGCATGCAAACCAGCTAATAGAGTCCAAAGCAAGCATCAATCATCCCCACAACACACAACACAAATCCAGTATATTTCACACTCAATCTAAATCGAAAACCAAGCAGACATTTTGAAAATCTTTGAGTTCTAACTTCCTTTACCTGGAAAACGCTAGCAAATCTGCACAAACACTCAAAGAAGAGCACCATAAAACATGGCAGCTTACAGAACTGGAAAAACAAGCAAGGAGAACGAAACTGAGATCCTAGTTGAGGTCAAAGCAGAACTAGAGCTTCCAAACAGAAGAGGAAATGTAAAAAGGGATAAGGGTCTAGAGTTCTACTTACTCAGAAGTAGTATTCGATTACCCAACGAAGGAACTAGTTATGCCCTAACAAAGCTCTGTTGGAGAGAAGAGTTATTGAGAAAAGGAGTTGTTTTGCAAAGTAAAGGCATAATGGAAATGAAGAGACTGAAATGGGTCTTTAGGGCACCCTATGGGCTGGCCCTTAGGCCCAACAGATGATGCTAGGCCCTTAAGCATTAAGGACAGAAAAAGTGGGCCTTACAAATTTAGACGCCAATTTATAAAAAGAAAATGATGTTAACTAAAATAGTCATTATTATGAATAACAAAATATAATTGGTCACTAAATTGAACACTAATTAATTAGAGATTAATTTAGAAATTAATTCTAATGTTTAGTGACCAATTTATAAACTAATTTCTTTGGTCGCCAAAACTTGGTAGCTAAATTATAGTAACCAATTTAAAGATGAATTATAATTTTTTTTATTCATAATAGTGACTATTTTATTACCCAAAAATTGGTATTCAAATTTGTCACTATTATTAGAAAAGTAATAAATGGTGAACAAATTTAATGACTAAAAGATGTAGTCAAAATCTTAGTAGCTAATGTGAATGACTAAAAGAATATTGGATGTAGCCAAAATTGGTCTCTAATAGTGACCAGTTTAAAGTCCAATATTTTTGATAGTCAAAACCTTGTTAGCTAATGAATAACCAATTTAGAGACCAATTCACTATAGTCACTAATTTAAAGACCAATTTAGAAACTATTTTAGTTACCGGTAAGTTTTAGTTTATAAATTATATATATATATATATATATATATATATATATATATATATATATATATATATATTAAAACTATTCTCAAGTATAATTATTCACTTAAAAAAATGTCTAGCTTTTCTAAGTTTTAGTTAGTATTTTTTTTTTTTTGAAAGAGAATCCAATCACCAAATTGGTCACGAATTTAGGAAAATAAGTTTAGTCACTAATAGTGATTAATATTTTTTGTCATTAAAATTTGTCACTATTTATCATTTTCTAGTAGTACTTAGCAGAAAATATACTTGTTTAATTTATTATTTTTAACCGAATTTAGTTTCTCACTCGTTACACTACAAGAAAATCTCTAATTAATGACCAATTTCAGTGACACAAAATAATTAGTCAGTGATCAATTTAGGTATCAATTTATAAACTAAAAGTTATTGATAACTTAAATAATTTCCAAATTAGTCACTAACATTAACTACCAAAGTTTTGACTACCAAAAATATTGATCACTAAATTGGTCACTATTAGAAACCAATTTAGAGAAAAATTTATTTGGTAGCCAAAACCTTTATAGCTATTTTTAGTAACCAATTTAGATACCAATTCATTATAGTGACAAATTTAGAGACTAATTTAGAAACTATTTTAGTTACCAATATATTTTAGTTTTTAAATTAATATCTAAATTGATCACTATAGTGACTAATTATTTTAGGTCACTAAAGTTTATTGTTATTTAGGGATTTTCTTGTAGTGTTATTATATTGGATCAAGTTAGGTTGCTACGAATACCATGGTATAATGAACTATCGAAAAGCTAAACAAATGTTTAAATTTGGTAAACCAAACTATGAAGTATTAAAACAATTGGAAATAACTCACACAATGTAAACATTATAGAAGAAAAATGTTCAAGTCAAATAAGTTGGATGCAAATAAATAATTAATATACATTATCAAAAACTTTCATTTAGTGGAGTATTAGTCACGGTCTCCATGGAAACTTGAAGAACTAACAAAGTCAGAAACTGTTGTTTGGTTAAAGCTTGTTCTTTGACCATCTTCCAATGATTCATGAGGATATAGAGAAGGTTTTGGAGGTATTTTCAAGTTTTCAATGTCCTCTTCAAGCATTTCCACTACTTTATTCATGGAAGGACGATCATTTGGTTTCAATTGTATGCACCAAAGTGAAACTATGATCATCTTTTTTGCTATTTTGTTCTCATCATCTATGGCATCTTCCATTTCAATATCTTTCCCTTTGTCAAGTTGTTCATAAATCCAAAAGGGAAAGTAAAGTTGACTTGAATGCTCTACATTGGGGTTTAGGTTTTTCCTCCTACTTGCTATCTCCATTAGAAACATTCCAAAGCTATAAACATCAGACTTATGTGATATTCTTCCAATGTTTTTATAAAATAATTCTGGAGCCATGTACCCGATTGTTCCTCTTGCTGCTGTCATAGTCATAACACTTTTGTCTGTTGAATATAGTTTTGCCAATCCAAAGTCAGAAATCTTTGGGGTAAATTTTGCATCAAGTAGAATGTTGTGGGGCTTGATGTCAAAATGCAAAATTTGCATCTCACATCCATGATGTAGATATGAAATTCCTTGTGCTACTCCAATTGCTATATCATGTATTGTGTCATAGGTTAAATGTATATTTCCTTCTTTAGAAAATATAAATTTGTCAAGAGATCCATTGGGCATGAACTCATAAACAAGGGCACGTTTTGAGCCCTCAGCACAATATCCAATTAAATGCACTACATTTTGATGATGTATTCTTCCAATTGTTGCAACTTCATTGATAAAGTCTTGTCCATTACCTTTTGATTTTCGTAACACTTTTATGGCAACCCAAGGTCCACTACGCAACTTTCCCTTAAATACAGATCCATAACCTCCTTCTCCCAATTTTTCATTGAAACCTCTGGTCATCTTCTTAATCTCCTTATATGAGTATCGAATAGGAATTAAGCTATTTTGCTCTAAATAATTTTCGATATTTTCATATAGAGACAAATGTCTTCTTCTCCATTTGTATACCAAAAGAACAATAAACAATATCATGCCACCAAAATATCTAACTATGAAGTATGGTATAACATAGTGTCCCAAGCTAACAAATCCTGGTTCATACCGATTTTCATCATAGTCTTCATCTAAATTAATAAAAACATATTGATTTGGTCTAAATATTACCTTAGCCAATCCTGCGAATTAATAACAAATCTTATCAAGTTGTAATAAAAAACAAATATTGATACATTTTTTAAGATAAAAAAGTAAAGTTAAATTACTCTTTTGGTCCATGTATTTGTCATGAAATTTCGGTTTGCTCCTCAAGTTTTTTGTTGTCTCAATTTGGTCCTCATTTTCTTAAAAATGACTTAATTTGGTCCTCACGTTAATTTTGATCAGACGATGTTAAAGTCAACGCCACGTGTCAATTTCTGATTTTTTTGAATATTTTTTGAATATTTTATTTTTTACACGTGTCACTTCACAGTTGTGCCACGTGTCAAAGTGTGACACGTGGCACAGCTATGAAGTGACACGTGTAAAAAATTTAAAAAATTCAAAAAAAAAATCAGAAATGGACACGTGGCGTTGACTTTAACACCGTCTGGTCAAACTGTGAAGTTAAATTTCATGACAAATAGAGGGGCCAAAAGAATAATTTAACCAAAAAGTAACAACTTATTAATTTTTATTTATTAACATAATATAAAATACTTAAACTTTTATATTATTTATGTTTTTATTAATATTATTATTGTTATTACCATATTAATAAAACATATTAAGTTGTTCACGTATTTCAATAGAAAAAAAGAGCGATGACTCGCTTACCACATATACACATTGCTATTTTTAAAAGTATATTAGAAGTGTTCATGAGTCAAAGGATAGATGTCATCATAATAAAAAGTTAATAATAGTGCGAAACTATTATAGAACTATTTTGGAAAGAATCGTACAAATAATCTTAGTTATATTTGGACAATTTTTTTTGTAAGTATTTTTTTATAAACGAAAAACAGAAAGATAAAGTTGAATCTATAAATTAGAAATAAAAGTTTTAAAAAGTTATATAAAATAAGGACTAAAAATTAGTTTATATATATATATATATATATATATATATATATATATATATATATATTTTCAAAAAATTATATTTATAAAGAAACTTATTCCATCATACCTATTATTTATAACATATAGAAATAGAGGATGGAACCTGTGATAGAGACAAAGTAAACTCTTTCCTTTTTACTTAAACAATATGTACATATGTAAATAGAGGAACTCACCTTTTAGGATACTAAAAATAGCCGCTGCAAAATAAAAGTACAAAATCTTTGAGTTAATGAATAGTATGAAAACTTAAATGTAAAATATTCTTTTATATAAAGTATAAAGATAAACAGTAATGCAAAATCTAGGAAATTTGGTGTTTTACTCATTTTTTGAATTATGTTATATATTGTTTAAATTTGTTAGATGCGTAATCCACACACTTGTTTGAAATAATTACTAATGTGTACGAAAATATATATATATATATATATATATATATATATATATATATATATATATATATAGAGAGAGAGAGACCGAACAACGTTGAGACTAAGGGGCCATGCCCCCCCCCCAATTTTTTTTGTTACATTTAATTTAATATATAATTTTAAATAATTTTAAATAAATTTTTTCAAATTTAATATTTTAATAAATATTTACACATTTATATTTATACATAAGAAAAAGTTTTTTTTTTCACATTTATTTTTAATTTAATTTTTTAAACATTTTTTAAATAAAAATAATTATTTTATTAATATTATTTTTTAAATGGTTATTTGTTTAATTTAATCATTTTTTATTTTTTAAAATTTAACCATTAATTATACTAAAATTATAAAAATTATTTATATCTAATTTTATAATTATAATAATAATTATTGCAATTTTATTATTTTTTATTATCATAAAAAAAGTAAATACAATGTTTTGACTAGTTTATATAAAAATTTTAGGATTACTTTTTTGATTCCTATTTTCGTTCAAAAATATTAAGTTGGTCATCTAGTTTTTTCAATCTCAATTTGGTTCGAATTTTAAAAAATTATGTAATTTTGTTCTTTTTTCGTTAAATTTATTAAATCAAATCAATAATTTTTCATCAAAATTGAAGTTGTGAATGATTTGCTTTGTTGGTGTAATTGGCATAATCGTAGTATCAATTTTGATGAAAAATTCTTGTTCCGCTTGAAAAAAATTAGCGAAAAAGATAAAATTGCATTAACTTGTATAAAATCCAGACCAAATTGAAACTAAAAAACATTAAAGGACCAATAAGATATTTTTAGACAAAAAAATAAACCAAAAAATAATTTAAACAAAATTTTGGCACCCCCAACATATTGTATGAAGTTCCGCCACTATATATATATATATATATATATATATATATATATATATATATATATATATATATTCATGTATTTTATATTGAGGAATAGTATTGACATTAATCATCTTATTTACGTAGTATACAGGAAACTTTTTTAATAATAATTAATTTTAATTATAAAAAATTGTTAATTCTTATAGTGATTTGTTTAAATATTAATTTATAAAATTAAAATTGGTTAATAATTGATTAGAGACTAACTCTCTTTTTTGTCAAAACCTTGATAGTTAGTGTTTAATGATCAATTTATAAACTAATTCTTTAATAATCAAAATATTGAGAACTAAATTTTAAAGATCAATTATAATTTTTTATTTATAATAATGTTTATTTTAGGAAACAATATTTTTTTATTTTGTAAATATGGATTTACTTATATTTTAAACTTAATAAAAAAAGTTTAAATATGTCTTTTTCACAATTTTAACTCCCTTTGTTTTCTTTATTACATTAAAAAAATATTTTGTTGTTACATAATTTGCAAAATGTTATTTTTATCCTTCTTCGTAGACGCTTATGGTGATTTTGGTTTTCCTAATCACTAAAATTTTAAACTGTCTAAATTTAAATTTTAAAAACGGTTTTCGTCTAAACTGACTATAAAACAAGGCATGTTAAATTTGTAGGAAATAAAATAGTTAATTGGCTGAAGATTAGTTTTTAGGTTCCAAAGATAATTTGGTTTGGAAATGATCTTGGGGTTTAAGGATTTTTAGTCAGCTGCTTTCAATTTTTCTTTTGCTTTACTTTTCTCCCACCATCTTCTTTCTGCTTCCATTATATATAAATTTTGTCTAAATTTTGAGCTGCAATTGGAAACGGGCCTCCATATCTCAATAGGCCTTTTACCTTATTTTTCTTGTTCACTATTATTAGATAATATTACATTAACATTTTATATTATTATCATATTTATATATTTATTTTGATTTTGTATTTTTAGACTTTTTATTGAGGTAAATATTAGAAGTTTTATTTTTTTTCACGTATCATTATTTTTGTTTCATTATTAAAAGCCTATATCTCATTTGATATTTCTAATAGACTATCATGATTTAACAGATTTATGTGCAAGTGAATGTTAAAAGTCTCACTCTACCTCTCTTTGCTTATTAGTAGGCTCACCTAATTACACAAGCAGACAAGTGAGCCCCAATTCTCTTCTTCTCAGGAAAGTCCCTTTTATTTTTAAAATCTTGTAATCTCAAAATCTCCCATTTTTCTCTTCCAAATTCCTAATTAAAATTTCATCTTTTTGAAGAACCAACCTCACAAATGTGATCTACGCTAAGGATCCTATGATAATGTTAATTTTTACCATTATCTAAGTCTTATTTTATTAACAAAATCAACTTTTCCATATCTTTTAACCTATTTAATCCTCAATTTTACTTTATTTTTACAAATAAATTCATTTTGAGTTACATTGATCTAATTTACCACTAATCCCCAAATTTTGTATCTTTTTATAGATTGAAAGCTTTGTTCCAAAAACCTAGTCAAGTGAGTGAGCTTGAGCAACAAGAAGAAGTTTAAAAACATGAAAATATGGAAGAAATAGTCATCGCCTAGCGAATCACAACTAGTTCTAGGCGTCAATCATTCCAAGGAATCACTGCCTGGCGGCACCAGGAGATCGCCAGGCTGCCAGGCGGCTCACGACACAAATTCCTTCTCTTCTTTGCTGATGTGGAAAGTTGACCCTATTTCTTTGTGTTTTCACGAGGGAAACTCATCTTGGACGTTTTGGAGCTCGAACAACATGATTTGGAACGCTTTAAGGACTGCTAGGGCTTGTGGGAACTTTCCCATCTTCAACTTTGTATCTCCTTTCTCTTCCACCTTCATTTTGTAAGCTTATGCTCTCCATGATAATGGAGAGCGAAACTATTTTGTTGGGGGTAGATGTAGCCATTAAACTCCCATGCATTTGTGAATGTTTTGAATATATATATGCTTCTTCCATTAATTGCTAGTATCTTTGTTTCTTTACTTAATGTTTGCTTTGTTTTGACCATTATTGTATGATATTTGGGTCATTAGGTATTGGGTAATATCTTTTGAAACCTAGGCTTGGAACAAGATACCTAATGGAACTTGTATGTAGGAATAGAGCTTGACTCATTAGTTGTCTTAAAACCTATTTCGTAAAGCGGGTCTACTTATTTAGGGATTCAAGGAATTGACTCTTAATAAAGAAACCTAAGCTCATTCAACTAAGAGATTAAGGCTTGAGTAAACTTGTGGGTTGACATTAGTAACTTAATGGAGAAGAGTTGTCTGTTTTATACGCTTGAGAGTGAAGTTGGTGAAATCTAACCCCAACAATATCAATCCATTTCATTTTTAGTCTTTTCCATTTTCTAAGATTTTCAAACATCGAAGTTCACCTTTTACTTGTTTATGCAAAATTTACTTTCTTGCACAAAAGCTCAAATTATGTATTAATTATTTATTTTAAATTAGTTATTAATTACACGATTATTTAGTATACACGAGTCTTTTGGGAAACAATATCCTAGCCGGTTACTATTTGTGCGACTTGGTACACTTACCAAAGTCTTAACAAGTTTTTGGCACTGTTGCCGAGGACCCGTGTCTAATACTTGACTTTTGTGTGATTTTTAACCTATTTAGACTTTATTCTTTTGTACATATTTTACTACTTTTATAGTAAGTACATATTCATTGTTTTGGGCTAACTTGTAGTTCGAGCTTGTTGTTGTCTAGTGTATGCAGGGTAAGATCCGTACAAGGAGGACTAGGTCTTTAGAACCACTTATTGCTGATCTTGAGATAAAGAAAACTACCCGCAGAAAAAAAAAGTGTCACACGGCGACAACGAGCTCTAGCACAACAAGTTGCCCCTCATCCTTCTTCTTCACACAATCTTCATTCTACTTCTTAGATTCTTGACTCATCTCCAGAGGAAGAAATGGATGAAAATCTTCATGGCGATGGTAGAGGTCGTGAAAGACGCACTTTAAAAGATTATGCAGTTTTCACAAGCCCTATCAATTTCAATAGTATTGCTTGGCCAACAGTCAATGCCACCAATATGGAGATGAAGCCAACTCTCATTCACCTAGTCTAGAGTAATCAGTTCAAAGGGTGGATTTTCCTTTTATGTGCTTTTGATATCAAAACATGGTTGTGGCCATGTGGGATGAAGGAAGGGCAGTTTCTTTGGTACAATTAATTGGATATATAATTGTTGTATATACATATGATTGTGTGATATTAGCTCATCCTATTTGTTTGTGTTTGGCGATGATTGTGTACGCGGTTCACGGGAGAAGATGATATTACAGGTGGTGCTAGTGAAGCATAGGCTCGGAGCGTGGGCTAGCTTAGGAATTTATTAGAGTTTTAATATGTTTTTGAATCAGTTGTAATCTATTAAATTATCAGACTTGAGTTTTGTAATTGGAGTTATAATTATGTTTTTTTTTGTAATAAATTCTGAGGTATTAAATGTTTTAAATTTCCCGCATTTTTGGGAAATGATGTTTTATTAAATGAAGATTATTTATATTTTCTTTATGATATTAATTAAATCCGTTATATTCGGTCGGGATGTTACAATAATCCAATGAAACATTAACCGTGCATAAGAACAAAATAATGAAATCTAATCCTAACACACTTTATTTTATCTCAGTCGCACATTTCTTACCACTTTTAAGTTATGGATCACCATTACTTTACAACCAAACATTGATTTTCAGAAATCCAAATTATTTCACAAGTTGTAATAAGAAGTTGATAAAATCCCTGTGGACACGACACATGGCACTACAGTCGAAACAATGCACTTGCTGGTGTGATTGATCTCGACTGATATGTCATCAAGTTTATGGTCCCATTGTCAGGTATTTGATTATATATTTTTGTCAAAATTTTTTGATCAATTTGGATTTGTTGTAAATTTGTTAATATATATAAAGTTAAGTTTAGCTTAGCTATTATTTTGTTGGCTTTACTTGTTCTTGGAGTTCTTGTGTATGCAAAAAAGAAATCAGGTTGGAGATTTGTTGTTTGATCCTGAGATCGAAAGAACTGCAAGAAGAAACAATAAGGCCAAGAAGAAGAAGAAGAAACAACTAACACAAGTGAGACAACAACTTCATAGCAAACCATGGTAGAAAAGGTTGTACCACAAAGAAGGTTGAAAGACTATGCTCAACATATTGGACCAAGACATTTCTCTAGCATAGTCAAACCAACTAAAGTAATTGAAATCAAACTAGGAGTGTTGTCATTGATCACAAAAAAACCAGTTTTCTTGTTTGGACAATGAATACGCCTATAATCATTTGACTACCTTCTATGAACTCATTGACACTATAGGAGTGGATAATGCAAATGAAGATGCAACCTATCTTAGAATTTCCCCCTTTTTCACTAATAGGGAGGGCTAAGACATGGTTGTAATCACATCCCAATCAAAGCTTAACTAGGTGGGAGGATGTTGAGAGGAAATTTCTGACCAGATATTTTCCTCCATATAATTACATCAATGTCAAAGTAATTTACTACTTTATCCTACGCACCTACAATGAATGATAAAGAGAGACAATTCACAAAATAATTGCCCTCACATATAAAATATGCCTTCTTGGAGGGAGATCATAACAAATATGTCATCCTAAGCAATTCACTTACAGCAAGTGAAGAAGAACAACTGGTGAAAATTCTGGAGGCCAATCAGAAAGCTATTGGTTGGACCTTCTCTAATCTAAAAAGAATAAATCCTTCATATTATATGCATAAAGTTCTGATGGAGGAAAATTACAAGCCAATAGCTTAGCCTCAAAGATGCCTTAATCCAAAAATAAAGGAAGTAGTGAGGAAAGAAGTTATAAAACTACTAGAAGTTGGTATGATTTACCTAATTATAAACAGTAAATGATTTACTTCAGTCCAAGTTGTCCCTAGGAAATGGGGGATGAAAGTAGTTCACAACGAGAATGATGAATTGATCCCTACAAGAACAATCACCGGTGGTGAATGTGCATTGATTATAGAAAGTTGAATCAAGCAACTAGAAAAGATGATTTTTCACCACCTTTCGTGGATCAAATGCTAGAAAGATCCACTAGACCAAGAAAAAATTGCATTCACTAGTCCTTTTGGATTTTTTCTTATAGAAGGATGCCCTTCGGGTTGTGCAATGCTCTAGCCACATTACAAAGATGCATGTTAGAGATCTTTGGGACTTGGTGAAAAATGCATAGAAGTTTTCATGGATGACCTTTTAATATTTGGTTCATCCTTTTAATCATGCCTACAAAATCTAAACAAAGTTTTAAAAGGATGTGAAGAAACCAACATAGTGCTTAATTGGGAAAAGTCCACCTCATGATTAAGGAAGGTATTGTGCTTGGTCATAAAATCTCTGAAAAATGGATAAAAGTTAGTCCAAATAAGGTGGACATTATATCCAAATTCCTCCTCCAACCAATGTTAAGGAAAACTTCAAGTGAATTATGCCACAACTGAAAAAGAGCTTCTAGCAATTGTATTTGGGTTGGAAAATTTCAAAGCATACTTAATTGGATCACTAATAACAATTTACATTGACCACACAACTATCGAATATCTGATGAATAAAAGTTATTCCAAGCCTAACAGGTGGGTTTTGATGCTACAAAAGTTCAATTTGACCATCAAAGATAAAAAAGGAAGTGAAAACCTTGTGGCATACCACTTATCAAGGCTAAGTAACAAATAAATCATTAATCAAGAAGGAAAAGTTTTGAAGAATTTCCTGATGAGAAGCTATTTGCAATTCAGAACAGACCTTGGTCAAAATTGGCCTTGGTGGTTTACTCATAAGATGCATATTTGGTGCAAAAAGCAAGGATATATTGTGGCACTGTCACAACTCACGTTATGGAGGTAATTAAAGTGGATCAAGAACTATAGCTAAAGTGTTGTAGTCTAGTTTTTATTGGCCAATCAATTTCAAAGATGCAGTTGACTATTGTAAGAGTTGTGACAAATGTCAAAGGGTAGGAGGCCTATCCAAAAGACATAAACTTCATCTCTAGGGCATAATTGCGATTTAAATCTTTGAGTGTTGGGGAATTGATTTTGTAGGGTCACTGCCAGTATCCTATTCCAATGAATACATGTTGGTGGTAGTGGGTAGAAGTTGCATCTATCAAGACAACAAATGCCAAAACCGTGATCAAATTCTTAAAAAAATTTGTCGATTTGGCTCACCAAGGGTGATAATAAGTGATTGTGGCACTCACTTTTGCTACAGGCAGTTAAAAAGGTTGTTGGAACATATGGAATAAGACACAAAATAGCAACACCTTACCACCTTCAAACTAATGGCCAAGTTGAAGTCTTCAACAGAGAATGTAAAAAAATTCTAGAGAAGACAACTACTTGTTCTAGGAAGGATTGGGCCTTGAAAATTGATGATGCACTATGGGCATACATAACTACATTCAAAACTACAACGGGCCTAACCGCCTTTCAACTTGTATTATGCCAAATCTTGTCACATGCCTATAGAGCTTGAGCACAAGGCACTCTGGGCCCTAAAGAATTTGAACTATCATCTAAAGCTTGCTAGTGAAAAAAAGGAAATGTAAAATTCATGGTTTGGAAGAAATGAGACCATAAGCATATGAAGTTGCCTCTCTTTACAAGATCAAAGTGAAGACATTTCATGACAAGAGGATTATGAAGAGGGAATTTAGATAAGGGCAACCACTCCTTTTATTCAATTCAAGATTAAAACTCTTTCCAAGTAAATTGAGGACTAGGTGGTCAGGTCCAATTAGAGTGCAAGAAGTCAACACTCAATGACAACCATAGCATCAGAACCAGCAGCCACCACTACCTTCACCATGCGTGAAACAACAAGCCGATCTCCTTGGAGTAGAGCTGGAGGGTCTCAATGCCGTCGGCGGAGGTCACGGCAGAGGCACCCGCGGCTGAGAAGGCTTCACCCTCGATTTGGTGAGCGGTGGCGAAGGCTTCGTCGGATGAGAGAGTGTCGTAGCGTTTGGAGAGTACGAAGGGGTCTAACTGCGACGGAGCCTCCATTTGCGGTGGAGCGAAGGGTTGGTCCGGTGTGGATCTGTGGAAAAATAGTGTTTTTAAAGGGTTTGAAAATTAAAGGGAGGAAGAGAAATAGCACCTACACACATGAACCAGAGGAGAAAAAATTGGGTTGGTAGCAGCGGAAAGAGAGAGAGAGAGAGAGAGAGAGAGAGAGAGAGAGGAAAGAGTTGCAGAGGCGCGGAGAAGAAGAAAGGGGTTCACGAAATTGAAACCCTAAATAAACCCTATGGCTTCGGTTCCTTTAACAACCGAAGCCATATACCCCTTTTTGGCACCGGGTCTTGTTGAACCGAGGCATATAATTCTCTTTGGCACCGGTTTTGGGCGAACCGAGGCCTATAGCTCTTTTTGGCTTCAGGTGTTAGCTGAACCGAGGCATAAAACTTGGCTGGAATTGCAAAAATGTCACCGCGCCATTATATGCTTCGGTTTCTGGCCAACCGAGGCATATAAGGCGAGGTAAAAAGAAAATTATGCACTAGTGGTAAGAGTGTTTCTACCTCTCATACATCTCTTTATTTGGTTCATTATGATGTATATGATCCATCATTGGTTTCTACCAAAGGTGGATCCTACTATTATGTCTCTTTTATTGATCATACATTTTATTATTTGACTTAGTTTGTAAAACATTGTTATAAGGACATTACATTTTATTCACTTTCTTCTAACTTCCACAACCATACAAAGTTTGATCTCATCTGTATTGATCATTTTTTTTTCCAGAAATGATGATGATCTTGTAAATAGTTTTGAAATCGAGAATTACAAGGATGATATAAATGCTACTAGAAATCAAGATGTTTTGGTAGTTTCCCAAGTGCATCTTGTGATTGTTTATCCTCCACATCCTAAGTATCCTCCATGTGTTTGTAAGTCCACCAAATCAACATGTTTTGTTTATTCTTTTTATTCTTCTTCCTTTTTCTTCCTACTTAACCATAATTGATAGTTTGTTTGAGACCTTGGCAAGAGGTTTTCCCTAATCTACTTTGGCAACAAGCTATGAAAGAGGAACTTTCACCTTTATATAAAATTGCTACTTGGTACTTGATATACCATCCTCTCAGAAAATAAGTCATTGGCCCTTAGTGGGTTTATAAAGTGAAAACAACGTTGGATTGGTTTATTGAGATTAAAATTATCATTTAGTTTTTAAGGGATTCTCTCAAGAATATGTTCTACATTATGTAGAAACCTTTGTCCCAATTGCTAAGATGACAACAATTTGTACTCTTATTATTGTTCCCTTTCTTCGTTAGTGAGATATTTTTTAGATTAATATCAAAAGTGCTTTCTTAAATGGTGATATGAGAGAGAAGGTATTCATGAAACCTCCACTAGGTTTCATAATCTAGGGGAAGTGTATAAGTTAAGAAAAACTCTTTTCTGTCTCAAACAAGCTCCCTAAGCTTGGTTTGAGAAGGTCTCCAAAGTTTTGAATCTCTTGGGTTTTATTTTAGTAGTTGTGGCTCTACTTTGTTTATGAGTCTGTTTTTCATGGTTGTATTATTCTCTCTTTATATGTTGATGACATTATAATCACTGGCGCTGATGTAGATTAAATTCTACCTTCAAATTATAGATGAAAAATTTTGAAATGAAAGATTTTGATTCTCTTTGTTATATCCTAGGGATAGAAGTCTCATATTTTCCTAAAGGTCATATTTTCTCTTAATACCATTACTTTTGACCTTAATGTGGAATATAATTCTTTTGATGGTGTCCCTCTATGATCTCATTATGTATCTTACTATTGTTGACAATCTAATATATCTCATTATTACTCGTCCTAATATTTCTTACATTGTGTCTGTTATGAGATAATATATTCCTTCTCTTACATATTTTCTTACTCAGTTTAGGGTATTATCTTTCGACCATCACCTTCCTTATGTGATTATTCTAATGTTGATTGGGTTGGTGGCCTTTCAAATCATAAGTCTAATATAGGATTTTTTACATCTCTTTTCTCATAGATGAGCAAGAAACAAAATATTGTTTCCCGGTCCTCTACTAAACTTGAATATTGTACAATGACTCTAACCTATATTGAGATAGCTTGGTTGCATTGTTTCTTTCCGACATGTGTATGTCTCTTACTAGGCCATGGCCCATGTATTGGTACATGGTACAACAAGAGTGCTATTCGAATTTCTCGTAATAATTAAATCTTTCATGAGGGTACACATTCACTTGTTATCATCTCCACATGGAACCATTACAATTGGGTATCATCTTTATTTACAAAACCTCATTTGATTAATTGTTTACATTTTTTAACTGATAAATTTTTTTATATTTCGTATTAATAGATTGTGAGTTTTAAGAAAATATTATATATATATATATATATATATATATATATATATATATATATATATAATATATATAGTTAAAGATTTTTGAACTTATTTTATTGTAATATTTATATTTTTATTATGTCTTGTATCTTTAGACTTCCTATACCTCTATTACTTTTCTTTTCTTTTGAAGCTTTCTTATCTTTTTGTTTCATTGTTCTCAATTATCAATATTACCGATCTCCACAACATTTTATAACTATATAATTCGAATTAAAAATTTTGATTAAAAATCATTAAAATTCATATTTTATAAATCTTCAGAATGCACAATATTTGTGATCAATTAAACATTTGCCAGAGGGAAAAGAAATTTCAAAATGGAGTGGAAAACAATTTTAATTAGACAACCAACATAAAAAATCAAATTTAAATTAAGAGATTATAACTATATTTAAACATGAAAGATGTATATCAGGTAATATGATAGTTATGTAGATAAAAATTAGTCGTCGGAAATACGTGCCAATTCTAACATAGGTAATCCAGAGTTAGAATTCTTACCCTCTAAAGATTCCACCAGCCTCGAAGGTCTCATCTCTATTCAGCCAAAAAAGAAAGAGAGTATCAATATCAGAGAATCACAGCACAACAATGAAGACTTTTTTTTCTTATCAATAAAAAATAAAATTTAATTAAGTAGAGCATTTGAAGGTGCTCTAACCCTTACAAAAAAACACAACAATGAAGACTACTTACATAATTTCACGAAGGTTATTATGTTCATACGGTCTAAATGCTTTTATTTCTTTTCAAAACCAAAATATGTTTTCCATGAGTTGATGCATATATAATGTAGGTAGACTATAAAAAACTGATAAATTAGTTTTTGTTTAAAAACATTTAATTTATAGAGTGACACTTTATGGATAATATGCAAGGTAATCAATAAACATACACTTTTGAAACTCATTTTTAATAGATAAAAGGCGGCTTTAGTCATATAAATATATTAAAATTAAAAAGATTGTTTTTTTTATGTATGAATTTATATATGTGAAAAAACAAATTGATTTTCATTGGTTTTAATTAAAAATAATGACCAATAAAAATGTCATACTTATAATAATATTTTATATTATTAAAATATGGAAACAAGTAACTAAAACAACATCACAATACAATACAACTATGACATAAATTAAATAAAAAAGTATTAAACAATTCAAATGAAAAATATAAAAATTTTGAAAATTAAAAAATTAATTAAAAATATTCTAATTTAGTAAAGGTTTAAATTTAATTAAAATTATGAACAGAAAGCCTGCCTTACTTTCGCATACAAGCATGTCATCGGAAGAATTGAAATAGCAGCATCTATTCTCATAAAATCCCCCATCAGGCCACGAAAGCTGAAATCCATAGAGTAGCGCTGTGTGCATCATGGCGTAGGAATAATTATTTTTGTCGAAATCCCACCACGATGTGGGAGCAACCAGCTTTACATCACAACCAACTTCTAAGTCCTCTGCTAATAGGTGACCAGCCATAGCGTATGTGTAACTTTTGGAGTCCCAATTCAGGCATCCACCAGTATCCACGTACTTTCGGTTCCCACTCACTCCATGGTTACAACTCAAAAACACTATATGTTCGACCGGAAAATAATACGTATACCCCAGGATGTTGGGGTAAGAATAATCAGAGAAATTGTACCAAGACAAGGAATATCGAGGAAGGGAGGAGCAGTTTGTTTGTTGAAGTCCAGGATCCACCAGTCTGATTGTAAAATTATTGTAGTTGATGGCCTCCACATTAAATCTTCCAGAGAACAAAGATAAGAGCGTTATATTGTTTTCACAAGATAGCTCAAACAGACCGCACCCTTCTGGATCTCCTTTCAATCGGAATGGATAAGATATGTTCCTGATTTTCCCACATGAAGATATGTTGGTGATTTTGCCACAGGGGGAGCAACCATCTTCTCCGTCTATTTGGTGCAGTAGAAACACCAACACCGTCACTGCTATCTCTCTCCACATCATCACCCCTAACTCCTTTCTTTCTCAGCTTCTACTGCCAACAGAGTTAGAAGCTCATATTTAAAGCCAAATTTAACATGTAAGGCCTATTTTGCAAAAACTATGATGGAAGTTCTTTTCTTAGAGTCAAATTTGTACTAACTCATAAGTTAAATATATGCTAATATATTTATGACACTCACCTAACTAAGGGACTTCATTTTTCCTTTAAAAAAATTGTTGAAAACGCAGACTTTGACTCGTGAGAAATCACAAGTCTTTTTTATCTTTTCTATGTGGTTTCTGCAATTGATCGCAAAAGTAAACAATACAAATTAGAAGTGTTAGCATAAACTAAAAAAGGCACTCAGCTTGGTTTGTTAAAAATAACAGCTAAGAAAACGAAATGGCAAGTGTGTTGCTCCTCAAACGTGATTGTGTATTGATGACGCTATTGCTAATGCTTCTGCTTATCAGAAGTGGCAGCGCTCATAACGAGTGCGATGAGAATTTGTCTTGTGGGCCGGGCGAACCCCTTATTAGATTTCCCTTCCAACTGGTGAAGGAGATGGAGCAGCCATGCACTTATCCCCGTCTTTGTTTTTCTTGTACTGAAAAAACTCAGACCATGCTTCTGCTTCCTACCATCAAACTCCAAGTCGTTTACATAAACTACCAATTTCAGGAAATTTTCTTTTCTGACCCGGAAAACTGCTTTTCCAACAAGTTTATGCAAATCATCAACTTTGTTCAGAGTTACCAATTTGAATCACCACCATTTGATGAACCGCACGGTAACTTGAGCTTCTTCAACTGTACTTCAGCTAGGCATCCCATAAAGCGCTACCCCGGAGACTCATATTCCCAAGACACGGTCTCCTGTCCGATTTTCATTTCTAATCCTTATGATAGTGTCCTGGAAATGGATATAACATCCTGTACCAAGATGTTCCACATCCCTTCGCCAATCCGTTTCCCCGAGTCTAAATACTTGCGTTTGATATGGCCCAAACCAAATTGTTCTGAGTGCGAAGAAAAAGGCAAGAGATGTAAATGGAAGTCCAACAACAACGACACAGAAGGAGATATCGAATGTTTTGAATGCACACGGAAAATAATTCACGTTCCTAAATCTCTTATTTTTGCTATTTCAGGTCAGATCAGAGACTCTTGCACGTTCGCTTTTTAATATTGTTTTGTTCCTATTTCCTACAAATATTTGAAACAAAGACTGAAATAAATAAGCAAATCTTTCTTTTTTCTTTTCTTAATGAAGTCTCCAACTGCTATTGTAGGTTCCATCTTTTTGGGGCTGCTGGTCATTGCTGTCTTTAAGGGCATTCTCTATTTTAGGAAAAAGCAAGAAGACCAAGAAAGGGTGGACAAGTTCTTAGAGGATTACAGAGCAGAAAAGCCTGCAAGATTCACCTATGCTGACCTTAAAAGAATCACCAATGGCTTTAAGGAAAACCTCGGAGAAGGAGCTCATGGGGCTGTCTTCAGAGGAAAACTTTCCAGTGAGATTCAAGTGGCTGTGAAGATCCTCAACAATACAGATGTTGAAGGGAAAGAGTTCATCAATGAAGTGGGCATTATGGGCAAAATCCATCACATCAACGTGGTGCGTTTGCTTGGCTTCTGTGCAGAAGGATTCCATCGTGCTCTTGTCTACAATTTCTTTCCAAACGGTTCCTTACAGAGCTTCATATTTCCACCAGAAGACCAGGACCATTTCCTTGGCTGGGAGACGCTTCAACACATTGCTCTCGGTATAGCTAAAGGGATTGAGTATCTTCATCAAGGTTGCAACCATCCAATTATTCACTTTGACATCAATCCTCACAATGTGTTACTTGACGACAACTTCACTCCAAAAATATCTGATTTTGGCTTAGCCAAATTGTGTTCCAAGAATCCCAGCGTGGTGTCTATGACAGCTGCTAGGGGAACCTTGGGATACATTGCACCCGAAGTCTTCTCCAGAAACTTTGGGAACGTGTCTTACAAATCTGATATTTACAGTTATGGAATGTTGTTGTTAGAAATGGTTGGAGGGAGGAAGAATGTGGACATGTCTTCTCCAGAAGATTTCAATGTTTTATACCCGGATTGGATCCATAACCTGGTTGATGGAGATATGCATATCCATGTTGAGGATGAAGGTGATGTTAAGATTGCAAAGAAACTAGCAATTATTGGGCTTTGGTGCATTCAGTGGCAGCCAGGGAATCGTCCATCCATAAAATCTGTGATACACATGCTAGAAACTCAAGAGGAAAACCAGATTGCTGTGCCTCCTAATCCATTTCACTCAGCAACTTCCACTACAGTTAAGGGACCCACCTCCACAAGACGACCTTTGCATTTGGAAGTGATTGAAGAATGATTTACACCGGAAAAAATTATCTTCAATTTGTACAAAACTTATAGAAGATGGAGCAACCTACCTTGATGGAACAAACCTAATTACAAATAAAAATGAAAGTTTATGAGGCATTGAAGCAAACAAGTGATATAACAAAAAATATTAGTTGAACTGAATTATTCTTCTAAAGCTAGTTTGTTACTTTACTAGGGTTGCCTGGGTCTTTCTATTAGTATTGGTACTTTTACAGATTCAACTAGAGTAGGTGCTTTTACTATTTTTAATGTTGTTACCGATGTAATTTTTGCTGAGGCTATCACAACAATGATCCCTATTGAACTTTTCCATTTGAAATGATATAATTGATTATGGTTGGAATGTTACTGACCTGTTGTGGTTCAAGCTTTTTATTCCAACTTTGAGGTCCCTTGGAAGATAGTAGATGGAATATATACAACTCTATAAATTGTTTTATGGATTTTAGAACTTTTTATAGTTGATAATTTAGTTAATGTAGTTATTAATATACCATATTTGATTTTCTATGGTGAAATTCCTTATTCTTTTGTTTTCAGGAGATAGTTTAAGAAAAGCTTTCGATCGGAATATGACCGGTGAGTGTTGATATGTCAAGTTGAAATCACCCTAAGAAAACTTTTAAATACCGATAAATTTTAATCATTAATATTAATTATTAATTAGAGTAACTAATTTAGATATTAATTCATAAAAATAAAAATTATTGATTACTAAAATAGTTACTATTACGAATAAAAAATTATAATTAGTTACTAAATCGCTCTTTAAGATTAGTTATTATGATTTTAGCTACCAAAGAAATCTAGTCACTAAAAATTATTTATATAAATTTTAGTTACTAAAATGACTTAGTTTCTAACTTAGTTTCTAAATTGGTGTCTAATTAATTAGTAATCAATTTAGTACCAATTATAATTTTTTATTTATAATAGTAACTATTTTAGTAAACAATAATTTTTAATTTTGTAAATTAATATCTAAATTGGTCATTATAATAACTAACTATTTTTTATTTTTTAAATTAGATTTTAATTGAGATTTTTTTTTTGTTAATGAATAAAGACATTCATTGAGATGCAAGAGATATTTTTAATATATAAAAAATAGAAAAAGATTGAAGTACTTAATGAAAATAAACACACATAACTAAATATGTAATTCTAAGGGAACTATAGTTTATTTGAAAAACTTGAACTAAAAATGAAGTTTATGACGAGAGACAGAAGAAAATAAACTTCACTAGCCACACAACAATACAAACTTCGAGGATATACAAATATCTTGTTTGTTGACCTTTATTTGATAAATATTTTTTACACTATAAATTACGCATAGCATCTAAAACAACATTGTCGACGACCTACTTATCATACGAGTAATAATGATATGTGTGTGGAGACCCAACTTTCAGCCCTTAACTCCCTCCCCTCTCTTTGCCACTTACACCACTGAACTTCATTTACACTGCACTGCACATTTCCTCCCTTCCCTCTTCCTCTGCCTTCTCTCTACCAAAAGCTTGAACTCATTCTTCAATTGTTGCAGAGTCCAGACCTGAGGCTAGTCCAGGATCTTCTCTCTCAGCTACAATTCCCCCTCCTCCATGTAAGTTGTTCCTAACCATTTCATTTTTCCTTCAATTCGAAAATCTTAGAATCCCACCAGTGTAATAAGGGCTTTTGGCCTCGGTTATTTTCGTCATTCTGCCTCGGTTTTAGAACCGAGGCATATTGGGGTGAGGCCAAAAGGGGGTGCCTTTTGGCCTCGGTTGTCACCCGAGGCCATAAAAACACTTTTCTGCTTCGGTTGCAGACGGACTGGAGCCATAGATTCACAATATTTTTTTTTAATTAAAAATTTTGCAGAGCCTTTGGCCTCGGTTATGGTAAGAACCGAGGCCATATAGTCACATCTTCAACCCACTCGCCAGTTCTGCAAAACTGTATCCACTGGGATTTGCTTCTCAAAGAAGGTGTATGCGTAGTCCACCTTCTGTGCTACTGTTCCACCATTAACTTGGATCTCCATCAAATGTGTATCACCTTGTCTTCTCCCGCACTCGCCAGAAACCTCCCATCCAAACTTAACCTTATCGTCCAAATCGACCCCTCGTGCCCCTGAAGCTCCTGACACAGATGCAATGCCGACACCTCCTTCTGCGACCTCCAGCTCTGCCGCACTCACACCCACTGACTACTAGAACATTAGATCCAACCTACGGAACATAATGCTATTCACATTTAACATTGCCAAATGATACATTACAGTCAGGTGAATCTGCTGTAACGCGCATCCAACCGCTGCCACCGTGACCATCTCCATCTTGTTTCGCACCTCCACCAACGCGCATCCAACCTGCACACCACGGCGCAACTACCTCCCTGCCGTCCTCTTCGCCAGAAAATGCTGCAGCGCGCCACCACTGCAGAACCACCACACCTCCATCTTCTCGCCTCCGCATCTGCAGCAACAACGCGAACACTCCACCATCCTTCGCGCACGACCATAAACCAGAACAGATCCAGATCTTCACGCCCTTTATGTTCTTCAGAAACGCAACCCCTCTTCTCTTGCTCATCCTTAAACTCCTCGAAATGTATGACCTTGCAAGCTTCCCGGTCCACCAGAGCCACCGGCGACGGCTCGCGGAGACGGTGGCCAGAGCAGCGCAGTGGCAGCACAACGTGGTGGTGGTGGGTGGCTGAAGTAGCAGGTTGAGAGAGAGAGAGAAAGAGGAGAAATGCAGCGCAGGGAAGAAGAGGGGTTCGCCAATTTTGAACCCTAATTAAACTATATGGCCTCGGTTCAATTAATAACCGAGGCATATAGCGCTATTTGGCCCCAGTTCAGTGACACCCGAGGCCAAAGACGTAATGGGTAGTGGCATTTTTGAAATATCCAGCCACATTTTTGGCTTCGGGTCTATGGAACCGAAGCATATAACCCTCTTTTGGCACCGGTTTTTTTGAACCGAAGCATATAACCCTCTTTTGCTTCGGGTTTTCGGTGAACCGAGGCATAAAAGTTGCCTGGAATTGCAAAAATGCCACCGCGTCATTATATGCTTCGGTTCCTGGCCAACCGAGGCATATAAGACGAGGTAAAAAGCAAAATCTGCACTAGTGTCCCTTCCTGTTGTTGGGAACCCTCCTCATCTTAGAATCTGTAATTTCAGCTCATTGAGTGGTATAGCTGAAGCTCTTGGGTGGGAGGATCCTAATTAATTAGAAGGATATATATAGGTAAGGGAAGCTAACCCCTCTCCTCAAATTTGTATAGAAAATCCGTGGATGAGCTTGAATTATGTAATTAAGTGATGAATTCGTGTTTGTATTGCGTGTGTTGGTGAAAATTTACTTAATGATTGATGGAAACTGGTTTGTTGCATGTGGGAACAGGTGTATGACCTGGTATTTTCGCCTAGGCGAGTTACTCTCACCTGAGCGAAAGCATCAGGGGACGCACCTTTGTTCCTGCACGAAGTCTCGCCAAGGCGAGCTGGGGTCGCCTGAGCGAGATAACGACCTCGTCTGGGCGAACCAGCCTAGCCTGAGCGAGAGTTCGCCCAGGTTTTTCTTTTTGCCCTTGTTAGTGTCTCGCCTAGGCGAGAATGACTCGCCTGAGCGAGATAGCCCCTCGCCTAGGCTAGACTTTCTAGCCTGAGCGAGTGGTACTGCAATTGAAGTGCTTCAATTCTGTTTTCCTTAGTAAAATTGTATGTTTTAGAGCATTTTTGTGCAAATTAGACTCTGTATGATTGGAATGCTACCAGTGATGAATTGAATGATTTAATTGGATGAATGTAAGTATGGAGAGATGAAGTTTGAATGGAATTTCAAGGGAAATCCAAGTAGAAATTGTAGTGTGTGTAAGGATGTAAGGAATCTATAATGGTTGGTATCCTGAAACTCCAATAATCGTTCAAGCTCAGATAGAGTAGAATGGATTATGTCGTGAGGAGTAGCAGGAGGTCCTCGTCGTCGGACTCGATCAAGTCTTAGACGTGGAGGGGACTTACCCTGGGAACGGTCGGGTGAATACCCCATGTGTCCAGACTCTGCAGAGTCTGGGAACCGTTACAGGTGCAGGCCACCAAGAGCTCCAACGTCACTTACACAATCCGGATATCGAGTCTAGGATTTTTGATTGAATTACATGCTATAAATGACATCTTAAATTGCGAAATGTGTTGATATTTGTTTCTTTCAGTTAGCTTACCCTTCTTGTTGTGTGTCTGCTTTTGCATATTACCCCTTTGCAATGATCACCTATGTTTGGTGGGAGCAGAGCTGAAACCAGATGGAGACGTTTCCTCTTGAGCAGAAGTTGGAGTTTGGCAAGGAGTGCCACCATAGTTAGACTTTTACTGTACATTTTGAGGTCTTGAATGTAGTCTAGCATCCCTTCTACCCACTCTTACCTAATGTATATGAGTTCATAGATGTATCAGTATGGAGGACTGTACTAGATATGTTTATTCTACGTCTGTATGTTTGCTCCTACTATCTGCTATGTTTGATCATAATATAATGTTTTATTTGATAGTATGGAAAACTATTAAATGGGATGTTACAATGTGTCCATTAAACAATTTTCTCTTAATAACTTTCATCATAAGTTCATAATTTCCAGAAAAACCTCTTCTTTTATTTTACTTTTATGAATTTTGGCGGACTCAGCTTTACACACTCTTTGTCAATGTATTTAATTTCTTAACTTATTTATTTCTCTTTATTAAAAATCTTGGCAACTATTGTTGATAAATGGACCACAAATACTTTTTTCTACATTGATGTTAAGTTTGTTTAATGGTTTTATTTTTAAGCAATATAAATATTCTTTTACCAAATGACCGGAATTATATATATTGGGAAATGTGCTTAGGTTTAAAGATAAATATAGTCTAGGAAGTTGAAATTTGCTTATAATTAAGTTCCCCAATATTTTTGGGTATTGCTAATCAGTGCCCTAAGGATACTGGTTAAGGATAGTTAATATACACGAAATTTTACAAAAGTACATAATTAAGTGTGATATTAATTAAAATCTGATCTAACAATTATTAATGCAATTTTATTTTAATTAAAGGACAAAAATATCCATAAGTGATGTACATATGTATTTAATAATTTATTTAATATTTATTAATAAAATAAATGTATTTTAATGTTTAAATATAATTAAACATAAAAAAGTTGAAATTAACAAAAAAATCAGGAAAAAAAAATAGTGTTGAACATCTAAAATTATAAAAAAAAAATAATTAAAGTATCAATTTTGAGTAGAGACTTTAAAAATTCTAAAGTCCTAATTGTATCAAAAACATATTGTCTAAAAATTAAAAGGATATTTTTGTCTTTAAAAAAGATGTAATATGCATTTATACTATTTTAATTAATGTATTTAATTATTTCAGTTTTCAATGTAAAAACTATAGTACCAATGCACATTAATGATTCCTTAACCAGTGTCCTTAGGGCACTGGTTAGCATTCTCCTTTTGTTTATATTGAAACTAAATAGAGAGCACTTATAAGTCTTTGTGTTTCGTGGAACAAAGTTATGTTATTTCTTGGATCAAACTTTTGTTATTGTCACATGCTATTAATTAGCCTCGGCTTTACTTTTCTGCGTTATTACGCGTAGAAGATAAAGCACAACGTGAATTGGACTCGTGTGGCTGTGAATTTCGAAGAATTTGATAAGGTCGTGTTGTTGACTCTCATTGCATAATTGTTTGGGGGAGTTAATCCTTGGCACTTAATATGCACGGACCTTGACATTGATAGAATTAAATGTATAGTTTTCTATATTATGACAGGCACCTTCTAAAGATTTTAAACATAAAGATAGACACTAGTGCAGAAAAGAGATTATGTCGCGGTTATTTTGACTTTTTCGCTTCGGTTTTACACCCGAGGCATATGCTGGCGAGGTAAAAAGAGACATGTTTATGCCTCGGTTATGAACCGAGGCATATGCAAGGGTTACTGCCTCGGTTCTAGAGGGAACCGAGGCCTAATGTGCATCGCAGATTTAAAAAAAAAAAGTATTTTCTGACCCAATAACAGCATCACACATAGCCATGATCCTTGTACACACACCTACACCAATCACAGTGTGCCACATCATCATCTTCAACCTTCTCCCAAATCAGAAACCCTAGCCACCATTCAAACCCTAAATGCCGCCAATGTGTCATGACCACCATCTTCGACCACCGCATCACGCCGGAACAACTTCACGACGCCTTCATTCATCTCGGCAGCGATGCAGAACACCCTTTCTTCACTATCATATCTGAACGGAAACATCCCACGACTAACCATCGTGAGCTAAATCGCGACTTCGACACACACATCGACGTTCAAAACCCATAGAAGAGTCTTACGATTTGAAAAATGAAAAGCACATACCTACAAGCGAGATTGAATGACGACAATGGAGGCGGTTTACCTCTGCGATGACAATAGTGGAGGAGGCTCGCGTGACGGAGGAGGCTCGTTCAACGGCAGACCGGTGGTGGAGAGACGAAACTGCTACTACGTGGAAGAAGGAACCTTTGCGATCTGGAACAATGGCGTTCGGAAATGAAAGAGAGAAAAATGGCTGCTGCTCCACGCGAAGAAGATGAACAGTGGCACGATTTATTTTAAACCCTAAGAAGGCTTATTGCCTCGGTTGATTTTAAACCGAGGCATAAACATCTATATGCCTCGGTTAGATGTGACCCGAGGCGTATTCCACTTGAAAAGCAATCAAATATGCCTCGGTTAAAATAGACCCGAGGCATAAACATCTATCTGCCTCAGTTAGAATTGACCCGAGGCATAAAAGTCTGCCACCAATTTAAAAATATCAATGTAGCGGAAAAAATAAAAATTTTAGGGGGTTTATGCCTCGGTTCTAAATACAACCGAGGCATAAAAGTTTGAAAAAATTACAAAAGTGCCACCGCGTCTTTATATGCCTCGTTTGGAAGTGAACCGAGGCATATAGGGCGCTGTAAAAAACCCATTATGCACTAGTGAGAATTTCATTTGATATCTCCAGAAGAAAACTATTACAGTTAATTCATCTTAAGAGTTTAAATGTCATCATTATCTTTGTATAAAATTAATCAAAATAGTAAAATCCAACAATATGCAAAAGTACTTAAAAAAAGGTTATCTTGTATTTCTTTTAGTTACTTAGTTAGTTACTACAGTTATAGAAAAAAGTTGATTTTGTTCCAATAAAGATGGGTTCAATTGGTTTTAAAATATTTTTTACTCAAACTTAACTTCAAAACTTATTTCAGACTTCACCGAACCCAATTGATGTAAAGAAAAACAATAAAATATGATAAAAAAAGTGTAACGTCCCATTTAAATAATGACATAGTTAAATGAAACATCACACAAAATAATATATAAAGAGCATTGCATAGGAGTGGAAATATTACTCCTTACATTAATCCAACATAATTAGGAAGGAAAACTAAGGCACACCATGATGGCAATACAAAACAGGATAAAAGTTCAACATTACTTAAAATAAATGCCCAAAAACACAAGGCAATACATGGGCTACGGCCCTAAAAGAGAACTCAGAAAGAAACAAGATTCTGAACCAAGACGAGCTAAGCAGGAACCACCTCCATCACCTGATGACCACGGGGAGTTCTCGCATCTGCCCACATCAATAAAATTGATGATCATCCCAAAAAGAGAAAACCACACATAGAACATACAAACAAACAAACAGAAAGGGTAAGCTAGAGTGGAAAAATGTTTTATCATAATATGGAACATACAATTTAAAAGTCATGAGCACATAAATCAACCAAACATATAATGACCGACAAGCAAAACACTAAGACTCAAGGACACGATTATCCGGATACATATAATCAGTTGGATTCATCGGATGCTTGCACTTGTGGTGACCTCTACTACTCTGCAGAGCTATTGTCAATGGGTTTCACCCTACCACTCACAAGGTTAGCCTTCAAACATCTAAGGCCATTATCCTGCCAAAGACTATAGGGCCTCCTACTACTCTCATCACTTGAGTCAGTATGCTCTACGTGAGACTATATGACTCTTTAAAGTGTCAGGATGCAATCCTAACTTGAATCCTTACTAAATTATATAATGAGGCACCACCATGAAATCCCGTGGAATTACGTCCTAACCATGAGGCACCACCATGAACTCCCACTAACAGGGGTCATGGAATTACGTCTTGACCAATGAGGCACCACTACAAAACCATCGTGGAATTACATCTTGACCAATAAGGCACCACCATGAGATCTCACCTAGAGATTCATGGAATTTCGTCCTAAACCACACCAAGATCATGTCTCACCAACTAAGTATAAAGTTATCATGCATACCAATTCCATGCCAATATTTATAATCAACCAGATCATGCCAAACTCATCAATTCCAAACCATAAAACATTGAATACATGCAAAATCACCCAATTCATACTTTAATAAAGTAATCTAACCAGGCATGTGACCATCACTCAAGAACAGAGAAGAAAACAGCACATGAGCACGTTCTCGCCGAATTCTCGCTCAGGCTAAAAGGCCTCGCTCAAGCGAGCTCCTTTCGCCTAGGCGAGAGCTCGAAAAGAGGAACAGTGGTGCTCTTGCATTCTCTCGCTTAGGCGAGACCTCCTCGCCTGAGCGAGATGGCTTCTCGCTCAAGATTGGAGCTCGTTGCTTGAGCGACAGTTCGCGCAAGCACCTAGGAGAGCTCCTGATACTTTTGCTTAGGCGAGACCCACTCGCTTGGGCAAGAATATTAGATTTTCTCCAGTTCACGCAGGCCAACACACAGATTTTCTCCAGTTCACGCAGGCCAACACACAGTTCGCCAAGCACAATACATATTCATAACATGCTAAACATCATATAATCACCAAAAACACGGAACAAAGTTGAAAAACAGAAAATATACATTAAAAGTGTGAAACCCTAGCTTCCCTTACCTGGAAAAGCTGCTGTGAGAGGTTTTAGGTACAAGTAGAGAAGCACCGCAGCTCCTAGGACAATTTAGCGAGCTAGAAAATAGTGGAAATAGATTTAAAAAATGGTTACCCAAAGTGAACCTTAGTTGGAATCACGACAACAGAGTTAGAAAAGAGAAATGTATTAGATGAGGAACAACTTACATGGAGAAGAAATGGTTTTGAGCTAGCTTGACCAAAGTTGGGACCAAACACTAGCAGAGCACTACGTTCTCAGTTGTGAGAGGAAGGAGAGGAACAGGTTTTTGAAAGTGGTAGAAAGTGAGAGTGTTAGGCTGGTTTAGGGGCTTTGGATACCCTATGGGCCAGCCTTAGGCCCAACTGATTAGGGTAGGCCCTTAAACATTAGGGTTGAAAAAAGTGGGTCTTACAAAAAAGGGCTAAACACAAACATTTATACGGTTTGGGATCATCATTAATCCTATGTCCATTCTATGCATTTCCATCAAGAAAAAATTGGTTTAACTAACAACAATAAGAGTTTGTACAAATCATAATGCAGTTACAACACTCTCCTAGAGGATACCCTCAATCTTGCACTGAATTCAAGGAGGGTTTATAACCTATCCACTTGACTCCCTTTAAGAGAATATTGGTCTCTATCCACTCTTTGACTTGGGCTTGGTGCATTCAGTGGCACAAAGGAACCTTCCATCCATAAGAAACTATAATGAGATAAAAGAAATTGTTAACCAGTAGAGCATTTTGTTTGATTCAATGTTGATCGGTAACCAAGAGCCACAACCAGAAAGAAGGAGTTGGTACAATGAGATTATTTTTTGTTGGCTCTTGTGGTAAGTTGAGAATGAAACTTGAGTAGCTAAAAGTTAAGAGAACAATTTTCCATAGCCTTCAAGAGGAAGATATTCAAACTCGGAAGGTTTTGTGTTGGAGGATTAGGAGAATTATATGTAGACTAAAGAAAGTAGTTAAATGGACTAAAAAATATCATAGACTATGGTATAAGTGGTCTTATTGGTTTATTATCTCCTAAGGGTATTGTAGAAGGCCTTTTACAATCCTTTGTCTCCTTTGTCTACCTATTACTTTACATACATGACATGTTGATTGCATCTCGATATCGAACTAAGATTAGTGTTAGGAATAGTCCAAGTATGAGTCAAAAGTCTCACGTTGGGAATAGTTCAAGTGTGAGTCAAAAGTTTCATACTGGATAAAGTAGACAAAATTAAACACTATATAAGAATAAAGACTCACAATACTATTTCCTTAAGGTTTTGAGTTTTTTTTTTCCGATAAAGAATAAAATATGCACTAACCCTTTTAAAAAAAAAATTGTTAAGACATACATTCTTTTAGTTAAAAATGATGTCAAATGTCTTGTGTATAAAACTAATCTCATATATATATATATATATATATATATATATATATATATATATATATATATATATATAATCACAATTTCTTGGTCAATGATTATAATCAAATCATATGAAAAAAATATAACCCATCTAGAAGGTTGAAATCACGTGAATTTGAAATATAGGATATGTGCATAATGGAGATGCTATCAAGATAGAGATAATGAACGAGTAATAAAGTAATACAACGGATAACGAATAAAATTAATGTCTCAACAAAGATTAAATATATTAACTTTATTATTAAAAAAGTATTGTACGAAATTAATTACAACATAATTTTGCATAAAAAAATTAATAATAAAATTACATAAAAAAAATTATTTTTAAATTTATTTTAGGTCTCTCAAATTCTTAACATAGTGGATCAACACTCATATCCGACATGACATGTTTTCATCTATAAGAGAGATATACTTTTACTAAATTATCCTAAAATTATGTTTAAGGGAAATTTACTTGTTGGCATTTATAACAGAGAGATAGATACTTTTACTAAATTATCCTAAAATTGTGTTTACGGAAAATATACTTAAGTATAAAGATAGTTATAGTTGAGGATGTTGAAATTTGCTTATGATATTTAAATTCATCATTTTTTTTTTGTATATTTTGAAATAAAAGAGAGAATACTTATCGGTCTTTATGTGTTTCTTGGAACAGACTTCAGTTACTTCTTGGAAC
This sequence comes from Vigna unguiculata, assembly GCF_004118075.2. NCBI lineage: Eukaryota > Viridiplantae > Streptophyta > Magnoliopsida > Fabales > Fabaceae > Vigna > Vigna unguiculata. The sequence goes on along the minus strand of NC_040286.1, from coordinate 12,117,215 downwards.
AAACTTTTGTCATTGTCACATGTAGTATTCATTAGCCTTTGGCTTGACTTTTCTTCGTTATTACGCGTAGAAGATAAATGACAACCTGAACAGGAATTTAACTCACTATACCAAGCTTCCATCACACAGTTGGGGGCATGAATTTCGAAGAATTTGATAAGGTCGTGTTGTGTATGGCTATCATTGAATTATTGTTTTGGGAAGACAATTCTTCGCACCTACTTAAGCAACTTCATTTTTTCCTTTAAAAAAGCTGTCTGAAAACGCAGACTTTGACTCCAGATAAACCATAATTCTCTGTATACTTTCTGCAATTGATTGTTAAAGTACAAAATATAAATTAAAATTTTTAGCATGAATTTATATCTGTATCTTTTCTATAAAGGATTTGAACTCATCGTAATATTCACATGAGTCATATAATTAAATTATTTATCAATAAGTTCTAACAAAACACATTCAATAGTTGCATTTGTGAAAGACAAATTTCATACAGGCCCAAATCCAATTGTATCTATTACCTGCGGGTACTAATTATCCGTCACGGATTTTATCCGCAGATATCCGCAGACGCGGATTTTTTTGCCATCCCTATATGTACCATACATGCACATGGAAGAACGACTTTCATTTGTTGTATGAAGTCATTAGAGTATTTATGTTAAAAGTGGATATATGAATAATGACCGAAATTGCAAGTAACAAATGACTTGCATTTTATGTTATTGATATGCGGTAAATATTATGTAACAGTAAAATGCAAACCCATATTTAACATAAACATAGGCTAGTAGTAACAAAATAACAGAAACAAAGAAATCCCTAAAGGCCACGATATCTTCGTAACTACTAGATATTATTCTAAAACAGAAATTGCAACGTCTTCACTTTCCCTCCTTACAATAAATGCTTTGAAGTAATTAGCTTATATCAGTCATCCCAAAAGCTTATGAAAAACATCAATCTTCAATAGCTTGGTGTAATATCTGCCACTTGCTCTGGACTCTTGTAATGAAGTAGTCACTTTTACTCAAAAACAACGATTTTTTTCTTAAGATTTCAATATTTTTTATTATTAATATTTTTCTATTAAATTAATTATACAATTATTTAAGAAAAAAGATCTCAATTTTCTTTTTACTAATATAACCCTATTAAGTTAATTATAAAATTATGTTTAAAAAAAGTCTCAAAAAAATATTTTATCACTAATATAACTCTATTAAAGTAATTATAAGTTTTTGTTTGAGAATAAAATTCAATTAAATTATTATTAGTGTCTGTTAACTTTTATTGGTATTAAAAATGATAATTAATGAGTTAAAAGATTATAATTTTGTTTACGAAGAAAAGAGTTAGTTTTTTTTTTTATCTTTTTATCTCTCTTATGACTTCTTTTGTCTCTCCTTACTTTATTCTCTTTTAAGAGTTTTTTTTTTAGTTTTGGCATATTACATTCCTTGAATCTCATATTGCTTGTGTTTACCAATTTTTCCATCGTCATTATTTTTGGTTAGTATGTTTTTTCTTTCTATTTCTATTGTATTGTTGTTTTTATCTTCTTTTGGATTTGTATTAGAACTAGAAATTTGTTTCGTTTGCTCAATTTTTTTTTTCAGTACTTTTTGATTTATGAGTTTTGATAGTTTTTTTTGCATATATCTTAAAGAGGAACTGTAATTCTTCTATGAAATTATTAGTTAGATTAGGAGTTAGTCTTTTGATGAATAATAGATTAATTGGAGTATAATTAAAAGTTAGGTTTGTTGTAGAAAGATAATCCAAGTTTAGGAAAAAAAGACTTACTATCAAGTTGAAAAGAACCTAAGTTTCGTGAAAAAAGTATTAGATGCAAAAAAAAAACAATTTGATGAAAATATTATGAATGAAATCGTAAAATCTCTTCAATAATCAATTAGAATTGATTACATTTTATATATTGTAGACAAAACAATCACCACACTTTAAGGTAGATTTGAACAATTTAAAATATATGAATATATTTTTGTTTTTTATTTAGTGTTAAAAATTAAAGTCACTGGATTGTACAATTTTGAATGAAAAATTGCTTAAATCTTTCAAACAAGATAAATTGTTGGATATTGATGGATTTGATTTATATTCATAATTAAATATCTTAAGAGAAATTATACGTTTAGAAAATGATAAATCATCTGACATTCTTAACTATATAAAAAGAATGAATTATTTTCCAATTGTACATACTATAAAATAATATTAATAATTTCAATGTCAATTGCGTCAGGCAAAATAAATTTCTCAAACACAATAAGAGTACTTATTTATCATTTGACGAAGAAGACAATAAGAATATACATTTATATTTCAAAATCCAACATGATCAAATGAAACAATTTATTGCTTTTTCTTTCACGGATAATACCATAGTTATGGAGAAAGAAACAACCTTGCTCAGATTAAGTATGGAAACCCAAAATGGATGCTAGTTGATTATACAGTTATGAGATGAAGTCATTGCAATGAGAATTTCATATTTTGTTTTTTCCGATTCTTCCAATAGATGATAGAAACTCAAATGCCAAAAACATATAGAAATATATGAAAGTTACGGTTTAAATTGATGGTGGGTAATGAGAATGTAATCAATGATCTGTCCTTTATATATTTTATTTTCTTAAATCCACAAAATTATCAACACTCATTGCATTTTTTCGTTTATTAAATTGACAAGACATTATAGCAAAAGGTTTAGGAACAATATTTTTTTCATTTTCGTGCCATTCTAGAATGAGTATTACTTATCTCTATAACTACGAAAAAAAAAATTCTCCAATGAACGGGAAGTTTTCAAACACAGCACAATGAATTCAACAATCGGAATGTCTACTATGGTTCCAAAGCTCATTACGAAATCCTAACATTATTGTCTTCTTTGTTAAATGTATAAATCCATTATGTATTTTCTTTTTTCAACATGATGTATTTTATTTTTTTATATTTACATTGTAATTGTCAGAACTTTATCAAATTATTAATAAAATTAATTTTGGTTAATTTTATATACTTTATGAATTTATATATTTTATTAAATTTTTATGATAAAAATAATTTCATTAAATTAATAAATTATAAATGTAGATGGGTAGTTACAAATAAAGGATGTTTCAAACCTTCACAAAATAATAGTCACCAATAAAAGAGATTAAAATCTTCCATAAAACAACTTCCGCAATATAACTAGGATACCAAAGTCGCCCAAAACCTCCGCAAATAACTTGTGGCAACTCTAACTACAAAGGTTTAGAAAACCTCCATAACTTAATTTGCGGAGAGCGAAACCCCCCGCAGATTGAAAAGAAAAAATAATTTCCTTAAATTAATAAATTATGAATGTAGGTGGGTAGTTACAAATAAAGGATGTTTCAAACCTCCACAAAATATAGTCACCAATAGAAGAGGTTAAAACCCTCCACAAAACAACTTCCACAATATAACTCGGATACCAGGGTCGCCCAAAACCTCTACAAATAACTTGTGGCGACTCTAACTGCAAAGATTTAGAAAACCCCCCACAAATTAATTTGTGGAGAGCGAACACCCTAACAGATTGAAAAGAAAAAACCTCTACTAAATAATAATTTTTTGTAGTGATTGTTCATACAACAATCAATGCATCATACTTATAGGACCACTATCAGGTATTGACATTGACCAAAGCCATGAGACTATTACAAACAGGTTTACAAAGAACTACAACTTCAGAAAGTCAATAGTTCTCAGATTGGATAGTTAAACTTGGTGATGGTATGTTATGTGAAGCAAATGATGGTATAATGGATATTGAAATACCACTAGAATTTTTATTTCAGAATTTAATGATCCAATCCAAACAATAGTATCACCTAATATATTAGAGAACTATAGTAATACTAATTTCTTGTAGAATAGAGCAATATTGGCCAAATAGAATAGAAATAGTTGAAGAAATCAACGAACACATATTATCCTTGATTCTTAGTAAATATGTTTACATTTTTTGACATTTCATATATATTTTATATGTATTACATGTCAAATAACTATTATTAATAATACTATGCAGGAGAAGAGAAAGAATATCTAAGTGAAGATTCAATTGATAAATTCGAGGATTTAGTAACTGATGACTACGACTTCATTACTCCCGAATTCCTAAATTGATTGATGACTTTAGGAATATGCAGTCATAAAACAAAACTAAAAATCGGAGCACCTATAACGCTTCTAAGAAACTTGTGTAAGACCCGTGAAATTTAATTAATTAAATAATTAATTAATAAATGTGGGTAGTGAGAGCCTTTATGACATCAATTATTGATTATTGTGATGTGAGAAAGTACTAGCTCAACTGGTTGAGAGTACTTGATTGTGTTGAGAGGACTTGAGTTCAAGTCTTATGTGCGCCATTTATGCGTTATTTAATTATTATTATTTTAATAATATGCTTGATCATGTTGAACTGCTAGTCGACACGTGGCTGATTCATCTAGTTTCTGGGTTTTGTTTGAACTGCCTACGGTGATGAATACCCGCCAAGCGACACGAGTAATGTGGCTCGATTTTTGAGGTTTTTTAGAGTCCTGGGTTGAGGTCGATTGGGGAAAATAAGAGCTTTCAACATTAATTGAAAATTGAATGCTTATAGAATTGGAATTCAGGTGATTAGGGGTCAAAATTGATGAGGTTACCATAAACACCTTTTAGGGTTGGAAGAATTGGAGGGTTTTGATGAATTGAGCGTAATGGTTGTTAATTGCACTATAATTGTGGCTGGAAATAGTTATCTTGATTAAGGGTATCACAGTTATTATGTTCATATGCGAAAAAGCTAAGATAGGCAGAGGAAAGCATTGGGAAAGTGTAAAAGGATATTCGCAGGTGCTAAAATTCTAGGAATTTTCCTAGAACTACATGCACCTCCTGGCGGCAACGCAAAGACAGTGAGTTTTGCGTGGCTGCGAGGTACAATTATGGTTTTAGGATAATTGGGCGTCCAGTTGTTGGTGAAAATTTGATTTTGAGAATTTATCAGGTAGGTTAGAAATGAATAAGTTTGAGGGTGGAGATGGAGTAGGAAGAATTGGAATGTTGCCTTTTACAGTTTAGTGCCTAAAGTAGGATCAATGGACAAGGTGGGCTGGGAAAGGCAAAAGAGAAATGATTAGGCATTGGGATTATTATTAAATGCTTAATTAGCTAAGAGTGTAGCTAGTGTGTATAAGTGTTGAATCATGTGGCATGAGCTGAAGAGAATAACTGAGTAATGGCAAATCAGGAGTATATTAAAGTGTTTGGAAAGGGTGTAATATTGGTCAATGAAATTGATAAGAATGAATGTAATAGCTTGTACCCTTGGAACAACCTAAAGCTAATGGAATGCAACCAGGATGGAATGTGATGAGTAAGGACAACGCTGGTTATATTTCGCTACATATTTGGATTATGATCAGTATTAAGGTAGTGAATGGTGTGTAAGAAACTTAGATGGTTGTGAAAAATCAGTACCCTTCACTGTATTGGTGTAGCACTTTGTAGTAGAACTACAGCCGCCAAGCGATAACTACAAAATAGTGACCTTCTGGAGCGTGTATCGCCTGGCGATGAAGGTGGTCCCGCTAGGCGATGCTTGCAAGTCTGGGTGCTCTAAGGCACTTGGTGCCTGGCGGAATGTGTCCCTCGCCAAGCAGTCTGGAAGTGGATTTCTGTAACATCCCGTTCGGATATTACGGATTTAAATAATAAAAAATGAAGTAAATAATAAAAATTCATTTATTATAACTGATATTCCCAAAACGCGGGAAAATTAAAAAAAACTTTTATTACTTTAACACTAAACCAAAATTCATAAGTATAAATAAGATTCTAATTTTCTAAAAGTTTAGAATATTCATAATTACAATTTATTTGAAAGAATAAAAACTTCATAAAAGTTCTGGTAAAATCTTCTCCCAAAACTAGCTCCGCTCCGTCTCTAGGCCTCACCAGATCCACCTGCAATAACATCTGCTCCCGTGTACCGCGTACACGATCATCGCCAAACACAAGCAGATAGGGTGAGCTAACAAATTACACATATATATATAAATATTGCACAATTATATATACATACATACATATATATATATATATATATATATATATATATATATATATATATATATATCACACAATCACACCAATACTACGACAGTAAAATCGTCTGGCGGGGGACACGTACCGCCAGGCACTGCCGCTTCGAGACCGCCTAGAAGGTATGATGAGTCAAACCTTGGCTCACATTCAATAATTAACTTTTGGGAAATTTAATATTATTTTTGCGCTTACAAATTTGATATTAGTTGCATCAAATTTATTATTGGATATTCTTGAGTTTAATAATGCAACAATAATTTAATTTAGGTCCTTAAGAGTTTAAATAATGAATATTTTAATTCATTAATTAAGTCCCAAAATAGTAATTTTGGAGAGGAATAACTCTGGTACTAAATGCACCCCCAATTCTCATGTTTACACCCCTTTTTTCCAATTGCATTATCTATTTCTGAAAAAAAAAACATTTCTGGAGCTAATTGCACCCCCTGTTTTCAGGTTTTCACCCCTTCTATAATTGGACTTTCAAATTCTATTATGCACCCCTAATGTCACTTAAACTCCAATCCACCAGATTTCGCCACGTGGCAATCCTTCACTTACTAAATTAACCAATGAAAGCTTGCTACTTCATCATTCCTCCACTAACTCAAATCACCAATCAATGGTTGCCACGTTATCCTCTCCTTCCCAACACAAACCCTAACCCTGATCTCTCTTTCTCTCTCTTCCGCACCAACCCCAAATCTTTCTTTCTCTCTCTTCCGGTTCCATCCCGCAGCCACCGCAGCCGCTGCCCCCACGCCAGCCGTCACCACACCTTCGTCAACTTGTCTCCTCCGCGCCAGCCATCTTTTCGCTCGACATCTCCAACGTCGACGCTGCCGGAAGTCCGCCATTGTCGCACCACTCGTGGAACTTGCGGAAGCCACCGTCGTGCTCCAGGAGCTCAAACCTGCCACTCCCGCACCATCGTTGAGCCCCCATTGTGCCTCCATCGCACCTCACTCGCTACCCCCTGTGCGAACCAGCCCTCATGTTTCGCTGCTTTAGATCCGCGCGGTCCAGCAACTTTGTTCACCCCTACCGTGAGCTTGGCAACCTCCATCCGTCTCCTTCACCGTGAGAGGAATCGTGTTCACTGCGGCGCCTCCATGCCTGCGACAGCGAGCGACTCACGTCGCGACCCCCCTCAAACTCGCACCCCGTCAATTCGACAGCCACCGCGACAACCACCATGAACTCGCTGAACCACTCGTGACACTGTGAAATGTACCTTGTGGCAGCCCTCACGACAGCCAAACCCTAATTGCGGTAATGAAAATCTGATTTGGGAGGGAGACTGGTCTGACACATGGCAGCCTCTCACCGGACAGTCAAAGAGTTAACATTGGTCAACTCTGGGCAAGGCTTGGTCACAATTGGTCAATGATAGAGGCCCTACCCCACCAAATTAAAACATATTAAATATAGTATATGAAAGTGAACCAAGTCGTCTCCCAACGACCAATATTTTCATTTAAAGCGAAATTTCCAAATTAACACAACAATAAAACACAAGGGGGGGGGGTTTGGCAGATTCACACAGGTTTGCTAAATTCTAATCAAAACACCAAAACAGAATTAAACACACAATTCAAAACGTATTGGTCCCTTAATTCCACTAAAATTCCACCAATCACAGGTTACTAAATCAAGTCTCTTATCCAATTTACTCTCATGAAATCCGAATTAATCAACTATGCGAAAATTAACACAGCTTCATTATGCCATTAAGCATAGCACACATCCTACTTTCAATTTCACACACACACACACACAGATTAAGCAACTGTGGCCAAAACCCGAACTCACTAAGCATGACAAGGATTCTGAAATTGTGCAAAATATGAACCTACGATTAAGCATCACAAATTCCATTTCATTCAAAGCTACGAAATTGAATAGGATGAAGAGAAATTAGGAATTGGAGTGCACTGCAAAACATCAACCTCATGATTTCAAATCAGTTTCTTCAAGGAACCAATACGAAAAACTTAGCTAGACATGGAAAATGAACAATCAAACACTTCAAAACTGCAATAACAAAACAGAACTAAGAGCCCTAACTTATGAAATCTGAAAAACGCAATTTAAGAGCAAAAATAGAGATTTCAAAGCTTAAATGGAATGCAAAACGGTATTGTCATATATAAATACGAAAACCCCATGAATGGGTATTGTTCCAAGTCAATAAAACCCACAAAATGAACTGCCCAAGCAAGTAAACGAATTCAAAACGTAAAACTCTCAATGGGTGCTATCAAATATGCATAAAAACGGTAAAAATGAGCCAAAAACGTGAAAAACCGCAAGGGGGCGTCCATGGAAGCTTGGAGAACGAAAATGGAGGTTTTTGAAGAGAGGTTGAAGATGATGGAGCGGCTGGCCTCCTTTCATGCAGACCTAATTCGTGGTCATATCACCTCTGCCACTCATATTTACAAAACTGCCACTCTGCCACTCAGATTTACAAAAATGCCACTCTGGGCCTCAAATGTTGACCCATTGACTTTGATGACGTGGAAATGACATGGAAACGATGTGGCAATGATGTGGAAAGTCTCTTCAACTAAATATTAATGTCCAAGCTCCAAAATTGCTTCACCCAAATACCTAAAAATAATTAAAAACAAAAATTAGGCCAAATAATGTGAAATTAGTCCAAATTCGGAATAGTGGCCCAATAAAGCCCAACAGATGAAAAACACTCTAATGATGAACAATTAAGCACTAATCAACTGTCTAATGGGTGCACAAAGGCTAGTGGAATAGAAGAAAATAATGACTCATCAGTCAACAAACTATTTTTACACTATTTTTTGGCAAGTGGTTCCTTTATAGGAACCCTAATTGGCCTAACAATGAAAAGATAGTATGGCGGCAGTTCACCACCAACCAGACTAATTCTGGAAATTTCCCAGAATCACAAACTCCAAAAAATGGAATATACGAATCATACATAATTATACTAAATTCAGCATACCAATCAGAATTAAATTAATCAACGCATGAATTACCCTATTTAGCATGCCATTCAAATTAAAAATAAAGTTAACGCGTAAAAGCTCCCCTAACCTGGTCTCCTTTGCTTAGAACTTTGAAAATTCTCCCTTGATCACCAATGGCCCTCTTTGGTTCTTCTCAACACTCTCAATCCTCACAAATACTAAATTTTCGTTCTCCCTTCTGCAATCACAATAACAGCCCACCAAAACCCTCTTTCTTACCTCTAATTAGCCTTTTAAAAGTGCTCTTAATGTGGTTTAATGGTCTAAAACGAAAATCCAATTAAATTATGGTTAATGTCCTTGAATTGGTTGTCTCATGATGGTTTTCCAACCCTCTTTGGCTGCTAGGGTTTTCCTCTACCCTTTCATATTCAATCCAAAACTAAAGTTTGGCAAAAATAAAGTTTAATTTGGGTTCTCCAAGACTCAACTCACAACCATGTCAATACCAAATCAATGCTAAACCATCATGCCAATTCATGTTTCTTTCTAACTAATATAATTCACATATTATATTATTCCACAACATAATTACACATATTATTAAAACAATAATAATTAATTAATACATAAATAACATACATAGGACTTGAATCCAAGTCCTCTCACACAATTAAAGTACTCTCAACCACTTGAACTAATACTTTTTCACATCATACAAATCAGAATTAAATACCATAAATGTTCTTCCTACCCGCATTTATTAATTAATTATTTAATTTTCACGGGTCTTACAATTTCGCCTGGTAGCTCTATAGCAGCCTAAGCGAGAATTCGAGGGTTGATGTGGTGCTTTGTTTAACTCGCCGCCTAGGCGAGGCACATTAGTTGTGGGGTCAAAGGATGGAATTCCTTTGGTGTGATTTTGATATCAAACATGGTTGTGGCCATGTGGGATGGAAGGATGTAATTCCTTTGATGTGTTTTTGATTTATGTATTTGAATTATATACGAATGTGTGTTTATTATGTTATCTCACCCTATCTGCTTGTGTTTAGCGATGATCGTGTACGCGGTACACGTGAACAGAGGATGTTGTAGGTGGATCTGGTGAGGCATAATGACGGAGCAAGGTCTAGCGGGGAGATTTTTATATAGTTGTTTCATTATGGATTTTACAGATTGTAAACTTTGATTATGAACATGGATTTTGGTTTATATATGAGTTTATAACGTATTTGAGATATTATTGAAAGTAATAAAAGTTCTAAATTTTCCGTGATTTTGGGAAATGAAGTTTTATCAATTGACATTAAATTATTATTTCTTTAATTTATTAATTAAATTCGTACTATCTGGTCGGAATGTTACATAGAGCCGGAGCGGAGCTAGTATGGGAGAAAAGAGTTTATTAGAGTTTTATGATTTGTTTTAAATAAAGTGTAATATTTTATATGCTAAACTTGATACTGAGTATGGATTTTATATTTGAGTTGTAATAGAGGTTTTGTGAATACTTATTAATATAAAGTTTTAAATTTTTCCGCGTTTTTAGGAAATGACATTTCAATAAATGAAGTTATTTATTATTTCTTTATTTTATTATTTAAATCCGTAATATTCGGTCGGGATGTTACAACTTGGATCAAGCAGAGAGTATGTGTAACGGAAGCAAATTAATTATCACCAGATTGACAAAACATGTAATAGAAGCAAGGAAATGAGGTTTATGTTTCGCATATGTCTATGTCACCATTTCAATCTCCATGGCCAATCAAGTTTATAAGAAGACAATTCCTATTATGTTATCTTATGCCATGACTATAAACAAATCTCAAGGTCAATCCTTGTGTTATGTTGGATTATACTTTCCAAAAAACCAGTTTTTAGCCATGGTCAATGTATGTTGTTGTTTCTAGGGTTTAAAGTAAATCAAGATTAAAGATCTTAATCCATGATAATGACGTAAGACCACTAACTTCTACAACAAATGTTGTATTCAAAGAAGTCTTTCAAAATGTACAATATATAACAAATCTGTTAACTTTGATATTTTAAATTATGATGATTATATAATATTTCTGCGTTTTTGTATTCATTTTAAATAAAATACAATCAATAAAAATGAACCTAAGGGCATGTTTAAGCTATGTAAATCAGCTTCTACGAAAAATGAATGTTATAAGTCCAATATAAAGAACTATCCAAACTAGACTCAACTAGAGAGATATTGAAACAAAGATCTCAAACATGTTTACCATCTTTCATTCAATTAACTACCCAATGAGCAACATATTGAAATTAACTATAAAAACCCTAACAAATTAAAGTATACTTTGTTGTGAAATCGTAACTAGAAGGAGTATGAAATTAACACAGATCAAAATACAAATTGCAGTAAAAAAAAAATCTTACCAATGTGTAAATCTTCATTTCTCTTCTTTTCTCATTCAAATCATTATCTTACAATTTGTGTAATATATTCTTAGCAAAAGAAACATGGCCTATCATTTAAAACAATACCAACCATCACCCTAACCAACAAAATAATAATGAATAATACATTTATGGTCTCAACTCACACATGGTTTTTCTTTCCAAACCACCACAAATTCAATTGATACAATGTTCTCATTTATACATTAAGGAATTGAACTATAACATTTTTTTTCAATAGTGGGTCTGTTTTCACAAAATCAATTTGGTGAGCCCACATTGAAACACTAATACTTAGAAAAACCCACCAAACATGTACCAAACTTGTAATTACATGTTAACTATGGATGCCATCATAAAAGTTTTACAAATATGCTAAACAAATGTAAGGTTATAACACTAGTGCAATAAGGACTTTTGGCCCCGGTTGTTTTTGATATTTTGTCCCGGTTTTAGAACTGAGGCATATTGGGACGAGGCTAAAAGGGGGTGATTTTTTGTCTCGGGTGTCAACCGAAGCCATAAAGGCATTTTTTCTGCTCCAGTCACGCCTGAACCAAAGCCATATATATGCTTTCCAGATTTGCTTCCCGGCGTTCTAGATCTGCTTCCCAGCGTTCAGGATCTGCTAAATGCACGTTTTTGTTGGCTGTGTGAACATTGTTTATGCAGATCTTTGTTGATGTAGTTGCAGGAGGTAAACTCTCTGGAGAAGGTTCGTGTGGACGTGGAAGAGTGCTTCGTCAAAGGTGTTCGACTCCAGGCGAAGTGGTGGGCTGCGTTTCATTCGACTCCAGGCGCTGCAGTGGAGGTTTCATTCTTCTCCTTCGAGGCGTGGTGGACCTGCTGCGTTTTTCGTGGATGAGGTGCGCAATGGCTTCGTGAATGGTGGCTGGTCTGATGGAGGTGTAGGTGGCAAGGAGAGAAATGGAGAGTGTGGGGAAGAAGAAAAAGAAAAGGGGTTCGCGTTTTGAACCCTAAATAAGCTATATGGCTTAGTTCAATTAATAACTAAGGCATATGATTGGTTTTGGCATCGTACGTTTGTCACCCGAGGTCAAATATGCAAGTTTTTAGCTTCGGGTCTCCACAACCAGTTTTTTATCAACCGAAGCATAAAACCATTTTTTTCTTCGGGTGTTCTGTGAACCGATGAATAAAAGTTTGGTAGAATTACAAAAATACTACCGCGTCATTATATGCTTCGGTTTTTTGTTAACCGAGACATATAAGAAGAGTTAAAAACAATAATTTGTACTAGTGTAATAATATAATAACGACGTATTTATATTTCCATATATAATTCTACATACTAATATACAATAATATTGATAATATTTTATAAATCCCAAAATTGTTGTTAAAATTAAATATATTTATTACGTTTAAAGTAATTCAACACAATAACTAATACATGTCAACATAGTTTCAAATTGATAAATGTATTCATCTTTATATAACACAAAGAATTTATTTTTAACCATTACAATAGATCAATTATGCTTTTGATAAATGTATGAATACGTAATTTTGAAACAAGCAATCAAAGAGGTAAATTGTATTCTAATTCATAAGCTTTACTTATTTGAATTTAAGTGATATCCAAAATAGTTACAAACATTGTTAAATGGTCAATCAACCATCAAAAATTTAAATTGATCTTTATCCTTTCATGGTAGAAAGATGATAAATTCCATAACAACACCAGTGCAGGAAGGGCTTTTGGCAACGGTTGTTTTTTATGTTCTGCACCGGTTCCCGAAACGAAGCATATTGGGGCGAGGCCAAAAGGTGAAGGTTTTTGGCCTCGGGTGTGACCCGAAGCCATAGATCCACGTTTATGCTTCGGTTATCCTAGAAATCGAGGTCATAGAGTCTCTAAATTTTTAGAGATTCACCGTAGCGAACCTCACCACCGTTCACCGCAAACGAACCTCACCACCATTTCGCCACGAACTCCATCGTAACAAACCTCACCACCGTTCGAAACCCTAATCGTGAGAGATCACTACGCTGCCTCCATCTTCAATGAAAAAGCAATCCAGATCGCGCCTAATAGAAGAACGCGAGTCATCTGCCACCAACATGAAACCCCAAAGCACGAGTGAGGTGCTGGAACGAACCAGAGTTCCTCCACAGCAGCACCTTCGAACCTTCATCGGAGCAACTGCCTCAGACCATTGCGGCAACAACCCCTGAACTGCGTAGGACCTCATTCTTCTCCGCCACGAACACGAACTTGCTGGAACGAACCCACCTTCCTGCACCGTTGACGTATAGCCACAACGTCGCAATAAAGTGGCACAGAGCAGTGACAACCTTCGTCGGAGAACAGTGGTGGTTGTGGTGGACGGTGGCGCAATGGTGCGATGGAGTGTGGTGGAGTTCGCGCAGAGAGGGACAACTACTTCGAGTTTGGGATGAAGATGAACAGTGCTGGATTCGCGAATTTGGAACCCTAAATAAGGGATATGGCCTCGGTTCAATTAATAACCGAGGCATAAAGTGGAATAGGCCTCAGTCCTATTCCACTCGAGGCCAAAGCCTCTGCTGTCGATGACAATTTTGAAAATTTAGAGAACTCTGACATGTTATAGGCCTCGGTTGAGTGATAACCGAAGCATAAAAGCCCTTATAGGCTTCGGTTGGATTGGGACTCAAGGCAAAAGAGTTCGAAAAATTTCAAAAATGTCACCGCGTCCTTATAGGCTTCGGTTTCACAATAACCGAGGCCTATAAGGCGATGTAAAAACACGATTCTGCACTAGTGCAATTTCTTTATTTGCGTTAAAGAAAGACATTCATATTTAACAAAGTGAACTAAAAATAAAATTAATTGTCTAAGACTGTTGTCTTGAACCAAAATAATACCATAATCATTATAAACCTAAGCGGAAAAGATAGAAACATTAAATTAATACATCCCCGAAAAATAAAAAAACATTGTTCACAACACCTAAAAAGTAAAAACCATTCTAAGTTTTTTGAACTATAATTAAATTGTCTCCATCTTTGTCAACCTCCAACTTTATGGAATCAACAACTAAGTTTTTGTCATTGATGAACTTTTTCCATCCACAACTGAGATAACATTCAGTTGGAGTTCTTGAGACCATCTGATTGAGCATGGACCAATACATTGAATTCCCGTTTCACAAAATATAGTTCTTCCTTGACTTTGAAAATGTAGTAGTAATGAAAGAAGCATTAAAATACTGGAATTAACATTAAATACATCAATCAACGAATTCAAAACATAAAACAAAGACAAATGACAATATTCTTAATACAAGAAAGACAGACAAATACTAGGAAGGATTCAACAATATAAAAATAACTCAAACTTTTAACCAATGAAAGATTACCCTGTTGCTCAACAATGTTGCTAGGAATATTTCCAATACCAGAAGAAGAATCGATATCTGCAGAATAATTGATCTCTATCCCTTCTAATGAAAATAGCTTATATAAGAAAATATTCTTCAAAATATAGTTTTGAATCATTTTTTGGAACAACACCATTTAAATGAATTATACCAGTCGATTTTACATCAAAGTTAAGCTTAAAACTTTTAAAACAAGGATCGATCAATTACATCTCTGATGAGTCCATCTTCAAGAGTAAGGAAGCCAAGGAGAAGCCATGCGGAATTGATGAGGCTTCCATGGAGAAAGATGAAGGTACGGAAGCTAGAAGATGAGAGGAGAAGTGGTGCGCCAATGGTGTTTGGAGAAGCTCTCAAGTGAGGTTGGGCCAACACTCAAGGAAGGAGGCTAGAGGAAACCAAGAAGGAGAACTCTAGCCTAAGTTGATTCACAAAAAGAGAGGAGTCTGGAGTCATCTCAACAGAATTTCTCTACTATATTCATGAATGAAAATACAAGGGTCCTAAGCTCTCAATTTATAGGCTAAAATGAGACCAAGGAGTCTCTAAAAAGTGGAGGAAAAAAGGATCTAGAAAGTTAAATTTTGGAGCCAAAAAAGAGCATGTGGGAGGTGTGACTTGCCACCTAAGCAAGTCACACTTGTCTTGCCATGGGGAGCTAACTCTCATCCTTGGAGAGCAAGTTTGAGAAGCTTCTAGGCTTTTCTAGAGTAGACACACTACTCTTGGCCCATTTGGCCCAATTCTCCTTTTTGGTCCAAAATTACTTCTAAAGCCCAATTTCCTCTAAGGCCCAATACATGGCCCAAAGAAAACCCTATTCTACTAGGCCCAAAATACAAAGCCCAAAATACAAAGCCCAAAATACAAAGCCCAAAAATAAACCTTATTCTAATATTTACAAACAAAGAGTTTTAGGCTAAGTCTTCACATCTTCCTTGGCCCATGTAAAGTTCATCTTGTGCCTTGTATGTGCATTGGAGGCCCATTCCTCTTGTATTCTCCTAGCCATAAAAAGAATCAAGACAATTAAAGATAGCACAAAAGAATGACCTAATAAAAGTATAAGGCCCAAAATGATTATTTATTTAATCATAAAGAGAAACTAAATGGGCCAGGCCATTGGCCCAAGCTGAAAAGTCTTGTAGGGTGATATTCATCAATCTCCTAACCATAAACAATCTTCTTCTCCCAAAATAACTGAAAAATGCATCCAATCGAATAATAGACTGTATTAACAAAAGAAGAGACTATTCAAAGTATACAAAAATACATTATATAAAACAATAATTAATAAATCTTTGAAACTAAACTTTGAACTTTGAGGGGGCGTAACTTCACCTTAAGAGATGACATAAACCTAGACCATACTAAATTTTGCTCTACAACAACCTCATTTCCTAACCCTGGATATTGGATCTCAACCCACTTTGTATCAAAAATTCTTAATTGGAATTATCTGTCACCACAAAAACAAAGTACAAATATAATGCAAGTCATCCAATTCATATAATTCCTCAAAATCAAATGATATTCAGAATATTCCTTTTCTAATTAAGGGCTCCTCCAACTCTATATTGAAAGCATTTCCCATTGGGGTATGTGAAATAGTTCGTTCCAATAGTTTGTTTTCCCATTCAACCAAAAAATCATCTTCAAAATCAACAAAACCAAGTAACACACATACATACAAACATCTATGAAAATAAAATACATATATTGAAAGAAATAAACTAACTTTTCCAAAAAGGCACACGTTATGCATTTTCAAAAATCCCCAATATATGTAAGAAATAATTTACAAATGCTGAAATACAGTATAACAATAAATAGAATGAAAAGGAAAGTAATTACCTTGGCGAACTCAGTTTATAAAATCTCAAATATCAACAACATCAACAAATGTATTACATAAAACCCTAAATGATATGGAAAAATAGCTTCCATCATTGGGATGTAGTAAGCAAATAAAATTCTGGAAGAGGTTCTTGAAGCTATATTTGCGGAAGAAGACACTCGTCCACAAGCCACAAATCTATCTAAGCACCGTCAAAACCAAGAAATCAGAAGACTATTCGAAACTCTTGAGTGAAAACGAAATTTTTATTGGAAACAAATGTGTAAATTGATATAAAAGATTGTATAATTTACAAAAGCAAAAGTCTACAACCTGAAAAAAAACCTAAATTTGATTCCTAAAAAGACATATTCCCTTACCAACATTCATTTCTATTTAATGTTTCTATAACAACAACAATAAAATTGCCTAATAATAATGAACAATAATTAATTTAAAGAATAATAAAAACTATTTCAAAATTCCACTAAATATTCAAAAAATACTAGCATTACATAAATTAATTACTGTCTCACATCATAATTAGTATTTAGTAATTTTTTAAACACAAAATTAACAGAAAAAGAGGCGTATGCACGGTTATAATACTAGTTTGAAGTTAAATGGATCTCTACCCTCACCTTTCGGATTAAATGCAATATTGTTACTTTCTTTTAGTGATACAAACCTTCAAAGACGAAACTATGTGTCTTGAAAGCGTATATCCAAATAGAGAAAAATCATGCTTTCTTTATTTAATTTACTAAGTCATTTATCTCATATTTATAGGGAAGAAAATTCATGTTTAAATAAATTAATCAACTTTGACTTTTTCTCTCAAATAATTATTTATTTGGTTAAATTAGTCGTCGAATTACATGGATTATAATTATTTTAAAAATTGATCCAATATACTTTTCTTTACAAAAATACAAACCTCGAAACACTTTCAATAGAGACATTTATACTCATTCGTTTTTTAATTACTAATTAATTTTAAATATATAATATTATATTTAAATACAATAAAAAATATTTTTCTTTATGAAAGACGTCACTTTAAGAAACACCATTTTGAAGTTTAGTTGGATTCTTGAATTTTAACATAATCGAGGAGATAGTATATCAAAAAACATAAAATGTTTTGAACTTGATTCCATATATATACAAATAAAAGCACGAGATAAGAAAAATGAGAAGGTGAAAGTATATATAAAATATTGAGAGAAGCACACAAATAGGTAACAAAAGTCGGAGACGCATAAGAGTGAGTTGAATGACGAAGTGAAGTTGAGTTGTTTATTACGAACAAACAGATACCAAAAGATACTTAAAAAGTTGTGACATGCACATAAGATTGTGATGAAAACACCAAGGTGGAGTTTTGATTTCAGTAGTTGTGGCGAAAGAGAGTATTATTATATCAGATCCTTTCTTGAAGATTTGGCTGCATTGGCTGCACACGAAATGCAAATGGCATATGGGAGTTGTAATCCCTCACACTCTGATCAAACCCGTTCTCCACTTCTCTTGCACCTTCCACTGCCAAACGCTGTTGCTGTTCAAATAACACAATACACAATGAATTAAATGGCCATGCACAGGGTTAAACTATCTTACAATGTCATTTAATCACAAATTTTAACCTTTTTCATTAAGAGAAAAACAAAACATAACTTGGACTGTTACGCAATTAAAATATGCCATGAATGGGTGATTCTTTTTCCTATTTATTTTACTTTATTTACATATATGTATGTCAAGGTAGTGGTTAGGATGGAGACAAGAATGAGTATAAAATTCACTAAAATATTTTTTAAGATAAACCCAGGATATTTCAAGTTAGCGTTAAGAATTCCAGATAAGTAAGATGGACAAAGTTTCACTGTATAAATAAAAGATTCATAATTTTTTGTTTTAATATTTTAGGTTAAAAATGGTCATGATCTCTTATATAAGTTTACAATCAAAAGAATAATTTTTTAAAATACTAAAATTATTAAAAGGATTGATATTATGATTTTTATGTTCAAAATGGACGATAATATATTCATTCATCAACAAAACGTTCTTATAATATTTTCAATTTCCACAATTATGACACAATTCCGTAAACATGAAATTGACAACAGTTTTACTAAATGAAAAAAACAAATACCATGTCAAAAATGGCAATATGCAAATGCTGCTTGAATATTTCTATCATTTAAAAATTGCAGGAGCACGGTTTATTATAAACCTAATATATTAGACCATCGTTATATAAATATTTTCTAAGATTTAATATTGGTAACGTATAAATTGTGGGTAATAAAAAATAGTTAATGGAGTAGCAAATAAACTGCACGAGTTTACAAATGAAGTTCTAACTTTAGAACTATCTTATTACCCTTCAAGATTGGTAAGTCATAATCTTTAAACAATTTATTTGCCATTAACCCATTAGAAGAACCCGTGCATAGAAGTAGGCATCCACTAAGTGTGATGAATAATTATGTATTCCATTTTTTATGCAATAAAGTTTTTAATCAATTGCTGTTAATATTAAGGGATAACAAAATTTGTCAATTAAGTGTGAGTCCTATCTTATAAAAACTTTTCAAAATGATAATTTGGTTTCTTGGAATTTAAGATTTAGATTGAAAGAAATGTCTTTACATTGTCTTTTACTCTCGTTTTTGGGAAGGTAATTCTTGTACTAATAGTTTTGGCAATCTTCAAGTTTTCCATGCATGAGCAAAATTCTTACTGGTTTGATATAAATATATAGTTGTATTAGTTATGATATTTTTCAAAATAAAAGTTATCTTTTTATTTTGTACAAGTGTCTCCATAGATTTTGATCAAAAATTAGACTGAGTCCTCGTATAACTTTGTATTTCCTTTTCTTTAATATATATATATATATATATATATATATATATATATAATTTGTATTTCAGAAAGCCCCCAATTCATTCTTCCCAAAATACAGTATGTTAGTTTTTGAAGCCAAATTAGCTCTTATCAATTTAAAGTGTGATCATGTATTTATATATATATATATATATATATATATATATATATATATATATATATATATATATATATATATATAGATGCTAACATCTAGAAAATTAATTAAAGTGGTGAACAATTTTGTAAGACTATAATGTAATTAAAAATTTTAGAACACTAATCGAATCTAATACATGACATTGAAGAAAACCACATTAAAGGTTTTATCTTCTTTTATTTTATTTATATGCTGTTTTTGAGGTGGGGTTTTTGGACATATATGATGCATCATGGTTATCACATAAATCGTGGTTTTAATGGTAATCTATAAGTTTCTAAAAAATTGTAGTCTATAACTCAATTGTAGTCACAACATAAAAGCTTTTGGACACATTATTAAAACCAGATTATTAAAGTTTCTTAACCATAACCTCACTTTAGAACAACTCATAAGGTGTACCTTGCCTAAAGAAATACATTATTAAATCCTCTATTTATTCAATGAATTGGTGAGATAATGTTTTTAGTTAATTATGTATTATCAGATGCCACTTTTTATATCAAGAATGGAAAGATTACTAAGTAGTTTTAGAATGGAAAGAAAATGAAATTAGGAACTTTTCATGGTATGAGATTTGGAAGTAACCATGCATTAAGACAATGGGTTTGTGTAATGTATTACGTACCCAGAGAAAATTAAGTTCCCTGTTCTCCTCCTCCAAGATCTTGTCCTGAACAGCAATGGCAAGAAAAAATGATAAAGTTCGTTTTTCATATATATATATATATATATATATATATATATATATATATATAAAATTTCAAAATCATAAATCAAAGATTTCAATTAAACATACATTTCTCCTGAACATCCTGTACACATCCATCTGCAGAGAAAAAACAAGTTCATCTGTCATATATATATCTTTTTGATTTTGGCTTCCATTTGAGTTTTCAGTGAACAAAATAATTAGCTACCATGGACACTAAATGCATTCCTTAACAGTAGAAGCTATATATTATGGTATATTTAAATAAATTTCTTTATAAACATTTATAAGAAAAGAGAATAAAAAAGAAAACAAAAGAATTATCAATGAATTATAACTTTTTTCCACATAATAGTTATGTAGAAAATAATTCATGCCAATAAAAAATTTCACTCATGAATTAGTTTTTGTTTATTGAAGAATTTTTTTATTTGATTTTTTTCTTTTCATTTTCTTGAAAGTATTTAGGGAGAAGTTTAGTTAAACAAGATCTATATTTTTCAATTATTTACATTTTTTAAACCTTTCTAAATGCATATGAATGGCAGAAGCAACAAAACTTAAAAAAATAGCTTCTTGAAGATTCATTTGCCTGTTTTTCACGAACACTGACGAGACCAGTTTCTAAGGCATCTTCTAAGGCCATGAGTTCCTTGTAGTTCAGAGAGTTTATATCTTCCCCCTTCAAGTGCCTGTAATGAAATAGTTGGTGAAAGATGAAGAGAGAGAGAGAGATAAATAAGAACGCTAAATGGTTTTAAAAGGTGCAAATCATGTTATAATAATATACCTCAGCTCAATTTGCATGCTGTCGTTCTCTTTCTTGAGTCTCTCAATTTCGCCGTTTAGGTTCTGAGTTCAACAACATTAGTAGTCACAAACCCTAAAACACACTAGTTGTCTTTTCTTCAAGAAAAATAAACATAGAAAACAGAAGGGAGAGTACGATGTTGCATAAAGCCAGAAATTCTCAAAAGAAAGAGCAATTTGGAGTAGATCTGACTCTCTATGGTGGTTGTAATGTCAGACAAGGGAGAGATCCATCAAATGTGAAAGACGTTATTTTGCATATATAAGGTCTTTATTCCTACACATGTTGTTTCATTTTTTTGCAAGTAAAAAAGTAAGCAAGCGAGTAACGTTTTACTGCCAGATCTGTTCATAGATGTTACATTTCTTGTAGTTCCTGCTTCTCTTTTTTGATAATAATAAAAAACAATATAATAGGTAGAAGGTACAACCCAAATTTAGATCTACTCAGAGAATTCTTAGTTCATGTTTCATAGCATATTTTTAGCAAAAGTAGGTCATATTTTCCTTCGGACAAATCGAAAGCAAACACAAAATAGGAGCCACATATTAACCAACCTCATGCTTGGCGTCCCAAAGCCTCTTCCCTGAGGTCTTGTGGTACCTCTCCAATATGTCAATCAAACTTCCTCAACCAAAACAAAAATCACAAAGTTAAGACCTTTAATTTGCAGATCAATCAAATAGTATTATCTTCATAAAACTACCCTTTATGAATCAAGAACAGAAATCAAAAACAAAGAACAAACTTGACATGAGAAACACAAGAACAAGAACAAAAAAAAAAAGTATACACAAACATTATAAGATCCTTACGTGGTGGAAGGGCTTATGTAGTCATGCATCTTCCCAGATGCAGCAAAGATGATAAGAGAAACTTGTGCATCACATAGAACAGTGATTTCCTTAGCCTTCTTTAGGATCCCATTCTTTCTCTTGGAGTAGGTAACTTGTCTGTTGCTGGAGTTCTCGATCCTCTTGATCTCAATCTTTCCCCTCCCCATTTCTCACACTTTTTTTCTCTTCTATGTTCTCTGGTTTTTCTTGCTTGTGAAATGGAGAAGATGAGAGGGTTGCAAAGATAAAAGTAAGAGAAGAGGTAACAACATGATATAACTGGTTTGAGGATAAGGAACTTTCTTAGGGGCACAGTGGAAAAGTGACAAAGCCAACCCAAGTAGCTTTTACATGATGTTTGATTTGGCTTTGTTAGTTGTCGCACTTTCTTAACCATTGGTCTCCTTACAAACTCTCATGGTCATTTAATTGCTATGCTTTGTGGCAATTTTTTCTCTTTTTTTTTTGGAAATTCTTAGTTAGTTATTTAAATGGTTTATTATCTCTAGGGTTGAGAATCATGGGGTAGGAAAGGGTAGGGTGTGCTTGTGTGACTTGTGAAATTGGGTTTGGTGCTAGCTTAGAACGACACGTAATTAATTTGTATTGAAGTCTGTGTTATATACATGAGCACATGACTTTCCAAGCTAGAATTTGGTAGCCAAGCTTTTGCTTGATAGAATAGGGATTTTGAAAGAGAAAAAAAATGAAAATTTTGGTTTTGAAAAGTAGAGATTAGAATTGCTATTTATAATTATAAATAATATTTTGTTTAAAAAGTAAAGAAACTGGTTTATTTGAATGATGAAACAGAATTAAATTTGTGTGTATTAGTGCTAGAGAGCATTAAATGTGAAGACTTTTATTATAAGCGAGTGAAATGAAAAAAATATTTTAAGTTATTAGTTGATATTTTAAAGTGATCCTATATATGATCACTAAACAACATGATGTGATTACTATATAAGATGATATGATGGAGATGTTATTCCTTTAGATTCTAATACAAACACTCGTGTTAGTATCAATAAAAATTAAAAATATAAAACATACTTTTTGAGTTTAATTTACGCCACAACATTTAAGAGTTTAACTAAGCATTTATTGCATACAATTCTTTCAAAATATAATAACACCCATGAATTTAATTTAGAAACTCGTGAAATTTATTAAAATAAGTAAACTATAAAAACATTAGAAAATCAAAAGCCTTTTCTTACAACTGATTCCCGGTGTCCCTTTGTGATGATTTTTAATATAAATTTTTTTATTCCTTCAAAATGATTTTTCAAAATTATATATGTTTTTTAAACTATTCACATGAGAAGCAAAACTTGCTTCATTTACATTGCTATTGAAAGGAAACCTAAAAAAAACGGTTGTAGGGGGGACACAAACAAACAAATGTGTATAATAATCAGGGATGGACCATCAAATCAGAAGAAGGTTAATTAATCACGAATTCCCATGATAAAACGAAACACATATCTGAAGTAAGGTCTTAAAATGGTAATGGAAGTGTTTGAAACATAAAGGGAAGTGCACAATTTGGTCTAAGTCAAGGTCATGGTTGAAACAGGAAGAGGAAGAAAGGGTCTTTGTCATGGTTTAAACAAGCACCTGTGTGTGGATAATTCCTAGAGAGGGGAGTTACTGATTTGAAAGCTTCATAAATTTCTGAAATGACAACATTCACAGAAGGAAACCTAGAATATTTCTCACACACAAGCTGCTTCAGTTCACTATAACCATTGAATCGTTGTGTGTTTCTGTGATTGATTGCAAGTTTTTATCTTAATTTAGTAAAGTAGCTTTTTTTTAAAATTAAATTATAAATATTTCAATGTTTTTAATCTCTTGAATTAAATGCTTTGCATTATATTTAAAATTATGCTCTGTAGTTTCTGCAAGTTTAAAAAACAAATCTTGTTTAAATTTTTGCCCAACGAAAAAGAAGGAAAGACGCTGAAAATAAATAATCGCAGTAAAAAGAATTATTAATAAAACGAATACTAAACCATATTTATTTTTATTTTATTTCTCCCATTTTTCATTACTTTTTATATATCTTTAATTCTTTCATTTCTGCAATTAAATATACCATAACTTGTACATTGACATTGAAAAATGAATATTTTAAAGAAAAAAAAATCAAGTATATGATCGGGTATTTTATAATAAAAATACAAAATATTATTGGTCCGGGTGGACTCATGTTGACCTTCGGTATGAGGCTATTCATCTCAAATATGGACATAGACCGACTTGTCTTGATCTTCAATCTAACCAACTTGTCTTGACTTTTGACTCATGTCGACGATCCTTCTCAACCTTTCGTCCGAGTCTAATTGTCTTGATGTTCAACACATCCAACTCATCTTGACTTTCAACCACAACCGACTAAACCCATCATTCAACTCTCAATGAATCGACTCAACTTTGACCCAGGTCGAATTGGCTTGACCTTCGACTTAGGACGAATTGGTTCGACCTTCGTCCTGAGCCAACTCTTCTTAAACTTCGGCTCGACTAACTCATCTCCACCTTTAGGTCATATCAACTTATTAATCCTTTAGTCACATTTAGATTCAAGCGGGAACTTCTGAAATTTCACCTAATTATAGGGTCTACCAAGATGTCAATCGAAGGAAATCTCATTCAAGTGAAGTGTTGATCTATAGATGTGTAAAATGCAAAGACCGTGGGATAATAAAGCAAAGAAAATGCAAATGAACATTAAAACTACAAATATTCTGCCTAAGCATGCACTAAACATAGAGATTGAGGCTAAAAAAATGCAGGAAAATGAATGTCACTACAAAAATACGTATTATTACCGGCGGATATTTACCAACAAAACAATTTTTTTTGAAAATTTTTCTTTACCGACAGATTTGTATGGAAAATTTACTGATGGAAACATTCGTCGCTGATTCGGTGAGAATATATACTGGACCACTGATTCGTCGATAATGTAATTGGTAAGGTAGTTGACCTTTACCAACGGGCTTACCGACAATCGTTTCCATCAATAAATCCTTCGGTATGTCAGTCGAGAAAAAACTTAAACATTTCAAACTCCCTACCCCAAATCAAGTCATCTCCCCACAACATCCCCACTCCCAATTCTCTACAATCTCTCGCCCCACCTTCTCGCCCCGCTTGGAAAAAGCTTGCCAATTGTGAAGATCCAATCAGAACAATGGTGTTGTTAGTGCCAGCGCCCTCAACTGTGAATCACCACTGAGGGAGGCTGGGATGTTCGTGTGACCGGGGTGCAAGGGAGGCTGCTGATTTTGCGGTTGCATCGTCGAGGAAGGTAAGTGGCAATGTATGAGAATGCACCTACTGCCAAATTTGTGTTCTGTTCATAAATTCTGAGATTAATCGTTCTTAGCTTGTGAAAGTGTTTAATGAAATGCCTAAGTGAAAAACATAATTGTGCAAAGGCATTTGATGAATTGTTTGAGTGAAAGAAAAATGTGAAACAAATTGTGCTAATTTGATAAACACACTTGAATCAATGCAACTATGCAAGGAATGAATATGAAACTATAAAACTACCATAAAACATCATATTCAAACCAATAAACAAAATAGGACAGCAACTAGAATCGACACATTGAACAATGTATGTGATAACAAACTAAGCATTATGAAGTCTTATGTGCAAAATTGGATTATGATGCGATGGAATGGGCTTAATCATGAATGTAACATACCAATTAGCTTAGAATCATGTTAGTGAATATCTTACTACAATATCTGTACAATATCTTTTTGTTGAGATATTTTATATTCTATTTTGTATTCTGTTTTTACATTATGTTAGTGGTCTCACAGTATCTTTCATTCTGTTATGCATTTTCTCTTTCCTCTTTCATTGTATATAATGGGCATTAATGGTCATGAATAAGATGAGACAAATATAATTTTCTCCTATTCATTATCTTTGTTTATCTCTTTGCCTTGTATCGTCAACATGGTATCAAGAGCTTAACACGTACTTTTTATGGCTAAGGGTCCTGAGCCTCCTCTTTCATGGCTGCGACACCTCATGTCATCTTCTCGTACTCTATTTCCGAGAAATTATTCGACACCAACTTCTTACTATGGAAACAACAAGTGCAGCATGTCATCAAAGCCCATCGTCTCCATCGTTTCCTCGTTAGCCCTTTAATACCTTCTCAGTTTCTCTCCCTCTCTGATTGTCAAACAGGGACTGAGAATCCCGACTACACCATCTGGGAGGCCCAAGATCAATTGCTTCTTTCATGGTTGCAATCGTCTCTTTCTGCCTCGTTCCTCACCCACATTATTGGTTTTAAGCACTCTTTTGAAGTTTTGGAAAAGATCCATACGCACTTTACTTCCCAAACCAAAGCTAGGGCTCGTCAACGCCGCACTAAGCTATGTACTCTTAAGAAAAGGGATCTTTCGATTAATGAATTTATGTTACGAATCAAAGCCCTTATTGATTCTCTCACTTCGATTGGTGAACCAATTTCTGACAATGAATACCTTGATGTCCTGATTGAAGGCCTTCTGGCTGAGTATGACTCATTTCTTTCGCTCATTCACAACAAGCTTGACATTTTCTCGATGGATGAAATTGCCTCCCTTCTCGTTTCTCAAGAAGTTTGCCTTAAAAAGTTCAAGCATGATTGTGATACTATTTCTCTTAATCTCACTAATGCAAATTCTCAAACAATTGTTACGCCCACCGTTCACCTCACTCACACTCAATCTGAGTCCTCATAATTTTTCACCAATTTCCTCTCCCCGAGGTTGTTATTTCTCACGCGGTCGACCCTCCCATGGTCGTCAAGGTGGCCATTCTGGACGAGGACATGTTCAGTGTCAAGTCTGCAGCAAATTTGGACATATTGCTACTCACTTCTACCACCGCTTTGACCCTAATTATATGGTTTATCAATTTCATCCCCAATCGACACAACACTATCACCATCCAAGCTCTACTTCTCAGCCATGTCCTTTATTGCCTTCACTGACACCACCTTATAAACATCACATGCCTTCTCCACAATCACATGCCTATGTTACTCACCCTTACTTATTGTTCAATAGTGTCATAACTGGTTTATTGACTATGGTGCCTCTCATCATATCACCACTGACGCTGCATATCTTATGGATCATATTTCGGCTACTAGAGACGGCCATGTCTTCTTAGGCAATGGCTAAGGTTTGCCCATACATTTCTCTCGTTCTGCAACCTTTTCCTCTTCTACTCATCCACATCTCGCCCTTCATCTCAAAAATCTTTTACATGTCCCTTCCATTAACAAAAATTTAGTGTTAGTAAATTTGCCAATGATAATCATGTTTATTTTGAATTTCACCCCACTATTTGTTCTGTCAAGTCTCAGGTTGATCATTTTGTTTTACTTTGTAGCTATCTTGGTCCCGATGGACTCTACCAGTTTCCTTTTCTTCCCTTGCCCTCCCTTCCAGTTCTTCACATCTACCTACTGTTTCAACTTTTTCTTCCACTATCTCCAATGATCATCCTTCTACCTCTCGCTCCTTCTCCATACGCTTTATTTGGCATAATAGATTAGGCCATCCCTCTGTTTCTATTTTAAATAAAATTCTTCAGCAATGTAATATCTCTTCATCACTTAATACAACTATGGATTTCTGTGTAGCATGTTTTATGGCAAAGTCTCATTAGTTTCCTTCTCAATCTTCTTTAACTAATTACAATCATCATTTACAACTTGTTTTCTGATATCTTTGGGGTCCTTCTCATGTTCAATCTTCCATGGGCTATAAATATTACGTTTCCTTTGTTGACGATTACAGTCGCTATACTTGGATATACTTTTTAAAGCATTAGTCTGAGACCTTAACCATTTTTAAAAAATTTAAGACCTTTGTTGAACTTTAACTTAATCATTCTATTAAACAACTTCAAACATATTGGGGGGAGAATTCAGGCCATTCACTAAATATCTTACTTTCGCTGGCATTCATCATCGTCTTATTTGTCCTTACACACATCATCAAAATGGTGTTATTGAGAGAAAGCACCGTCATATAGTTGGAATGGGTCTCACACTTCTTTCCCATGCTTTTCTTCCTATAACCTTTTGGGATCATGGTTTTCACACTGCTGTTTACATAATTAATCGTCTTCCATGCTTTGTTGCACCTCATTTTGTTCCCCATTCCACTCTTTTTCATCACAACATCAATTATAAGTTTTTCAAAACTTTTGGTTGTGCATGCTATCCTTATACTCGGCCTTACGACACCAATAAATTGCAATTTCGTTCCACTACTTGTACATTCTTGGGTTACTCATCTTGCCATACAGGTTATAAGTGTCTTGATTCTCATGGTAAAATCTTTATCTCTAAATATGATGTTTTTTATGAAAACACTTTTCCATTTTCTACTTCAGTGCAGTCTCATGTGATCACTACTTCATCTTCTTGCATTGTTCCTCTTGGCATCATACCATTTATTATTGACTCTCCCTCTCAACATGCTACTCACGAATCCCTTGTTGACATTCTTCCCAATGACCTTGCTCCACCTGATAACTACACTTCTCAACTTTATGTTGACACTTTTCCTGATGACCCTACTCCACTTGATAACTCTCCTTCTCAACTTCATAGCCCTCAGCATGCACCTAGTCTTGTGTCTGTTCCTCCGGCTCATGATGATTCTTCATCTTCTAACTCAACTCACCTTATGCAAACTCGTTCCAAGTCTGGAATTGTTAAACCACGTCGTTTCCCCACCTTACTTTTTACGGTTGTAGAACCACAAACTGTCAAACAAGCCTTAATTTCTCCTTATTGGTGTCAAGCGATGCAAGCTAAATATGATGCTTTAATGACTAACCATACTTGGTCCCTCACTACTCTTCCTCCAAGATGTAGTACCATTGGTTGTAAATGGGTTTTTCGTGTTAAGGAAAATTCGGATGGCACCATTAACAAATACAAAGCTCATTTAGTGGCCAAGGGCTATCATAAAAAATTTGGGTGTGATTATTCAGAGACTTTTTCTCCTATTGTGAAGCCAGTTAATTTTCGGTTGGTTCTTACTTTAGCTCTTACCAATAACTAGTATATACAACAGATTGATATCAACAACGCCTTCCTCAATGGCATTCTCCTTGAAGATGTTTATATGGCCCAACCTCTTGGCTTTGAATATGTCGACTCTACTCTCGTTTGCAAACTTCACAGATCTCTCTATGGATTAAAACAGGCTCTGTGGGCATGGTATAAACGCCTTACTTCTACTTTGCTTGGCTTTGGTTTTGTTCATAGCAAATGTGATGCCTCTTTATTTACTCTTCCCAAGGCTAGCCACTACCTTTATGTTCTTATTTATGTTGACAACATCATTTTCACTAGTTCATCTAAGTTGTTGCTGCAATCTGTCACCTCCCAATTACATTCCACTTTTGCTCTCAAACAGCTTGGTGCTCTAGATTATTTTTTGGGAATAGAGGTCAAATGTTTCCATGATGGCTCTCTTCTTCTTTCTCAATGTAAATACATTTATGATTTGCTTGACAAAGCTGGAATGTCAACAGTAAAAGGTATTTCTACTCCCCTTCAAAGTGGTTTAAAACTCTCCCAAATATGGCTCTGCTTATATGGAAGACCCAACTCTCTATTGCTCCATTGTTGGTGCTTTGCAATATGTTACAATCACAATTGGTTATAGTGTGAATAAGGTTTGCCAATTTATATCCCAACCACTACTTGAACATTTGAAAGTCGTTAAACGCATATTATGTTATCTCAAAGGGACAATATCCTATGGTTTAAATCTTCAACCTGCTCCTTCGTTTAATCAGTACAATCTCACTGCTTTTTGTGATGTAGATTGGGCATCTGATATAGATGACAAGAGATCCACCTCTAGTGCATGTATCCTCTTTGGCTACAATCTTATTTCCTGGTGATCTAAGAAACAAACAGTTGTTGCCCGGTCCAATGCTGAAGCAGAATATCGCAGTCTTGCTATCACTACTTCAGAAATACTATGGCTACAATCTCTTGTTAAAAAGCTCAACATTAATTATGCTACTCCTACCAAATATTGTGACAATCAAAGCACGGTTGCGTTAAGCCACAATCCTGTTTTACATTCCCGCACCAAACATATGGAATTGGACATCTTCTTTGTGCGGGAAAAGGTTCTAGATCAATCCCTAGTTATCACTCAGATTCCTGCAAGTGATCAAATGGCCAATATTCTCACAAAACCGCTTTCTCAAACACGGTTCTGTCAATTGCGTAACAAACTCAAAGTTCTTGATTATTTTCATGAACCTTGAGTTGGCAGGGGACTTTTAGTGAATATCCTGCTACAATATCTGCTACAATATCTTTCTGTTGAGATATTTTATATTCTATTTTGTATTTTGTTTTTACATTCTGTTAGTGGTCTCACAATATCTTTCATTTTGTTATGCCTTTTCTCTTTCCTCTTTCACTGTATATAATGGGCACTCATGGTCATGAATAAGATGAGACAAATATGATTTTCTCTTATTCATTATCTTTGTTTATCTCTCTGCCTTGTATCGTCAACAAAACACAATAAAATAATGAAAACAACAAAAAAATATTGATTAGTAGTGAAAGTTTTTAATGAAATGCCTAAGTGAAAAACATAATTACGCAAAGGCATTTGATGAATTGTTTAAGTGAAAGAAAAATGTGAAACAAATTGTGGTAATTGCATAAACACACTTGAATCAATGCAACTATGCAAGGAATGAATATGAAACTATAAAACTACCATAAAACATCATATTCAAACCAAGAAACAAAATAGGACAATAACTAGAATCGGCATATTGAACAATGTATGTGATAACAAACTAAGCATTATGAAGTCTTATGTGCAAAATTGGATTATGATGCAATTTATTGGGCTGAATCATGAATGTAACATACCAATTGGTTTATAATCATGTTAATTGAAAACTAAAATAGAAAATCAACATCAAGAACAAGGGTAGAATCATATTTCTAAGTTGGGATTAACTAAACTAGAAAACCTAATTTTCTAAAATGGATAAATCATAAAACTGGAATCAAAATAGAAATTAAATCCATGAACATGTTTGAAATAATGAAACTAAAGAAAAACAATGATCATAACTGAGATTGGGATGTAGTGAGTGAATTCAAAGATCCAAAACCAAGGCTAAATTCTAATAATTGAAGAACACCTAATTATAAGACAAGAAAATCAATGCTCAATCATATTCTTAACACAGTTGACCATCAAAACATTCAACTCATAGTTTGAGAACATGATTAGAACAAATTCAGATAGAATTTAATAATTAAGCATGTTCAGGCACAAATTAATTTTTTTTTTTTGGGCGAGCAGAGTAGCCCAACGAGTTGTGAAACAATGATGCTTATTCATTGGAAAATAAAAACTTAGAAAATAAAACTTAAGAAAAGAAAATATTGGGTTTGTGATTAGTTTTCTTGTTTAACTTCTTTTAGCTCGACGTCTGTAATTTATGGTTTGTGATTAGTTATACTAGTGTATTTCTTCTCTTCAACACACCTATAAAGTTTCAACGCTTTACCAATCACATATTTTGTCCTTTTAGAATAAGGATCTTCAATTTCCACTTCCCATCAATTTTGACTTCTTTAACAACCTATATCTTTGACCATTTGGATTTCCATCTTCTAGGAATAATCTTCCACTTGGGTTGACAAAACTTCACGGGTTGGCCTGGTCTAAATTTATTCTCTTCATTCATAATACCATGAGCATTCTTTCTATCACCCTTTTCGTTTAGTTTAGTGATTCCATTAACTTAATGTAGCTCATTAACCATTCCTTGCATTGATATCTCTTTATTCTTATTATCAAATTGTGAAGAGAAATCCTGAACAATTTTCTCAGCTTCAAACACATTGACTGTCACCTCTCCATCTTGACTTCTTACTTTCAGCTTTCCCCCATCAACATCGATGATAACTTCATCTATCATCCTTGTTGGCTTAACATTAAGTCCGCCGATCTTCTTCAGTACAAAAAGTGGCATCAAATTAATACTAGCTCCCAAGACAATGAGAACTTTTCTCATATCTTGTTCCCCAATGGTGCAAGAGATGGTGAAACTCCTAGGATATTTAAACTTTAGAGAAAGAGTTTTTTGGATAATAGCACCGTAGTTTCCTTGAACTTCAACAATTTCCTCATCTTTATACTTCATCTTTTTATTAAGGAAATCCTTCATGAATTTAGCAAAAGAAGGCATTTGTTGTAATGCTTTTGAAAGAGGAATGTTGACCTCCAGCCTCTTGAAAATATCCATGAAGCGAGTAACTTGCTTCTCCTTGTTTTTCTTTGAAGGAATTGGTGGGTATGGAAGAAATTTTTACATACCTTTCTCTTTAATTTTCTCCTCTTCTTTCTTCTTTTAACTTCCTTCCTCAACTTTCCTCATTCTTTTCACTCATTTTTTCTTCAATCTCATTTTTTTCAATTTTTTTTCTCATCATTCTCACTTTTTCAACCTTCCTTTTTTCCTTCCTCTCTTCTAATACATTTCCACTCGATGTTATGATAGCCTTACAGTCTTTATTGGATTTACTTCAATGTTAGCAGTGAAATTTTTCTCAAATTTTCCCCCATATGGTTTTCCAATTGACCCAATTAGGTTTCCAGATTGCGAATAGAGGCTTTTGTGCTTTTATGATTTAAGATTTATGGTTTAGGGTTTAGGGTTAGGGTTTAGGGTTAGAGTTTAGGATTTAGGGTTGATAGTTTCTTCATAAGGGCTTCTAGTTGTTGAGTCATCAACTTGTTTTAGGCTAGCAACACATATTGAATTTGGAGTTCCAATACACCTTTTTCTTCAATTGAATTCTCTCATTTTACACTTCAAAATCATTGGTTGCCATATTCTTTATCAACGTCGTGGCCTCTTTAGGTGTCTTTTACTTGATCATGCCTTTAGTTGAGGCACCTAGCACCAACTTTGTTTGTGCTCTCAATCCTCCCAAGAAAATGTTAATCTGTATTGGTTCATCAAATCCATGGATAGCATATTTCTTGAGATATCATTTGAATATGTCCCATGCTTGACTTATCATTTGTTGAGATTTTATATACGCATATCTTGTTTATTTCCCTCTAGACGATATAAGAGTTGTAAAAATCATTTTAAAAATCAAGAAAAATTATAAATATGTTATAAAATAAAGGAGAGAAAGAAAATAGAGAGTAGAGACTGATTTTTGTATGTCATTTATCAATAGGATAAGTCCCTATTTATAGGTACAAAAGGCAACCCAAGGGATACAACTCAATGGTTACAATACTAATGATAACATCAATAAAAATCAATCATAGGTAACTGCTAGCAACTCAATGGACATCCATAAATTTAATAACACTCCCCTTTGGGTGTCCATTGATCAGAGAACATGTCTCGTTAAAACCTTACTAGGAAAACCCTTTGGGATAAAAACCTAGTCAAGAAAAAAGAGTACATCATTCTTCATTCTTTGATATAATATTATTCATCACATCTTTTATTTCTCCCCCTCATGTAAACTTACATCTTTAAGATGACGAGTGCAATCTTGTGAAGCAATTGCTCAAAGATTCTCCTTAGCAAAGACTTTGTAAATAAATCTTTAATATATCATTCTTTCAATTGAGCAATACATGCACTGTTGTTTTCATATATGGTTGTTGATTCCATTTTCCTCATGTAATGCTAAAAGTTGCATGATTTGATGATGTTGCTATTTAGAGGTGTCAATTTGGCCCCTAGCCCATGGGCTAGCCTTGACCCACTCTTCATAAAGCCCCCTTTTAGGGGGGGCCCAAATGAGGGGGCCAAAAAAAAGCCCCAGCCCATAAAGCCCCCTCTCTAGTGGGTTAGGGCTAGGGCTAAGGTGGGTTAGCCCCACAAATAATACTACATTAAGTCATAGTCAAAGATCAAGTCGAGTGACACGGACGGGCTCGACGACCCAAACGAGCCCAATGACCAGGACAAGCTAGATAACAAGGACGAGCCCAACGACCAAGATGAGCCCGACGACAAGGACGAGTCTCAAAACTCGGACATGCCTGACAACACAAACTGGCCCAACGACCCAAACGGGCCTGACAACCCGGACGAGCCCAACGACCTGGACGGGCCCTACAACCCACACATGCCCAACAACCCGGACGAGCCCAACGATCCTAACGGGCCCGAGGACTCGAACGGGCCCAACGACCCGGACGGACCCGATGATCCAGACAGGTCCGACGACCCGAATCGGCCCGACAACCCGGATGTGCCCAACGACCCGGACGGGCCCAACGACCCGGACAGGCGCGATGACCTGGACAAGCCCGATGACAAGGACGGGCCCGACGACCTTGACGGGCCCAACGACCCAAACAGGCCCAATGACCCGAATGGGCCCAATGACCCAAATGGGCCCGCTGATCCAGACAGGCCTAATGACTCGAACGGGCCCAACGACCCGGACGGACCCGATGATCCATACAGGCCCGACGACCTGAACGGGCCCGATAACCCGGATGTGCCCGACAACCCGAACGGGCCTAACGATCCAGACAGGCGCGATGACCTGGACAAGCCCGATGATAAGGACGGGTCGTCAGGCCCATATGGGTCGTCGAGCTCGTCTGGGTTGTAGGACCCGTCCGGGTCGTTGAGTCCGTCCAGGTCGTCGGGCCCGTTCGGGTCGTCGGGCTTGTCTGGGTGATAGGGCTTGTCTGGTTCGTCGAGCCCGTTCGGGTCGTTGGGCACATCTCGGTCGTCGAGCCGGTCCGGGTCATCGAGCCCGTCCATGTCGTCGGTCCCGTCCGTGTTGTCGGGTTTGTCTTGGTTGTCGGGCTCGTCTGGGTCGTTGGGCTTGTCCGGGTCGTTGGGCCTCTTTGGATCATTGGGCACGTTCGAGTCGTTATTCTTGTCTAGGTCGTCGGGCAGGTCTGGGTCGTTCAACCTATTCGGGCTGTCGTGCTTGTTCGGTTCGTTGGGCCTGTCCCACAGATAGTAATATATTTTAAAAAATAATGTATTTTTCATATGGAAGATGAAAGTCCATGGGTTGGCCTTGGCCCACAGGGTTTTGTAGGGTTTTTGGCCTTGTGGGCTTCTTTGTTGGGGGCTTTTTTTCAATATGGGTTTTTTTGGCCCTAGCCCACATGGGTCAGGGCCAAACCCTGTGGGTTGGGCCAAATTGACACCTCTATTGCTATTATGGTTTGTTTCACTAACTGCCATGAAATCATTGTGCTAACACATGTGAAGAAATTTCTTGTTTGTGATCAACCATTGTGAGGATCATATAAATAACCTACATCTACATAACTCATTTGATTTTGAATCAGTTGGATAAAAATAAGCCTATATTCAAAGTACCCTTAAGGTAACAAAATATGTATTTAACACTAATTCAATGTCTTCTAGTAGGTGAAGAATTATATGTTGCTTAACAAATTTACAACAAATATTATATCAAGTCCAAAAGGACAATGAGCAAAATACATTAGTGCTCTTATAACATTAAAAATATGGTATTTCTTAACCAAGAAGTTCTTCATCATTGTAAGGTCCAAAAGGACATTTATCAACATCTAAGAACCTCACAATTGAAGTGCAAAAATGATATAACTTGTCCATATAGAACCTTTTAAGCACCTTCATTATATAAACCTCTTGATGTACAAAAACACTTGTATTTAAATACTCAATTTGTAATTTTAAACAAAACTTGTGTACTTCCAAGATCTTTCATCTCAAATTCTTTCTTTAAACAATCAATTGCCTTTGTGAGCTCATTAGGAGTTTCAACGATTATGACAAATTCAGTTATCGATATTTTCGCATAAATACAACGATAAGTACCTTTCTTTTATCAAGTACTTACAAGGACAACTATAGATCTTGATTGCTTTAATCCATAAAAGGGACTTGTTCAATTTTATTGAATAATCAACTTTAGAAATTACATTGTTGGGTAAATTAAATCCTTCAGGGATTTTCATATAATTATCATTCTTTATAATATTGTTTTGTGCAAAAATTCATTTGTACTCAATGAGTTTTACACCTTCAGGTGTGCGGACTACAGGTCCAAAAACCTTTTGTTTAACAAGCAAATTTAATTTTGCTTTTATTTCATCTTTCCATTTGGCCAATCATTTCTTTGTCGACAATCTTGATCCTCATTGTCACTCATAAAATTCATCGTTATATTATATGCTAAAGCATCGTCAACGTTGACTTCATTTTGATTCCATATTATCTTATTCATGACATAATTTATTGAGATATCATCATTTTCAACAATTTCAAGTACTTGAGGTTCTTCTAGAACCAAGGTTCTTCTAGAACCAAATTATTAATTATGTCAAATGAATCTTTTGTGATTTACACCTCCTCAATTAGTTCATCTTGTCTTTTTAGTTCCTTTTCTCATTTAAGGATTTTTATCTTTGTAACCAATAGACTTACCACGCTTCAATCATGTAATGAATTAATATCAATTCTATTGGGAGCATTAACAGTTGGTATATGTGATTTAATTATCCTATTTGTGTCATTAAAAACATCTAATAATTGATTGACTAAGTTGTAAATGAATTATCATTTGGACTTCGAGTTCACATTCTTTTGTACGAGGATCAAGAGAGACAATGATAATTCATTCCAACCAATATCCTTTTCCAATTGTTTTCTTTCTCCCCCTAATGTTGGAAAAACTCATTCATAAAAAATGACAGTTGACAAATCAAACTGTAAATATGTCTCCTATCCAACATATATTCTCAATCATCTCTAAAGACTCATCATAGTCCCTTTTGGTGGGAAGATTCGATCATATACAAAAATTCTTAAATGAAAAAATTAGGTTGCTGACCAAAAACCAACTACATAATAGAGTAATTATGGTAACTTGTTGGCTTGATGCGAATCAATATTATAACATGTAAAATTGTATATCTCCAAGTAGTCATTGGAAGATTAGCTCTCATAAGTAGTGGTCTTGCAACCAGCTTTAGACGTTTTATTCATAATTCTACAAGTCCATTTTGAGCATGAACATATCTTCTACTGGATGTTCAACTTCAATTCCAATTGACATACAATACTCATGAAAAGCATAAGATGTAAATTCACCAACATTATCAAGACAAAATTTCTTAAACGAATAATCTGGGAAGTGATCTTTTAACTTAACTAATTGTGCTAATACTTTGCAAATGTCTGATTGCAAGTTGATAATAAACAAACATGTGACCATTTAGCTTATGCATCAATTAAATTGTGAAATATCTTAATGATCCACATGATGGGTGCATTGGACCACAAATCACCTTGTATTCATTTCAAAAGATGAGATTGACTCATTTCTAGAGTTTTTTGTTGTTGATGGTTTTATTATCAACTTTCCATGTAATCATGTATTACATGAGAAATCATTGGATTGAAGAAGTTTTTGACTCTTAAGTGGGCGTCCACAAGAGTTTTCAACTATTTTTCGCATCATGATAGATCTAAGATGACCCAACTGATCATGCCAAACAAGAAATTCCTTTTTGATTCGTAAACTTCAGGTTTACAATGACATGCATTTCAATTGTACTAATATATGTTTAGTACAAGCCATAAGGGAAGATTGATAATTTCTCCAATACACATTTTATTTATTTTTATTCAACCCAAGTCCATTGATATAAAGATATTTCATATCTTCTTCATTGTTTGTCTCAATATGATATCTATTTAAACAAATATTTTTAGAACTTAATAAGTTTCTATTAGACTTATTTGTAGAAGTGTAGTAGCTCTTCTGGAGCCTTTAAAACATTATTTGTGATATAAAAATAATGTTAATATTGACTTCTCGAATAAGCAAATAAGAGAAAAATAAATTAATAATCTTTAGAGTTTAATTCTTGCACTATCAACAAAATACATTATATTTAGTCTATCCAATATTACTGCATATCAAAATGATCATATATATATATATATATATATATATATATATATATATATATATATTTAAAATAGACAACAACAACAACCATCTTTGTCTAAACTAACACTATAAATCAACTTTGAATTCCAATATTAATATTTTCCTTAACCACCGAGGCAAACAATATTCATATATTAAAAGATTCGTATAGATATAATATAATAATTCTAAAACTCAATTACATATATCCATATAAACACAAAATCGTAATATAATAATACCTTATATATAGAATCAAACCATGAGTCAAATAAAATAACATTATATATTAAAAATCATCAAATCCATATTTTATTAAAAATCCACTGTATCTAATATTTAATCCAAATAAAATACAATGCCACATATACCGATATCTAACAAAACCTTAAACACATATATATAATCGCCTTATACATTTAATATTAAATATTCATTATATATTTTTATAACAATATATAATATTTAATTATATTTATTCTATTAGTATGGGTAAAAAGATATATTATTGTATGGACACTAAAATTTTTAAAATTTAGAAAATATGAGTTATTATAAATATTATGAAAATAAATATTTCAAAATATATTTTAATTTATTTTTCACATGTATTTTATATTTTGAAATATTAAGATTGTAAATAAATATTAAGATTATGCATGCACATAGCACTAGTGCAGTTTCATGTTTAGACAGCGTCCTATATGCCTCGGTTCTTGCGCAAACGAGGTAGATAAGGACGCGGTGGCATTTTTGTGATTTCGAACAACTTTTATGCCTCGGTTAACTAAACAACCGAGGCCTATGAATGTTTATGCCTCGGTTATAAATTCAACTGAGGCAGTAACGCTGTTAGAAACTCACACTTTCCCGCTTTTTTTAAAATTCGAAAATAATTGGGCAGTTTTATGTCTCGGGTCCCACTGAATCGAGGCCTATTAGTGCCAGAATTTTTCCATGTGGCTGATTTTTTTTTTGTGAGTATATGCCTCGGTTTCGAATCAACTGAGGCAGTAAGGCCAGTTAGGTTTTAAAAACCCAAATCCACTGCACTGTAGATGCATCTTCTACCTTCGAAAATTAGCGCTGCCTGTGCCTCCACGCCGTTCTGCCATCACTGCTGCAGATGCATCTTCACTGTTCAGTCCCGCGACCCACTATCGCAGATCCGCCGCCATGCCCGCCTTCTCCAATTGCTGCCGGCGCTGTGACTCCTCCGACGAGAACAACAGCTTACCTTCGTCCGCACATTGGGGTATTTTTTGCGTTTCCATTTTGCGATTTGAATCCATTTTCTTGGGTGTTTTTCTTGTAGGGTTGGGGTTCGTCTTGCTGTGTTTCCTCACGTTTTGGTGCAGGTGAACTTCACATAATGGTTGATTTAATGGTTGTTGGCACGAGATTTTGGACGCGCGAGGTGTTGAGGTTTTGCGAACTAGTGGAGTTGCATTTTTGCTTGCTTGTGTTATTGCAGGTTTCAGCCATTTCAGAATTATTTTTTTTAATTTTTAACGTATTTTATGCCTTGGTTGGTATCAGAACCGAGGCAGTAATGATGAGATATGCCTCGGGTAAGAACCGGGGCAGAAAGGTGGATTTTTTTACCTCGGCTAGATATGCCTCAGGTCTTAAACCGAGGCCAAATGACCAAAATAACCGCGGCAAAAGCCCTTTTCTGCACTGGTGTAGTCAATTAAGGGAATTATTTTTTCAAACATAAACAAATGATTATATAATGATCGTAGTTGATTGCATAATTTAATGAAGACAACACAGTAATGTAAATAAACTTTGGCTAACTAATCAGGCTAATCCAACACATCGAAATAGGAGAATGGAGAGAAAGGGAGGAACAAAAGCTATGTTATAACAAACAACGAAGAGAGTATTGGAATAAGGAAAATACAACCAAATGTGGCTAATGGGGAACACATGTTCTTTATTAGAAGTTGTAACCCATAGCCCTTTCCTCCAATGGCTTTCTTCTTCTGCCATGCAACACTCAACTTGCAAAGATGTACTAAAATGAGAGGTACTAGGAAATTATAAGAATAATCTCAATGCCAATGCAATAAAAGAGAAGCAAAGACTTAACAACATGAATATGGCGAGAGATTTTGGTAATCTTAAGAAATTAAAATATAACATTTCAATTACTTATAAATTGAATTATTTTTATTTTTTAAATAATTTACTAGGATAAAGTTTATAAAATAATAATAATAATAATAATAATAAATGTTCATTATACACTCATTTCACATATACATTTCATAATATAAAAGAAAATTTGATTCTTCTTCCTTATACATAACCAACATCAAACATGCATATATTATATAGTAATAATACCATAAAGAATTCACCTTAGATTAATTAAATTATAATAAAAATAATTTAAT
Organism: Vigna unguiculata; assembly: GCF_004118075.2. Lineage (NCBI taxonomy): Eukaryota > Viridiplantae > Streptophyta > Magnoliopsida > Fabales > Fabaceae > Vigna > Vigna unguiculata. The sequence continues at coordinate 12,076,611 of NC_040286.1, read as the reverse complement.
ATATAAAAATATATTTTTTACTGTCACATAGAAACTTCTTCTGCTATTTTATAAAAAAAAAATACAAATTCTTAATACTTCCATCACCAACGAGGTGATTAATGTTTCCATCTTCCATTTCATTTAGTTTAGCAAAGAAAAAATAATAATATCAAGATGAGTGACATTTATATGGCCAAAATCAAAAGTCATCATCTTTATAAACACAAAGTGTGTTTCTATGTTCTTCTCCCTGTTTCTTAGGATGCTTTGATATAAGACAAGTATGACCCAAATGGTCTTTACCACCGTAGTGATAAATTATATTTTCATATTATTTATCATTGTTTTCATCTTTTTCTTTTCTCCTTTTCATACTACTGTGCCACTTCTGATTCTCTTCGAAATTTCCTTTATGATCACAAAAATATGGATTAGATGTTGTTGCATTAACTTCTGTGAATAAAGCATAACTAACTTAGTCTCATGGATGTTGCTGCATTCACTTCTAGGAATGAAGCATAACCAATTTAGTCTCATGATTTTTCATCAAAAACTCATTGTTTTGTTTAGCTATAAGAAGGCATAAAATAATTTGAGAATATTTGTGAAATACTTTTTTTCATGATATTGTTGTTACAAGAGCAAATCATTACTCAGAAGCTTTATTTCCTCCTTCCTTTTTTTAGAGCATCATCAAGACTCATTGCATCTAGATGTATTTCAGTCTCTAATACTAAAAAATATGAGTAATTTTTTTCTTGTAATATCAAAATTCACAAATTCAAATTTTGTAAGGTTTAACTCGTTTAAAACGGGCTCATAAAATATTGATAATAATCAAATTTTATTTATGAAACTATAAAATTAATATAGACAATAATAAAAATAATCATCATCATAATAAAAATAATAATAATGATAATAAGACAAATATGAAACTTGATAAAGTAAAATAATTTTTTATCACAAAAAATAAAAATATAACACAAAATTATCAATAAGGAAAGGATTAGAAAGAGTCTGGATTGATGTACGCAGAGCATTGTCCTTAAAGAGAAAACATCTCTGTAACATCCCGTCAGGATATTACGAATTTAATAAAATAAATCAAAGTAAAATAATTACACTACATTTAATAATACCTCATTTCCCAAAAACACGGGAAATTTAAAACTTTAAATATACGAGTTATAAAACCAGGAATCCATAATTCATAAAACTGAAATAAAAGTCAATGGCTCCTGCCAAGTTTACATAATCTTCACAAGGATAAAATAATAAACAAAATACATATGTATCTACATAATATCCCATGCTAGCCCTCGCTCTGAGTCTAAGCATCTCCTGGCCTACCTATCACATCATTTGCTCCCGGATAACAAGTTACCCGATCATCGCCACACAGACACAGAAAGGGTGAGCTATGCACAACATATATATAAAGAAACATGAGTATAAATATGTTTCCCAACCCAAAATAACATAACTAATTTCATATTTCATAATCACCCCACCATGACCTCATAGTCCTTCATGAGTCATATGCATGAACTAGGTCTTGGGACTTCCCTGTGCTCCCACGAAACTAACTCATTCGTGGTCCAACCCTATGAGCCTATCTCGCTCATAGTCCTGCCCCACAAACTCCTTGTCTGTAGTAAAAACATCCAAGTCTCACACTTGGACCTTGGCACGCACGCAATCACCATACTATGGACTCCTCGCCCGATAGTAGCCGACGGGAACATCACAGTTCCTTGCCCATCGTGCGCCCGACACATGCAATAACCATACTAAGGACTCCTCGCCCATTAGTAGCCGACGGGAACTCGACTAGTTCCATGCCCATCATGTGTCCAATCCACCGAGCACATCCCAGACCCCTAATGGACTTAGTCCTTCTAGCCCACACACCACAACACATGCATATACAACCTAACCATGGTATAACAACCAAACCCACTCACAGGAACATAGAAACATAGTAAATAGCATAAACTCGCTTAGGCTAGGGACCCCTTGCCCAAGCTAGACCCTCAATCTCGCTTAGGCTAGTCCACCTCGCCTGAGCGAGTTTAACTCATCAACCAAAACACATCATCTCGCTTAGGCGAGATCCTCTCGCCTGGGCGAGCCACACGTTCGCCCAAAATCATCTCGCTTGGGCTAAAACACAAGCAAAACACCATACACGACCAAGACATCTCGCTTAGGCGAGGTCATCTCGCCTGGGCGAAACCCTGATTCGCTCAAAATCAATAAACCCCTCGCCCGGACGAGGAATTGCGCTCAACACGCGTCACTCCCTCGCTATCTCGCTTAGGCGAACCCCACTCGCCTGAGCGAGTGTATGAGTCGCTTAAAATCAAAGCTAATCGCCTGAGCGAGAACCTCAAGCAAGGTGAGAATATGAGTCCCTGCATGTCTCGCCTGGGCGAGTCCCACCCGCCTGAGCGAGAAATGCAGGTTCTGCACTGTTTTATGCACCCAAGCACTTCATCAGCGACACAAAATGCTCCCAAAACCCACCAATTCAATTGTCAACATTACACTCACAAAATACAAGGTACAATTGCCATACAGACTCCCATTCTCACATTTCATACCATAAAAGCATACACAACACAAAATAGTCATCATGAGCACCAATTCACATGAAATTCCCAATCCAACAGTACCAAATACACATCCCCTAATTTCCCTCATAAAGAACTCGAAAATTCATGGCAAAACAACATCCCAAGCATAAAATCTGACCAAAAACATATAATTTCAATTCAGCTCCCCTAACCTGGATTGATTGCTCAACAATTGTGAAGGCAGAACCCCCTTGACTCAAAACCCTTTCTTGCTTCAACCCTTGCACCTCAAAACTCAGTTCAGCCTTTCAAACTCGTGCTCCTCTCTCAAGCAAATTCCAGCAATGCCAAAACCCTTCCATTTACCTAATTTTTGGCTTTTATAGGTGCCTTTAAAATAGGTATTAAAAATAAAACGAGTTTTGGGCCTTTAATTTCCTCTTCAATATTACTTATTTGATAAATTCTCAGCCCCTTGGCTGCCCATTCTACTAGGCTTTTCTTTACCCCTTCACATTCATATCACCACTATTAGTTAGCAAAAATAAAGCTTATTATTTGCCCACCAAGGTTTGAACCCATGACCTTCCACTCATAAGGCTATATCACAACCACTATACCAAATCACATTTGGTGATACTCACAAATCAACAATATCTTACAATACTAATCACATACTCATACATATCCTTAAAACTCACTAACAAAAACAATCACACATAATTGGCATACATAGGACTCAAACCCAAGTCCTCTCACACAATCAAAGTACTCTCAACCACATGAGCTAGTACTTTTCCACGTCACATTATACATCAATTAATGTCATAAAGACGCTCTCCTCCCGCATTTATTAATTAATTAATTGTTTAATTAATAATTTTCCCGGGTCTTACAATCTCCATCACTCAATTGGATAACCTTCATGCTGATAACGTGTTATAAAATAAAGGAGAGAAAGAAAATAGAGAGTAGAGACTGATTTTTGTATGTCATTTATCAATAGGAGAAGCCCTTATTTATATATACAAAAGGCAACCCAAGGGATACAACTCAATAGTTACAATACTAATGATAACATCAATAGCAATCAATCATAGGTAACTGCTAGCAACTCAATGGACATCCATAAATTTCATAACAAAATATATTTATATTTATAAATTATATGCAAAAGTGCCATTAGTAGACTATTACTTATAATATTACATTTAAGAGTAGAAATTAGAAGCCATTCTAATCAAAATAAATAATTAATGTTCAAGTATAGATTCTTTGTTTGAGTTTTCATACTACATAGTATATTTTCAAAATATATTGATTCTAATATTAAAAAATTAATATTTTACAATAAGATAAAATAAAGGGATAACAACTGTGACATCCCATTTTAAATAGAGTAATCTACTAAAATTAAACATCACATGATTATAATATAAAAGAGCACATGACATGAAGCATACATGTACTAACTATTACAGTTATCCAAAATATACTTGGAATAAAAGTGAAGGCACAAAATAATGACCAGTAACAGAATATAAAAGCTAACAGTACGCAAAAGAACTGCCCATAGAGCAGAGAATTACAACACAGTTACTGTTCTTCCAAAAAGGGGCTCATTAATGAGCTAGCACCAAAGCATGGTTCATCTAAACCGCAACACTCCCATCATCCTGATGACCACCAAGGGTTTCCGCATATGCTCACACCAATTAATTGATGATCATCGCAAAAGGAAAAACCAAACAAAAGACATACACCAAACAAACAGGTTAAGCTAGAGTAAAATTTTTTAATCATGTTACAGGGCAAATAAAAGCTAAATTAGATTAAAATCATATGAAGCAGTAGGCACCCAAATAATGTTAAAGCAAACAAATACAGGACTCTTTGACTCGATTATCTGGATCATACTCTTGATATAAAATTCTAAAGGAAGTATGCGCCTGTACTGGTTTCTAAACTCTGTAGAGTCTAGACGCAAGGGATTATCACCCAACCACACACATGGTTAATCCTCTAATGTCTTGGGCTCAATATGTCCCAAGACTAGGACCTCCTACCACTCTCACCACATAAATCAGGATGCCTTCATTTATCTAGATATCTCATATATCAAGGTATACACTAACCACCATCACCAAGAGTTTCCTTTGAAACTATTTTACCAACAATTTTCACATGTCATCTCAATCATTCAAATCTCATGCCAATCCACCACCAACAAAACAAGTTATTTTTTCCATTTCATACTCAATATAACAAGATTTCATTTAATCTCATACTTTATAAATGCATACCATGACATACATATATCACAAAATAGTATTCATCTCAAATAAGTGAGTGCCAACATTTAAGTACATGCAATTCCATACAATCAAGCACAACACACAACCATAATTCTTACACCAAAATTCCTAAGAAAATTTATTATCACAAAACCAAAATCACTACAGTAATGTGTGACACATTTCTCAAGCTACAGACATTTAATCGACTATCCAACCGGTCAAACCACAAAATAGAATGTATGATCCAAATATCAAAATTTGAGCTCAATTCAACAGTTAATGAGTCGGAAAAGTCAATTTTACTAAAACTGCGCATATCAGAAAAAGACATAGTCGCCCAGCGACCAAGGCACTCGCCCAACGACCACCCGACTCTTCTAAAATACGAAAAATAACGTCAAATATCACCGTTTCATGAATATTTGAAGCCCTAACTTGAAAATACACCAAAAATTAACGTTTTCCCCAATATTGTCTCATATTCCACAAAACACTAATCACATAAAATAGAAATAACATGAATACAAGGTGTAGATCCCCTTACCTTAATAAAACTTAGCCAAATGAAACAAGACCCCAAGGAAGAGTACCACAGCTCCAGGAACAGATTAAGGGGCTGAAAATATTGACACCCGAAACAAAATAGAGTTACTAAGACGAACCCTAGGCAGGGCCACAACAAAACAGCTGGTAAAAGATGGTGGAGGTCTAATTACATGGAGATGTGAGCTCAGGCAGCTCCGAACAAGGAAGATTCACTAACTCAACGAGGCAAAAATTGGTGCCCTAACAGAGCTGCTGCTCAAGAGTTGGAGGAAGGAGATGGAACTGTTTTTAGAAAAGGTAACAAATGAAAGATGTTAGGACTGAAAGGGGATCTTGGAAGTTCGCAAAATGGGTCGACCTTTGGGCCTAAAAAAGGTCATGCCCAACCCCTTCTCAAAATAGTATTTTAATAAAAAGTGGTCTCACAACAACAAAATCCAATAAATAATCCAAATACTAAATGTAGCGTTAATGTTGAAATTAATTCTCCTCCGCTGTAGCGTTAATTTTGAAAAAAAATAAAATTCTGCTACACAATTAGCCACCTGCTATTGAAAGAATTCTGACATTGCAATTAGTACAACAGGATTTCAAACTTTATATCTCCTATATTTGTTAAAAAATTCAATTCAAATGTGAATTGGAAGTTTCATATTTTATAAAAAAATAAATAAACTAAATAATATATAATTAGATAACCTTACAAATTTATTATACTTTTGTATGAGTTAATAGTCTCAAATCTTTCTAACCTCCTAAAAAGTATAACTTTTAGAAGATATGTAATAATACTTCTTTCATTAATTACATAGAATATTATTTATCATAAAATATGATTCAGGCCTAAGAAAAACAAATTAATAATTTAGCTTAGATATAAAGATTTTTGGATGAAACATAAAAAAGGCAAGTCTGTCTAAAATCACAAATATCAACAATAACAAAAAAAAAATCGTCGTCCTTACGCATGCTTATCCTAGGTCTGTTATTGAATTGACAAATTTAAAAGCAAAATAATTTTTATCATATATGTAATTATTTATTTATTTAATATAGTTTAATTAGTGTAACCAATCAATAACTAATTGAGTGACAGAGTAATCAAAGACTGATATTTTATGATAAACAGAAACAGATAGTCTGAGAGTAGATGATGTAGTGTCTCTAGTCCATTGTTCAAACTGCAACTTGTAGTTCAACATGCTGTTCACAAAAGAAGAAAATGTATATATACCATTACACTATATATGTTTCTTTGATTACATTTACAAGTATCAGAATTAATGTACATACAACCAGCAGCAACCCTGTGATTCCAGTGTCAGTATGAACAATTTTTCCCTTACATTATTCTTTCAATGGATGAATATTGCAGTGAATGAATTGTTTCAATACTCAGACAAAAGATGTTTTTATGCTGGCCACTTTGACTGCAGATCTTCCTCCAGCATCAAGAAAAAAGTGTTGAAAGAAAAAGGTAGAACAAATAAAGTACAATGTCTGATATAAGTTCCCTTGACCCACCATACACAGAATGATTATCTCCTATGTTGATTTGTTCAACCCCCTTTTGGAAATCCTGACAGATATACAAGTGTTGCACTAGTACCTGTTGCACTAGTACCTCTTCAGCAAACTTCGAATACGAACCAAGAACCATGTTTTCAAGAGTGTTTTGTGCTTTCTCCAACCATTGAAGTACTTACCAATCACCCTTTTATAACTAGGCCTTTGCTGAACCAAAAGCCAATACTCAGCAATGTTTGGCCTTCCAGTTATGTAGTCATTCTCTAAATCCAAGAGTTTTAAACGAGCTAATACTGGAATGAGCATCACATCAGCCATGGTAAAATCTTGACCTGCCAAAAAAGGTGTTTCACACAGTTGCCTCTCCACCTCATCAAGCAATCTAACCAAATGCTCTTTGCTCCTTCTCAAAACGTCTGCTTCTTTCAATTTCTCTTCGGTCTCATAGGCTTCTCTCAACTTCCTATGGTAATCTCCTGCTAATTCAGGTGACTCAGACATGCGAGCAATCACCACTTGCCTTATGAACTTGGAAACATAAACACGGTATTTCTCAGGTATATGTGCAAGTGTGAAAAACTTGGGGTCCCAGTCTTGTATCCTCTGCATCCATTCAATCACTTCCCTGTTACTGGTACTGATACTGTCAGCCCCTGAGGAAACCACAGCAATTCTTTCGATGTACCTGAACATTCAGCCCAACTGTATAACTTCTGTTTGTAACATAACGGTGTGAAAGTAAACTCAAAATTGAACACACTCTTCACTCTTAGTGTGCAAATAATTAAGCTTTATCAAGAAACAATACAAAGCAGTTCATATCTGAAATGCATGACTATACTATTTGCCACTTGAAGGGAACTGGTTTTGGAGTAGTGATGTATATGAAGAGAGGACTTGGTCAGTAACCAATTTTTCAACTACTTTTTCGTTTTAATTTCAATTTCAAGAGCAACATAGGAATAGTTTTTACAAAAATGGTTCTGTTTATGCACATTTATATATGTAAGTCGAAATAAATAGAATGATACAAGAAGGGTGAGAAGTATAAGACATACTGGATTATATCAATAGTGTTGTAAATGATATGAGAACCATTTTGGAAAACCGGGACCCTTCCACGGCGATTCATCTTGAAGAAAGAAGAATCCAAGTTCTTGCCAGTAATGGGATTGACATGGTGAGATGTATAATCCACACCCTCCTCCTCCAATGAAATTCTCACCCTCTGGCTGTCCAAATCCAACGGATGATGATATAGCTGCATCTTCTTCTCAGGCAATATTTCTTGCAGGTAGTGTGCTAACACCAAAAACCATACAGGAACCACTGAGATGGCATTCAGGGCTGCAAAACAATGATAACAAAATTGTCTTGAGAACAATTAGTAACTGGTTAACTACTCACCATTGTCCTTTGCTCACCCAAATTAGTGCTAACCTGTTATAGAAGCCTCATGTCATGAACCATAATTAATGCATAGCATAGAAAATTAAAGCCACACATCATACAATCTCGATTGGATACAACCAGAAACAGATTGGATGCTTACTACTACTAATACAACTTCTTGAACAATACGGTGCTTGTTTAAGTGAAACTAAACTTAGATCCTTTAAGCAATGTTTTGGATAACCTTTAAGCAAAGTTTTGAGTCTGAATCTTATGGACGGATAAAATATGATTGAAAGGAGATACCTCACTTAATATGGAAGGACATTTTTCAGATAAATATTAGTTATCAGCCGATAAACACTCCATTAAAATGTCACTAAACCACAAAATTTGATGACTATGTAATTTGGTAAGTACTAGCAAACCAAGCACAAAATCAAATCAAATATTCAAGACACGAGGACCGATTTCGGTAATGGGGGTTTGAGGATTGAAGGTGTTTTGGAAGATCAAGATTCCAAAGCTCAGATTCCCAAAGAAATCAATCAACTTAGCTGTAAAGAACCAATAGTGATCAAAACTCCCAACCATCTTCAAGAAGACCAAAAAGAAACATAAATATTGCAAACAATAGATAAATAACTTGGAATTATGCAAACTCAAACGCAACCCATTTCACAAAAAAAAATAAAAATAAAAGTGTTGGGACAAAATAAGCATAAGCAGACATCAATTTGACAAGGTAAATGGTGTTTCATCGTGTGATAACAGAAATTAAAGTTGAGGAGAATGACATACCCAGAAGCAGAGAAGAGAAAAACAGGGAAAGGAACAAGTTAGCGTTGAGTTGGGCTTTTGGAGAATTTTCCAGGAGACAAGAATAAAAAGCTGAAAAGGCTTGAACTAAACTACAAAGTGAAGAGTAAAAAATATGCAAAGTGCGAAACTTCCATAACTTGTGCTGCTTTTAGATCATGTATATTATATTATTAATATTGGGTAATTGAAAATCATGGTCTATGCGTTCTGTTGTTAGGTTTTGGACACGTGGGTCAAATTTCTTGCTCTGGTGAGTAATTATGCTAATATGAAAGTTATTTTTGAACGAAAATAGAAAGAATAAAATCATATTGATCGCAAAAGAAAAATAATCAAAGCATCTAGTATACTTGTATAATTAGTCAATATTAAAAGTAAAGAAAATTAAAATGATTCATTTGTTACACCTAATTTTTAAAAACATATACAATAAGATAATAACTTAAAATTATACGCTTTTAAATTAATAATCATTTTTCCCTCAAATCTTAAAAATAATATGATTAAGATCGATTAATGTATTTAAGGTATTATTTGTTTTCTCACAAATAAGATTATATTTCGACTTCAAATTATTGAGATAATATTGATAAAATTAATTATTGTGTATTGTCTGTTTTTTAAAATCTGAAATTCTCTTCCGTTTTTAAGAAAGAAAAATATATTTAAATGATTCCAATCCATAACAATGTAAAAGTATTTTAATATACTAAAATTATAACATTTGTCCGATTAAAGTATAAATTATGAATAAATTATAATCAAATATATAAAATGAAATATATATATATATATATATATATATATATATATATATATATATATATATATATATATATATATATATATATACCGTACCTAGCCAACTCAATCAAATAATAACAATAAACAATCACCACATTTATATCGAAAATAACTCAGGTAGCTGACTCAGGTCGACCTAGGCCTAACCGGCCTAAACCCATAACCAAAGCCGCTAAAGGAACAGCCAACCTAGGACGACATCCGAACAATGACGACATAAACCAACTAGAGAAGAAATCGGACTACACCGACCACTTTAAAATACTTGACGAAGCCAAAACACCTAAAATATAGTAAGCCCACGATGGTCAGAAAGGGCCTGGGTCAGGGCCCAAGCCCACCTATGACCCAAACCGGGGTCCAGCCCATGGAATGGTCAAACACAATTAATAAATCTATAAATACACCTGGACCCCCACAAATAAAAGATACGCATTCATTACTTCATTAATCACCTGATTTCACTTTTTAAGAGCCTTCGCTGACTTAAGTTTCAGAGTCCCTTCTGCAGGTAACCTCTCCTGGGTCCAAACAGACATGTGCCAACCGGGAAGAGGCCAACTGAGGAGATAACGAACTGTATAGGTAAGGTGACAGTTGTGCCTAATATATCTTATTTGTTCTCTGCAGGAACAAACTATATATATATATATATATATATATATATGTTGGGAATAGTCCAAGTGTGAGTCAAAAAGTCCCACATTGGATAGAAAAGACAAAGTTAAACACTATATAAGAATAAAGACCCATAACAACATTGCCTTAAGGTTTTGGTGTAAAAGTGGTGTCTAAGGTCTTATATGTGTAAGACTAATGTCATATAACCATATAGAACCATAATCTCCCAATAACCATATGTCAATGACCATATGCCATAACCATGCCCATAACCGTATATGAGAAATATATATAACTTATCAGTGGTATCAGAGCCGATGGTTCGGAGTGACTGACCGCATAACCATAACCAAAGGGGTCACTCATACACACCTGAAGGGAAATATACCATATGAAAAAAAGAAAAAAACAAGGGACTCACCCTTGAGGGGAGATGTTGGGAATAGTCCAAGTGTGAGTCAAAAAGTCCCACATTGGATAGAAAAGACAAAGTTAAACACTATATAAGAATAAAGACCCATAACAACATTGCCTTAAGGTTTTGGTGTAAAAGTGGTGTCTAAGGTCTTATATGTGTAAGACTAATGTCATATAACCATATAGAACCATAATCTCCCAATAACCATATGTCAATGACCATAACCATAACAATAACCATAACCTATATGAAATATAATATAACCTATCAATATATATATATATATATATATATATATATATATATATATATATATATTGTGATTGATAACTTGGAAGTGACACAACTTATTAGGACTTGAGAATATCATACTGATTCTATAGAAGATTGCAGGGAATACTTTTTGAAATTCTACCTACAATTAGAATAAAGGATAGTTTCACTTTTACCAATTATATATAGCAATATAGTTTTAACAATTTAATTTGTTCTAAAATATTTTAATGTGTCCTTATGTAAATTTGCAACATCCCAAATTAGTAAAATTTTTCTAATAATTTAAACATTTATTAGAAGAGAAATAGTTTTTAAATGTGATTACTTTTAGTATTTCCGACAGTATTAACACCATTAAAAATGTTACATTAAAAATGTGCAATTATTTTTTTTAAATAAACAACATTAAAAGATTACTAGCGATCTTGAGTAACGTGTTACTTATCAGTGGTTCTAAAATCACTTGAACTTTGTGGGAATTTTGCAAACATCTACTTACTAACAGTTTTAAATTCCTGCTATAGTTTGACAATATTAAAATCTCATTTTCAGTGTTTTTAACCATTGCGATGCAATTCTTTATTTATTGATGGTTTTACTTGGTGTTGGTGTTTCAAATTCTGTTAATTTTATTTGTTACATTTTTTTAATATAAATAATTTCTAAAACATGAAATAAAAAACAAAAATTCTATTTGATATGTTTTATAATTAAATATAATATTCATAAAATTAACAAGGAATATTGTTTATAAGTTCAAGGTAGATGATGAAGTTTAAACGTTCAAACTAGTGAAATATTACAATATCTTTGTTCGTATAGTTATAAAGTTAAGCATAATAAAATTTTAATAACATTCTTCAATTACCAATATTAATTTAAATCAATAGTTTCTTCATTAGGAACACTTCCTTGGTCAGATACCATACATAAAAAATAATCATAATTAGTAATATTTATTACATTATATATATATATATATATATATATATATATATATATATATATATATATATATATATTAATATATTAAACATTTAAATATTACCGATGATGAAGGAAGCACAAGAAAGTCATGAGACAATTCTCCTTGATAATTTTATACACTGAAAGCCATCATTACCTTCATTTCATTGATTACGATATTAATGAGGAAACCTATTTAAAAACACAATTAATCAAACAACTTACATTTTAAAACATGCCTAACAACAACCCCACTCCCTCCACTTTCTATTACCAAGTTTTTCATTATCCGGCTCTGATATTACCATACATAAATGCTAGCTACAAAAATATGAGCCAAAATAAAAGTTCAAGTGTGATAATAAACTTGTGTCAAAAATATGAGAGGTACTAAGTACTAAGTATTGTAAGGATGAGTTAATATGAGCCAAAAATATGTTTTATCTACAATCATACTAGTACTAAGTATTGTAAGGATGAGTTAATATTCAAGTTTACTTCTTAGCATGGTATTGTAGCGACATAGAAAATAATATTTTAGAATTGGTATTGTGTTTAAAATAATGGTACTCAATTATTTTAATAATAAAATACTTAAGTATAAATAAAAATTTCATAAATGAGTTTCATTACTTTAAACATTTCCTCTCTCTAAAAGCCTGTTATCTAGAGCTATCTTCCTTCTCTTTACAATTTTTGATTGTGTGATTATTTCTTTCAAGATTGGAGATCGCCCATGTGATCCTCGCGGTGAGATATTCAAGTTCATCCAATCAATTTCTCAAATTGAGTAAGTTGATTTTCAACTATTCCTTTGTATAATTTTGTTAGTCTTTGCATGCGTCTCTCATTGAAGACGCATATGCTCCTTTAGTTTTCTGCTTGGTTCTTAGTTGATTAATGATTATAAGATATGATCTGATCATTTTTCTGGTATTTCTATGTGTAGAGAAGCTAGTTGTACTGTTTCTAAGTTACAAACATGTTATAATTACTAATTGTGTGATTGTATTGCGAATTGCCTGAATGATTGAGCTATGTGATGAGTGTTACTTGTTTAAAATGGGAGTTAAATCCTCAACTTTTGCATAATTACGGTTGTATGATGAAGTCTTGAAATGTTGTTTGATTGACACTCAAATGTGATAAATTAAGTTGATGAATGTTGTGAATTTTAGATGGTATCTTTTGGTATATAGAGCACTATTGGATTTCTTAAATTGGATTGAAAATATAGGATTATGCAGAATCAGGATATGCAGAATTATACAAACTCGTTGGTTGAGGGTGAGCTTGCTTAGCGAATCCAAAGTTAGACGCTCACTGCCTTGGGAGTTGTTGAGTGAGAATCCACTCGCTGAGCGAATTCAAAGTTAGGGACTTACTGACTTGGGAGTCACTAGTCGAGTACCTACTCGCTCAACAAACTCAAAGTCAAAGAGTTACTGAATTTGTAGTCGCTAGTCGAGAACACCTTTGTTATGCAAATTTTGGAAGGATTTTTCCTCTTTGAGTTCCAATGATTCACTCGTTGCACGTGCCATCTGGTCGTTGGATGATTGGACAATTATGCATGTTTCCCCTTGCGAGAGGTTGGTTTTGCTGAGTAAGTGTATAAGAGTCTAGTAGTTATTCTATGATTAATTTTGATGTCTTGTGGCTAATGTGAATTACTACCCATGAAATGGTTGGTTTGTATACGAAGTAAAGGTATATTTTGAGCAATCGTAGGGTATTTCCTAGAAAGGAAATCCCAGTGGTAATGTGTTTCACTAAGGTGTGTCTTGATAGTCAATATTATTCCATTTTGTGAGGCTGTCCTGAACTCTATTAACTATTCACACTCATGTAGAGGAGAATGATAAGGTGGTGAGAGTAGCTGGAGGTTCTATCATAAGTATGGTTCCATTATTCTTATGTTTGTGAAAAGGGATTAACCATGTGTGTGGTAGCTTGCTAGAGCATGTTATATCACTACATGTGCATGGGGCTTCACTAGTTTGACACAAGTGCACGTATCCAAATAATATTGAGTCTATAAGAGTAGGTTTATAATATGACATATTGTGTGGTTGTGTTGTATATTTTGAATTTGGAAATTTATATGCATATGGACTATTTTATAATGCATTTGTATTGTTTTATTTAGCTAGTTTACCTTGTTTGTTTCTTTGTTTGTCTTGTGTTATCTTCTTTTCTTTTGCTATGATCACCAATGTGGTGTAAGCAGAGAATGTTGTAGTCCTTGATGCATCAGTGGATGTGAAGAAGTCTTCAATTTGAGGCTTGAGTTAGCTGAATAGGAGATGTGCAAAGTTTTGATAGAAACCCTTAGTGGTTTCATCCGTAAGTTTCTTCTTATGATTGTATAAATATACTATATAAGTATGTGGATTTATCTATTTTATTTTATTAATTATGGACTCCTTTATTTAGTGGTTTCACTATTAAATAGGAAGTTACAGGTATCAAAGCCATGAATTAGAAACTATCTTAACAAAGTTTGGTTTTTGCTGGGTCTATTGTTACACACAATTATTGAACCATCCATTAGTATATAGTCTCACACTGAAAATTTTAACTACTTACTATGACAACTTGTTGGCCTAACCATATATTAGTAATCAACTAGTTACTCTGATAATATAATTAGAAGGATTTCATTTGATTGAACACAGATCTTTATTGAAGGTCTTCATTTCCTTATTTTTCTATAACTCCCCGTTTGAGATGCTCGCATTAGAATCTATAACCCCTTACTTTTGTACCAATATATGCATTTTTCTAAACAACAGAAAATAACTTCTGATTTTTAAACTTTCAAACTTCCAACTCATACTCAATATTCATGGAAAAAAATGACAAAGACAAGTGAAAGCCATACCTTTATCTTCAAGGTAATATAGTCTCATGCACAAATCATCAGTTATTAACTGTGATGATACAAACATACTCACAGTCATATAACTTCTTCTCATGTCCCTCTCCAAAATATCATCCTAGAGCCTATCCTTGTTAAATTCCTTACACTACACTTTTTATCATGATTACCCTTATGTCTTATCAATGATTGGTTTAGAAAGGTATTTCACATAGAAAGATACACTTTTATTCCACTAGTCTATTTCGTACCAATGAAGCAAGGATTTAGACCAAACTTCTATTACAATAGAGGTATTTTGAGAGACCTCACTCTCGACAACCTTTCCTCAAAACTAAGATTCAAACATCCCTTCCTACCTCAAACAAAATGGTTTTATAGTCCTATGACAATTATAACATAATTGTTGTATAACAGCTGATACGATCCTATCCAGGAAAGAGTATGATCGTTTCTGAATTTGAATTCTCAAGAGACATGACACGAATAAATCAGAGAAGAACGTAGAATTAGACAGAGATGGAGGACGCCACAATGTAGCAGATTGATAAGTCAAGTGAAGATTCGCCACAAAGATGTTAATCTTTGATAAGAACCAAAGGCATAAGCCAAGAACAAAGAGAATCCTCTCTTTAATGAAATCAAATTCAATATATGACTAAAAGTCCTTTATCATACCCTCATTCTAAAAAAGAATTTGTCCTCAAATTCGTCTCACTTGAAAATTCCTTATCATTCTCTTTTCTCTGTCTTTCTTCTTTCTTCTCTCTCTCACTCTTTTCTTTCTCTTCTTTTTCTTTCTTTTTTTTCTCGTCTCTTTCTCTCTTTTCTTTCTCGTCTTTTTCTCTCTTTTCCTTTGCTTAATTTTCTATAATTGTTTTCTTCTCATGGGCTCCTTTTAGCTTTCGCTCTTGCCTTTTTGTTAATACATATAATTTTTGCATTGTCCTTTCTTCCTCCTCTCTCAAGTACGAAATGTAGTTCTTGAGGTCTTCATGAGTCATGGGACTTGCATCCCCATTAGGACATTGATGAGTTTTATGCCCATTGCCTTCACATTTGGAACATCTTAATGCACTTGTCTTTGGCAAAACTTTTCTATCAAGATTGTGCTTCTTTTTAATACTAGAAATCTTACCATTTAGCTTTATAATTCTGGATTCCAAGGCACTGACATCCTCTACCAATGTCTCATAAACAATGGGTGTATCTCTACATGTCACTCTCTTGATACGTTCAAGTCCTCTAACCAAATGATCTTAGTTAGGACTTTGATAATTTAAACCATATGTTAAACCAGTTCCAGAAGGATGCTTATGTGGAAACATGTTGCATTACTCAATATTACTAGTTCCTGCAAGAAAATGTTAGTATAATAAAATATATTTATGACTTCACTCTTCTAAGTGTTTCACTCAAATTCCCACTCATGTATTACACTTATAGGTTTTTTTTAATGTACTCTCTTGCCTTTTATCACTCAAATTTCCTTTAGGCCTTGACAAAGAAATTTAGTAGCTTAAGAAAAGAGTGAACAAACAAAGTGAAAAGCGTTGCGAGATCTAAGTCTTGACTCAAGAGGTTAAAGAAAAATACAAAACACTGGACAAAACTTCAAGGAATTTTAAAAACACAAAAACAAGAAAATTAAAATTAGAAAATAATAAGACTACCAAAGAGATTTAAAGGAGACAACACAGAGACTTTAAGAGAAAGACTGATTGTAAGTAGAAATCAATAAACCACAAATATAACTGCAACAAAAGGTTGTGTTGAACTCCCCTTTTTTTTGGATCCTTGTTTTTATTTTCAATATATATTTGTTTCCTTTTGACTTTGATCCACAATATCTTTTGAACTTCAATTATGTTGGATGGTGATAAAAAAATATTAATGACAATTACATTAAATTTTTATATTGTAGTAAATAAAAGTTATTTATACAATTATAGTGACAAAATTACAGTATGATTGATAATGAGTTAAAAAATAAAAAATAATTAAATAAAATATATCGAAATAGTATTCTACATAATGAAAATAAACAAGAAATAAAAATATTAAAAAATTAACAAATGTTTATAGACAATTTGAGAGACTATTGAAAGAAATCGCACAAAGGAAAACAAATGTATAATTAAGGGTTTTTATATTACCTAGCAAACGAAATGTTTGTGTTATTAAATACTTAAATTGAGAGTATTAAACATTTTCATGTGAAAGAAAAATATACATTAAATAAAAATATTGAAAAATAATAGAAATATTCAAATGTGAGACATAAAAATTTTTAATTAACATACTGTATCACACCTAGCCGGTTCCGCTAGCATACCAACACATATCACCCTTGACCAACGACTCATATCGGACAAGGCTGGGGGACTGGTGTACCACACCCAGCCAAACTCGACCAAATAAGTAAACAATACATATACCAAGGCAGTCAAGTACTCAGCCTAGACCGGGTTAGTCCAAGTTTTACCAATTCTAACCTAAACATCTAGAGGAACAACCTGCACCTCATATAACCAACATAAGCCATCAAGGTAAGTAGTCGGCCTAGACCGACTACTCCAGCAGACCCGGTAAGATTAAAGCCTAGGCCGACCACTCCAATAAACTCAGTATAAATGAAAACCCCCCAGCGTTCAATAAGTCCTAAGGGCCTGGGCTAGGGCCCAGGCCCACTTACAGCCAAAGCCCAAGCCAAGGCCTGACCCATAGAATAACCAGACATAATTAATGCTCTATAAATAGGCGAGGACCCCAGTAATTAAAGGTACGCATTCATTAATCACAGATTTGACCTTCTCAGAGCTTTGACTTACTTGAGCTTTGGAGTCTCTTCTGCAGGTAACCCCTCATGGGTTTAAGCTGACATGTACCAACAGGGAAGAGGCTAACTGAGGAGATAACAGACTACATGGTAAGGTGACGCTTGTGCCTAACTCATCTTATTTGTTCTCTGCAGGAACAATTGGCGCCCACCGTGGGGCTCAAGACGAACACCTTTAGTACTCGTTTTTCTCTGAAGATGGTTTCAACCTGTAGCAAAGCTGGAGTGAACAAGTAGGCGGATGCTGGTCCCTCAGGACCTGCTGGCATCACCCCTGACCTGGCCGCCATCCTAGACGGCCAAGCAAAGATGCAACAAGAGCTGGCAAATCTGAAGAAACGCAGCGCTGCCGAGATGGAGGCGCTACGACAAGAGAACTCTCGCCTTAGGCGAAAGATCGAAGCTGATCCCAACCTGAAGGGAAAAGCCAAGGAAGCCTCTGAAGCTGCAAGGTCCCCGGCCTTCCAGCCCACAGAGGAAGAAAGCGAATACAACCCCACTGCCCATCCATTCAACCAGGGCTTACCGCACCCGCAACCCCTGCCGCTACCCTCCCTGCCACCCAGATCCCCTACAACATACCCACCACCCTACACACCACATATGTTCCACCATACAACCCACAATACCTTCCACCAATCCACATCCCCCCTCAAAACCTTACCTCCACCTTCCCCGCTATGATCAACAATCCCGTCCCACCGCATCTGCTCCCTCCCCACCAACCCAGACGTCGCCACCCTTTCATCGACTTCATCGCCAACACCCCTCTTCCTACCTAGTGGGAACCCTTCACCCTGGACCGCTATACTGGTGAAACCGACCCTGATGAGCACCTCAAAGTCTACATCACCCATGTCGCCCTGTACACGTCCTAAGACGCAATATTCTGCAAAGCCTTCCCCACCACCCTCAAGGGCCCAACCCTGGAATGGTTCACAACCCTTCCACCTTACTCCATTGACAGTTTCGACGTCCTTTCTCACATGTTCTCCACCCATTTTGCTGGCAGCCGCCCACACCAAACTACCACAATCTCCTTCCTGGGCATTAGACAGGAACAAGGCGAACCGCTCAGAGCGTTCATAGAGCGCTTCAGTAAAGCAGCTCTTTGCACACCACACCTCAACCAGGAGATGATCCTCTAGTGCATGGCCCTCACCCTACAACCTGGCCCCTTCGCCAACAACGTCTACCTCCACCCACATGCCTCTATGCACAAACTCAAATTGCGTGCAGCCGATTATGTCCGCATGGAGGAAATGCAAACCCTCCACACTAAATTCTGCAACGACTATGCAACCACCATCGCCAACCCTACCCCGCAACCTAACCCACGCCCTGATGCTCGCCCATGCGAGCCCCGCCAACCTCGTTTCACCAAATATGCCCCCCTTACCGTAGCCCGCTCCCGCATCCTCGACGAGGCCCTACAAGCTGACCTATTCCCTCCACTATGCAAGACAACCACACCTCCCAACGCTGATATGACCTAATATTGCCGCTACCACCGCAACCATGGTCACACTACAGAAGAATGCAAAGCACTCCAGGATAAAATAGAAGAACTAGTCCGTGCTGGCCACTTTCGCCGTTTCATCTGTAGAGATGACCATTCCCCTTCCTCTCGATCTCGCAACCCCCCTCGATCCGACCACAAATGCCCTACACATGACTCCCGTCACGACAGACGCCCTGTCCAACCCACCAACCAAGGACCCGAACCAGCCCACACCGACATCACCCCTACCGACCATCCCCTACGTGGCACCATCAACACCATCTCTGGCGGCTTCGCTAGTGGAGGATCCACCTCTTCTGCCAGAAAGAGACACCTTCGTCATATCCAATCCATCAACCATATCACCCATTCCTAACACAGACGCCACATGCCTCCTATCATCTTCACAGATGACGACTTCCATGGCCTCGACCATCAACAAGATGACCTCATGGTTATCACAGTTGAAATCGAAAACTACGTTGTTAAGAAAGTCCTTGTCGATCAGGGCAGCTCCGTTGATATCCTCTACTGGGCCACCTACCAAAAACTCCAACTTCCGGACACCGCCATGGTCCCGTATGACGAGCCAATCTATGGCTTCTCTGGTGAACAAGTATCCACCCGTGGCTACATCGACCTCCCACCATCTTTCGTAAGGAGACCCAAACCAAAACCATCCCAATCCGCTTCCTTATCGTCGACGTGCCAACATCCTACAATATCCTCCTGGGCCGTCGTTCCCTCAACACCGTTGGCGCCGTCGTCTCCACCCCTCACTTCGCCATGAAGTTCCCTTCCCCTTCCAGCGACATCCTTACCATTCACTACGACCAGCGCTTGGCACGTGAATGCTACATGGCCAGCCTGCGACCACAACTCCCAATTCAACAAACCAACCACATTGAACGACCCCCTGGCTCCAACATCGCCTTGTCCGGCGAAGATCTGGACCCTAGAGTAGGCCGGGATGTTCGTCTTCAACCAATTGAGGAAACCTCCCCTCTAGAGCTTCCCAACGGCCACTCTATCAACCTAGGCACCGGTTTAAACTCTGACGAGCGTGCCATCATCACACCCATTCTCATCAACAACACAGATCTTTTCGCCTGGTCAGCCGCTGACCTCCCTGGGGTGGACCCTCTAGTGGCATCCCACAAACTATCCATCTATAAAGAAGCCCGCTACATATAAGCTCAATACGCCACCTGGCTTTCTAATGTTGTCTTGGTGAAGAAAGCCAATGGCAAATGGCGGATGTGTGTAGACTACACAGACCTAAACAAAGCTTGCCCTCGCGATGCCTACCCCTTACCCAACATCGATCGACTCGTTGACGGCGCGGTATGAAACAAGGTGCTCAGTTTTTTGGATGCATATTTCGGGTACAACCAAATTCCCATGGCCTCATCTGACATGCACAAAACCGCCTTCATCACGGACGATGTCAACTACTTCTATAAGGTCATGCCTTTTGGTCTCAAAAACGCTGGAGCAACTTACCAATGGCTGATGGACAAGGTTTTCAGTCATCTAATGGGACAATGTGTCGAAGTATACGTTAACGACATGGTTGTCAAGTCTCCTAGTCATCGCCAACATGCCGAGGACCTATCAGTAGTCTTCTCTGCACTACGCCAATACAACCTTCGCCTCAACCCAGACAAGTGTGTATTCGGCGTTGATCAGGGTAAATTCCTTGGTTTTATGTTAACCCAACGCGGCATAGAAGCCAATCCCGAAAAATGCAAAGCTATCATCAAGATGCGCAACCCCACTACTATCAAGGAGGTCCAACGTCTTATAGGCCGTCTCACAGTCATTTCCCACTTCCTACCCAAACTAGCCGAACAAACCCAACCCATAGTCCAACTCTTAAAGAAATCCACTCGGTTCACGTGGACTGATGATTGTGAACAAATCTTCCAAAAACTGAAAACAACCCTAACCTCTCCACCAATCCTCCACAAGCCGGACACCCATCAACCCCTACTCGTATACATCACAGCCACCGACTACACCGTCAGCGCCGCGCTTGTCCAAGAAGTAGAAGGCACGCAGCACCCTGTCTATTTTGTGAGGAGAACGCTGCAAGACCCTGAGACCAGATATCAAATGGTAGAGAAGTTGGCCCTATCTTTGCTCCACGCAGCACGCCGCCTATGCCCATACTTCCAAAACCACAGCATAACCGTTAAAACCGACTACCCAATCCAAAAGATATTGTAAAAACTAGATCTAGCCAGACGCATGTCATCATGGGCCGTCGAGCTGTCAGAGTTCAACATCCGCTATGAACCCCATGGCCCCATTAAAGCCCAATGTCTTTTAGACTTCGTCAACGACCTCCAGCACATACCCACAGAGGACTAGTGGACGCTTCATGTAAATGGTTCCTCAAATTCAAAAGGTGCTGCCACTAACATCGTCTTAGAAGGCCCCAACGACATCCTCATTGAAAAATCCCTTCACTTTGCCTTCAAAACGTCAAATAACCAAGCCGAGTACGAAGTAATCCTCGCTGGCCTTTCCCTGGCCCACGAGGTAGGTGTCAAGAAATTAACGTGCAAAACCGACTCCAAGCTCACTGTAGGCCATCTAAATGACGAGTTCTAGATCAAAGACCCCATCCTTCTACAGTATTACCATCTAGTCCATGTAGTCATTCAATCCGCCTTCGAACAAGTCCACATCGAACACATCCCAAGGACCGACAACATCAGAGCCGATGTCCTCTCCAAATTGGCCAGCACCAAGTTAAAAAACCGTCACTGATCCTTATTACAGCAAACATTATCTACGCCCTCCATCACACACACTTGTCAAAATTTAACCCACACCCCAGCTGACAACGTCACCCCCTCCCAAAGCCATAACTGGACCACCCCCTATATCCAGTACCTCAAAACCGGTAACCCCCCTCAAGATGCGGACAAAACCTGGCTGGCTAAGGCCGCCAGGTACACCATGATAGGTGATGACCTCTACAAATGCGGATACGGCCAACCCCTTCTCAAGTGTGTCACAGCAGAACTAGCACAGTATATTATTAAAGAGCTACACGAAGGCATTTGTGGCTATCATTCCGACGCACGCACCATGGCTACCAGAGTTCTTAGAGCCGGATATTTTTGGCCGACTATAGAAGCAGACTGCCAAGATTATGTCAGAAAGTGCAAACCATGCCAGAAACATGGCAACCTTATTCACCAAAAACAAGAACAATTACACCACATACTATCCCATGGCCATTCGCTAAGTGGGGAATGGACATTCTCGGCCCTTTTTCACCCGGCAAAGGGTAGGTGAAATTCCTAATTGTAGCCGTCGATTACTTCACCAAATGGATAGAAGCCAAGCCGCTAACTACTATCACGGCCCAACAAGTTCAATAATTTGTTTGGAAGGATATCATATGCAGATATGGTGTTCCACACACCATCATCACAGACAATAGCCGACAATTTATTGACAAAGAGCTAGCCAAGTTCTACACTGGCCTAGGCATCAAGCACATCACAAGTTCTGTAGAACATCCACAAACCAATGGGCAAGCAGAGGCGGCAAATAAAGTTATCCTCGTGGAGCTACGCAAGAGATTAGATACCGCCAAAGGCTGAAGGCCCGAAGAATTAGTAGAAGTGCTATGGGCTTACAGGTGCACCCCTCAATCATCAACAAACGAATCCCCATTCAGCCTAGTCTACGGTGCAGAAGCCATGATACCAGTTGAAATTGGCGAACCATCCCTGCGTCGAGAACTATACGACCCAATCCACAACCACCAAAACATGGCCATACATCTCGAGCTTCTACCCGAACTTAGAGAAAAAGCCTAGATACGCAATTTAGCTGCCAAACAACGAGCTGCCAGAAAATATAATGCAAACCTATGTCCACGATCATTCGCCATCGGGGACCTAGTATGGAGAATGGCCAGCAGTGCTAGAAAGAAGGATGACAAGTTCTCCGCCAATTGGGACGGCCCATACCGCATACGCGAAGATGCAGGAGGAGGAGCTTATCGCTTGGAACACTTATCGGGGGAAAAGATTCCCAACACTTGGAATGTATCGCACCTCAAATTCTATTTCAGTTAAATGCATGCTGCACTAAGTCGAACACTTGTAACCTGGTCTTTTTTCCCTAAGGAGGGTTTTGGCCAGGGAGGTTTTAACGAGGCACCCCTATTCAATAAATAAAATGAAGGGTTCTCAACTATACAACTTTTCTACGTTTTTACTCTCATATTCATTTAAGTTCCCCACCCTTACCCTAAGTAAGCGGCCTGGGTCGAACACCCTTATCTTTTGCTTAATTCGTTTAAGTTCCCCACCCTTACCCCAAGTAAGGGGCCTGGGTCGAACACCCTTATCTTTTGCTTAATTCGTTTAAGTTCCACACCCTTACCCCAAGTAAGCAGCATGGGTCGAACACCCTTATCTTTTGCTTAATTCGTTTAAGTTCCTCACCCTTACCTCAAGTAAGCGGATTGGGTCGAACACCCCTAACATACAATACATCGCGTCACACATACACCACATATCATCAAAACCCGACATACAAATAACATACAGAGCATCAATCGCATTAAACATAAATGCAAAGTGTACCAACGTAACATAATGTATCAGCTATTACAAACATAAGGTCCTATTCTACCACATCAAGAGCCACCTACCTGACATCAACCGCTTCATTCACCCTTTCAGCCGCCTTCTCCTCCGCCCTCTCCCCCGCCTCATCACCAGCATTGCCTTCGTCCTCATTCACAAGCTTCCCATCAATAACATCCTTGTTGACATCAAACTTCACGTCCGTAACATCGACCTCCCGATGGAAAAAAGGCCGTTTGGCATAATCCTTTCTCAAAACCGTTAATGTGTTCTTGTATGATGTTATTCTTCAGATCATCGAGCTCACCGATAGCTCCGTCATACTTCTCCTTCAATTCGTCATAATCTTCCTCCAATTCCCCTATTCTCTTAATCAATTTTTCCTCAGAATCCAAACAGCGGACCCTCCATGTTGCCAACCTCTTTCTTTCTACCTCCCAACTCTCATTTGCCTTCTCCAGCGCAGCCTTCTCCTCCTCTAGCTTGTCAACCTTCCCCTGCAACTCCTCCACTCTTTCCCGAGCCCCCTCCTTCACCTCCCTCTTGTACAAAGACCCCACACGATGACTCAATATTAAGGCCTTGCTTCCAAACTCGACTATCGTCCTCACAATATGGTCCGCATCCATGCCGTCAATGGAATATGGGAGGTTGATTGCAATATCCTTCCTCACAGATATTTCCGGCAATTCGATTAAACCAGATTCTGGCCCCTTCCCCCCACTAGCCGACCCTGCTCCACTGGCCAACCCCGTCCCGAGCAAAGCCGCTCTCACTCTCTTCACGTCTTTCCCCTTGTCGTGTCGAGGCGGCAACTCAGCTTTCCTCTTCGTTCCACCGTGTACATGCACTTCCACCACAGACTCCTGTAGGTTGGGAACATCAATCTTCCCAGCTGCCTTGGCCTTAGCGGCCATCTCTTTCCTCAACGATTGGAAAAGTGCCAAGTTTTTCTTTCCTGATTACGCCATGTGGCCTACAATAATACATTACAACTCGGATTAAAACAACTTAGAATCATTAACACAGTTTAAGTAATAAACAGATACCTTCAATATCTATTATCGGATGCACCGAATTATAAACTCTAACTAGGCCCTTAGTGGGCAACTTATCAACAAACTTCAACAAGATCTCCACCACCTCCTTATCAACCGCCGATAACTCATCCATCCCCATGTCCTTATACCGAGAAGGGTTGCTCGTCCAACTAAATGGGAATTTTGTACTCCCATCTGCGTTCAAAAAATGAGCTTTGCCTTCTTCTTTAACAACAACCTTGAAGTACCCGTCCTTAAAATGCTTGAAAGATTGGGAAAATGCATCCAGTCTGCTGATACTGGGACGACTTATCAAAGACAGCCAAGTAGTCGGCCGGCGGGGTCTGGTGTCATAGAAGTACAAAAAAGCGTAAGGAGAGGGCTCCAAGTATAAAGATTGGCACAAGATGCAGCTGCGTAGGTGCCACATTCAGTGCGCGCAATACGCCCATAGTAAAACCATCTAACGGTAGCCGCACATGAAGTTGAGAAAAATGACACATGTACATGTAGAAAAACTTCTATGCAGCATCCTCCTGCCCATGGCATACTCGGTCGATAGCGCTAACTCGCTTCAGGGAAACGATGTCCCCACTTACACCCTTGGAGATGACAAGCGTGCAGTTTAACCAGAAGTTCAATAGGCGAGACCATCGGAACAAAGATGATTGGTTGCGGACGTCGGCAGCCGCCCACCCATAACCGCTGTTAGCCGGCCAGTTACTTTCTGCCAACTCCTCAGGGGGATCTTCTCGAACCTCCCTCACCGTCTCCATTGGAATCCCACTTACCATGCCTCCAGAACTTGTACCCTCTTCGTCAAATTGCCTACCCCTACTTCTCTCTGACTCCGTACTCTCACTACTACTAGATGTGGACAACGATATACTATCGCTACTAGACATACCTATTTTCGTGTTTACGGGAAGATGTCGGCGAAAATTGGGAACTAGTCGGACAGTATAATACACACAAGACCTCTGAATTCAAAACTCTCGCAAATGAACCAAGTAACCCCTCACTCGTTTTGAAACCTATATTTATAGGCCAGCATCCCAAACGACGAAAACCCCTTCCCGCCAAAACAACAAACCATACCAATCGACACCATCATTGCGAAAGACATGACTCTTAAAAACGACGGCGCCAGAACTTCCTGATTTGACCCCTGACACCCCTTCACCTACCTTCAGACGATTACCACTTTTTAGCCTTAACACTGTTCATCACACTTAAAGGCTGGGGGACTGGTGTATCACACCTAGCCGGTTCCGCTAACATACCAACACATATCACCCTTGATCGACAACTCATATCGGACAAGGTTGGGGGACTGGTGTACCACACCCAGCCAAACTCGACCAAATAAGTAAACAATACATATACCAAGGTAGTCAAGTACTCAGCCTAGACCGGGTTAGTCCAAGTTTTACCAATTCTAACCTAAACATCTAGAGGAACAACCTGCACCTCATATAACCAACATAAGCCATCAAGATAAGTAGCCGACCTAGACCGACAACTCCAGCAAACCCGATAAGATTAAAGCCTAGGCCGACCACTCCAATAAACTCAGTATAAATGAAAACCCCCCAACGTTCAATAAGTCCTAAGGGCCTGGGCTAGGGCCCAGGCCCACTTACAGCCAAAGCCCAAGCCAAGGCCCGACCCATAGAATAACCAGACATAATTAATGCTCTATAAATAGGCGTGGACCCCAGTAATTAAAGGTACGCATTCATTAATCAGAGATTTGACCTTCTGAGAGCTTTGACTTACTTGAGCTTCGGAGTCTCTTTTGCAGGTAACCCCTCCTATGTTCAAGCTGACATGTACCAACCGAGAAGAGGCCAACTGGGGAGATAACGGACTACATGGTAAGGTGACGCTTGTGCCTAACTCATCTTATTTGTTCTCTGCAGTAACACATACATATTTTTAACATAATTACATAAAGATTATGATAAGATGAAAAATATAATTGAAATGCGAATGAATTTCATGACAAACCAAATAATTAGAATAAATAAAAAGTAATATATATATATATATATATATATATATATATGGTTATTTAATTAATTAGAAATATTTTAATAATTTAAACGGGGACGGGTAATATGGTGGGGATATGTACATCCTCATACCCATCCCCACACCCAATTGAAAAAGTCGGGGATTCCCCATACCCATACCCATACCCAGTCAATGCGGGGATTTCCCATCAAAATGGGGACGGGTTCGGGCAATACCCACGAGAACGGGTTTATTTGCCATCTCTAGTGGGGGTAGATCTTGGATTACAGTATCTGGCTGGACAGCTCTTTTAAGGAGAGAAAAATGAAACACTTGGTGGATTCTACAATGAGTGAATGCCACCATCCAAATTCTCTCAACAAACTTGTAAGGTCCATAAAACCAAGGGCTATGTTTTTCATTGTGTCGTTTTGCTTTCAATTTATAAGGCTGCATTTTGAAATAGACCTAATCTCCCACTTGGTATTCCACTTCCCTCCTGTGTTTGTTAGTTTGAGTTTGATTTTGATCTTGGGCTTTACAAAAATTCATTTTCAACTCCTTTAATATCTCACCATGTTCTTGTTGAAGTTGGTTAATACTTTCCACCCTAGAAGGAATAGTTGTACCCTTAAGAATCAAGGGAGGATCACGACCATACAAGTTCTTAAAGGGAGTCATCTTTGTCGAAGCACTATAATTGGCATTAAACCAAAATTCAATTCATAGCAACCATTGTGGCCATTTCTGAGGCTGAGAACCTATCATGCAATAGAGATAAGTTTCCACAACCTCTGTTTGGCCATTCATTTGAGTATGGTAGGTTGTGCTAAATTTGAGCTTAGTAACCACTAGGCAAAACAATTCACGCCAAAAGTTACTAAAAAGTAGTTGATCTTGATCTGAAACTATTGTGGATGGAAATTCATGGAGTTTCACTATCTCTTTAATGAATAACTAAGCCACACTTCTACTGTAGTGTAGGGATGAGCCAAGGAAAAGAAATGAGCATACTTTGGAAGTCGATCCGCAACAACAAAAATACTATCTTTTCCTCTAACTTTGGTAACCCTCCAATGAAGTCTATAGATATATCATACCAAACCTGAGTAGGAATAGGCAATGGTTGCAAAAGACCCGCATGACCCAATGTTTCTATTATGTTACTTTGACACACATTACATTGCATGACCAACTCTTTAATGTCTCTCCTCGTGCCTTCCCAATAAACCACTCCAGCCACTTTTATATTTTCGAAGTACCCATTGTGACCGTGTAATGGAGACTCATGCATCTCCTTAATGATAATGCGAGAATACCTTTAGAGTAGAACCAATTTCCCTTGATAAAATAGTCTTCCATGCACTAATTCATAGCCATCGTAAATCTTCCATTCACCAATAAATCCTGTTTAAAGAGGTGAACTTCTCGTCCTGTTGGACTTCTCTTTCCCATGCCTTCCGTTTCTGTTTAAAATAAGGATACAACCTGTAACACCCCATTTAATTTATAAGTGAAATTAAATGTAGCGTCGCATAAAATAACATACAAGCGCAGCCCGGGAGTATGAAACTAAACTCCCAACGATCCATGGCACACCATGATGCCCAAAAGAAAACGGGATAAAGAGTTAACTAAAAGTATATAAATCCAAAACCATCTATTTCGTGGGTCGCAGCCCTAGATGAACTCATACAGAATCTCCACCCTCTTGTTGCCTACGGGTGTTCCTCGCATCTGCTCACACAAATAAGTTGATGATCATCGCAAAAGAGAGTACCACACAGCAAATCACACAACAAAGAAAACAGGGTAAGCTAGAGCATGAAATCATTTCATCAATGAAGTCATATACATATTTGCAGTCCATCATACATACGTCACACAAGCATATTACGACCTTCCAAACAATACACTACGACTCGACTCAACTCATCCGGATACATATAACTTGGTCGGATTCATCAGATGCTTGCACTTGTGGTGGATACCTCTGCTCACCCCCGAGCTGCTCACCCCCGAGCTATGTGTTACAGTGTTACAATAAATCAATTTCCCTCACCACAAGGTTAGCCCTTAGAAGATTTCAGGCCTCTTGCTACTCTCACCACAGGAGTCAGTCCGCTCTAGGTGAGACTAACTGACTCTTTAGAGTGTCAGAATGCAACCTTACCTTGAATCCTTACCTAGTTATACAGATGGGGCACCACCATAGACACCCACTAACAGGGGCCATGGAATTACGTTTCGACCACTGAAGCGCGACCTAAAAGTCTCACCTAGAGACCCCAAGGAATTATGCACTGACACAGACAAAATACGATCATACAGTCAAATAATATTCACCATGCAAGGATACATTCCTTATGTCAACCTTTAAAGCTATTACCTTTCACGTTTCCAGGTCCAACTCATTCCAACTCATCATAATCCATCAATGTACATAAAATTCAACTCATCTCATTATCATGCCACTTTAATAACACTCATCTCATTTAGTTCACATGTCGATACTCATACCAAACCCATCATTTATAATTCATGAATCATGCTACGTATACATCATACTCCATTATATACATGTCCCTCATCATAACATTCATACCCAAACCAAAACCAATCATCCAGGAATAAACAAACATCCAAACACAGCACTGTCTCGCCCAGCACCTCGCTCAGGCTGAAGGGTCTCGCTCAGGCGAGGCCCCCCCCCCCCCCCCCCCCCCCCGCCTAGGCGAGGGCTCAAAATAGGAACAGGAAAACAACGTGGGATCTCGCTTAGGCGAGACCCCTCTCGTTTGGGCGAGTTGTTTGCTCGCTCAAAAGTTGAACGGGTCGCCTGGGCAACCTTTCGCGCAAACTGGTTTGGGCGAGCCTTCGTCAGACTCGCTTGGGCGAGTTCGACTCGCCTGGGCGAGATTAGCAGCTCTCGCCCTGATTCACCTGCAACATATGTGTTTTTTCGATTCAACCAAGCATATCAAGCACTTCACGCACCAGAACAATAATTTATCCATACAAACAATAAGCAAGCTCAAGAGCAAGCCACAAACAACATAACTCGAAACCCTAACTTCCCGTACCTGGAAATTAAGCTAGCGGAACGCTCCGACACGCACACAGTGAGCAAAACTGTCCCTAGGATGGTCAACAAGCTGGAACGAACGGTAAAACAGAGGAAAGGGGCAGATTATTACCAAACCCTAATGGTAACAGTGAACATAGACCATGAAAATAAGGAGCATGAGCTGAGGAGTGACTTACGTGGAGTATGAGCTGGTGTGCGTTAGCTCGGAGAAGACCTAGAGCAAACCCTAGTAGAGCGTTCTGTGAGGGGCCAAGAGGGGTGACGGCTGGTTCTGTGGAATAGTGAGAGTGAGAGGGTTAGGTCAGATTAGGGTTTGGTTATATCACTTGGGCCAGCCCTAGGTCCAATTACAAAAGGGCAGCCCTTTACTTTAGGGCAGAAATAATGAAGTGAATTTTTAATGGGCCTTACACAACCATAAAATATTCTCGACGTGACAAGACATCAGCCACTTGGTTTTCCTTTCCTGGCCTAAAACGAATCTCAAAATCATACTCAAATAGTTTGGAAGCTCTTTTAAATTGCTTTTCAAACAAGAGACGTTGCTCATTGAGAAATTTTAAACTCCTCTGGTCTGTGATTATAATAAAGTGACTGCCTATAAGATTTTGTAGTTATAATAGGTAAGATTTTTTAATTGATTTAAGAAAAAGTACAACAAAATTTGGTATTTTAGAGTTTATATATGAGTAAATTTACATCCAACATAAAACTTATATAGAATGTTTAGAATAATCCACATAAAAAGTTTTCTTTTCTTCTAATTCAAATTTCTCAAATTGTTAGTCGTGTTCTTCTTACAAAAATAATTGGGTTTTCTTATTGTTTAATCACGTATCATTTTGAATTCTTTATAATCCATTTTGGATCACTTCAACTTTAATAACACTCGGGGGAACTTCGGTGTAAATTTTGTGATTGCAACTCACTTGTCGTTCTGTGTTCCCTATCATTGCGTACCATATTATGATCGTTTCGAGAAATAAGATTTTTTTTTTATTAGAATTTTGGTGAGTCTTAGGCATAAAAAAGGATAGTACTAATATGAATTTTATTACATTGTCTTTTTCAGAGAATGTTTGTACGTCTTAGAACAAATATTGAGAATGCTAATATAAATTTTATTATTAAAATGATCTTAAACACTCAAGCCAATCCCACTATTAATGCACAAGAATCACTGAAATTTTTCGAAAAGAAAAATAAAACAGGGGAGAGAAAAGGGTAGTTGTTCTACAATGAATCAAACTCATTTAAATATAATACTTACTTTTTCCTTATTCATTGTTCAATAGAAATTCTTTGTTTTTAAGTATTAGGTTATGTTTGGATATCTTTTGATGCATTGTTAACGGGAAAATTACAGTTTCTAATGCATAGATTAGAAGTAATGTAAATGTTTTATTGACTTGGGAATGAATTTTCTAATGAATAAAATTCAAATAAAAAACACATACTCTTCTTTTCAACCAAAAAATATAGGTTAGGGAGACATTAGTTGGATTTTTTTTTTTTTCATTTCTCATTATTTAGTGTAAGATTATGTTATTTTAATATATATATATATATATATATATATATATATATATATATATATATATATATAATTTTAATATCTTATAATTTGAATTAGTCTTCGTTGTATAAGTTTGTTGAAAAGTAGTTTCAAGATAATTAATTTTATTTAGGAATTATAAACCAATTTTATAAGAAAAGATTGTGTATTTGTTTTATAGATCGTTCTTTACATTAGAAGAAAAAGATGGAAAAAAATGAAATCAACTTCACATTAGAAGATAATTGGTTGAAGTTTTCCATATTCTTTTTAACAATATTTTTAATTTTTTAATAGATTAATTTTAAATCTTAGAGATACTAATTTTCCTATATCCCAAACATTCAATGTTTTATTTTTCATTTTTTAGTTGCAAGTATTATGTAGAAGTTTTGGGAAAGTGGTGGATACAAAACAGAAGAAACTGGAGCTTCATTTTTTGTCAGTTTTTGGTCGGTCATTTTTGGGTAAGAGACCAAAAAGCTAAATGAGTTTTGGGCCTAACCTTCAGGGCTTTTTATTCCTGCACCTATATTATTTATAAATGTATCTCTAATCGACAAAAAGTAAAATGTCCTCTTTCACTGCAAGACACCGCCTCAGTCGCTGATTCTATCATCGACATTGTTGCACCGTGGCTGTTGCAAAAGAAGAGGGAAAAATATATTATATAAAAATTATTTAAAATGTATTTTATGTATTATGAAAAACTCGCTTTAAAAGAAATTATATATTTTCCAAAAAAATTATTCTAAAAATTTTGTTTTATTTATAAAGCATTTTACGTGATTTGAAACTTTTGTTCTAAAAATCATATCTTAAAATTTCAAAAATCTTATAAAGAAAGATGCTGAGAATAAGTAATTTGAAAGTCATTTTTATAAAAAAATAAAATAGTTATTTTAAAAAGTTAAAGGGTGCAGCTAAAATTTATGGGTGCAAGTAGAAAATTTGTACTGAAGTTAGCTTCGGGCCTTTAGCCCACGAGTATCTTTTAGGAGGTGAAATATATTGAGTTAACTTATTAAAATCTTCTTTTAATTTTTTATTTAAATCTTTTGTTTATTAATTTTTGAGTAAATTATAATGATAACATTATTTTAAGGGAAAATA
Organism: Vigna unguiculata; assembly: GCF_004118075.2. Lineage (NCBI taxonomy): Eukaryota > Viridiplantae > Streptophyta > Magnoliopsida > Fabales > Fabaceae > Vigna > Vigna unguiculata. The sequence goes on along the minus strand of NC_040286.1, from coordinate 12,043,732 downwards.
AATCTTAATTTTTTAGTTAAACTTAAAACAAGTTTTCTTTTGTTTAGAATAAATTAATTAATGTAATTAAAATAACAATTAATATTTTTCGTTAAGATGCGTTGATTTTGTTTTCGGAAGTTTGCTTCAAAGATATCAACCAAGCAACAAATAACTGAGAAAAACCAAGATTTCACAGGATGAACTATATATCTTAGAAGAAAGCAAACCAGTTCGAAATTTAGATTATATAATCCAAACAACGAAAAAAAAATATTTAGCTAGATCTTGAAGTTGGAGAAGAATTTCATCTTCTCACAGAACAATTAGTTGCTGAACATGCAAGAAAATACTAGTATTTTACACATAGGATGTGTCCAAGTAGCAGTTAAACCTTTTGTTAGAGAAGGTCTTAATGCTTCAATCCTAACGTGTAATAGAGAAATAAGGCACATTGATTTTCATGATTTACTTTATGCTTTACTTTTTTCTCTTATATGCTTTACTCTTTTTCTCACTGACCAGTATTGTGTGGACTACTGTTAATGCATATAAATATAGTTTATTCTGTCTTTAATAGATTATTCTATATATTTAATACATAACTGTTAGGGATTCCCAATTGCTATTAGGGATTGTCAATTACTCCCTGTAAATAGGAAATATCCTATAATCCCTCCCCTTTATTGAATATTAATGTAAATATATTCAATAGTGCTTATTGAAGAAAAGGGGGCTATAGAATAACAACAAGCCTTTCTAAGATACACTTTTAAGTATTAGAGTATGTTTTCATATATCGTGACATGGTATCAGAGCTACAACTCTGAATCGTGGATCACTCGTATTCTCCATCCTAGTCTTCTTCTTCGACCTGTTATCGAGCTTCGCTGTCATCCTGGTCTTCTTCTTCGATACGCTGTTATCGAGCTCCGCTGCCTCCATCTTTGTCACGCTGTTCGCAATCGCTGGTTTCAAACTTGTGATTGACGTTAGCAATCGGTGGGAGTTTTTCAACCTGTTAGCTTCTTGGTTCGTTTCAATTCATGTTCGGTGGTGGTTTTTGAATTTGTTCTTGTTCGCGACTTTGACTCTCGTTCGTATTATTATGATTTTCGTGTTCGCTTTGATTCATTCTCACGGTTCGTCCGTGCTATTTCCCGCTCACAGTATTTTGTTCTAGTTTGACGTTCGTCACGCCTCTATCGTCTTCTCTGGTTTTGATTTTGAAAACCCATTCTCTGCATCCTTGTTCATCATGGCCTCGGATAAACTCGACTCTTTTCTAGTTCGATTTAATGGAAACATTATGCTGCTTGGGAGTTTCAATTTAAGCTCTTTGTCAAAGGAAAAGAATTATGGGGTCATATTGATGGCAAAATTCCCGCACCGACGGCTGCAACAGATTTGGCGAAATGGGAAATGAAAGATGCCCAATTCATAACTTGGATTCTTAGCTCTATTGAACCTTATTTTATCCTTAATCTTCGGCCTTACAACACTGCTAAGGATATGTGGGATTATTTGAAAAAGGTTTATCATCAAGCCAATGCAGCTTAGAGGTTTCAATTGGAGTATGAGATGGCTAATTTCACACAAGGAAGTCTATCGATTGAGGAATATTATTCTAGTTTTCAAAATCTTTGGGCTGAATACTCAAATATGATTTTTACGGGTATTTCTGGTGAAAGCCTATCAGCTGTCCAAATAGTGCACGAGACTAGCAAGTGAGATCAATTTTTAATGAAGCTACCATCTGATTTTGACGTTACTTGATCAATCTGATGAATCGTTACCCAGTGCCTACTTTGGATGCTTGCTTAAGTGAGCTTCTTCGAGAAGAACAACGAATCAAAACGCACAATGTTATGGAACAAAATATGAATTCTACTGCTTCGGTTAGTGTGGCCTATGCTGCCTAAGAAAAGAATAAGCCCAGAGATATGCGTTCTGTCCAATGCTACAGTTGTAAGGGATTTGGTCATCTTACAAAGGATTGTTCACAAAAATTCTGTAACTATTGCAAATAAAGGGGGCATATTATCATCACTTGTCCTATTCGCCCTTCACAGAAACAAGACACTGCTTATCATGTCTTTGTTGGTGCTTCAAGTTCTACTGCTTTGCTTGCTCCAACTTTTGTTCCTACACCTCCTGCAAACATTCTTACTCCAGAAATGGTACAACAAATGATTGTGTCAGCCTTTTCTGCCCTTGGTCTTTCAGGTAATACTCCTGTTTCTTCTCAACCTTGGTATCTTGATTTTGGAGCGTCTAACCATATGAAAAATTTTGTTGTGTCCCTATCCAATGTGAAACCTTATGATGGCAATCAACAAATTTGCACAGCTAATGGAAACTCCTTACCTATTAGTGCTATTGGTGATATTTCTCCTTCTTTGCCTAATGTCTTTGTGTCTCATAATCTTTCTACAAAATTCATATATATTGGCCAATTAGTTGATCATGATTACAATGTCCAATTTTCTCGTTCTGGTTGTGTTGTATAGGACAGGGAAAATGATTATGAAGGGACCTAAAGTGGGACGACTCTTTCCACTATGCATCTTGCCTTCCACATATTGTGCTGGTTTTTCTCTAGTTTATGTTAATGATAAACAGCTAAATAAAATGTGGCATAATCGTTTATGCCATCCAAATTCTCATGTACTTAGTACCTTTTTTAAATCTTGTTCTTTGGGCAATAAAAACTCCCATATTTCTTTTGATTGTACTACTTGCAAACTTGGTAAAAGTGAAACTTTATCATTTCCTCATAATGCATCTCAGGCAAATCATTGTTTTCACATTATTCATAGTGATGTTTGGGGGATTTCTCTTATTGTATCTCATGTAGATTATAAGTATTTTGTCACATTCATAGATGATTATAGTCAATTTACTTGGGTATATTTTCTTCGGTCTAAAGCAGAAGTTTTCTCTGTTTTTCAACGTTTTGTTTCTTTCCTTAAGACTCAATTCTCTGCTCACATAAAATTTTAAGATCAGATTCTGGAGATGAATATATGTCTAATGCATTTCAAAGTTTTCTTCAAAATGAGGTAATTATATAATAGTGTTCTTGTCCTTTCACACCACAACAAAATGGTATTGCTGAAAGAAAGAATAATCATCTTCTTGATGTTGTTCACACTTTTTTCCTAGAATCCTCAATTCCTCTTCATTTTTTGTGTGAAGCTCTCTCCACTATTGTTCATTTAATTAATCGGTTACCTTCTCCTACTCTCCATAATGTTTCTCCTTTCTATAAGTTGTTTGAGTATTTTCCTTCTTACTTTAATCTTCGTACTTTTGGTTGTGTTTGTTTTGTGCATCTTGCTCTTCATGAACGTCACAAACTCACTAATCAATCTCTTAAGTGAGCTTTTCTAGGTTATAATATTAATAAAAAATGTTATGTTTGCTATGATCAACAACTTCGTTGCATTAGAGTTTATAGGAATGTGGGGTTCTTTGAAAATTAGTTTTTCTTTTCCTCTATGTTGCACCATCATCTTCATCTTATGCCACATTTTTTAGACTCTTCTCACACCGTGGAACGGTTCAAGCCTAGTTTGGTGTATACAAGACGCCATCTTCCTTCTAGTACCCTTCATGATTCTGCTCCGACACTTGATTTTGTCCCTCTGCCGGCACTTGATCCTGTCACATCTGTTATACCTCTTTGTCGGTCCACTCAATCATCAAAACCTCCTAATTGGTATGGTTTCTTTACACCTATTTCTTTATCCACTACATTGCCATCTATTTTTATTCCTTCTAGTTATACTCAGACTATGGAACATGATTGTTGGAAAAAGGCAATGCAAGAAGAACTACAGGCACTTCAAGAAAATCACACATGGGATATTGTGTCTTGTCCTCCCACGGTAAAACCTATTGGAAGTAAATGGGTCTTCTCTATCAAATTTCGATCTAATGGCTCATTAGATAGCTATAAAGCTCGAGTGGTTGCTCTTGGTAATAGACAATAGTATGAGATTGATTATGAGAAGACATTTGCTCCTGTTGCTAAGATGACTACAATTCAGATTATCCTTGCTATTGCTACTTCTCAATCTTGGGCATTACATCAAATGGATGTGAAGAATGCTTTTCTTCATAGTGATCTCAAAGAAGAAATCTACATGAAACTTCCCTTTGTCATGCTTCCTTCTTCCTCTTTTGATGTTTGTAAACTTCGACGTTCCTTGTATGGGCTTAAACATGCTCCTTGGGCTTGTTTTGAGAAGTTTCATATTACTCTGCTTAAGTTCTCCTTTACACAAAGTCAATATGACTATTCTCTCTTCTTTCACAAGTCTATCGCCAGTATCGTTCTCCTTTTGGTTTATGTGGATGATCTCATTATTATGGGAACTGATCATGAGTTAATTACTAAGTTGAAAACTGAGTTCCATGCAACATTTCGCATGAAAGATCTTGGACAACTCACATATTTTTTGGGATTGGAGGTTCATCATCGATCCAATGGCATTTTTTTAAACCAACAGAAGTATATTCAAGATTTAATCAAATTGGTGGATTTAGCTAGAACTACATCAATTGATACTCCTATGGAAGTAAATGCAAAGTACATGAAAATGAAGGAGATCTCTTGCCTGATCCCACTCTCTATCGTCGTTTGGTAGGAAGTCTTATCTATCTCACCACTACTAGACTTGACATTTCATATATTGTTCACCAAGTCAGTCAATTTATGTCTTCTCCTCGTCATCTTCACTTTGCTGTGGTTCGTCGTATTATCCGATATCTTAAAATTTCATCTACACATGGGTTATTCTTTCCCAAAACCTCATCTTTACAACTTATGGCATATAGTGATGTTGATTGGGTAGGATGTCCGGATACTCGTAGGTCTACTACCGATTGGTGTATATCTCTTAGTGATACGTTAATTTCTTGGAAATGTAAGAAGCAAGATCGTGTTTCTAAATCTTCTACTAAGGTTGAATATCGTTCAATGTCATATGCTTGTGCTGAATTTGTGTGGTTACGTAGTCTTTTGGACCAACTTGGGTTTTCCCAACCTACATCTACACGTCTTCATGCAGACAATACAAGTGCTATTCAAATTGTTGCAAATCCAGTTTTTCACGAACATATCAAGCATATTGAAGTGGATTGTCATTATATTCGAGAAGCCATGACCAACAATGTCATCTCTCTTCCTTACATCTCCACTGATCTTCAAGTTGCAGATATCTTTACCAAAGTTACGAAAGGTTTGCTTTGAATTATGTTTTTATCAAATATATTTTATTGTTTTGTTATTTTATTATCTATTTAAAAGATGTGAGATTCTACTGTTAATAGGAATATAATATTGCCTTTAATGTAAATTAATGAATTAATTTTTATTTTCTTTATTAAAAATGATAATCAATTTTTAGTTTCTTTATTAAAAATGATAATCAAATCCTATTAATGATTTCTATAATACCACCTATAATATTATCACTCAGTTTTGATTATTTAATATATTTTTAATAAAAGTGATCATATTTTGTTTTATTTTAATTAACTATAATATTATTTTATCTTACGGACATAATTTACATTTCTCAACATAAATATGCAAGATAACATAATAATATAATAGTTACATTATCTAATTAACTTTAAAAAGTTCAATGACATTTATGACCTTAGAAAATGATGTTTTAAAAGTGATAGTGGTTTAAGAATAATAAGACTCAATTATTTTAATACTAAAAGGTTTTAGTATAAATAGAATTGTTATAAACGAGTTTTATTTTTTTAAAGCACATTATTTTTCTAGAAACCACGAAATCACTTTTCTAGAATTCTCTCACTTCTTTCTTGGAATTTTGTCTCTCTAGTTGTCTGATTGAAGAACTGAGATTGTAGGATTAATAGTTTCGGTGAGCTTTTCAAGTTGGACCGATTAGTTTCTCCATTCGCTTAAGTTAAGTTTTCATCCTCTTTTTGGTCTATTTTTATTTTATGTTGCATGTGAGTTCTCTTTCGATTGCATGTGTCGTTTTAATATGAGTCTCTAATGATCAATGATCATAATGATATGTCCTGATCATTCTTGTGATGTTTCTATGTGTGGATAGAGCATCTTGTGGAGTTAGATGTGTTTTGGCGTTTATAGAGTTGTCTAAGAAAGATAACAGGAAAAGAGAGCTAATTTCATTGTTTTTAAGTTATAAACATGTTAGAATTATAGATTGTATGGTTGTACTATGATTGGTTGTTTTATTGTTGAATGATTTGTGATATGTGAACGCTATGAGATCTAAGTGTTTAAATTATGTTTGTATAGAAATGTTGATGTTTAGTATTGCAATTGAGGCCAATTGGTATTGATGTTTGTACTATACTTGATTTTGATATGTGATTGGTATCTCCAGAAAGGTTCTTGGATTGTTAGGACTAGCTTGAGTATGCATAATTATGCAGAAATCAGATTCTGCAAAATTATACAGACTCGTTGGGCGAGCATTACTCTTTGGGCGAACTCGAAGGAAGGGGCTAATCATCATAATTATGCAGAATGTTGATATGCAGAATTATTTAGATTCGCTAGGCGAGTATGTGTTCGCTGGGCGAGTTACATGTTAAGGGCTCACATATTTATGAGGTCGCTGGGCAAGTAGGAGCTCATTGGGCGATTTATCAGTCAAGAGTTCATTGATTTGTGAGTCGTTGGACGAGCCCCACTCACTAGGCGAATTATTGAGGAACATTTCCTCTAGACTCTTTGTGAAATACTCATTGGGCGAATAACTTGGTTGTTGGTCAAAAAGTGTCTTTTCACCTAACGAAAGGATACATTCGTTGGGCGAGTATGTCAGATCCTGAACATATATCAATTAATTGAATTTATAAACTTTGTATGTTTTCTATATCTGAATAATAATGGTATTTGAAATATATATATATATATATATATATATATATATATATATATATGTATATAGTGTACATTAGCTTAACCTTCTTTTGAGTTTCTATCTTGTGTTGTTTGTTTTTCTTTTGCGATGATCACCTACTTGGTAGGAGCAAATGTGGTTGCAATTTCATAGGTACGTTTGAAGGATGAGGAGCCATCTATTAGGTTGGTGGAAGGTCTCAGTGGGAAGTTGTTGTAAGTGATTAGTCTATGTTTAGAGCTAGATTTGTTGGTTTTTAGTTGGTTTGTATAATTGATATATTTATATAGTCCTATCTTTTGTAAGACTGTATTAATATATTTTATATATTGATTTATCTGTTTTGAATACTAAGGTGAAATATCATATTTTATTAGTTTTAAGCTCCTAAAATTAGAATGTTACGACTTAAATAAAAAATAAAAAATTTTAAAATACTTAAAATATGTAAAAATATTAATAAAAAACTTAATTAAAAGCATTTAAATTTATAAAAGACTGGAATTTAATTAAATCTTAATACCATTCACATTATTTTGTAACACAAAAACAACATTAACATTATATGTGAATCTGCTCCATAATTATAAATAATTAATTGTAAAAATAAAACAATAAACAATCGTTTCACCTATTTTTTATAACATCACCCAGATTTTGTGAAGTAAAATGAAGTTTTTTGTGTCATCATAACACACTATAAGTGGCTCTCATTGTGAAACATGGAAAAGTGTTTTGATCTAACATATATGGCAGCCTAATAAAAAAAGAACCAAAATATCAAAAGCATCTCACATGCAAGGAGTGAGAATGGTACCAACTTGTGGTACCCAAATATATATCTTCAACATAAATGTCACATCCAACTAACCCAAACCAATGCCCTTAAATCACTCACATCACCACTTCTATCTCTTCCACATATCCGCAAACTTTCCTCTTAAATTCAAAATAAATAACATCTCATAATCAAATATAACCACCAACCTTCCATTTTCAAACTCCCTCTTTGCTTCAAAGTTACATCAAATTTAATTCAAGAGAATCAAGGTTTTTGTTTTTGTTTTCCCTGCCAACACATATTGTTATACCTATCTCCATTTCATTATTATATAAGCACCATATTAGGTTGCAATTGGCTTTAAATTGTACTTTCCCAAACATCATTTCAAGTTACATATTAAATAATTAGTTTTGTTAATTTTTTTTAATAAAATGTATTTTTAGAAGTTTTTCTGAGAACACTCCAAATCCTAAGTACAAAACCACGTGCTTTTAGTTTGGCCCATGCACTACTTAAAGATTCTCTTCATTGTGCAATCTACAATTGCAAACAAAAAGCAAACATCTCTATTAAAAAAAAAAACTTTTTTCTTTTCGAGAGAAAAGCATACAAGTATATATTGGATTTTATACAGGTGACAAATATATATACTAAAAACCATTTTATGATATTTATATCTTATAAATTTATTTAATTAAATAATATTTCTAATTAGATAAATTAAAAAATTATATTATATTGAGATCTAAAAAATAACAAAAAATTGTTAAAAAATTGGACTATCTAAAAGAAAGGAAGGAAGTAGATTCCAACTTGCTTTCTTAGTTAGGATTTAAGCATGATTATTTTGAAGGACTTGTTTGGACCGTAAGTTACGTGTATATAAAATGGTGTGGGTGTGGGTGTTGTTGGTATTTGGGAAGTGGTGACAAACAATGTCCAAACCATGTTCTAAGGCCCTAAATAAGACGTAATATGTACTCCATTATACTTTACTTAGAATAGTTACAATTGGTCCAACACCATCAATTTTTTTTTAAATTATTAAATAAATACAAAAAGTAGTTTTTATACTTTAACAATTTGGATACGTATCTAGTTTACTTTTTCCTAGAAGGGAAATGTATAAATTCAACATAAAATAGATTAAATTCACCATATAGGCATTTATGTTTTAAACATCTTGTACATCTATTTATCTCTTCCTCCTTTCTTTTTAAACACCCTTTAAAATACTTTTGAAGAAATAAAAAAACACAATAAATTTTCTCACTTTCTTCACTTTTACATTATGTATATCATTTTTTTTGTCACACTACAAGTTTTTTTATTCAACTCACTTTATAAATTTTTGTCACACAATAATTTATGAAGTAATTTCTTGCTTAGCAATACTGTGTTCTTGGATTCCTTACCTGTTGCTTGAACTCGCATTCTTCAATGAAAAATACAACTAATGCTAATTAAGGGACTTTAGTGATTGTTCACTTGGTGGCCTACACTACTAATTAAGAAAATGAGATATGTTGGTTAACATGTCTTGAACTTAATTAAAGTATGGTCGTGTTAATTTGATGAGCTGTGGATGAAAATGTTATTCTAACTAGATTTATTATCACTTTGGAAAAAGAAAAACAAAAAGTTCTGGATTTTAATGCTTCCATTGACAACTAGTCATTGTTAGTGTAAGAACAAATGGATAGGATCGAGTTCAATGTAAATATGAATAAAAAGTGGTGAATTTTTAGAAAATATTTTCACTGTACTCATTTTTTTTCGTAAGTACATAAAAATTTAGAAGGTATTAAATATATAAAATATACTAAAATTGAAAAATATATAATTTTATATTATATATAAATAAATAAATAAATGAATAAAAGAATTTAGAACACTAACGTTATATAGTTTAGTGGTTGTTCCTTAATAAGACACCATTTACAACATAAATCAACTTCAAGATGAATGTTTTTAACAGTTATTGAACCTGTTAAAAATAAATTAATAATTAAGTCAAACCGATTTAACAAAAAATATTTTTTTTTTCTAATAAGACTTAAAATAAAATATTTATCACTCTTCTTTTGAAAAAAAAAACTTTTAATATTTTTGAAAGTAGATTTAAATTAATAAAATATGATAAACTTGACTAAAATATAAGAGTAGAAAATCTCTAAAATATAGAACTGTATGGATAGTCTAATTATTCCTTATAAAAAATTATCACTCAAAAAAAAAAAAATCAGCAATTAATTATCGATTATTAGATAATATATCACTTCGTGACTAAAATAATAATGGTCCTAATCACTTAATTAATTATCGATTATTAGATAATATATCACCTATTTCATAAAAAGTGATATATCTATATATTATTTAACTTTAAATCTAATAATTATAAAGTATTTTATTTTTGCGTCAATTTTAAATATTAAAACTTTTATAGAGTATTATTTTTTATTTTAAATATTATTAAATTACAATATTATATTTTATTAATGTTATTTTATTTATAATTTAATAATTCATTTATCCTGCTTGAATCACAGCTGAACTAATTAGTCTTGAAAAGGTGTTTTGACCTGTTCAATCTCTGTGTTTTTTTTTTTTTTCATTGAATGAAAGGTGCAGGAAGGAGTTGGGTGACAGTGAAATGGTATCTTGCAACATACCCACCCAAAATTTCTCAAACAGGATCCAACAAAAGATCATGGCCACACATGTATCCTCAAAATAAAATGTATACATTAACTGAACGAAAGAGACATAACTTTGTACAATTAAATATATTAATTCATATTTTATAAATTAAAAAATAATTTTAATATCTATTTTTAATACAATAACTAAATGGTTCATTTCAGCTACTAGTAATTATAAGTTATAATATATATATATATATATATATATATATATATATATATATATATATATATATATATATATATATATATTATACTTTGACTTTTGTTTTCAAATTATTTATTTTGATAACATTTATAATATAATTTTTAAACTAACAAATTATAGAATTAATTTTAAATTTGAAATAATAATAATAAAAAACAATTATAAATTTAATGAATGTAATATATTTAATTCTTTTTAAAATATTTAGTTTAGATGATTTGTAAACGTATTACTTACATCATCATAATAAACCTCATATCTTAAAAAATGTTCATAGAAGTACTTATAAATTGTTTAGTTACAATATTCTCGATTTTACTCACAATGGATTAAAATTCATAAATATCAACAAACCTTTTATTGAGTGATAGTGAAATATCATCAAAATTTCTCGACAAATTGGACCCCTTTCTCTGATTTCTATTTAATTATTAAATTCTTATTTTATTTAGGTTGTCAGACAGAAAATATTTTCTTATAATAAACTTTGCAACGTGGCTTATAATAAATTCTTTTTCCTTTAATTCAATAATATAGAAAAATAGTAATTATGAAACACAATACTACCATGTTGCTTCTTCTATAGCTTTGGAAGGTTCCTCTCGGAGGTGGCTCCACCAAGATCTCCGACAAAGAAAATCACGTCGTAGTGTAATCAATTCTCTACTGTTGATTGGAGAATAATGTAAATTTCTCACAATTGGCACCGTATGAAATAAATATTCTCAATAAGCACTTTGTTCACAATATTTCTGTAATTAGTAATTTTTTAGATAAAAAAAATAGTGGAATTTTAACCTTCATTTAAGAATTCAATTTTTGAAACTGAATTTTCATCAAATTTTCTCTTTCAAGAAAGTAGAAAAAAAATTATAAAAATAAAAATATATTGTGAGAACCTAGAAAATTGTAGTTTAGAATGGATAAGTGTCTAAAAATAATGAATGCAATTATTTTCTCATGATTCTCCATCGATCAGTGGTTTAGAATGGAATTAGTGATTATTTGAATTGTATCTGTGAAGGTTCTTGTTATTGTTGGCACAAGCAAGCTTGAAGCAAAGATTTATAAAGCCAAGTGCATGAAGATCTCATGTGCTTGATGAAGATCCGCTTGAACATTATGTTTCTAGTGTATTAAATATGGAAATAATGTGTTAAATGTAATGATTAAATGTTATATCATATTGGTAGGCTATATCATATAGGTTAGATGTCTTGTTAGCCTTAGTGTGTCCTTTTTAATTTGTTAAAATGGGTTTTAACATCTTAAAATGCTTGTTGTATATAGTTTCTAGTATGAATGTATTCAATCAGCTGAATTATTTTTCAATCGACTGATTTCACTTAAGTCAAGTGAAATCAACAGATTGTACGAAAATTTCAACCGACTAACTTCACTTAAACCAAACTATATAAGTTGTGTTTTCGAGAGTAGAGGTACATTTTCTGAGTTTTTAAGCGCGAAAACTTATCATTCATCACTAGAAAACTCTCTCTCTCTGAGCTACACCATTTCAAACTAACAATTGGTATTTACCGCAAGGTTCTTGAGAGTTATTCAAGTTTGATAAAAAAAATATTTTGAAATGACAGAAAATAAACTCCTTTTTGTTGAAGGTGCCTCTATTCATAGGCCACCTATGTTTATTGGCCTAAACTATTAGTTTTGGAAAATAAGAATGCAAATTTTTATTGAATCAATAGACAAAGGGATTTAGGATGCAATTGTTAATTGACCATACACTCCTAAATGTCTTGTTGAAAATAAACAGGTGGACAAACCTTGGATTGAATGGACAGAGGAAGAAATGAGAAGAGCTTAATATGATTACAATGCAAAGAATAACCTCACGTCATCTTTGAACATGGATGAATTTTTAGGGTCTCCCAATGCAAGAGTGCAAAGGAAATGTGGGATGTACTAGAAGTCACACATGAGGGGACAAATGAAGTGAAGAGAGCAAGGAAGCATGCCTTGATTCAAGAGTATGAGCTTTTCAAGATGCAACAAGGAGAGTCCATAACTAAAGTACAAAAGAGGTTTATTGACATTGTCAACCACCTCATGGGTTTAGGCAAAGATTTGATAAAGAGGAGCTAAACATCAAAGTGCTAAAGTGTCTTAATAGAAATTGGCAATCAAAGGTGACTACCATCTTAGAATCTAAGGATTTATCTATCATCACCATAACTTCACTATTTAGCAAACTAAGGGAGTATGAAATTGAAATGCAAAGGCTAAGTGAGCATGAATCAAGTGAGAAAAATGTGGAAACCATAGCCTTGAAGACTAACTCCAAGAAAAGTGATGAACCTGAGGAAGAGGTAGCTGAATCAAGTGATAATGAGAACTTGAATCTACTAGTCAAGAGGTTTGGGAAGTATCTCAAGAGGAAAGGTAACAAAGGTAATCAAAGGAGGTACATTTCTAAATGAAATGATTCAAGTAATACTTCAAATTTCTCATGTTATAATTGTGGAAAGCAAGTATATATTAAGATTGAATGTCTTAATGTTAACAAAGAGAAGGAGAAGTTTGGTGATAGGAAAAAGGAGAAAAAGGCCAAGGAAAGACGTGCCTACATAGCTTAAGAGGAAAATGATGATTCAACAAGTAGTTCATCTCAAGAAGTGAGGAAGCAAACCTATGCCTCATGGCTGGATATGAATCATCTTCATCAAGCCAAGTAAGTTCCTAATCATCCAAAGATAAAAGTGACTATTATCAATTATTGCATGACTTTAAAGAGTTGTATAGTGAGGCTAAAATAATTATTGTCATGAATAATCAATTAAAAGGGCTAAATAGTTGGCTGGAAAACAGAGTTAGCCAATTGGAATAAAAAACAACCGATTCAAAAACTGATTTCGAACATTTAGAAATGATTTATAGTAATTCAATCGATTGTTCTAAAAAATAGTTGGCTATAAAACCTTGTGAAAACTACATTACTTTGAAAATCAAGTGTAATATCTTTTGAAAACCTGAAAGTTCACAAGAGGAAAAACAAACCTAGAAGTTGTTCTTGGCTCTCAAAATTGTGTTTTTGGGAAGGCTGGACTTGGTTATAATCCTATCCTTGAAAAGAAAGCCAATAAGTTCTCTAGTTTATTTTCCAAGAGTGAGCCAAATGTTATGCCATTCATTTCTTACAACTATTTTATGAAGAAAGGTTATGTGCTTAAGAATTGCTATGCTAGAAAATATGATGTACCTAAAGGCTTTATAAAATGGATCCCAAAAGGATCTAGAAAGGTATAACCATGTTGGACCCAAACTATCAAAGGGTACCATGCTATTTTGTTTTTTAGGTCATAGAAGCATGAAAAGAAAGACCTAAAACACAATTTGACAAGTATAAGCCAACTTTGTGACAAAGGTTTTAAAGTAGTGTTTGAACCAAATCATTGCCTTATATATGATGCATGTGGTAGCATTGTATTGTTAGGAAAAATAGTCAACAATATATACTTGATTAATTTGCATCATGCATCATTTAACATTCACTGTTTGCTTACAAAAGAGGATGATAATTGGTTATAACATAGGAGGCTTTGTCACATACATATGCATCATTTGAATAAGCTAAATTGAAAACAATTGGTTGAAGGATTACCAAAACTTAAGTTTGAAAAGGATAGAATATGTGAAGCATGCTAAAAGGGAAAGCAAACCAAGGTTTCCTTTAAACCCACAAATTGTATTTCAATTGAAAGGCCCTTAGAATTGTTTCAAATGGATCTATTTGGTCCTTCTAGAACCATGAGTCTTGGTGGAAACTTCTATGTATTGGTTATTGTTGGTGATTGCTCTAGATTTACATGAACACTATTTCTAGCTATTAAGAATGAAACCTTTCATGCTTTTAAGAAACTTTCCAATGTTTTAGAAAATGAAAAAGGTTCTAAAATAGTCTCTCTAAGGAGTGATCATGGTGGATAGGTTCAAAATGAAAAGTTTGAACACTTTTGTGAAAAACATGGTATTAAGCATAACTTTTCAGCTCCTAGAACTCCACAACAAAATGGAGTGGTTGAGAGAAAGAATAGATCATTAGAGGAACTAGCTAGAACCATGTTAAATGAAACCTCATAACCTAAGTACTTTTGGGCTGATGTAGTCAACACAACTTCTTATGTTTTATATCGTGTGTTGATAAGGCCAATTTTAAAGAAAACACCTTATGAGCTTTTCAAAGGTAGAAGGCTTGCTCTAAATCACCTAAAAGTATTAGGTAGTAAGTGTTTTATCTTACACAATAAAAAAGAGCAACTTGGAAAATTTGACTCAAAAGTGGATGAAGGCATCTTTTTTGGTTATGCTATAAATAGCCATGCATATAGGCTTTATAATAAAAGGCTAATGATTGTTGAAGAGTTTGTGCATGTTGTATTTGATTAAACTAACCCAGTGCAACAAGATCAAAGACATAAGATTGCAGATGAAGAAGATATATTGCAGGAAAAGTAATCTATTGTAGAAAAACAATCTGTTGTAGGAAATTAGCTAGTTGAAAAGGAAATTCAGTCGGCTGAAAAAGTTGCAGACAACAACTTGCCTAAGGAATGGATTGAACCCAAGGGATTATCAAAGGATAACATAATTGGTGATATAAGACAGGGAGTATCCACTAGATGTAAGATCCGCAAAATTTAATTAATTCAATAATTAATTAATTAATAAATGCGAGTAGTGGGAGCCTTTATGGCATTAAATATCGTTTGATATGATGTGGAAAAGTACTAGCTCAAATGGTTGAGAATACTTGGTTGTGTTGAGAGGACTTGGGTTCAAGTCTTATGTATGCCATTTATGTGATCTTTTAGTTATGCATTATTTTAATAATATAATTGAGCATGGTGAGTGGTAATATAATCCTATATTTATAGGAATTATCACGAAACTTGAATTGGTTGAATGGTTGTGCATTGATTTGACATTGACACGATTATGGGTTCAAACCTTGGTAGATTCAAATTAAACTTTCTTTTTGCCAAAATTTTCTTTGGCATGAATGTGAAAGGGCATAGGAACCCTAGCTGGCCAAAGAGCAGCCAGGAGGGGCCGAAAGCATCTCATAATGATCCATTGAATGGCAATTACCATCAACATTAAACCAATTTTCGTTTTCGAACATTAACCTATCATTAAGGCACCATTAAAAGACCAATTTTGGGTGAGAAGAAAGGATTCTGTGTGTGTCATTGGTGAGCACTGTGAGGAGAGAAAATTCAGAGAGAGAACTGTGCTAATTGAGTGAGAATGAGAGCTAAAGTGAAGAAGCACAGAACGTCCATTTTTTATCAAGGAAGAAGCCAAGAATCTTCAAGTTTTAGCAAGGAAACCAGGTTAGGGGAGCTGGAACTGTTCTTTTTAATTCATATCGCTCAATTGTATGAAATGTATGTTAACTACATGCATATATTTTGTCCATTCTGCAATTTTCGTGTTTCTGGAAAATTCCCAGAAACTGCCTGGTGGGCTATTCGTAGTCGCTAGGCGACTCATGTAAATTTGAGTGTTTTCTAGGTTCTTGAAGAGGAACCGCCTGGTGGCGTGACCCTAGTCGCCAAGCGATGCATGCTTGCAACCCAGTTTCTGGATTTTCTAATGAACAGCCTGGCGGTGATGAACACCTGCCAAGCGACGCGAGCCATATGGGTTCGATTTTGGTGTTTTAGGGATCCTATAGTGTTTCTAATCGAAAAAGAAGGGAATTGACCCAGGGGTTAATTGTTAGATATTAAGAATTGAATGAAACTCATTGTGAATTGGAAGTTAATTGAATGAAATCATGTGAACATGGTTAGGGTTTGGAAAATTGGGAATTTTCAAGTCAGTGAGAATTGATGCGTGAATTATATTGAGCAACTGTAGGTTCACTTTTAAATTGATATTAAATAGCATTGGATGAACGTTGGCCTGATGGGTTATGGGAGTAAACAAATGAATGCGTTCTAGAAATATATTGGAGACTGTCGCAAGTACAACCGAAATTGGGGTTTTCCAGAGACTGATGCATCGCTTGGCGGTATGTAATCTACCGCTAGGTGACAGCGCGAAATGCATGTGCAGTTGCGTTCTGGGTGGAATGGGCATGAGTTGTTCTAATTGGAGGGGAGGGCCAAGATGAGTCTGTATATAAATCATAAGAGAAAATGGAGTAGTAGTGTATTGAATGTTGGAGAGAAAACATGATTAAGGGATTGGGGAAAACTAGGGGTTGAATTGGATTAAGGATTGTGGAATTTAGTGTCGGTTGATCTATGTAATGAATGTTGTGGTCTGAAGTATAAGAGATGCATTGACTGCTCTAAGTGTAATCTTAGAAATGGTACTTCTTTTCCTAGTTTAAACATGAAGTCATGGGATTTAATATATAAGGATAGGAGTACATGGGTACAAAGTGTAATACATTAAGTTATAACCAATTCAGTGCACTAGAGATACTGTTTAGGATCAGGAATACAAATAGGGAGCTTGGATTAGATTGAAAAGTCGTATTACAGTTGAAAAACCAGTGCAATTCATTGTACTGGTGTAGCGCCTAATGGTGGGCTTGGAGCCGCCAGGCGATAGATGCAATTCCAAAAGGGCACTGTGACGCTTAGCGCCTAGCGGTGAGGGACGTCCCGCCAAGCGATACTTGTAAACAGAGGATAATAAGACGCTTGGTGCCTGGCGGCATGTGTCTGTAACATCCCGGTCGGATATTACAAATTTAAATAAATAAAATAGAAATAATAATTAAACATCATTTATTATACAACCTTTTTCCCAAAACGCGAGAAAATTAAAACATTTATTTCATCGGAACATGGTCCAAAATCCTTACTATATAAAAATCGAATCAATATATAAAAGTCTATAACATACATGTTTACAAAATTATTGAAAACCATAAACAAACAAAACTTTGATTAAGCTTTTTCCCCGGTCTAGCCCCGCTTCGGCTCTATGCTTCACCAATACCACCTGCAACATCATCTACTCTTGTGTAACGCAATACACGATCATCACCAAACACAAGCAGATTGGGTGAGCTTATAAACAACTAACATATAAGTTAATAAAATCAAGATACACCCAACTATTTTATTCTAGATAATTCTTGGCCAAAACCTTATTACCCCAAGTCTTACATCACAACATCAAAACGAAATTAAGAAAAGCATACTACACTATACAAGGTACATACTCAAGCTAGTCTTAGGGATTCCAATGCTTCCACGAACCTGCTTGCTTGTGGTCTAACTCTACGAACCTCTTTGCTCGTAGTCCAACTCTACGGACCTCCCCAACCGTAGTCCAACACACGTGATCCACCAGCTACGAACCTACTCGCTCACAGCATCTCTCAAGTGTAAGCACAGAACATACGAACCTCCCTGCTCGTATCCCCACACGAGAGTATTAGGATATGAACCTCCCCGCTCATATCATCACGTGTTCATCACCAGTCATGAACCTACCCGCTCATGACAATATCAAGCATATCCCAGACCAGGACCAACACAACCAGCCATGCAAAACGTATCACGAACGCACATTGCCACTGCATCATCGCCTGATGGTTCCACATCACCGGCAGGCACCACAACACACAAGACTTCCCTATTTCCTACTATCGCTTAGTGGTCTACTTTACACCAGTAATGTGATACTACTGATTTTAGGTACTCTAATTCAGTTCCTAGCATTCACCCATTCAATTTTTCAAACATCCAAAAATCAAAATATACATTCATATACTCCAAATTACAACATCACAACAAATATGTATCCTTCAAGTAAAAGAACACATTCCTCTCTTTTATAATTTATATATACTCACATCTTAAATCAATGCCAACATTCAATTTGAACCTAAAAGTAAACCATCACTAACACAAAAAAGCCTTTTAACATCTGATATTTTCGATCTTTGACGTCTGCCCAAACACCGACGTCGTAGCGGGTGATGTCAAAATAACGTCGAAAAAATAGCAGACGTCACTTGACGTCGGTCCATTAAGAGTTCGACGTTATTCAACGTCGGGGCCAATAACAACAGACGTCAATTTTCGCGCTGAAATGAGCCAAAAACCTGAGCAATTTAACGTCTGTCAGAGCCCATCAGACGTTAAATAACGTCGGCCCTGGTATGGTCATACGTTAAATAACGTCTGTCAGGGCACACCAGACGTTAAACTGCTCTATTTTTTTTAAAAAAAATTAACTATTTTAACAACATCCATACACCTGAAATTTTTTACATGGGATGGTCATGTGAAATTTAACATAAAAGGATTTATTCCCATCACTTGATGAGAACAACCATCAATCCAATCTAAACACTAAATCATTTTATTGAGGTTGGCAGAGATAACTAGATGATTAACCATCAATCAAACATATTTAAGCAATATATGACATGAAGTAAAAGGATTGGCATGATGATTGTTGATCAAGTTTTTGCAGTATATAATTGTATTGTTGGTTAAATATTTTTTAACCCCACGTGAACAAGATATACAAAGCATTTTTCATACGCATAAATAATAATTGTCCTATATACTTAGTTTCTTTCCAGGAACAAACATAAAATAGATAAATTCAAGTAATGATATACCACTCATTTTAATAAAATGCAAAACAACTTGAAATTAAAAGTTATTTCTCAAAGGGGAAAAGTACAAGAAAGAAAAATGAAAACTGCAACTGTTATAAAAACTATTTAAAGTGAATTTAATGTATCTCTAGTCAAAGTAATAGTGATATAGTTCCTAGTATGATTAAACTTACTATATTCACAAATACAAAAAAGCCGCAGGGCTTCAATTGTTTTTATCCATCTTTAAATGAGTAAATTACCTGTGATTTAGGGGATGGGAATACATTCCAGAACCTAAGTGTTTCATCTCCAGCTCTGGTTACAATAGTCTGAAACAGTATAACTCATCACAAGCAGAAACACAACATATAGATGATACGACAAAAAAATCATTTTCATAATCAAAGACAGAGTGATAGAAAAAGGAATAGGTTAAAGAACTGAAATACCTGTCAATCTGGAGAAATGGCAAGATAGAGAACTCTGTATGTGTGGCCAGTAAGAGTGGCCAGCAGCATCAAAGGACCAAAAATGGTGGTAAAGCATGTTTGAATAATGTAAAAATAAGAAAAGAGATACATATTATCACAGTAGATGGTGTACCTTTGACATTGTGGGGTATCTCCAAACAATTATCTGGTTCTGGGAGTAACCATGTGTGCTTACTAGTTCGTTGACATTTTTAGGCCACACGAGATTGCAAACCTGCCAAATATAAAGGTTGAACACCATTTTATTTGTATTAAGAAAATGGAAAGCGCAGAGCAGTTATTGTTTAAGAAAATGTATCTCCAAATGTCTTAATATTTGAAGTGGTAAATGCCACAAGTTCTTAAAACAATTTATAGGCCGGAAGAAACTTAAAGAATCATACCTCCCAGCTATGAATGGTAAACTAAAATGACATTTAATTTAGGCATTTTTTACAACTTTACAGTAGTATAATAAACTCTAGACAAGCTATTTTCATTGTAATGTCTCAGTTTCTATACAATGATAGAGCAAATAATGATTTTACCGCCAGAACTGGATTTCTAAGGGTGACAGGAAATGACTGACTCCATGTAAGAGGACAGGCTGAGTTGAGTGTTGATTCCATACAAACAACTGCCAAAAAAAATTATTAGTACTTGTGCATAAGAATAAAGAATAACAGTTCAGAAGAATGCTTAAGTTTGCACTTGCATACTCTGTTGTCATTTCCTCCAGATGCCAACTCATGGTTATCATAAGACCACTTTAGTCCACAAACCTTTAAAGAAACAAAAAGGAAAATCAATATGTTGCTGGATATCATGTACAGTAGAATAGTTAGACAAGATGAAACTGTAAGAAATAAAAACAAGATTGACCTCTGATTTGTGCCCTGACAGTTTACTGACAAAATCGTCTTGTGCACGGATATCTCTTTGATAAATATTCTTATCCCTGCCGCTAGAAGACAAAAGAGATGAACTCCAGGCCAAGGCTCCAACACGTAACCGATGACCCTCAATACACCTTATCTTCTTGCAACGAGAAGCATCCCAAATCTACATGGACAATAATTAGACCCAGGTATTGTTTAATTGGTGGGTGGGAAAAAACATAAAATGAACTAGCAAGTGGGACGAACTAACCTCTTCTAATTGAAAGACGAACTTTGAGAGAGAGTTTAGGGTCTTCGCACACTGCTGGCCAAGGGAATGAAGAGCAAGTGGGACGAATCTCGAAACGCTGCAAATGGGGATGAAAACGCAAAATAATCGGTTCATAATGCGTTAAATCAACCTATAATACAACCCCAACAAGTTTGATGGCGAAAACCTTTCGAAACTCACCTAGAGGGGGCGGAAATGGCGTTACCGACGGGAACTCTCGCGGAAACGATGAATAACACGAGGGTTTATGCGTTTCGCGAGGAGATAAAATAAAACTTAATGTCGGGGGTGTGGCATCCAACGTTAAGTGACGTCGGGGGTGGGAGGGGCCGACGTCAAGGGACATCTGGCGCGTGCTGGTCTGACGTCAAGGGATGTCTGTCGTGCAGGGGGCCGACGTCCCTTTTTTAGTGACGTCGGGGTATTTCTTAACAGACGTTAAGTGATGTCTACCCGCTCCACGTCAGACGTTAAAAAGGTCCTGTTATTTACAAAAATGCCATCGGTCATTTTTAACGTTGGGCTTTTTTTAAGCAGACGTTATTGAGGTGACGTTAAAGGGCTTTTTTGTGTTAGTGCATGCTCCTATGAAATTATGAAATAATAAGAAAGCAAACATATAACTCATACATCACATGTAACACAATAAAATCTATGTAATTATTTCGCATACCCCCGCAATCCCATTACATTTAAAGCATGATTATCATATTCCCATACTTGCCCAAATCCCATCATGATCATGGAACACTCGGTCATAGTGATATCATCAATAGTGGCCTTTCACACACACTTATAACATCATACATTCGAGCTAACATATGTAGATTAATAAATTCAACATGGCTAAGCAAGTGCTACTAAAACATACTCATCAATCGCACACACACACACACACACACACACACATATATATATATATATATATATATATATATACACACACATTCACTAATCAAGGCAATACCAACAATTATCCACACTTAAGCATCCTTTGCCAATCATACTCTTAAAGAATTCAAACTACCAATCATCAGTAACATATATCTCTACCTATAAACTTCGAATTCAAATCTCCACCATTTAAAGTAAAGAATAACATGTTAGGAATTACTTGTCAAAATTTCATCTAAATCGGACGGTTAATGAACCGAGAGATACAGTTTTACGAAAACTACGCAGACTAGAAAAACGTAGTCGCCCAACGACTAGATTTTTACGCCTAGCGACAATACACCAGAGACCTAGTGCCTAACGCTAGGAAACCACCACCCAGCGATCCCTGCTTCACGAGAAACACTAGAAACAACGTTTTTTCATAAGAAAACCCTTTTCACACATCCATGCATCGCCTGGCGGCAATTCATTACTACTAGCGATTCTCATTAGGAACCCATAAATGCACATCAAAAGGTATGTGTCGCCTGGCGGCTTCGAAGGCCTGCCAAGCTGTTTCTGGAAATTTCCAAAAACTCAATCCAATTCCAAAAAACATGAGAATCAAGCAATCATAGAACTACTCGTAACTCTCTTTTTCAATACACAGAGTTGGTGTATGAGTAAAAGTTCTTTTCCTCTCCTTACTTCCACTCTTATACTCACCTCACACCCTACTTTTAAGTGCCTTAATGGCTAAAACGAAAATACCATTAAAATGTGTTTAATGGTTAATCAATGGCCATTCAAGAAGATTTTCCAACCCTTTCCAGCTCTCTAGACGATTAGGGTTTCTACCCTTCACATTCATGCTAAAAAGAATTTTGGCAAAAATGGCATACACAAGACTCGAACCTAAGTCCTCTCACGTGACGAAGTACTCTCAATCACTTGAGTTAGTACTATTCCACATCATAAAAGCCGGTATTAAATGCCATAAAGGCTCCCACTACCTGCATTTATTAAATAATTATTTATTTAATTTTTTAAATTTCTCGGGTCTTACACGTGTCCTTCGCCAGACGGTCTAGAAGCGTGTTTCGCCTAACGGCTCAGGAGTAGCGCCAAGCGAAAATACAGAGGCAAGGATGGTGTTTTTCTTACTTTGGATGTGCGATGTCTATAAGGCTTGGGTTATATCTTGAAGGTAGGCTTGCTGGTATTCCTTGAGTAGTGGCTCAGAACGTATCCCTTGAGTTGTGGCTCGGGATAGGGGTTAAGCACGTGACATTCCTTGAGTTATGACTTAGAATGACATATCTTGAGTTGTGGCTAGGGATGACGGATGAACATGAAAAATTCTTAAGTTATGGCTCGGGTTGGCAAGTGTTGCCGGCGTGAGTGTGCAAGTTGTGGCTCGTACAACGGGTCCATATAGATTGTCCTCCTTGGTATGAGACCAACGAGTTTGGTAGTCTTGGGACGCTAGAATGTTATTCGTATTAGGAACTCCACCCGGCGTTACAGAGTGTGGTCTGCAGCATGGTTTCCCGCACGTGCTCTAATAATTGTGGCTGTTAGGTGTGGCAACAAGACATCTAGAGGTACTCATCAAAAGACGTAGAACACGGGCAACATGGTGGTGGCCATGTGGTATGGAATCAAAGGATAGAAATTCCTTTGTTTTTTTTGTATGGTTTATTTAATGTGTGTCTGTCTGTATGTGTGTGTGTATATATATATATATATATATATATATATATATATATATATATATATATATATATATATATGTATGTAATATTAAGCTCACCCTATCTGCTTGTGTTTGGCGATGATCGTGTATGCGGTACGCAGGAGCAATGATGTTGCAGGTAGATTTGGTGAGGGATAGAGCGGGGCTAGCCTGGGAAATTTTATTCAGAGTTTTAATTCTGCTTTATGAATTTTTTGAATTTTGTAATTAGTAGATTATTGAACTTATTTTAATTTATTATTTTAAATCTGTACTATCCAGACGGGTTGTTACACAAGATGCAAGCTTGTATTCTTTGAATTTGTTGCATTTGTATCTCAAATTGAACCTAAGAATGTGAATGATGCATTAGGTGATAATAATTAGGTTGTTACTATGCAAGATGAGCTTAATCAATTTAAAAGAAATGATGTGCTGTCTCTTGTTCCCAAAACTAATGAAATGAATGTGATTGGTACTAAATGGGTGTTTAGAATTAAAATTGATGAAAATGGTAATATTGTTAGGAATAATGTTAAACTAGTTGCTAAAGGTTATAATCAAGAGGAAGATATTGATTTTGATGAAACATATGCACCTGTAGCTAGGCTAGAAGCTGTGAGATTGTCGTTGGCATATGCTTGCATGTGTAATTTCAAACTTCCTCAAATGGATGTGAAAAGTGCATTCTTGAATGATTTCTTAAATGAAGAAGTGTATATGTATCACAACCCCTTGGCTTTGAAGATCACCTCTATCCTAATCATGTTTTCAAATTGAAAAAGGCCTTGCATGATTTGAAATAAGTACCACAATAGTGGTATGAGAGGCTAAGCAATTTTCTTTTATCAAATAATAACTCCATGTTCATTAGAAAACATGAAAGTGATGTGATACTTGTTCAAGTGTATGTTGATGATATAATCTTTGGATCAAATAATAACTCCATGTGTGAAGAGTTTGTTGCAGTTATGGAGGGAAAATTTGAGATGTCTATGATGGGTGAGCTAACCTACTTCCTAGGGCTGCAAGTGCAGCAACTCAAGCATGGGACATTTTTAAACTTGTCAAAATATTGTTTTGACATACTGAAAAAATTCAAAATGGAGGAATGCAAAGAGGCTACTTCTCCAATTGCTACAAATTGCCTTATGGATGCAGATGAAGTTGGGCAACAAGTTGATTTAACCAAATATAGAAGATTGATTAGTTCTTTGCTATATCTAACAGTTAGTAGGCCAGATATCCAATTTAGTGTAAGGTTGTGTGCAAGGTTTCAATCCAATCCAAAGCAATCGCACTTCAAAGCTACAAAGAAGATTCTTAAGTATTCAGAAGGGATAACTAATGTTGGATTATGGTATCCTAGTGATTCTAACATTGTTCTTAGTGGTTTTTCATATTCTGATTATGCAGGGTGGAAATTGGATAGAAAATCACAAATGGTACAAGCTATCTACTTGGATCAAGCCTAATCTCATGGAATAGCAAGAAGCAAGCATGTGTAGCACTATCTACTACTAAACTGAGTACCTAGCAGATGGACATGCATGTGCTCAAAGCTTATGGTTGAAGCATCAACTCATGGATTATGGTGTAAAGCTAGTGAAGGTACCTTTATATTGTGATAATACAAGTGCAATCAACCTAACTAAGAATCCTGTTTAACATTCTAAAACTAAACACATTGAAATCAAGCATCATTTCATAAGGGGTCATATTAAAAAAGGTGAAATTGAGATCAAGTTTGTGAAAACTGAAAATCAATTGGTAGATTTGTTCACTAAACCACATGCACGTGATAGATTCAACAAGCTTAGAACTGAAGAATGCATGTAGATATCTGTTTGGCCATTTAATTTTATTGGATCATGTGCTTGCTACATTTAAAGTGTTAAATTCTGCATAATTTGTGAACTGCCAGTATTTCAGTATGTTAAATTTGCGAAATCAGCACATAGATTTCACTTAAACTATCAAAATCTGAATAATTTATGTTCTGGCACTATTTCAATATGCTAATCCTTACAAAACAACACATAAATTTTACTTAAACTGTTATAGTATGAATTTCGTGTGAGTTGAAATTTTTAGTCAATTAAATTTGCAAAAATAACACATAAATTTCACTAAAACTTTCACTACACCAAAAATTTGTGACCCAGTACATTTTTAGTGGTTTGACTCTGTATTTTTATGTGTTGATTTCACTTATGTTGATGTGGATTTGCTCGAATTGATTGTAATTTGTTGACCCAATCAAAGTATCCATCACATGACATTATTTGGACTGTAGTGGCAGCAAATAACAACTATTACATTAGCTAAAAACCAACTTTTCATATTGCATTGAGCATAAAGTACTTCAATTGCATGATTTCCAATGTGCATGCATCTAGTGTGAACTATTTTTGAGTGGATAGCATATAAAACGCATGGGAAACACATTATTGAATGCTTTGATACAGATTCCATTACATTTAATTGGTTGTGATTCCCTATACTACATTTAAAAGCAGAATATCTATGCAAATCAATTGAATGATTTTAAAAATCAACATGTTGATTCTATAAATTCATGCATAAGCATGATGCATTGGAATTCATATTTGCTAGTAAGAGTCAGGCCTAGATTCATCATGTCTCGTAAACAGAGAACAACCCCCTCAGATGAAGAAAACTCCACCCCACCTACTCCATCCTCTCCCATTGCCTTGAATCATGGAAGGCTTGAAGCATGGTTCAAAGGACATGAAGATAGGATCCAAACCTTTTCAATTGAGATCAATAGGAAGCAAATGATACTTCCTAAGGTGCTACGTATGTCATGGCTAGGGGTAGAGAACTTTAGGAATCTAGAGCAACATCTCAAGTCTAAAAAATTGAAGACTTTCCTTGAACTTTCGGGCAAGATCTATCCTGACTTGGTGAAGGTCTTCTATGCCAACCTTAAGTTCAACAATGACATCCTCAAATCAAGTGTCAAAGGTGTTGAGGTGGAGATCACTAGGCAAACATGGAAGGATATGGTTAGTCTAAGGCAAAGGGGTGTGCAAGTTCGCAAGGGTGAAACTACTGTAGTAGATGAATTCAATAAAGTCCAATATTTCAACCAATGTGTGCGCAATCAAGATGAGCAAACTCAAAATTTTCATGTGGGAAGGCTTCGTGTGGAGGAAAGGTTGTTAGCCATGGTGGTTACCAAAATTATCATGCTTAGGGGGAACAATCATGCAACCTTGAATGAAGGTGAGTTGGTGGTGATGCATTGCATCCAAAATTGTGTGGTAGTTGATTGGACCGACTCGTCTCGACCTTCGACCTTGGTTGACTCATCTTGATCTTTGACCTTAACCAACTGCTCTCGACTAATGACTCAAGGTGACTCGTTTTAACTTTTAACACGAGCCAAATCAGATCCATCTGTTGATTATGCCAAATCATTTCATCCTTCGGCCCAAGACGACTCATCTAGACCATAGGCTGACTCATCTCAACCTTTGACTTAACCAATTTGTCGCGTCTTTATCAATGTTGCTCGAAGATCAACATATATGATGTGTAGTATTGCATGTATGTGCTTAATTGATTTATACTCATATATTATGTTGTAGCGACAAGTCTAGTTAATGCAAAAGTCAAATGTAAGCGTTAGGCGAGTCTAAGGATTATAAGATTCAAGATGTTAGACGAGTTTAACAGTAAAAATCATCAGGTGAATGCATTAGACGACCCAAGTGATACAATCTTATCCAAGAAAGAGTATAACCATTTCTGAATTTGAATCTTCCAGACGCACAACAAAAATAAACCAGAGAAGAACGTGGAATACTACAAAGATGGAGGACATCACAATCTAGAAGATTGATAAGTCAAGTGAAGATTTGTCATAAAGATGTTAATCTTTGATAAGAACCGAAGGCCTAAGCAAATAACAAAGAGAATCCTCTCTTTAATGAAATAAAATTTAATATATGATTAAAAGTGTCTACATTAGTTTTTGGTACCTCTATATTTAGGCACATATCTTGGAAATTCTACAATAATGTCTGAGACAAAAAAGATAAAAAGATAAATTAATTTATAAAGCAAAGCCCAAAGCCCAAAAATATAGAAACATAACTATTTTCTAACAAAAAGCCCAAAGCCCAAAGCCCAAAAACATAAACTAATTATTCTTCAAATATGCTCAAAGCCGTGATCTTCATATCCTTTGAATGTCCAATTGGTTGTACCATCAAGAGTCTTGAATATATTTGTTCTTCCAATCTCTTGTTCATTGCTCTTGTCACAAGTCCTTTGAATTGTAAAGGTTCATCTTCAAGTTCTTCTTGTATGGAATCCAGTACTCTATCACCAAGTCTCTAGATAACATAAGTCAGTATGTTAGACGACTAAGGTATTAGATGACTAAGGCATTAGACAACCTAACTGTTAGACAACTAAGGTATTAGAAGACTTAAAACAATGTAAGTCAATAGACGACCTAAATGTTAGAAGACCTTTAATACTAAAACATGTATAGTGAACTTTGATGGTCTAAAACATGTTTTTGATATCCGATTATTCATATGAATTAACATATTGATACAAGTGTTTGAAATAGAGATTCAATGGTATGAATTACAACGAATATTACATTTTGGAAAAAGAAAGTTTTTGAATCAAACGTTCAAATGAAATTAATATTAAGAAATATTTGATGAATGAACTGTTTATTGAATGAAAGATATTATCGCTCTAACGATTCAAATACATAATCAAGATGCACAAAGTTTCCTGAACAAGATAATTTGTGAACGTTGAAGAGAGCAAAATTCAAAATCAAGTTTGAGCTCAATCACAAAAGGAAAGAAACAAAGTTTCCTTAATAAGACAATTTGTGAACGTTGAAGAGAGCAAATTTCAAAATGAAGTTTGAGCTTAATCACAAAAGGAAAGAAGTTAACTTAAAGAGCATACATTGTTTCATAATTGAAATCTTGAAAAATGTCGTTGAAGATTTAAATTGAAGAATCAAGTCAAAGAATTGATCAAGTCAATCCATATCAAGAAAATTGTAGTGAAAAGTTGCAAATAAAAGTCTCAACGACTAACTGATATAACATATATACAATGAAAGTTGAGCCATACGAGAAGAATATGAACAAGAGAAAAGAAAAAAGAATCAAGTGTTGTAAATTTGTCATTTCTATAATGTCTTAGAGAAATTAGGTTGAGATATTGATTGTTGTAATATCCTTCACTAAGTGTAGTTGTAATCTGTGAGTTATGTTTTACACTCCATCTAAGATAGTATCATTTTCTTATTGTTATAATTAAGAGCTATTGATCTCAGGTGGAGATTGAAAAAAATAACTGGAAAGGTTGATACTCAATGTAGCCTAAAGAAGATGATACTCGTTACTAATTAGAGTTTGTTGATTAGTGAAATTTCTTTATTATTATCCCAACCTCATTTTTTTCTATGATACCTCAAAATTCATTTCCATGAAAAATATAAAAAGAAATCAACAAATAACCTATTCCTGAACCTCAAATCACCACCCACCATAATATAGCTCCTTCCACACACACTACCATAAAAGTTATCATCCACTACAAGAAAAAAACATTTTAGCCAATGACAAAATTGGTTGCTAATGAGTAAAATCGGCTGCAAACACCCTTAGCCACCAAAATTAAAGGATGGCGAAAATCCTAGTGGCAAAACAGTTACCCACCGATTTTAAAATTGTTCGCTAAACAACCAAAAAAATTGTGGTCGCTAATCGATCACTAAAAATTTGGTCACCTTAGTATTGGAGACAAATCTAGCAACCGAACTTTTAGTCGCTAATTCGGTCACTAATAAGAACGAATTTTAATTTAATAAAATTTTTTTCAATCGCTAATTCGTTCGTAAATATATACATTTTTTAATTAAGTAAAATAGTATTTGTTGCTAAATCGGTGGCTAAATTAGTGGCTAAATCAATGATTAAATCAGTGGCTAATTCAAGCAACTTATATTTAATTTTCTACATGCTTATAAATTCTGCATATTTAATTATACTAAATAACATTAAACTCTAATAAATAGTGTAATAAAAGGTAGTTTAATACATGATATATGATAAAACAAAAATGGAGTTCTTTCTAATTACATATGCAAGTTTTACAACCATCATACAATTAAACCTAATTAATGGTCATGAAGACCAATTAAGCCTTCAGTGTGTGGTTGTTCCATCAATCTACTCTCCCAAGGCTTGGCTCCCATCCAACGCTCCAAAGAAGTCAACCCCAGTTAGGTTTAATCTCATGGCTTTTCAGAGAGGAAACAAAGCCAATAACTTTGTTAATTCAATTTGCTTTGTGGTGGGAACTCCTTTTATTTCATTAAAGGCTATTTATCAAGAAAGATGAAAGACAATATATAGTTTAGGTACAACTTTAACTTGAACCTACTTTTTGACGTCGAATCGAGCAAGGATGTACGCTAGCAACCATCTCTCTTGCAAATTCATCATCACTCATCCATGCAGGTTTATCAACTGCCCATATATAATAAATGAAATAATTTTTAATTTAAATTACATATTCTATTATGTTGTCAGGCTGATTAAGTTTCACACTACAAAAGTAACAAATATTCGGTGGCTAATTACCATAATAAATATATTTTACAAAATAAAATTTCTTTCGGTCGCTAAATCGGTACCTAAAACATTACATATTAAATAGTATTTTTGTGATCGAAAATATTTGGTATTTAATTGTCATATTAAATATATTTTACAAAATAAGTTGTTTTTGGTCGCTAAATCGATGGTTAAACATAATATTTAGAGACTAAAATTTTCGGTCGTTATAGCAATACATATTACTGTACATTGATTTAGTTGCTAAATCGATGGCTAGTGTGCCACTATTATTATTCAGTGGCTATTTCAGTCATATTTTTGTGACTAAATTATTTTGATGACTAATATCGATGGCTACATTGCATTTTTCTTGTAGTGTTCCTTTCCCTATCTCAAATACCTAAACCATAACATCCACACACCTTACTTGTGGCCTCATGACATTGCACATGAACCCTTGTGGTATCACTAAATTCTTATTGCAACAGTTCACGAGGAACCAACACTGGCTACACCTTTATCCTTGCTTAAGAAGGAGAAATAATGAACAAAATATATCTTGATCGAGTATGACCCTATTTATCACTAGTTGATCATGGCAAGCTAATAGCCAAGGTGGAAGATTGAAAAGTATTTGGTATTAATAATCTTTTTACTTGGGAAGCACACCAAGGTTCCATTGTAGTTTACTAAAGAATAAGTAAAAGTTATTGGATCCACGTGAAATTATTGCTCAATTTCCATCAATTATAAATTTGTAATAAAATAGTAAATGCGATTTTTTCTTTGTGATTTAAGTAAAACAAAAATATAATAATTAAAAGGTTTAATTATTCGGATAGTCCCCACTTTGGGGTAGCGTGTCAAATTGATTCCCGCTTTTAAAAAATTGTCAATTGAGTACTCAAATTCGTTTAAGTGCATCAATCAAGTCCATCTCTTTAGTTTTTTAGAAAGGACGTTAAGAGTGTTGTGATGTGGCAATGAATAAGAGGTACGTGTCAAAATTTGTAATTGTACAGTTTGTTTTGACTTGCTCTTTGTTGGTTAATGGGTTCCTTTTGCCCCCACCTTCTTTTCCTCATTTTGGTAATGTGAATGCACTTACAACTTTTTGGAGGAGAACAATGTATATGTGAATGGTTTCTTGCGGAATTTGAGGTTTGCAAAGGTGGGTGGTGTACGATCAACCATGCCTGGAGAAGAAAGCCCTTCCACAAGCCATGCCTAGAGAAGAAAACCCTTCCACACAGAGGCTGAAGGTGTGTCATATTACATAGGATATTGGGTTTCCATGGCTTACATTTATAGATGTTTGTTAGTAGTTGTTGTTACTCTAAATTTTCACTTCCTTAGTAATCCTTTTAAATGTTTTCTTAGGGATGTACCTTAATGTGAAGACGTCCCTTTTGATTGTACAATAATATGTTGTTTGTTTTGCCAATGTATTTATAATAATTATTGGCATAGTTAAGGTCTTCAATTGGTACCATAATGGTTTAATAAATTTGCTTATGGTTTTCAAATGTAGGGCTTTGATTATCTTAGATCAATTTGCTTTTTATATATTTTATTTTTAGAAACGTGAAGGAGTGAAAGAGTAAAGATTGCTTATGAATAATTTATTTTTTACCCCTTATCAGTGTACAAAGACTTGGTACTTTATTTGTTTATCGTATATGCTAATTTCTTTGTGGTATTTTCTGGAAGTGAAAAAAAATGACTTTCCCCTTTCATTATCCTCGTACAAGGATGAGGTTCTTTTGAGGAGTTGGATAGGGATGGTGATGGCCAAGTAACTCTAAAAGATCAAAGCAAGTCAGGGACACCTAAGAAGACTGAAATATTAGAATCACTACAAATGCTTCCTCATGACTATCTCCGACCACATACAAAAGCCCTAATTCAAATTTCCTTTTTCCTCTTTTCAATTTTTGATTTTCATTCGTTAATCTTCATTTTTTAATTAATTTATCACACCAAAACTCCACGTCACAAAATGGTTATGAGCCAGGTGTGCCAAAGTTGCGCATAAACCATGTTCAATATTAATGATTTTAATGACCTCAAAATAATAGGATTTGGTTGATGCACTTAAACAAATTAGAATACCTAATTGACACTTTTTTAAAAATTGAGACTAGTTTGACACACTACTTCCAAAATGGGAACTATCCAAATAATTAAACTTAATTAAAAAGTATCTAACTTTATGGAATTGAAAATATCTCAATCATAATAAGCATTCATGAGAACAAGTAAAACACTTACCATCAAATATTAATGCAACATGATTCTAAAAGTACTATATAACAATTCCTCGTTCCTTATTAACAAAGTCAACGAATATTTATTAAATACCAATTCCTCATATACAATAAATATTCTAGCATTAAGCATAATGTTATAAGCAATCAAATGTCCCTATGAACAATTAAATATTTTTGTTTGTCACAAACTTTTATGGATGCTAATATGTTGAGTAAGTTAATCACAACTAATCATAAGATAAACTTTCCAAATTTATTCTTTAGATGTAAAGGCATGTTCTATATATTTTCCATAATTCAATCTATAAAAACAAAACAAACTAATATACTAAAATCTATTCCTAACAAATCAGTATCATGAAATGATTTTTATCAAAATTAATTCAAAATATCACTTTACACATCTCTCTTTATAATTCCAGATCATGAGTTATAAGTTTATCATATAGATGCATGCATTATAAATAGGTTAAATTACCAACGTAAGTTAGATCATAATAACTCATACTTGTTGAAAAAGAATGCCAACCTAAGTTAAGCTAAACCAAGAGGAGGGGGAATGAATTGGTTCTGTAGACATTTTAAAAATATTGATCCTTTTTTGGTGTGAAATTTATTTCAATAAGAAAAATGAATGCAATTAATTTAGAAATCAAGATTGATAAATATTGACGATCAATGAAATAAGAATGATAAAGGAAAAGAAAGATGATATAAAAATTTATATTGATTCAAATTACCATTGATCCTATATCCAGTCTCAACTATTCAAACTTGAATAACTTATGAAATCTATTATCTTTATATGTTTATATAAGCACTGACCACAAACAAAACATACACAAAAACAACACACAACATAAGATTAACTTCTGAATACAATCAAGAGAATATATCATACCCTTGAAACACGCTAAGAGAAAAGTTAACCAAATCAAATCCTCAACACTCAAAGGATTAAACTAGAACACTCCAACAACTTAGTAAAAAACGATGTCCCCGTAGAATAATTGTTACGTCCTAAATTAATTACTTTTCCTATAGTACAAAAATATTAAATAACTTCACTATTTATCAAGATATTTCACTAGATTAATTTTATTTATAAAGATGATATTTTACATGCAAACCATAATTATACATATTATACTTATATTACAATTATCAGATTTATTTCCTTCCTAATAATTATACAACTTCATTATTATATTTCTCTTGTGGAAGCTAGTCGATTAACATTATATAAAAAGGATTTACATGGGTAGTCGTGGCCGGAATGGTAAATGTAACAGTAATAGGTCCTGTCAAAGGGATAGGAGGCGAGTCGTCTGGAAGAGACAAAATTGACGATCCTTTACCTTTAAAAGTCATTGTATTATTTTGGGCATCTATAGTCCGTTGCATATAAGAGAAAGTTACCTGAATTATAGCATTAAACTTATCATGTAAGGAGATGCTATTATTCAAATATTATTCATATATTCATTTTATTATAGTTAGGAGGAAAAAAACAAAACACAGGGAGAACAAATACCATGAAAATAATATAAATAAAATACAACGTTTTTATATACACACATCTAACTTTTGTTTTATTTGTAATGAATCAAGTATAAATTATTTTTTAATGGTTAGTCAAGATAAATAAGTTTTACCATGGTCAATAAATCAAAAACATCTCATCTAAAATAAAGTTTACTCATTTAGATTCTCAAGACCAAACCTTTGATTACAAATAAAATTTTAACTTGAAAGAATAAAGAATAAAATGAATAACTATGAAATAATACTTTTTAATTTTAAGAATATATAATAGAATAAGTGATAATTATTTATATATTAACTAATGTAATTTATAATATGATAACAACATATACTTATTTTTATATATATATATATATATATATATATATATATATATATATATATATATATATATATATATATATAATATAATGTTATTAAAAATATATGTATATATTATAGTAATTAAAAAGGATATATATATATATATATATATATATATATATATATATATATATATATTTTGTACGTGGTGGATAGGAAAAGACACATCGGACCCGGATCATGGAGTATATCTCAAACCAAAAAGTTGAAGATGCTTCAGCTCAAGAAATGTGGCGCGAACAAGAATCAAAGGGAACCCAATGTCTAAATAAAAAGTGGAGAGGATACCTCAGCGCCACACACACTATAAATGAAGGTCGAAGTATCTACCACCATAAAGGGGATAATAACACTCCATGTAAGTATAACAACAGGTGGTTGGAAGTACATATCCTCGTTGACAAAATTAATAGATAAGAAAAGGATTTAGACTAATAAATGTTAATTAGGAAGGTCCTAAAGCAAGTGGACATCACAAACCCCAGGCCCACGAAGTCAGGCCCATTCAGGTATTATATAAGGCACTACTCACGAGGTGAAAAACACGGTTCATTATTACTGTTATCACTGCTTAGATTATATATCTAACTTGAGCGTCAAAGTGGCTTTGCAGACTTCCCGCCCAGTTCACCCCACACATCTGAAGAGGACACTTTGGCAGTGGGCGACATAGAAGGCTCCTTGTCCGGATTATCCCACACACCTGGAGAGGACACTTCGGTAGTGGGCAACATAGAAGGCTCCCCGCCTAGATCATCCCACACACCTGGAAAGGACACTTCGACAGTGGACAAAATAGAAGGTAGAAGACTGATGGACACGTGTGATCTCAATACTCCTTGGCTTGAATATATTGTATTCTCCTATGTATTAGTATATATTCGAAAGGAACATTTGATGCCCACCGTGGGACCGAGGTGAATTAGTACACATTGTGTCCACAAGGAACATGACAAGTAACGACCCATACATACCAGCAGCCAAGAACAACCAAGCAATCGTAGAGAGCAGTCAGCTAGCAACTGTGTTAGCCATACAACGAGAGTTAGCTAAATTACGAGAAGAGAATGATAGAATTAAACGAAAGCTTGAAAATATAAAGGAAGAGACTGAGGGTGATCAACAACGTCCCAACAAGACTCATGTTACTTCCCTACCTACATATATGGAAACAGTAGAAGAAGGTGCACAAAACACTCTTACCCTTTAGGAAGGCACAACAAATATCGTGGCACCACGGCGGGGCGCACGCAAGCACCCCTTTGTGGATGGCATAATGGAAACACCCTTGCCCCGAGGATGGAAGTCCTTGACCATGGACAGATACGAAGGAACCACCGACGCGGATGAGCATATACATGTGTGTACACTCTACACCTCTGATGATGCAATTTTTTGCAAAGTATTCCCAATATCCCTCAAGGGTGCAACCCTCAGTTGGTTCACTCGTCTTGCCCCATTCTCCATAGATTGTTTCGACACCTTATCATACCAGTTTGGAGCGCAGTTCACTACGTCAAAACCACACGATCTCACCTCCCTAGTACTCATCAACATACGCCAAGAGGAAGGGGAATCCTTAAGAACGTTCGTGGAGCGCTTCGACAAGCTAGCCCTCATCATCGATAACTTGAGTCTAGAGGTAGCCCTGCATCAGATGATTAACGCACTAAGAAGCGGACCTTTTGCCGATAGTCTGTGTAAAAGACCAACAACTAGTATGGTTGAGTTAAGGCAAAGAGCGACAAAATACATGTGAATGGAAGATTTAAAACAATCCAAGATACAACTACAAAACAAAGCATGTCACGAAGATAAAACTTAAAGGTTAAACCAAGGAAGTTCCCATCAAGTGACTTAGTTTGAAGAATGAATAGTGATGCAAGGCAAACAGAAGGAAGGTTTTCCGCGAATTGGCAAGGCCTTTTCCGGATGCTTGCAGATGTTGGAAAAGGAGCATACAAGTTGGAATATCTGTCCAGCGAGCCAGTTCCTAGGACTTGGAACGTGACTCATTTAAATTGTTATTATAGTTTGCAACCAGGGGTACTCTTTCCTACTTCGGTCTTTCTCCCTAAGCAGGGTTTTGACCGAAAAAGTTTTAACGAGGCCCAAAAATCAATAAAAATATTGTC
This sequence comes from Vigna unguiculata, assembly GCF_004118075.2. Lineage (NCBI taxonomy): Eukaryota > Viridiplantae > Streptophyta > Magnoliopsida > Fabales > Fabaceae > Vigna > Vigna unguiculata. The sequence goes on along the minus strand of NC_040286.1, from coordinate 12,007,347 downwards.
ATCACTACATTTTTTATTTTAATATTTCTGTATATGCCTCATCCGTGCAAAAAGTCCCTGTTGATACAACCCATCAACCAAGGTCGACTTAGGGTCTCTTCTAAGACCCCATCTCTCACAAGTCCATGTTGATACAACCTATCAACCAAGGTCGACTCAAGGTCTCTCCTAAGACCCCATCTCTCACAAGTCCCTGTTGATACAACCTATCAACCAAGGTTGACTCAAGATCTCTCCTAAGACCCTATCTCTTACAAGTCTCTTTTCATAAACATGCAATACATATCCCAGTCAAAACAACAGAAATGATTAAGGTCAACATGCATCATCCACTAGTTAAACCTGGTCAGTCATGTACAAAAATATCCCAAAGTTACACACCATCTGGCCAAAAAAGGGCTTACAAAGCCAGTGACAACACAAAAAAGTCAAGCACCACCACCTTCGTGACCTTCCCCAGAGGGAGTAGAGGGAGTATCCTCGGCATGTTTAGGACAAGGGGGAATATCCTCAAGTCGAACGAAAGACTTCTGATACACGTCCTTACCAACATTAAAACGTTGATTATTTGCAGGCACGTTAAACAGAAGAGCAGCCTACCGCAATGCCTTATTGAAACCCAATTCATGTTCTTCAATCATGTTTTCTCGTAACTCCCACAACACCTTATCCAGTTCAACATTGGTAATCTTCAGCTCCTCCACCACACGTTTGGACGCGGCAACCTCTTCGAGGCTCTTCTTCCCCTTTTCCTTGGTCTCCAGACAGTGATTCTTCTAAGACTTCTTGTCATTGAGAGTTGGGCTCAGCTGGTTCCGCAAATTGTTCACCTCAGATACCAAGTTTTATTTTTCAACCCTCAACGATGATACCTCCGTTTCAAGCTCTTCCACATGGCTTGATCTGTCTAACTCATGGCCTATATGCCTCCTAATCACTAACACCCAAGATTGATATTCAGCGAAAGCATTCATCAAGGTCGGCAAGGGAGAGTTAGTAATAATATCAACCTCTTGCTGGGAGATGGTAATACTCATGCCATCATAAATTGGAATCTCGGTCCCCATTAAACGAGTGTAAGCAGCGTCTTTCGATACTCGACTATGCTTAGGAGAGGAATGTCAAGATGAGCTCCCACCTTTCTGGGAAGTCTTCTTCCTCTTTTTTTTTGTAGGGGGTGGAGGTAGAGGAGTACCCACACCTTCACTATTCCTACCAGCGACACTAGAACTAGAGCCCACGAGAGCATCTTCATCCTTCTTGCGAGCATTCACCTTCTCGCGAAGTAGTTGAAAATGACTCTTTTGACCAGCACCCACGCCCTCATGCGAAGCCATCAAAGCTGGCAAAGACAAATGCAAAGTAAGATAAGTTAATATTAGAACATAAAGCAGGAAAAGTTGACACATACCCAACATGTCCCCTCAGGGACGAGGAGAATTCAATATAGCCACAATATGGTTAATAGGAAGCCGTTCAGGAAGGGAATCTAGCAAGTTAAGAGTCCCGTAATCCTCAGTAGAAAACATAGTATGAGGCAACTTGTAACATCCCGTCAGGATATTACGGATTTATAAATAAATAAAAGAAAAAAAATAAAAACAACGCGCATTTAATAATACCTCATTTTCCCAAAGCGCGGGAAAATTTAAATTTTTATTAAACGATCGAATAGAGTTTATAAATCTCCACTACAATACCGAAAACACAATGTTATAAAATTACCCATCAGGGTTTACACTGTTTTCAAAAACAATAAATAACATAAGAATTCCCCAAGTTGACCCTTCTCCGCGACTAAGCAGCACCAGAGCCACCTGCATCACCAACATCTGCTCTCGTGTATCGCGTACACGATCATCACCAAACACACGCAGATAGGGTGAGCTTAGCAGATAAAACATATATATACAATGCTATAACATACATATCAATACGCATACATATCACAACACTTAACTAAACTTCCCACATTACCCTATACTTTTATTCCTGCAATCCGACCCCCAATCAGATTATTCGTGTTCTACATCGTCTAATGATTACCTCAAGGTGACTTGCTGCCATACCTATCGGCCACAACCGATAGAGCACGTGTGGGAAAACATACTATGGATCATACACCGCAACGCCAGGTAGAGTTCCCATATACGAACATAGTCCGTATCATCCCAAGACTACCAAACTCGTCAGCCAACAACTGAGGAGGGCAATCTATCTGGACCCATCCGTACTGGCCAGAACCAGCACAATCACACCGGCAATACTCGCCAACCCGAGCCACAACTCAAGAGTTCCTCGTGTTCATCCGCCATCCCGAGCCACAACTCAAGAGATGCTATTCCGAGCCACAACTCAAGGAATACCACGTGCTTAACCCCTATCCCGAGCCACAACTCAAGGGATACGTTCCGAGCCACAACTCAAGGAACACCAGCAACCCCACCTTTAAAGCACCACTAGACGTCTTGTAGATCACAAATACACATTCAAAGTTAACGCTGCAGCAGTATAAATCGCCTAGCGGGGGACACGTGCCGCCAAGCGCTGCCAGCTTCCAGACCGCCTGGCGGGTGCCACGTACTGCCAGGCGCATAGCGCCTTTAAATAGCTCTCACAACTGCGACCGCCTGGCGGGACTACCTCTACCGCCAGGCGCACCAAGCCCTGAGACCCGTATGTGATCCCGCTAACGCCTGGCGGTCCAGATCCCACCGCGAGGCGCCATGACAGTACAGTACACACTGGTTTTTACTGTTCAAGTTTAACACAGTTTCTTACCACATTTTCTTTGATCATTCCCCGAATTAGTACTTAAATGGTTACTAACAATGGTAAGGTCAAATCCCCCTTCCCTAGCTTATTAACAGAACTCTTTTAGTAATGATATTAACTCTTTCCTTCCCAACCTATTAATACTCTTAGATTCTTTACCACTAAGTTGTTGTTAAACCTCTTCCACTATTTGGACTCTCATTCACCATAATTTATCAGTTGTTAAACCCCCTCCCTCGTATCCAACTTAACCAGTATGCAGAATCTCTATTGCGCCATAGGATAGAAAGACCCCAACTATTCAACATCACCGTCACCTAAGAAGTTTTTCACCCCTGTGGTTCATACACAACTCCATCATCAACCATCCCAACCATCACAATTCCCATCTGCTGGTTCTAGCCCAAAGAAAACAATACCCTTCCTCAGCGCACAACACCTCAACCTGCAGCATCTCTGTCGCTGCGCTGGCGCCTGGCGGCCAGCCCCTGTGCCGCCAGGCGATGCTTACCATCTGGGTATTTTCCAGATTTCTCCCGCACTCAAAACCCCACGATTTCTCCATCTTTGTGAATTCGCGCTACCATGTCATCCAGTTCTAGCACAATCACAACGACTCCATATTTTTAATTACATTGATCCTTATTTCTATATCCAATTCACGATAAATCAGTGCAACGAGCAATCAAAGTTACTACACCTTCAACCCTAAGCTTACACCCACTGTTTCTTTCATTTTAACCATTTATCATATGACCTTACCTACTATTGGTTAACAATATCACTCTGTTCAACTCACCACTGAATTATGCTCCGATTAGATTTAGCCCAGAACTCCAGGAACCCAAGAATTTGGTCAAATTACCCCGCGCCGCCTGGTGGTTCCACCAGTCCCGCCAGGTGCTTCATCAGCAAACCTAGAAAATAGTCACGACGCTTTGAGTCGCCTGGCGGCCGGGAGTGTACCGCCAGGCGGTTCCCCTTCCAGGAACCCAGAACACATGTAATTGTATGAGTCGCCTGGCGGTAGTTCATCACCCACCAGGCGGTTTCTGGAAAATTCCAGAAACGCAGAATTATGAAGGATTTAATAGTGCAATTGCAACCAATCTACCATACAATTACACTTTATTAATCATACGTATAAAATCACGGAGTCCAGCTCCCCTAACCTGATTCTCTCGCTTAAGCTTGACAATTTGTAAGGTTCCCCCCTTGATCACCCACCTTCCTTGCTTCCTCCCTATTCAGCAATGCAATCCCCCCTCAAGTCTCACAACTCTCAGATTTTCGTGCTCTCTCTCTGGTATGCTTCCCAACTTGTCAAACTTTAGCCCTTAACCTAATTTTTCTTTTTAAAGTGTGCCTAAACTAAGTGATTAATTCCCAAAACGAAAATGGCATTGAATAAGCCATAATGTGCCATTCAACTCCCCCCTATAGCCTTTCCAGCCTCCTGCCCACTCACTTAGGTTTCCTTCCCACCTTTCCATATTCACGTCAAAGCCAAAAATGCCAAAAATATAAAGTTTAATGTAAGTTCTCCAAGGCTTGAACCCATGACCATGAAATCACCAAATCAATACCAAACCATTTAACCAATTCATAGTTCATGCTAGAAATCACAATTCAATCATCATAATATGCCAGAACATGTTTTTCATAAATTTAAATAATAAAATAATAACACCAAAAGTTAGCATGCATAGGACTCGAACTCAAGTCATCTCACACAAACCAAGTACTCTCAACCACATGAGCTAGTACTTTTCCACGTCATATCAACCGTAATTTAATGTCATATTTATTTCCCCTCCCGCATTTATTAATTAATTATTTAATTAATTAATTAAATTCCACGGGTCTTACACCACTCATCATAGTGTAGGGGATTACGCGTCCAATAGAAAGGAAATTTAGGAGCGTCATCGTCAAAGAAACAAGGTCGACCAGGAAGATTCACCACCACTATAAAAAAGGTGTTCTTATAACTCTTAAAAGACGAAGAATAAGAGACTACCAAACCTATCCTAGGTTGCCCAAACAGAGATAACCACCCCACAAGCTCCTTGGGCCGAGTACTATAGTAATGCAAAAATACCGGAGGTAAGGGTTTCAAGCCTAAAACCCTGCAAACCAACTTAAAGGCTTGCAAAGTGGCCCAAGCATTAAGGTGAAGTTGGGAAGGCACCACGTTTAAGATGTATAATACCCTGACAGTAAACTCATCGAAAGGCAGCCGAACATGCAGGCTCGTCAGTAACACATAATACATAAAAAAGAATTCATCATAATACCCCCCTTGCCCATCACAAGCGTTATCCTTACGACCAACCCAATCTAGGGACATCGCCTCGTCCAGACTATCCTTATCCAAAATCGTGTATGCCTCGGCAAACTTGTGAATGGATGAGGACGAGTGATACTTTGAAAACTATTCACACACACCTTTATCAACCCACTCGTATCCTGAATGCGAGGGTGAACCTATCACTCCTTCCTCATCAGAAGAGTTGCGCTACTGCTAGTAGAGGGTAAGGCCGAAGACACCCCGACACGATCCAAATGGATCTTGGTAGCTGATCTATCAAACAAAGAGGACAAAGACATACCTGCCTGAATCACAATTTTAACGGCTCAACTTCAAATACGATCACTAGGGGTCCTAGAAGGTTAAGGCTATTTATAGGAGAGGAAATGTCAGAGCCAACCTCACCCCATCCGTTAGATTAAGACTATCCAAGGGTTGTGCAGTGGCAACCGTCACGCTTCCTTATGCAAGGTCACGTCAAAGGGCCCAAGCCCACTAAAACTACCTACAACCCTCCAACTCCCTCGCAGTTATTCGAGTGAGAAGACCTTTAAAAGTTGGAAATTTCCCAACAGTAAGAGTATGGGTATTAATTGGCCTATTAAAAGCAAAACGCATTGAAGCCAAAAACATTAAAAGCACATTTAGAGTCTCGACAATACAGTGTTAACTCTGGGGGACTAGTGTACGTGGTGGATAGGAGAAGACACCTCAGAAGTAGGAGAAGACACCTCGGACCCCGGACCATGGAGTATATCTCAAACAAAAAAGTTGAAGATGCTTCAGCTTAAGAAATGTGGCGCGAACAAGAATCAAAGGGAACCTAATGTCTAAATAAAAAGTGGAGAGGATACCTCGACACCACACACACACTATAAATGAAGGTCGAAGTATCTACCACCATAAAGGGGATAATAACGCTCCAAGTAAGTATAACGACAGGTGGTTGGAAGTACATATCCTCGTTGGCAAAATTAATAAATAAGAAAAGGATTTAGACTAATAAATGTTAATTAGGAAGGTCCTAAAGCAAATAGACATCACAAACCCTAAGCCCACAAAGTCAGGCCCATTCAAGTAGTATATAAGGCACTGCTCATGAGGTAAAAAACACAGTTCATTATTACTGCTATCACTGCTCAGATTATATATCTAACTTGAGCGTCATAGTGGCTTTGCAGGCTCCCCGCCCAGTTCACCCCACACATCTGGAGAGGACACTTCGGCAGTGGGCAACACAGAAGGCTCCTTGTTCAGATCATCCCATACACCTGGAGAGGACACTTCGGCAGTGGACAACACAGAAGGCTCCCCGCCTAGATCATCCCACACACCTAGAAAGGACACTTTGGTCGTGTACAACATAAAAAGTAAAAGACTGATGGACACGTGTGATCTCAATACTCCTTGGCCTGAATATATTGTATTCTCCTGGGTATTAGTATATATCCTGTAGGAATATATATATATATATATATATATATATATATATATATATATATATATATATATATATATATATATATATATATATAATAAGTTTAATTGTTATTTATATAATATAACATATTTATATATACATGGGAATAAAATAAATTAAGAAGATGGAGTTAAGACACCATACACGATAAAATAGCATAAAAATAGTAAGTGAAAAATAAAACATGAGATTAGAAACACCCCCACACAATACTAGTAAAAAAATACACAAAATAATAAAGGTGTCCTCCATTACCCTATTTTCCTTTTCTTCTGCAAGAATTTTGCAGCTTACAGAGAGAAAAGTGACCCACTTCTTTCAATTTCGTTTTTGGTTTATTACTGCACAGGACTGGTATTTATAGATCGGAGTGTGTGATAATTACATTTAATTATCTCATATTTTTATTTTTATTTTTACAATTGCAGCTTAGATTCCTATAGTCAAATCTTCTAACCTTTCTTCAATTTTTATCTTAGCTGATAAGATTGACTCTCACAACTCAAATCTATTTTCTTTTACATCCGTAAGTCATTTGTCTCTCCCAATCTCTTGTTTTTTTAACTTCCTCTTCCGGCGTATCTCCCCTACATACATACATACATATATATATATATATATATATATATATATATATATATATATATATATATATATATATATATATATATAACTTACAGTACATCTTTTCCATAATTAATATTTATTTCATATTATAATAATAATAATTATTATTATTATTGTTGAAGGCTTATTTATAACTATTACAACTAATTTATTAATTATGTTTTTATTATTTTTTCTTTAGTAAAAGATATATATATATATATATATATATATATATATATATATATATATAATATAACTCTTCTGTAATTTTTTTTAAAAAAAGTATTGTATTGTTAAATTTTGGGTATTACAATAATTAAAATAAAAAGAACACAAGATTAAATATCCTCTTTGCTCTAAGTCTTAAATTAAATACAAGGAAAAAAATCAAAGAGATGAGACTAAGAGTACCAAAAAAAGAAGAAGAAAAACTCATCTCAAACCCATCTCCAAGACGAAGCATGCACATATTTTCTACTTATTAACGAAAAAAAAAACAAGAACCATGTAAAACATCATGTGTTAGAGAAAAAGATAAGAAATATTCAATAAGTCTGGAAAATAAATTAATCTTCTATGGTAATTGATTAACCTGAACAAAAATTTAATTATAGGAAACATAGCTCAATAGGATAATTAATTATTGTACCTGTTCGATTCAATAGATAATGTTAAGTAATTAGGCCAAATAAGGCCTAATTAGCCTCATTTCAAAAAATAAAAAACTACAAAATATTCTAAAATATATCTATTGGGGTAAATATTTACATATTAACAGTAATTATGACAAATCTCGGTAGTTGATTTCATACCAAATATTTACAGAATATTTGGTATATCGAGTACGGTGTTACATTATTATTATTATTATTATTATTATTAAGTTCTTATTTTATTGAAATTGGTTAATGTTACATTACTTGTTTTATCACATGGATCCGAGGCCCAAAAGGTCCTATAAATATATCTAGTATTCCCAAGAAATACACACTCTCATATACTCACCTTATCAAAGATTTTAATTCTCTTATCGATTTAAGCGTCAGAGAGTCTTTTACATGTGGATTTCCCTCTTTTAGAACAATAAGGGATTTAATTCAAATCATTAGGAGCATTCAAGTCACCACTTCGATCTTGCCACCTGTACAAAGGTCCACGCTCCGAATCCTGGTAAGAACATTTGGCGCCCACCGTTGGGCTGAGGTAAAACATTTTCTCACCTCCACAATTTATATTATCTCTACCTAAGACCATTAAAATTTGAAATTGTCCCATTCATACTACCATTAACATAAAACGTGCAAGGCAACCATTTTCCACATTTTGTTATTTTGCTTTCACATGTCATGATTGATGTGGTAGAATTTTAAGATTAAATTAGTTACCTTTTTAAATAAATTGCTTTCTTTTATGTAAAAGCACAAATACTATTTTATATGGGATTTTTGATGTTGGATTTGGCCATTGAGGACGGATCGCGACTTGCATCTTTTCCAAACAATGGAAGGGTCACCAAGCTTAATAATACCACCTATGTTGCATCGCACTATGTCCAACAAAATGGATAGTTGCAAGGGTCTCAGGTTACATCAAATTGTGACCAAGGAGGAAATTAAAATCGCTTTCAAGAAACTACTATTTCAATTCCACCCGAACAAACAACCCCTCAAAACTTACAACACGTGTACTAGGATTGCTTTGTGCATGCTTTAAAATTTGAGATATATCAGTTCATCCCTGGGAACTCCTTGCGACTGCCACACCTACTGACAATTCCAAGAGTAGTATCCAATGATGACATGCAAATCTATAACACCACAATCGATGATGTGAGCATTGCAAAATTCATAGCAAAGCACATTGGGTTCGAGAATGCAAAAAAAAAAGCATAAAATTGTGGCTTACACAAACACAAATGGAATGTCATTCGAGAACTATTTTAAAGGCACAAACATGGATGGAAAGTCATTTGAGAACCATCTCAAAGGCACAAACTCGGATGGAAATTCATTTGAGAACTATCTCAAAGTCATAAGCTCAGATGAAAAGTCATTCGAGAACCATCTCAAAGGCATAAACTAGGATGAAAAGTCATTCGAGAACTATCTTAAAGGCATAAGCTTGGATGGAAAGTCCTTCGAGAACCATCTCAAAGGCACACACTCGGATGGAAAGTCATTCAAGAACTATCTCAAAAACACAAACTCATGTGGAATGTCATTGAAGAACTATCTCAAAGGCACAAGCTCGGATGGAAAGTCATTCGAGAGTCATCTCAAAGGCATAAGCTCAAATGGAAAGTCATTTGAGAACTATCTCAAAGGAACAAGCTCAGATGGAAAGTCATTCAAGAACCATCTCAAAGGCACAAGTATGGATGGAAAGTCATTCAAAGGCATAAGCTATTGGTAATGGGGTGGATGTGATTTTGAATCTTAGCTAGTGTGTTATAATCCTTTTCATTTACGTTATCTTTTTGTGTGCTAAAATGTAGAAACCCTAGGGATTATAGCAATCATCAGGGAAACTATAGAGATAGGAGTTGAACAATTATAGTGCAGGAACCACTACGATAATGGACCTTAATTTTGTTTAAAATTTATTAAATAAAATTAATTAGCAACAAGGTATGAATAAAAGTGAGTTAAGGAGAGGAATAAGATAGCATAGAGACAAGCCACCAGGATTGAAAACAAAACATGAGATTGAATTAGAAGGTCAATTGGAGTGGGAAGTAGTGAGAGCCAAAGTGTGGACGTGTTTGGGATCAAGAAAGGACTAAAGGTTTCAACTTGAGCAAGGATTCCAGGTTAGGGGAGTTGCACTAAGTTCTTTAAACTTTAATTATGTATATTGCATAATGTATGGATACTTGTGTGGTTTTGTTTCTGCCAATGCTGTGGAATTCTTTTATGTTTCTGGAATTTTCCAAAAACCATTTGGTAGGCCTTCAAAGCCGCCAAGTGACTCATGATGAAATTACCTAGTTTTTGGGTTTCTCCTAAGGTGTAGTCTATTTTCTATGTTTCGTGGGTTTTTTGGGGATGTTAGGGACTCGTTGGGGTTCCTATACCTATGGTAAATGTGTTGATAGACTAATTGGGTGATATGAATTTGTGTTTACTACAATGGGATGAATTGGTGATTTCATGAGTATGACGATTTGTCTTGATCTGGGAATTTTTGGTAGCATGATTTGGATTGCAATGGGTTGTGTTTTTTCTTTGCAATTGAATGTCAATCAATTATATGTGGAGTTGAACGCGTGAAAGAATGGTGGTAAGGGAAATTGGGAAAGTAGAATGGATTTTGGGAAGTTAGGGTTTGCGCAGGTGCAGTAGCAATCTGGGATTTTCCCATAATGTGTTGCACCGCCTGGTAGCACATAGCTTGTCGCCAGGTGACATCTAGTGATAGCAGTCTTGGTGGTTGATTCTGTGGGGCTCGAGTTAAGGGGTTCTTTGGGGTTTCAAGTGGAATTAGATATGGGAAAATAGGTGAAAATGGAATCATTGGTACCTTGTATATCTTAAGTAATAAACATGATTGGGAAAATGGAGTAACTAGATGTGGAATGCGATAATAATTGAGGAAATTAGTGCATGATGACTGATATTAGTATGGGGTAGCATGAGTCATAATATGTTGTAGTGATTGGTCTAAGTCCTAATCATAAGCCTACTCCTCTTTTTCCTAGATTTGATTGGTAATTAATGAAGTCTTATTTATAGGTGCAAGAACATGTGGCGATGCCAAAGTGTAGTTGGTATGTTGCATTGGATTAATTGGAAATTGCAGCAATGTTTTGGACAATGATGGAATATAGCTATGATTGGGTGATTGTGGTATATTGTTGAGGAGCATAGTTTGTTTTTAGTAAATTATGAGGGATGGCATAGTTAAGTGGGTGAATACATGTGGGAATAAGTATGTTAACAAGGCATAAGAGGTGTGGATTTCAAGACCTGTTCAATGGGATTTATGTAGCTTGGCAATTCTGTAGTGTACTTTTGATGCTTTGAGTATGCTAAAATATGTTATGTTATGCCTAAACCAGTCAAACTCAATGTACTGGTGTAGCGCCTGATAATAAGGTCTAAACCATCAAGCGATAGCTACAAAAAAAAGGGTTCCTAGAGCGCGTAACGCCTGGTGGTGAGGATGATTCTGCCAGGCAATAGTTGTGTAGGTAGTGGCCATTGGAACGCATGGCATTTGGAAGTGAGGATGGTTTCGCCAAGCGATGACTGTAAAGACAAAGATTTCTAAGGCACGTAGCACCTGGCGGCATGTGGTTCCCGCCAAGCGGCCTGCGGCGACTTATCGCCTAGCGATAGCGTATGGGGCAGGGATGATTTTGGGATTGTGAGGCATGGTTTACACGACTTTGAATAATTCCTTTGGGTATGAACTTGTTAGGGTCCCGTTTACGAGTTTTAGCTTGTAATGGGGGTTAAACATATGCGATCTTGGTTGTAGCCTAGTGGTATTAGAATTATAGTGTGAGCATGCGAGTTGTGACTCGTATGGATTGGTTCCACTTTATTGCGCTCTCACGGGTAGTAGTCGGTGGGGTTGGTATTCTCGTGTTGAAAATATGGATCGTGGTTTGTATTGGAGAGTTCCACTTGAGTTACGGATTGCGGTTCGTAATGTGATAATTCTCGCGTGTGTTCTACGGGTAGTGGCTTGTAGAGGTGGAATCATGAGTGGTGGCTTGTGGCAGCAAGTATCATCTGAAGGACATTATCAGAGTGTGTAGAATCTGGATGAACACGGTGGGGGCCGTGAATACTAGTGTCCATGGATGGTAACCCATAGAAAGGGAGACATGTTAGTTTAATAAATTAGGATGTAGGTTTATATTGTGATGCTTATTATGTTTTATTCTTTGAGTTCACCCTATCTGCTTGTGTTTGGCGATGATCGTGTAAGTCATTACACGGTAGCAGATGATTTTTCAGGCGGTGCTAGAGATGTGTAGAGTTGGAGTTGGGCTAGTATGGGGATTATATAGAGAATATTTTACCACTATTTTATGTATTCCAGATACTATGGCTTTTATGATTTGGAAACTTGGAACCATTGCTATTTTAATTTAAATTTTGAACTATGGCACATTTAATAAATTTATATTTCTTGAGTTTTTGGGAAAGACATTTTATTAGTTATTGATTTAATATTACGTGTTATTTTATTTTATTTAAATTAGTAATATCCGACTAGGATGTTACATTTGGCATCTCACATTTAATCATTATGTTTAAGCCACAAAGGGTTTTTTCTATAATAACATAAAGGGTTAGATTTAGAGGCAAATAAATTAGGGTTTTTTCAATATGGAAGATACCTTTTTTTTTTAATATAAGTAAGTTGCGGACTAGGTCAACATAACGAACTTGAATTTGTATACCAAGGGGATTAAGTGAAGTGAACTTGTTTTGACTCATAATTGAAAAGTTCAATTTTCAACTCGACCCAACTCGAACCTATGATAAATGAGAATTGTTTAAGTAACTCCACCCATATGCCATGTTTGTTGTTCAAATTACCTTGTCCTTTAAAATACCTCAAAGATTCATGATCACTATGAATAACAAATTCTTTAGGTAGAAGATAATATTTCCATGTTTGCAATGCTCTAACTAATGCATACAACTTCTCATCATATGTTGGATAGTTAAAGGAATCCCCATTTAGTTTCTCAATAAAATAAACAATTGCATACGTCATTATTAGTTGCAAAGAACAATAATCAATAATAAATTTTAAAAGTGGCACTTACAAGGTTTAAAACAAAAATATAACACCAACCAAGTAGCAAATAATAATTTCATTATCGACAAATAAGAAAACAAGCATAAATTTTATGAGAGAAAAAATATATATTAGAAAAGACATTTGACACTCACTACTAGAAAAATGCAAGTTAGAAATCAAAATTAGCCACCGAAATAATTTGGTCACAAATTGCTACTAAAATAGCCACCACATAGTAATAGTTGTAAATTAGTGACCGAAATAATAACTAGATCAGTGTATAGTAATATTTATTGTTATAGCGACAAAAATAGCAATCGAAAATGTTTAGTCACTAAATATAATATTTTAACCACCACATTAGCAATTGAAATAATATTGTACTAGCCACCGAAAATTTATGATTGCTAAAATATGATTAATGTTGTAGTTAGCAACCGAAAATTTTTATTCACTATATGTAATGTTTAGCCACTAATTTAACGACCAAAATAGATAATATTTTATAAAATATATTTAATACGATAATTAGTTACCTAATATTTCTAGTCGCTAAAATATTATTTAATTAACGACCAAAAATGTTTGGACGTTAGGATATCAAATGTACAATTGATAAAGTAAGAAAATAAGACACAATTCCTAACCAAAAGAGCCAAAACAACGTAGGTCTTACAAATTTAATACTTACATCAACCTCCAAACAACTCTAATTAAAAAATTTAGTTCATTCAAATTAGGTCTTGCGACATTGAAGAAATAATCTTTCCTTTTTTTTCTTGTTGGATTTTTTTACATAAACAGCATCCCAAAGAAAAACCACTTCTTCACTAAATTGACATCCAAGATGAACTCTGTTAATAATCTTATGATGTCAAATGATGAAGATTTTTTTTTAAGATCATTGAGTTTGAAACTAAGGCATAGACATAACTCATACTATAAAACTCATAATTAGGTGACTCCAATTCGAGATGAAAATTCATTTTGGCTTGTATCATTGAAAAATACCTCGTAAATCTCAATTTGTGATTCACCGAAATTTAATGAAGAAATACGAAATTTACAAGACGTTCTTAGTAGTATTATTACTGATGAACCTTAAAATTTGAAACATTGAAAAATAGAAATTATAACATATAAAACTACAATAAATAAAACATAAAAATAATTTCAGGTAGAATCCGAACAACAATTTCTCTTTCAATTGATAATGTCCCTGCAAAAACAATAACAAAATATCAGGGAGCACAAATTACGTCTTACCCAATCATTGATTTCCTGAGATGGATACTCCTCGGTTTCGTTGGATACGTCTTCTTGTAATGTTGCCGGATTGGACGTTTTTGGAGTTACTTACGGAAAATACTTTGACGATCAAGTCAGCAAGAGCTCTCAAAAGTCAAATCACAGATTAGAGAATTAATGAATTGCGTACCTTTAATTATTATGGTCGACTTGTATTTATAGAACATTAATCACAGATTACTTTGCTCATGGGTTGGGCCTCTATTGGGCTTGTATGGGCCTTACCAAGGCCCAATCATCAAGCTTATGACTGGATTCCATAAATTCAAATGTTATTTCCTAAGTTTAGAATAGGCGGCCTTTACCGGTATGTCCCTTTAGCCGTTATGTATGTATTATCTTTTCGTATAGTTAATCAATGATTCCCTATATGTAGGCCTATAAGTTAGCGGTTGGGACCGGGTAGTTAGTCATGTCGATCCTGGCCGCGTAGTATATAGTACATCAGTCCCTAAGCCTTTGACAGGATGCGTCATGCCATAGGTTTCTATGTTGTTTTGCTGTTATTATTTTTGCAAGAAAAAATCCTCTTTTCTTGGTATTCCCTTGGGGTATGGTAGTCCCCCAGTCTTGAGAAGTGGAAACGTCGCTAAGACTTGTCAGAGGTGACATGGCAGATGAATAAACTTAAGATCTCAAGGGTTGCACAAGGAGAAGTTGTATACTTATCAATAATTGTGATGCCTTATTTTTCAAGGGTTTAAGCGGGACAACTTTTTGGGGTTTGGTTTCATCTTATAAATAAGAGCTTGGAAAAGAATTTGTGTACACTGTCTCATTTGCTTGCTTTTGAGAAATCTACATCACTTACGATTGAGTGTTGTCCGATATATTCCCTCTTTGTGCCGTCAACTTTCCTTCATATAAGTTATGTCTAGTGATAGTGAAAGTTTTTATACATCATGGTCGGGTAGTAAGAGTTAATAAGGGTAGTGGTTATTTCTTTGATGAGGGGGGAGTTCAAATGGAGGTTATTCCTAAAACTAGGGAGGATCCTCTTGAGGAGGTAGCCAAAAATAGTTTGCTGACAAAAGCCGGATACAAGTGGGTGGCCGCATACATGAGAACTCAACATTCCCTTTTTAGATGGTCTTGGTTACTTAGTTCATGGTTGAAGTGTATCCCTATTTTTGAAAACGGCATTTCCCTAGATATTGTGTCGTTGGAGCGGGTGAGCGCTGTTGAATGTGTTTGCCATGGCCAAGGAGATGCTGAAGAGGGATTCTTTTATGTATATATGTGTCATTTTTCGTAGTTTCACATGTGAATACCCTTCGACGATTTTACAATAGGGGTCTTACGATTACTGAACATTACGCCTACCTTGTTGCATATGAATAGTTGGAGTTATCTTTAGGCGTTTCGAGTGTTATGCTGGTCATTTTATCTCTAGCCTTCTCCTCAACGTTTCTTAAATTTTTATAATACTCGTCCAAAAAATCCGATTACTAGGTGTCGTTGGTGAGCTGGCCAGGCATAACCATATTGGATGTTTTTTCACAATCTTTTAAACATTTCAAGGATGGTTTCTTCACGATTGTCGTAAAAGAGGTAGGTCGATTGCATTTTTACAACAAAGATGGAGTACCAAGTTCGCATTTAGTTGGACGGACAATCCTTGGCGATATAAGGATATGAAGAAGGGGGAGTTGTCAATGGAGGACAGACAAGTTGTTGAAATTTTGGGGAAATTTAGCAATAAATTGTCCACTAAGAGCTTAATTAGAGTTTATTTATCAGTGCATCCAATTGTTGATTTGGAAGGTGTTATTTTTTTGTTTTTTGCACATTTTTAATGTGAGAGAGGTAACCGTTTATATTTGTGTTATTGGTTTAATGGCCTAGTTGGGGCAAAAGAACCTGAACTTGTTCCGGACACTACGCAAGGAGCAGGCCGAAAAGGCCAGAAACGTGGGAAACATTAAAGTTCCCAACTTGCAAGATCCTTTGATAGAGGTTTGAGTTCACGATGGGTCCAAAAGGAAAGCGTCCATCCCGGTTCAAAAGGGTGTTGGAAAAGACTTGAAGAAGGTTAGGGCCAGAGTCTACATCTGGAACAAAAAAGCCTGAGGTTTGTCTGATAGAATTGCCCAAAACAATTGTGCACCGTGATATTGACATCTACTTGCCAGAATTAGTGATTTTTTCCATGGATAACATGGAACCTAATGCAATGATTAAAACATTGCTTGAATTTAACAGTAAGGCATTAATTTTGGGTCGTAAGGTAAGTACCCTTTTGTAGATGGAATTGAAAGAAGGAGGGAGGGCCAAGGTGGAAAAGCTTCAAAAGGAGCTGAAAACTCAAGCGATTAAGCATGAAGAGGAGAAGGCGACCTGGGAAAAGGAGCGGCAAGAATGGGCATTTGAGAGGAAGTGTCTATGTTCATGGAAAGTCCGAAGTTTAAATTCGGAGAAAAAGATGAATGTTAAGATTAAAGAGCTAGAGGAAGATAACGAAGAGTTTAAGGAGAAATATGTTGGCATTGAGAGTGAGCTTGAAGATTTAAAGAGTCACATCATCCAGGAACACAATAATGGTTTCAATAAGGGTCTGAGGTAAGCAGTCTTCTTTTGCAAAGAGGTGGACGCCACAAATTCAAAGTACGATGTCAACAAAGATGTTGTCGATGGTCGCCTGATGGATGAGGAGGATCTGAGTATGGAGCAAGTCGAGGAGGTGCTGGCTATTGGTAAGGGTCTTGCAGCTGAGGAAGATGTCACTATGCAAGTGTAGATTGATCATGTTGTTAATTAGTTTTAATTTGATCACATTCTGGCTTTTGAGCCCAAGTTTGTAATAATTTTCACACTTGTTTCTTTGTGAACATGATTGCTACCATCCTGAATATATTTGTTATCTTTGTGTATTTGCACGCATATTCTAGATATTACGTACTTTTTACTATTTTTATTGCCATCTGTCTTAGCTAAATTTTTGCGATGATATTTTGCGATGAAATTTTTAAGCAAATTATGATATTATGCTGCTTAGTTAGGGGATCGAGTATGGCGTGTCTTCGTTCCAGACTGTTTACTTTACTGTATGGTAGGAACACAAGTATTTCTTTAGTGAGAAAATGTTTAACTCGGCCCGCTTACTTCAATAAGCAAGAGGGAACTTGATTTTGACAAGAGTGTGTTCAACCTATGTCGCTTACTTTAGTAAGTGGGAGAGAACTTGATTTTGTTGGGAATGTGTTTGACTCAGGCTGCTTACTTTAGTAAGCGTGGCGAAATGTAAGAAATCTTCTTCTTCTTTTTTAACGATGAAATGCTTGACCTGGGCCACTTTAGTAAGGAGGAGGGAACTTTTAAAATGCAAGATAATTTTGTAAAGAACTCTTGTTTTATTGATCATTTTGGGTGCCTCATTAAAACCTCCCCGGCCAAAATCCTCCTTAGAGAAAAAATGTCAAGTGAGGAAAAAGAGTACACCCAGGATTACATATTGTGTGTTTTCTTACATTCTTGGATTCAACTAAAATAAAACTTGAGGTGAGACACGTTCCACGTGTTAGGTATCTCTTCTCTTGATAGTTGCTCAACCTGTACGAGCTTCCACCTACATTCTCGTGTATTCTATACGGACCATCCCAATTAGTCGAAAACTTCCCATCTTTTTTCCTTGCATTACTAGCCATTCTCCATACCAAATATCCCTTCACGAATACTCGTGGCTGAAGCTTGGAATTATATTTTCTTGCAGCTCTCTATTTTGCTTCCATGTTTCTGATTCGCGCCTTTTCTCATAATTATGTTAATAGCTCACGGCTGGTGCATAGACTTTGTTGGTTTGCGCCGTCATGATACATTTTTCTTCTGAAGGAAGGTTCCCAATTTCGACTAGTATCATCACCTCTGTTCCGTATAACAAGCTGAAGGGTGATTTGTTTGTGGTAGACTGCAGAGTACACCTATATGTACACCTCTGTCCCAATTTCGAACAATTCTTCCGACCACTTTCTTTTTGCTCCATCTAATCTTTTGCACAACTCAACCAATATTACCTTGTTATCGGCCTCTGCCTGTCTGTTAGTCTACGGATGTTTCACTGAATTGGTAATATGTTTGATTCCTAAGCTAGTATAGAACTTAGCCAACTCTTTGTCTACGAATTGTCATCCATTATCGGTTATGATTGTGTGCGTCACCCTGTATCGGCATATTATATTCTTCCAGACGAACTGTTGAACCTGTTGTGTCGTGATTGTGGTTATTGGTTGAGCTTCGATCCATTTAT
Source organism: Vigna unguiculata (assembly GCF_004118075.2). Lineage (NCBI taxonomy): Eukaryota > Viridiplantae > Streptophyta > Magnoliopsida > Fabales > Fabaceae > Vigna > Vigna unguiculata. The sequence goes on along the minus strand of NC_040286.1, from coordinate 11,988,861 downwards.
TGAAGTAATCAATCCCTTCAATAAGGAACTTGACTTACCCCTTCCTAAGAGTGAATGGCCCCAAGATGTCCATCTCCCATTTTGTAAACGGCCACGGGGAGAGTATGGAATGTAGTTCCACCTATTTTTGATTAATAAGATTGCCATGTTTTTGGTATGGTATACATTTCTTGACAAAAGCATGGCAATCTACCTCCATGGTTGGCCAAAAGTAGTCATCCCTTAAGATTCTAGTTGTCACGGTTTGTGATCCGGAATGGCAACCACATATCCCCTCATGAATTTCTTTTATCACATATTGTGCCTATTCCTTTGTAATGCATTTGAGCAAAGGCTGACCATATCCGCGCTTGTATAGGTCGTCAGCAATTAACGTGTAGCGTGTTGCTTTTGATAGCCATCCCTTGTTGGCATTACTAGGGGGTTCCCAGTTTTCAGGTAATGTATGTATGGTAACATCTAGTTGTCGGTGTTGCCTAGGTTTAGACATGTGTTCGCCGTTGAAGGTGCCACTAGTGTCTACTGTAATAAGGACTTGTATCTTCCTTTTACTTTGTACTTGCCAACTTAGATAGGGTGTCTACTTGTAACATCCCTAAGGAATATTACTTTTAAAATTAAAATAATTATAATACAATAAATAAACAATTTATTTACTGACAAAACTCATTTATAACAATACTTTCCTAAAAACACGGGAAAATTAAATCGCGAAGTTGAATACATTATAAATGTTAACAATCCAAATTTATTACAAACCATAAAATAACTAAAATAGATAATGTCCAAAACATAAAATAATCAAAAGATTAAAGTCTTCAAATTCCCATTTCATCCCGCTCTCTGAACTCAAGCGTCGCCTGGCTCACCTGTCAAATCATCTACTCCCGGATAATAAATTATTCGATCATCGCCAAACACAAACAGATAGGGTGAGCTATGCAAATATATAAATAAAAAAAATATGTCTCCCATCCCATTAAAAACAAATTTTCATAAGTATTTCATTATTCCAAATTACCCATCCCTGATCTCATAGTCCTTCATGAGTCATATGCATAAAACTAGGTCTCGGGACTTTACTGTGCTCCCACGAAACTAACTCTTTCGTGGCCCAACTCTATGAGCCTAACTCGTTCTTAGTTCTGCCCTACAGGCTCCTCGTCTGTAGAAAATCATCCAAGCCTACCTCGCTCGGACCCTGGCACGTATGCAATCACCATACTATGGACTCCTCGCCCATTAGTAGCCAACGAGAACATAACTGTTCCTTGCCCATCGTGCGCCCGACGCATGCAATCACCATACTAAAGACTCCTCGCCTATTAATAGCCGACGGGAACTAGCCAGTTCCATGTCCATCATGCGTCCCACCACCAAGCATATCCCAAATCCCTATTGGACTTAGTCCATCAAGCCTAAGCACAAAGGTAAGTGAACTTAGTCCTTCAAGTCCACTAATCCACACAACAACCAATTTCACAGCCACCAAAACCGCAAGGCACCGCCTAGACGCCGCTAGGCGAAAACTGGCAGTAAACCGCCTAGCGGTCAACCCCCCACCGCCAGGCGCCGCTAAATAAACAGCAGCTACATAGCTCCGTCACCGCCTGGCGGACACGACCCTGCCGCCAGGCGCCTCCTACAGGCATTGGCCACTGGCACTGATTTAAAGCCCTACCGCCTGGCGGCCCGCCCCGCACGGCCAGGCGCCATACCAGTAGCGCAATGCTACTGGTTTTTGGCATTTCTTACAGGTCTTAATAGACCCTAAACATAAAATATTTCTATCACTCATCCATTATAGCATTTCAAGACAAAAAACCAACCAAAATGTAATATGTACAATTAACTCATGCCCGAGTAAACTATTATCACATCTCAACTTGCCTCACATGATTCACTACAAGGACAAGCCATAAGATATAAATATTATACCCAACACTTACCACAATACAAATTATAGTTTACATTACTCTTCTCCAATTGCATTTACACCTAAGTCATACCGCAAAATGATCCTTAGTACACACACGTTAGAATGTTCACCCAATTCTAAAGAGTAAATTTCTGACCACTAACCAAATCCTCACAGAAATCATCCGCGATTCCCCAAGAACACATCTCACAACAAACATTGCCAAACGCTCTCAACTTTGATGCATCGCCTGGTGATAACCTAAGTGCCGCCAGGCGGTTTATACCAATTTGGTGTTCTGCCACATTTTTCCAGCATTCAACAGTATTCACAAACACCCCCATTTCAGTTCACATTCAGTCTGACATGATTTCACGTACACACAGTATCCAGATTTCATATCCTAATCACGTTAACTTCAATTTCCATATCAACATGACTAATCACAACGATCATCCACATTTTCCAATTCCAATCCCACATGAACCCTAAACCCCCAATTCAAGTAAAAGTTCGTGCAATAGTCCACCAATTACAAATTACAGATAATAATCCATCATATCGATTAACCTCATCATAAGAATCTCTCCCAAGCCTCTCACATCACGAAAATACCAAAAATCAGAAAACCCAGGCGGTGTATAGTAGAAACCCAGAAAAAATGGGTTCTAAAGGCACGAGCCGCTTGGTGGGCCTTCAACGCCGCCAGGCGGTTTCTGGAAATTTCCAGAAACGTGACAAATCTCAACGAGAGTCCAATTTTCATAGTCCATTTAATCCAGAATAGCACGAAAATACATACAAAATATAATACACATCAAATTAACTCCCCTAACCTGGATTAAAGCTTTCCTTGAGTGATTTTGTGCTTCTTCCCTTTGACTCCAAAATGACCTTCCTTGGCTTCTCTCAATTCAGCCCCAAAAATCCACTCACACTCTCAATTTCTCACTAAAATTCGCACTCCTCTGCCTATCCCACGATAACCTCTGTAGAAACCTTTCTCCCCTCTCACAATTAGCTTTTTAATGATGTTTTAATGGTGGTTTAAGGTCCTAAAATGAAAATTGAATTAAGGAGTGGTGTAATTGCCATTCAAGCACACTTAATTAGATTATTTTCCAGCTACCCTTGACTGCTATGTCTGCTAGGGTTTCCTTTAACCCTTCAACTTCAAATCAAGACTAAAAATGGAAAAAATAGAGTTTCATTTGGGTCCTCCAAGGTTTGAACCCACACTCATGCACATACCAAGCTAATGCCAAACCATTCAACCAATTAAGATTTTTATGCTAACCAATATGATTCAATTATTATAACACTCCATAACATGATTAATATATATATATATATATATATATATATATATATATATATATATATATTAAAAATAATACTAAATTAATAACACACAAAAATGACATACATAGGACTCGAACCCAAGTCCTCTCACACAATCAAAGTACTCTCAACCACTTGAGCTAGTACTTTTCTACGTCATAACATTCTGCATTTATTACCTTAAAGGCTCTCTTTACCCGCATTTATTAAATAATTATTTAAATAATTATCTAATTTTTCTCGAGTCTTACATTGCTCGCGTGTTATCTCCTCTTAGTATGTGTTGTATTTTTACTTCATCGAAGTCAGCGTTTATGATGTGGCGGACTAGGTGGTAATATTAGAGGAGTCTCGCGTCCTTAATGTGAAACTCGTCATTGAGATGGCCTACTGTTAATCTGGAATCAGTTTTGCACGTCAATACGTGCACTCTGACTTCTTGTGCTAACAATTATAGGATGGCTTCGTATTTAGCTTGATTATTGGAAGTTTTGAAGGCGAAGTGCAAGAATTTTTTGATGAGTATTTGGTTTAGGCTTTCTAGGACGATGTTGGCACCTGCTCCTTTTTGGTTAGAGAAAGCATCAACATATAAGGTTTATTGTTCCTCTTGTGGCATTTGTTGGAGGTCGTTGATGAAGTCCAGAAGGCATTGGGCATTGATTAGTCTGTGTGGTTCGTAGCGGATGTTGAATTTGGATAACTCCACTGCCCATGCTAACATTCGTCTTGCTAAATCAAGTTTCTAGAAGATTCTTTGGATAGGGTAGTTTGTCTTCACAATGACCTGATGGTTCTGGAAATAGGGTCGAAGTCTTCTTGCCGCATTGACTAATGATAATGCCAATTTTTCAACCATTTAATATCTGGTTTCTGGATCCTACAATGATCTACTAACGAAATATACTGGGTACTGAATACTAGCCGGTTCTTAGACTAGGACAGGGCTGACCGTATTTTCTGTGGTCGTAATGTACACTAGTAGTGGGAGGTTTACATAGGATTGGAGGGGATGCCAAGATTCTTTTTAGATCTTTGAATATATGTTCACACTCTTCACCCGAGGAGAACTTCGCGAAATTTTTAAGGAGATGAATGACGGGTCACATTTTGTCCGCCAACTTGGGTAGGAATCACAATATGGTTGTTAGGCGGCCTATTAAGCATTGTACCTCTTTTACATTCATTGGGTTGTGTATTTCTATTATGGTCTTAGATTTCTTAGGGTTTGCTTCGATTCCATATTGTGTTAGCATGAAGCCAAGGAATTTTTCACTATCAACACCAAATACACAGTTCTCAAAGTTAAGTTTGAGGTTATGCTTTCGTAGTGTCGTAAATACTTCAACTAAATCCTTTGAATTTTGTAGATGGCTTGGATATTTGACAACCATGTCGTCTACATATACTTCAACACACTTGCCCATCAGGTGATTAAACACTTTATCCATTAGCCTCTAATAGGTGATGCCTGCATTTTGAGGTCTAAGGGACCTTGTAGAAGTAGTTGGCATCTTCGGTTATGAAAATATTTTTAATCATATCAGATGGAACCATGGGTATTTGGTTATATCCAGAGTAGGCGTCGAGGAAGCTCAGTACGTAGTTTTCGGCTGCTCCGTCCACTAGTCTATCAATGTTGGGTAAAGGGTATTTGTCCTTTGGGCAAGCTTTATTAAGGTCAGTATAGTCAGTACACATATGCCACTTGCCGTTGGATTTCTTTACTAGGACGACGTTGGTCAGCCAAGTTGTGTAATGGGCCTCAATGATGAATCTGACCTTCAAAAGTTTTACTACTTCTACCTTAGTTGTTAGCTTTCTTTCTTCTCCTAATTTTTTCTTTTTTTGAGAGACGTATCTTGCCTCCCCAAAAATTAATAATTTCTAGACGGTTACTTGGGGGATCAACGCCCAACAAGTCTGCCATAGACCAAGCAAACAAATTCGCGTTACTTTTCAACGTTGTTTTGATCAAGTCTTGGTCGTTATGGCTCAAGCTTGCACCAAGTTTGAGAGTTTTCCCTGTCAATAGCTCCAATGTCTTGGTTTTCTCTACTAGTTCAATGCACAAGTCACACCCTATCCTTGGATCAAGATCTTCACCGATTAAGGTAGGGCCGGCTCCGGGTTGTTGTTCGATATTGTTGGTAATGAGGACCAACTTTTTTTGCCGTAAGCTTGCAATGTAACATTCTCGTGCTGGCCATTGGTCACCGTGGATGGTGATGATGTCACCGGATGCAGACGGGAACTTCATAGCGAGGTGGGCTGTGGAAACTATCGCGCCTAGTGTGTTTAGGAAGGCCTCCCTAGAAGGACGTTGCAGGATGTGTGCGCTTCAACTACTAAGAATCGAACAAGGATGATTTGGTTTGGTGCCCTTCGCGGAACACTACATGCAAATCGACGTATCCACATGTACACACTCTTTCGCGTGAGAATCCATAAATAGGGTCATCATAAGGTACCATAACCTCGACGGGAAGTTGCAATTTTTGGTAGGTTACCTAGTATAAGATGTCTACTAAGCTTCCTTGATCTAGCAATACTTTTTTGATCGCGAAGTTCTCAAGCTCAATGGTGATGACCATGGGGTCATCCTGCTTCTGATCTGCACGCTAGAAATCGGAGTCAGTGAAGGTTATTTGCAATATTCTCCGACATCTGTGTGAGCGAGTGACAGCGTTAACAAACTGGATGCTTCTAAGGTGCCTTTTCCTGGCAGATGAAGTCGATCCTCCTCCTGCAAAACCTCCGGATATGGTGTTTATAGTGTTGAGTAACTGGGGTAAATTTGTGCAGTTCATCTTGGTGTGGGCTTAAGAGTGATTTCTACACTTGTTTTCATGGCATATGAAGTCGATCCTCGTCCTGCAAAACCTCTGGATATGGTGTTTATAGTGTTGAGTAACTGGGGTGGTTCTGGGCAGTTGATGTCGGTGTGGGCTGAAGGGTGATTTCTGCACTTGCTTTCATGGTGGCGATGGTCATTTTGACAGCTATGGGTTGAGTCATGATTTCTAGCTGGTCCGGAGCTGTGTTTCCCTTCCTTTTTGACAAATCGTCTAAGGTGTCCGGCGCGTATCAATTCTTCTATCTTATCTTGTAGCGTCTTATACTCATTCGTAGCGTGACCATTATTGTGATGGTACTTGTAGTATTTGGTCATGTTGGTGTTGGGTGGGTTGAGGGTTTTGCAAGGTAGAGGTATAAGATTCGTTTGCAGGGCTTCGTCAATGATGCGAGATCGCGGGGCATTTTGGGAGGCATATCTCAAAAATTGGGGGGGTCTAGGCTCCCTAGGCCTAGAGTTATCCTTTGTGGGTAGCTTGTCAGTTTTTCGATCTGCGGGATGGAAGTCAGTCCAAAATCTGGTCCGCAAGGTTTTCATTTCTTCCATCCGTATATAATTTGTCGCATGCAGCTTGAGTTCATGCATAGTGGCTGGTGGTCGGAGACAGACGTTATATGCGAATGGTCTAGGCTTTAGTGTGAGAGCCATACACTGAAGGATCATTTCCTGTGTTAGGTTTTTCATTCGAAGGGTCGCCTTTTCGAAACGATCGATGAAAGCTCTTAGCGTCTCGTCTTTTTCTTGCCTAACGATGAGGAGGGATAGAGGGGTGGCTTAGTGAGGGTGGATTTTGGTGAACTGGGTTGTGAAAAGGTGGGATAGAGTGTCGAAGCAGTCGATGGAGTACGGAGGCAGGGACGCGAACCATTCCAAGGTCGGTCCTTCAAGGGTGGTGGGGAAGGCCTTACACATGACAACATCTTCATTCATGTACAAGCCGACGTGGGTGACATATATCTTGACATGCTCATCGAGGTTTGTGTCCCTAGTGTAGTGTTCCAGTGTAAAGGCTTCCCATTGGTTGGGAAGAGGGGTCTTCGTGATGTCGTCAATGCAAGGGTGGCGGTGTTTGTGTAGATGTGCTGGTTTGAGGTGTCGGATAATGGTTGGGAAGGTTGTGGTGTGATGATGTGGAGGGATATGGGTAGTGGGGAGGGTGGGTGTATGGTGGGTGGGAAGGGTGGTTGTGTGGTGGGTCGTGGTGAAGGTGTGAGGGGTAGGGTTGTACTCATTTCTTCCTTAGTTAGCTTACATACAGGAGTCTTGGGGTCCTCCTTTTCTTTGCCCTTCTGGGTGGCATATGCCTCTATCTTCCTTCTAAGCCGCATATTCTCCTGTTTTAGTGCCTCTATCTCATCAGCGTTGTGCTTCTTGAAGTCAGCGAACTCCTGCTGCATTTTGGCCTACCCTTCAAGATGGCAGCTAAGTCCAACTCATTTGTCACAAGCTCCTTAGGCCTTGTTTTGGCTCCTTTGAGACACCAGCTCTGCTACGTGTTGAAACCATCTTCATAGGTTCTTAGATTGTTTTGGTAAGATACTAACTCGTGGTCCCACGGTGGGCACCAATTGTTCTTGTGGAAACAATAACAAAATATCAGGGAACACAAATTATGTCTTACCCAATCCTTGATTTCTTGAGATGGATACTCCTTGGTTTTGTTGGATACGTCTTCTTGTAATGTTGTCGGATTGGACATTTTTGGAGTTACCTATAGAAAAGACTCTGACGATCAAGTCAGCAAGAGCTCTCAAAAGTCAAATCATAGATTAGAGAATTAATGAATTGCGTACCTTTAATTATTGGGGTCCACCTGTATTTATAGAACATTAATCACAGGTTGCCTAGCTCATGGGTTGGCCACTATTAGGCTTGTATAGGCATAACCAAGGCCCAATCATCAGGCTTATGACTGGATTCCGTAAATTCAATTGTTATTTCCTAAGTTTAAAATAGGCGGGCTTTGCCGGTATGTCCCTTTAGCTACTATGTATGTATTGTGTTTTCGTATAGTTAATCAATGATTCCCTCTATGTAGGACTATAAGTTGGCGGCTGAGACCAAATAGTTAGTCATGCCACCAGCCACTCCTGGTCACGTAGTATAGTACAGATAATTAAATATTTTATATATTCAATTCATTCCTCTTTACAATTAAAGTTTATGTAAAAGTAAGAAAATTATAACCCTAACATTAATAGCATTAATATACCTTACTAATCACTAAAAAAACTTTAAACAATGATCAAGTTTCGAGAATAAAAATAATTAGTTACTTCATTGACTAATTTAGATAATTTATAAATTAAAAATTATTGATAACTAAAATAGTTTCTACTATGAATTATTGATGTCTAAATTAGTAACTAAATTTTTTTTTATTATGAATTGAATTCTAAATTAGTCACTACCATTAGTTGCCAATATGATTATCAAAGGAATTAGTTTCTAAATTAGTCTTTAATTAAAAAATTATCTCTAAATTAGTCTTTAAATATATTTTTTTGTAACTAAAACTGATTTTTATTTAAGAATTTTTTGTAAGGAATTATGTGAAACATACATATTTGGTTCAAATTTTGTTATCTAGGGTTTATAACATACACAATGATATAACTTAAGATAATAATTTAAGTACAAAATGGTATAATAACATTGAATTATTTTCTGGATTGTTTGTATAATTGATCTATTTTATTAAATATTTTTATCTTCAAATTATTAATTATATTCATCTAATTGTTTATTTTATATTTCATATATATTATATCATCTTGTTTATTTTAATTTACTTACAAAAATTCATGCCACCCGTAACAAACTGGTTACGTTTTAAAATCGTGAAATATAATTGAATATTTTATTAATAAAGAAACTAAATAAAATGATGATGATAATCATAAGAACAAGAAAAAATAAATAAAACTTAAGTAAAAAGCTTACTTTGTTAGCCTCTTAATGTCTACCGTTCAATTGATGCAAAGGGTCCACAAATTGTGCCGTAGAAGATCTGTATCCAAATTTATCATATACCCAATTAATTTGTGAGGTTGAAGTTCTAGAGGTTCATATAACCAATTAATTTCATAATGCATCAAACCACCGACACTCATCATATGATTTAAAGAAAATAAAAATAAAATAAAATAATATTTGAAATAGTCGATCACAAACAAATATCAACCATTGACTACAATAACATCATTATCAATGACAAGGACACAATATTTAATTTCTTTTTTGAAATAGGCTAAATGAAAAATATTTAAAATAGTATGATAAAATTAAAAAAAAATCATGATAAATAGACTAAATAACTATTGAATTTAACATTTATTGAAATAAAATAGGTTTTTAATTTTAAAATTATTATAAAAAAAATATGTTTTGTCTCTAAATTAGAATATATAATATTTAGTTTTAATATTTTAATATTTTATGGAAGTTAATATGAAATCTTTTTTTAACAAATAATGTATAGAATTTTTTACGTGACAATTTTAATAAAATCTTTATATGTAGTGAAAAGAATGTTTTACTTAACTTTTACAAATATAAAATATTTTATAATTAAAATTAAAATTTTAACATAATTTTTTATAATAATTTAAAAAACATATTTAATCCGTTTTATTACACTGCTTTTCTGTATTTTTAACTTTTTGGAATTTTTAATTAAAATTTCTATTATTATCATTTTTATTTTTTTATTATATCAATTTTGGCTGAAAAAGAAATGGAAATGGGTGACATACTTTTAAAGAAGATGACTTTAGGACTGTGGAGGGAGATCCCTATTCCTTTTTAAGAAAATAAACAAAAAGACAAAAGTTGTCACAGACACTAAGTGTCCCAAAAAAAATCCTTTCCTCGTTGAAACCTGCTATGTTCGGTTCACTACAAAACACAGCATTAATCAGTGAGACAGAATTTATTGTTTTCTATTGTTTTTAAGAAAATAAACTAAATTGTATAAATTTTAAGTTTTTTTATATTTTTTATTTTAATTTTCTTTTTTAGATTTCGATTGTATCTACTCTGTTGCGTAATTTCTTTAATTTACAATCGCAATTTTTTTCTTTTTTTCTCCTTATATTTAAATATTTAACATAAATATTTAATGCGATAGACAACGCATAATATCGCAGTGAATAACTAAAGTGTATAATTTTATAACGAAAAATATTTTAACTATTAAAGAAAAAAGAAAACTTTATTTAGACACTAAAAAAGAGACGCTATAAGAGTGGGTTTGATCCTTTCTAACCCAACACGAAGGGTACGTTCGTTTGGTGAGATGAATTTAGGATAGTGTAAAAATAAATTTGTGTAGATTTGAAGAAATGAATGTGTGTGTATTTTTTTAATAGATTTGGAGAATAAAATGAGTGAATTTGAAAATAAATTTTATGAATATTAGTGAATGATTTAATTAATGTGGTAAATTAAAAAAATATTGTAATAGATAAAACTTAAAATTTACCAAAATACCCTTCGTAATAAAAATTTAATAAAATTATAATTGAATGAATTAAAAATGATAAAATTTAAGAATATTTTAATTATATTTTTATATATTAATTATTATTATTATTATATATAAATTAATAATAATAATTACATATATTATAAGTTTTAACAATATTATAATTATTATTAATTATTGTATACTTTAATTAATTAATAATAATAACCATTTTATATACATTATTAGTTATTATATATTAATATATTAATCATAATATTTTTAATAATATTTTAATTATTTTATTTATAGTTGTAAATATTTTAGGTTAAATTATGCCTTTGGTTTCCCTTTTGGAGTCAAAATCTCAAAATAGTACCCAAATTTTTAAAAGTCTCATATTGGTTCCCTTTTTTGTTAAAACATCTCAAGTTTGTCATTTCTGTTAAGTCAAGGTTGACGTCGTTAGAGGGAGTGCCACGTGACAGAGTGGTGTGGCAGTGACAGTGACACGTGTCAGTATTATGTCAGGTGTCATTTCCTTAGTCTCAATTTGGTCCCTTTATTTTAATTTGTCTCAATTTAGTCCAAATTTTTGTAAAAATTAGCAATTTTGTCCCTCTCCAAATTGAAACAAAAATTAATTTTATATAAATGTTATACAAATATTTTTATTAAATAAATAATTATTTAATAAATGAGGGTAGTGAGAGTCTTATGACATTAAATGCTAACTTTTATGACATGGAAAAGTACTAACTTAAATGGTTGAAATTATAGTGTTGAGAGGACTTGGGTTTGAGTCCTATGTATGCCAATGGTGTGATTATTTTGATTGTATTATTTTATGATATGCTTGAACATGATAAGAAGTCATACATTCCTAAATTTATAGGAGCTATCATGAAACATGAATTGGTTGAATGGTTGTGCATTGACTTGACAATGGAGCGGTTGTGCGTTTGTAGACCTTGTCTAGAGAAAAATCATAAGCTTTATTTTTTATGCCTTAGGAACAAATTAAGGATATGAAATAGAGAACTAAGAGTGATTTGAAGGACGAGAGGGTGGGAGGAAAATTGAGATCAAGGTGAAAGCTATAACATTTTTGGGAGCAAGGAATCCAGTAGGGGAGTTCCACTTTGTGCTTTACATTTTAACTATATGATTGTGTGTGAAACTTGATGATTGGGGTGCAATTTCCTGCTATTTTTTTCTGAAGTTCTTTGCGTTTCTGGAATTTTCCAAAAACCACCAGGTGACTCATACCTCCAGAAACCATTTTTCTGGGTTTCTCTATGCACCGCCTGGCGGCTACATGCTGACCGCCAGGTGACAGGATCTGGCTTGCCCAATTTCTTTTTTTTTTTTGTCAAGTGGTATGGTGATGTGTGGATTGACATTATGTATGTACGCATGTGATTGGCAGGGTGATTTATTATTTGCAATTGTTTAATTATTGAAAATTTCATGAATCTTGGATGAGTGGGAAGTTAGAGTTCACGTTGGGGATTTAGGGATGAATAAAAGTGATTCTCTGTTATGATTATGGTATGTCTTATGAAATTAATTGTGAAGTGAGTAAGTGTGAATACTATATGATGTTTGGATCATTTCAATTATGTCAAAACATATTTTAAAAATGGGTGATTGGGGGGTTTTAGGGTTTGCACAATACAGGAAAAATTTGGGCAGAACCCAGAATTGTATGCACCGCCAGCGGCACATGAACTACCGCCAGGCAACACATCAGGGTACATTATTGGATAATTGGCAGAGGTGTTAAAGAGAAAACATAATTATGTAATTAAATTCAATACGTGTATGATCAAGTGATGATTGGGACCCAAAAAGAGTATGACAGTAATGTTTTGTGACTGTGATGATTATAATGCCTATTGTGTATATCTTCAAATTACGTGCATATTATGATGTTGGTTTAAGTTAATTGTGGTATAATGGTTGGCAAAATAATGAGTGCATTGTTTTTTGCATCCTAATTGAATAAAGGTATGATTTCAAATGTGAATTAATGAATGATTTGAATTGTGATCTAGGAACATAACTATGATTAGATAATAGTAATTGTGTTTTGGATTGTGTGTTATATGATTGAGGTTCATTAGAACATGTCCAATATGCCAAAAGATCAGTAGCACTCACACTACTGGTATGACGTTTGGCGACGCGGTACGAGCCGCCGGGCAACAGGAATAGAAAATAGTGGCAGTGGCCATTAGACTCGTGTGGCGCCTGGCTGCAGGGGAGGCTCTGCCAGGTAGAGTTCGATGTCAGAGGTATTGAGAAGGTGTGTCGCTTGGCGATGCGAGAAGACCGCTAGGTGGTCGAGAACCAAGTTTCGCCTAGCGACGTGAGTGGTGCGCTAGGCGTTTTTGGGGGCAAAGTTGGAACGCGGGGAGGATTTCTACATAGCTTTGGATGAAGGTCATGATGCGATGCTTTGCTGGAGGCCAAATTACGAGTGCAACTTGTATTGGGGTAACACGCGGCCACTCAAGGTTGTAGCCTGTTGGTTTTGGAAGTCGAGTGGAGCGTGCAAAATAGTGGCTCGTACAAATGGGTTCTGGAAGATTGTCCTCTTTAGTGTAACTGCTGAGTTTGCTAGTCTTGGGATAAATACGGACTATAGTTTGTATTGGGGAACTCCACTTGGTGTCGCATGCTTAAGAAGACTAAGCATGTTTAGAAAGGAAGTTCACTAATCCTTCATCCCTTTCATTTGTGTTTGTTATTTTTTGATTCCCTAAGTTGGCTTAGTTGAATCAACTTTAGTTGACTTGTTGACCTTTGACTAGGTTTGACTTGTTGACTATAGTTGACTTGACTTAAGCCAACATGCTAATCTATGTTTATTTGCTTTGTAGGTTAATTAGGAGTAAGAAAGCAATGCTAGGTGGCGCATGGTGATTGGGGAGCATAAATGATATGGAGGAGAGAGTAAAGCAAAGGCATAAAGCATAAAGTAAAAGGCATGAAGCAAGTGTACCTATGTACCTTTGGTCTCCTTTGTTTTTAGCACACTTTGGCCACTTTTTGGAGACATATGAGACACATTCTTTGTCTCCTTTTGTGCTAGAACGAAATTAGCCTTGCACACACCATAGTGGCTCTTTTGTCTCTCATTTTTGTAACCTTATTTGACCTAGTTTCTAGAAGCTAGGGTTAGGTTTTTGTAGAGACATCCTTAGGTATCTTTTATTTGCTTAGAGGCCCCTAAACTCTTCTATATAAAGGGTGCTCCTAGACATGTAAAAGGGTTGAAGATTTTGAAGTAAAAACACTTTTGTGTCTCAACCATTTGTGAGAGTTTCCTCCCTTGGGAGTGAAACTTTTAAGCCTTATCTTGCATAGCAAGTGGCGGCACACATCCACTCATCTTCAAGGTTGCCATGGCTTCTAGCCTAGCCTTGTAGTGGCGTGCTTCTCACATTTTTACCATTTCTTTCCTTTCCATTTTGTGTTTTCTTCTTCCTTTAATTGTTCTTGGTTTTCTATGGTTTATGTGTTTTCCATTTCCTTTTCGTTTTGAATCAATCCATCATCTTCTTCTCTTGAGTTTTGTGAAAGGAACCTTCACATCTAGATAGCTTGCTATCTTAATGTCCAGTGGGGATTTCACTTAGCTTTCTTAATCAACTCACACCATATTCAATAATCTTAAAAAAAAAAGACAAGATAATCCTTCATCATATTAGGTGGTGGCCTGTAGTCAGAGGGGCGAGTAGACACTCGTGGTAGCAAAGATTGATCAGTATACTCATCAAATGGTGTAGAATCAAGAGGCGTCAAACAAAAGGTTTAGAAGTTGAGGATTAAGGATTGAGGTTTTAACACAGTCATAGTTTTGAAATGCTTTATTATTTCATGTTGTAATTTTTATTGTATTTGAGCTCACCCTATCTGTGTGTGTTTAGCGGTGATCATGTAACTTGTTACATGGGAGCAGATGTTGATGCAGGTAAGCATGTGGATGCTTAAAGTCGGAGTGAGGCCAACTATGGGAGTTTTATACTAGTTTTCTTCATGGATTTTAAGGGCTATTTTGTCATCGGTTATTATATATTAAATTACATTTGTAAGCCTTGAACGCATTCGTGGATTTGACTTTTTTGGCACGTATAAATTAAGGTTTCAATTTTCCCGCATTTTAGGAAAAGTACTTTAATAATAAATGTGATTTATTATTATTTTCCTTATTTTAATTTTAAATAAGTAATTTCCGGCTAGGACATTACATTTAGTATCAAAGTCGTGATTTCAATGATTTTTGGGGTTGTGGGGAGTGAGCTTATCGCGTAGTGATTGAGGCTTGTTGTTATTGTATGTTTCCTTTTTGTTATTAGTAGTAACTTAAGTTGTTTAATTCACCAGCTAAAAATGTGGCAAATTCAGCCCATGGCAAATAAGAGAAGGAGAAACAATGCCAGAGCTAACGAGATTGCACAAGCATTCCACATAATGGTTGATGTTATGAAGCCTGTTGTAGTGCAACCAAGAGCCATGGTTCCACCAACTAGACCAGTGACGATGGAAGGTGTCTTGAGGCATAAGCCGTCGAAGTTCAGCGGAAAGCTACTCCTAATGAGGTCAATGCTTGGCTCAAGGAATGTGAGAACATATTCAAGGTGCTAGCTTGCACAAAGGCATAACAGTTGACCTTCGCCACTTTCTTGCTAGTTGGCGATGCTGAGTATTGGTGGATGGGGATGTAGCAGCAGATGCAGACCCGATAAGAGGAGGTGACTTGGACTACTTTCAAGACCAGATTTCTGGAAAAGTATTTTCCAGATTCAGCCAAGAATGCCTTGGAAGATAAGTTCCTCACCCTACAGTAGGGCAACCGATCCGTGTAGGCCTATGTGGACCGTTTTGAGTACCTGGCGAGATTTTAATCGCAAGCTATTAAGCAGGAGTGGCGTTACAGAAAGTTTGAGGGGTGTTTAAAGCACGAGCTACGTAGGTTTCTAGTGTCGTTGCGAATCAAAAAATTTCTAGTTCTGGTGGAGCAGGCCAGAACAGTAGAGGAGCTTGAGACGGGACCCAGTCGGGTTGTTAGGTCGCAAAAGAGTACCTCGGAGACCAAGTAGCAGAAAAGCCATACAACTGACCAACATCTTCATCTCCAAGCCTAAGGTGTTATAATTGCAGAGGCGTTCATCTTTGCAAAAACTGCCCCAAGGCTGTGGGAAGCTCAGGAGGTAGTGTTGTCAATGTGAAGTGTTATAATTGCGAAAAAACCGGGCATTATGCGAGGCAATGTCCTAATAAGAAGCCGGTAGGGGGAACGCAACAACAACAAAAGAATGTTATGACGAAAAGACCTAGAGCCGTTGAAAGACTCTTTGCTCTAACAGGCACCGAGGCAACTCAGTTAGCTAACCTAGTGCAAGATTCTTGTTTTTGTTATGTAACCAGTGTGTGATGGTATTGTTTGATTTAGGAGACCCCCATTCATTCATGTCCAAGGAATGTGTGGGAAGGCTCGGGCTAGTAGTACGAGATCTGGGGTGCGATCTGATTGTCGCAACGCTAGCATCTGGACAAGTATCCACTAACTCTATGTGTGTGGGATGCCCTATTGAAGTGGTAGGTCGCAGAATCAAGGTGAATCTCATTTGTCTGTCTTTGGAAGGATTGGATGTGATCTTGGGAATGGACTAGCTGTCCAGCAACCATATTGTCATTGATTGTGGAAAGCGTCGACTGGTATTCCCTAAGACAAAAGGGCTTGAGTTGATCTCGACTCATAAAGCACTAAAGGAGATGGAAGTCTTTCCATATGAGTATGCACACGTCTTTCCAAATGAAGTCCCTAAACTACTGCCAAGCAAGGATGTGGATTACCATTGATCTCATCCCTGAAGTTGGCCCAATATCAGTGCCACCGTATAGGATGGCACCGGTAGAGTTGACAGAGTTAAAAAAGCAGATTGAAGATCTACTAGAGAAGAAATTTATTCGGCCGAGTGCATCACCATGGGGAGCTCATGTGGTATTAGTAAAGAAAAAGGATGGAAGCTCAAGGCTTTGAGTCAACTATCGTCAGTTGAACAAGCTGACCATTAAAAACAAGTATCCAATGCCAAGAATTGATGACTTGCTGGATCAGCTAAGGGGAGCAGTAGTGTTCTCTAAAATCGACTTGAGGTTTGAATATCATCAGATCTTGGTCAAACCAGAGGACGTTTAGAAGACGATTTTCTGGTCACGGTATTGGCACTATAAGTATGTGGTGATGCCATTTGGAGTGACGAATGCCTTTGCAATCTTCATGGATTATATGAACAGGATATTCTGGCCTTACTTTAATTAGTATTTTGTAGTGTTCATTGACGACATACTAATCTACTCTAAGAGTAGGGAAGAGCACGCAAAGCACTTAAGGGTGGTATTATCAGTACTGAGGGAGCATCAATTGTATGGCAAGTTATCCAAATGTGAATTCTAGTTAGGTGCAATTTTTGGGACATGTGATATCAGCCTAAGGAATTGCGATGGATCCCGCTTATATTGAAACCATGGTAAAGTGGGAGCGGCCACAAATAGTGACAAAAGTCAAAAGCTTTTTGGGTCTGATAGGTTATTATAGACGATTTGTAGAAAGGTTCTTCAAGATGGTTAGTCCGTTGACACAACTCACTAGGAAGGATCAGCCTTTCTCTTGAACAGAGCAGTGTGAGGCACGTTTTGAAGACATGAAGAGAATGTTGACTACTGCTCTAGTGTTAGCCATCCCAGATACAACCAAGACCTTTGAGGTATACTATGATGCTTCATATCAAGGTTTGGGTTGCGTACTAATGGAAGAGAAGCAGCATGTGGCTTATACGTATCAACAGTTAAAGGTGCATGAGAAGAATTACCTAACTCATGACCTTGAGTTAGCTGCGTTGGTGTTTGCCCTTAAAACCTGGAGACACTACTTGTACGACGCGCAGTTCCAAGTCTTCAGTGATCATAAAAGTCTATGTACTTGTTTGATCAGAAGGAACTAAATATGCGACAGAGGCGATGGATGGAGTACCTTAAGGACTACGACTTTGAGCTATTATACCATCCTAGTAAAGCTAACATTGTAGTGGATGCCTTGAGCCGAAAACGAGTACATATTTCCTCTATGATGGTAAAGGAACTAGAGTTGATAGAGAAGCTTCGAGATATGAACCTGGAACTACATATAGGTTTTGACCATATCCGGTATGGCATGTTGAAGGTTACTAATAAGTTTCTTGATGAGATCCGGGTGGAACAAGGGAAGGATCAAGAATTACAACAGACCATTAGATGGCTTGGCACAGAAAAAGGTAAAGACTACAAGATGGGGGCAGATGGTCTCCTTCGTTACAAGAACAAGGTGTGTGTTCCATGGGGACTAAGGTTGAGGAAGAAAATTCTAGAAGAGGGCCACAAGAGTCGTCTTAGCATACGTCCGAGTATGACTAAGATGTATAAGGATCTGAAAGACTCTTTCTAGTGGACTGGCATGAAAACAGATGTGGCAAACTTTGTAGCATCTTGCCTAGTATGTCAAAAGGTGAAGATACGACACAAGAGCTCAGGAGGCAAGCTGGAACCGTTAGAAATCCCTCAGTGGAAGTGGTAAAACATAGTGATGGACTTCGTGACTTACCTATCGAAGTCTACAAAGGGTTATGATCCGATATGACTGATTGTAGATCGATTGACAAAGTGTGCTCATTTCTTGTCGATCAATCAGAAATTGTCAATGGATAGATTGGCAAAGCTATATGTTAAAGAAATGGTCAGATTACATGGGGTACCAACGAGCATAGTGTTAGACAGGGATCCGAGGTTTACATCGAGATTCTGGCAGTCGTTGCAGGCGACATTAGAAACGCAGTTAAGAATGAGTTCAGCACATCATCCTCAGACTAACTGACAATCAGAAAGGATTATCCAGTCCTTGGAGGACTTATTGAGAGCTTGTGTACTGGATCACCTGGACAGTTGGAGTGAGATGCTTCCTTTGGTGAAGTTTACTTACAACAACAGTTATCACTCTAGCATCGAAATGGCACCTTATGAAGCATTGTATGGGAGAAGATGTAGGACTCTATTGTGCTCGAATCAGGATGGTGAATTTGTGGTGTTTAGTCCTGAGTTTTTACAAATGACCACTGACAAAGTGAAATTGATTCAGGAGCGGATGCGAGCTACACAGAGCAAACAATAATCATAGGCCGATAAGAGGAGGCGACCATTGGAGTTTGAAGTTGGAGACCATGTCTTTCTCAAGGTTACTCCAACCACTAATGTTGGGAGGGTTCTCTAGCCGAGGAAGCTGACTCCAAGATTCATTGAGTTGTATCAGATTACTCAGAGGACTGGCCCAGTGGCCTATGAGATTGCATTACCACCACATTTGGCGAACTTGCACAATGTCTTCCGCGTGTCACAGTTGAGGAAGTACATTGCAAGTTCCTCTAATGTGTTGGAAGCAAACGATATCCAGGTTCGAGAGGATCTGATGGTAGATGCTGGACCAATGAGGATCTTGGACTCGTAGGTTAAACAGTTGAGGGGAAAGGAAATCAAGACAATGAAGGTCCTTTGGGATGAAGCGACTTAGGAGATGACTTGGGAGATGGAGGACTTGATGAGGTAGTCATATCCGCATCTATTCCCTAGTAAGCTTTAATTTTTTAGAACGAAAATTTTATAACGTGGGGGGAATGTAAGACCCGAGAAATTTAAATAATTAAATAAATAACTATTTTATAAATGCGGGTAGTGGGAGACTTATGACATTAAATGCTAACTTTCATGATGTGGAAAAGTACTAGCTTAAATGATTGAGAATACTTGGTTGTGTTGAGAGGACCTGGGTTCAAGTCTTATGTATGCTAATGGTGTAATTATTTTGATTGTATTATTTTATGATATGCTTGAGCATGATAAGAAGTCATACATTCCTAGATTTATAGGAGTTGTCACAAAACATGAGTTCATTGAATGGTTATGCATTGACTTGACAATGCGGTGGTTGTGTGTTCGAATCTTGGCTAGAGCAAAATCATAAGCTTTATTTTTTTATGCCTTGGGAACGAATTAAGGAGATGAAGAGTTGGAGATAGGTTCCACGAATCTAGACACAGACAAAGAGGTTAATGTGAATTGAAATGCTATTAAGGATCAATTAAGGAATTGATTGAAAGTTAATTACATTTTAATAAATTAAAATTCATTTAGGGTGGGAGGACAATTGAGATCAAGGTGAAAGCTACAACATTTTTGGGAGCAAGGAATCCAGGTTAGGGGAGTTTCATTTTGTGCTTTACATTTTAACTTTATGATTGCATGTGAAACTTGATGATTGGGTGAAATTTCCTGCTATTTTTCATCTGATGTTCTTCGCGTTTCTGGAATTTTCTAGAAACCGCTAGGCGACGTTGAAGGCCCGTCAAGCGACTCATACCTCCAGAAACCATTTTTCTAGGTTTCTCTATGCACCGCCTAGCGGCTACGTGTTGACTGCCAGGCGACAGGAACTGGCTACCCAGTTTCTTCTGTTTTTTTTGTGTCAAGTGGTGTGGTGATATGGGGATTGAGATTATATATGTACGCATGTGATTGGCGGGGTGATTTATTATTTGCAATTGTTTAATTGTTGAAAATTTCATGAATCTTGCATGAGTGGGAAGTTAGGGTTCATGTTGGGGATTTGGGGATGAATAAAAGTGGTTCTCTGTTATGATTATGATGTGTCTTATGAAATTAATCGTGAAGTGGGTAAGCATGAATACTATATGGTGTTTGGACATTTCAATTATGTTAAAACACTTGTTGAAAATGGGTGATTGGGTGGTTTTAGGGTTCGCGCAGTACTTGAAAAATTTGGGCAGAACCCAGAATTGTATGCACCGCTTGGCGGCGCATGAATTGCTACTAGGCAACACATCAAGTGTAGAATAGCACCTGATTTTTGTTCGAGTTGTGAATTAGGTGGATGGGCAAGGGAGTTATGTGTAAATTATTGGATAATTGGCGGAGGTGTCAGAGAGAAAACATAATTATGTAATTAAATTCAATACGTGAATGATCAAGTGGTGATTAGGACCCAAAAAGAGTATGAGAGTAATATTCTGTGATTGTGATGATTATAATGCCTGTTGTGTATATCTTCACATTACGTGCATATTATGATGTTGGTTTAGTTAATTGTGGTATAATGTAAGACCCGTGGAATTTAATTAATTAATTAATAAATGTGGGTAGTGGGAGCCTTTATGGCATTTAATTTTGACTTGTATGATGTGAAAAAGTATTAGCTGAAGTGGTTAAGAGTACTTGATTGTCTGAGAGGTCTTGGGTTCAAGTCATATACCTTTGTGAGACCAAACAAAACTAAAGCCATTTTTTTATCAAAGAAGAAGCCAAGAACCTTCAAGTTTAGCAAGGAAATCCAGGTTAGGGGAGCTGGACTACGCTTATTTTACGTGTTTTGATTAAATGCATGATGTATGTATTGGCCTGGCGGGCTACTCGTAGTCGCGAGGCGATGCATCCCAGTGTTAGTGCTTTTTTGGGTTCCTTTGAGGAACCGCTTGGCGGTGAAGCCCTGTACTGCCAGGCGACGTAAGCCAGCAACCCAGTTTCTGGGTTTCTGATGAATTGCCTAGCGATGATGAACACCCGCTAGGCGACACGAACCATTTTGGTTCGATTTTGGTATTTTCTGGGTTTTGGGATGATTCTGATCGGGGGAAATGGAATTCGTGTATGTATTGATTGATGAGGATCAAGAATCGTCGTAATTACGTGGTAATTGGATATTAACTGGGAAAAATTGAATGGTTATGGTTTTAGGGTTGAACAATTGGGGTTTTGATGTCGCGAGAATCATTAGCGATTGAAATGCTTTGGAAAAATGTTAATGGATGTGTGTAGACTGTGAACTATTATAATTATAAGTGAGTTTGCACGAGAATTAATGGAGATCTGGAAGGAAGGGAAAACTAAGAAAGGTTGGAGTTTCGTAGGTGCAGGAATTATGGGAAATTGCCCAGAAATCTAATGCACCGCATGGCGGCACGGGGCTTGTCGCTAGGCGCCAGCGCAGGGACAGTGACTTTGCGTGGCTACGAGGTGTGGTTCTTGTTCTGGGTGTTGTGGTGTACAATGGTGGTTGGAATAATTAATCTGGGTCATGCAAAGTATAGTTTTAAGAGTGAAGAATGTTTGGGGGTTTGCTTATGTAAGGAAATTTGTGTAAATATTACTAAAGTGTAATTAGGGATGTATTAGAAATTGGATGGCTAGAGTAATAGGAAGCATAATCTAGTGGGAAATTAGTTTGATGATGCAGAGAAAGAATGGTAGCGGATTGGTGAGATAAGTAGTAGGAATTCATGAACATATGCATGTAAGAGTTCAATGGATAAACTTAGACTTGTTAACTATAGAATAGGACAAGGCATTGAGACAAATGGGACCATTTAAGAAGTGAATCAATATTGTTACAATTCATTGTTATGGGGATTTCATATCAGTGGTATAAAGCTTGACAATTCATTTAAAATTAAGGACTTTAGGAATAATAATATGATTGAAGCAATAACTCTTGACATAGGATTATGATGGGCACAAAGCATTGTGGGCACTATTATGGAGTTATGATATGACTAATTGGACTTGGTTGAGTGACTAAATGAGTAAGGATGTGAATAGATGGTGCCTGAACCCAAACCAGCACTAGTACTACGTAAGTACTGGTGTGCCGCCTGACAACAGTATGAGAGCTGCCAGACGATAGCAATGTTCCAGTAGGTAACAAGGAAGTGTGGCGCCTGACGATGAAGGCAGTCCCGCCAGGCGATACCTGCAGAGATAGTGGTGCAGAGGCGCTTGGCGCTTGGCAATACGCGTCCCCCGCTAGGCGGTCTTGAAGCGGACAACGCCTGGCACCTCGTAAGCAATGCCATGCAATTTTGCTGCAGCATGACTTAGGTTTGTTGGAATTATTTGCGTGATCTACAAGGCTTCTAGGATACCTTAAAGTTTGGCTTGCTGGTGTTCCTTGAGTTGTGGCTCAGAACATATCCCTTGAGTTGTGGCTCGAGATAGGGGTTAAGCACGTGGTATTCCTTGAGTTGTGGCTCAGAATAGCATCACTTGAGCTGTGGCTCAGGATGGCGGATGAACACGAGGAACTCTTGAGTTGTGGCTCAGGTTGGCGAGTGTTGTTGATGTGAGTGTGCTAGTTGTGGCCAGTACGGATGGGTCCAAATAGATTGTCCTCCTCAGTAATTAGCTGACAAGTTTGGTAGTCTTGGGACATTACGAACTATGTTCGTATTGGGAACTCCACCTGGCGTTACTATGTGTGATCCGTAGAATGGTTTTTCGTATGTGCTCTATCGGTTGTCGCTGATAGGTATGGCAGTAAGACATCTTGAGGTACTCACTAGAAGACGTAGAACACGGTTAACATGGTGGTGACCATGTATTATTGAATAAGAGGATGAAATTCCTTTGTTGTGTTGTATGTATAGGTATATTCTCTCTCTCTCTCTGTATATATATATATATATATATATATATATATATATATATATATATATATATATATATGTTTATTATTAGCTCACCCTATCTGCTTGTGTGTGGCGATGATCGTATACGCGGTATACGTGAGCAGATGATATTGCAGGTGGATCTGGTAAGGCTTAGAGCTGGAGCGAGGCTAGACTGGGATTCAGAATTTTATTTAGAGTTTTATTATGTTTTGGAACAATTGTAATATTTTACATTACTGGACTTGAATTTTATTATGGATATCTTATGTTGAGTTATAATAGAGATTTTGAGAATATTTATTACTATTATAAAGTTTTAAATTTCTCGTGTTTTTGGGGAATGATGTTTTAATAAATGAAACTGGCGTAAATTTCTTTACTTATTATTTAAATCCATAATATTCGGTCGGGATGTTACATATGACGCCTGGTGATGTGATACGAGCTGCCAGGCGATAGGAATACAAAATAGTGGCAGTGACCATTAGACTCGCGTGGCGCCTGGCGGTAGGGGAGGCTCTGCCAGGCAGAGTTTGCTGTCAGAGGCATTGAGAAGGCGTGTCGCCTGGCGAAGCGAGAAGACCGTCAGGCGGTCTAGAACCAAGTTTCGCCTAGCAACGTGAGTGGTGCGCCAGGCATTTTTTGGGGTAAAGTTGGAACGTGAGGAGGATTTCTACACAGCTTTGGATGGAGTTCATGATGCGATGCTTTGCTGGGGCCCCAATTACGAGTGCAACTTATATTGGGTAACACGCGGCCACTCGAAGTTGTAGCCTATTTTGGAAGTCTAGTAAAGTATGCGAGATAGTGTTGAATGCATTTTGTCATAAGTTATTATGTATTAAATTACATTGGTGGATTTGATTTTTTTTGGCGTATATAAATTAAGGTTTCAATTTTTAGCATTTTAAAGAAAATACTTTAATTATAAATGTGATTTATTATTATTTTTCTTATTTTAATTTTAAATAAGTAATTTCCAACTAGGACGTTACAATTATTTTATATATATATATATATATATATATATATATATATATATATATATATATATATATAATTAATAATTATTTTTAAATATATATTATTTATTATTATAATTTATTATATATATATATATATATATAATTGTAATAATAAATAATATATAATAATATATATTTAATAATTAATGTAATAATAATTACTATTAATGTATTATATGATAATAAAATGTAAGAGAAAAGTGTAAAATTTGATATATAATTGTAAATCATCATATTAGTGGTGAGATTGAAACCTGATGTATTTTCTCAAATTTATTTGCGCTTTTCTTTGCTTATCTTCTCATAACAACATTTTATATTTTAATTTGTTTTTTTCAAATCAGTTTAAATAGTAGTATCTATTGAAAGGAACACTACATAAAGGTGTGTTTCTTTGTGTGGATATATTTAAAAGAAAATGTGAATATGGATTTGAGTGGCTGGATATGTGTGTTTTTTTAGTGGATTTAGAGGCTAAAGTTAGTGGATTTGAAGAAAAGTTTTGATGAAAGTTAGTGAGAGATTTGATTGATGTGATAGATAAAATAAATTGGAAAAATATATAGAATTAGAAAGTTACCAAAATACCCTTGATGGAAAAAGAGAATGATTTTGTAATTTGATATTATAAAAATAATTACAAATAATTAATATGAATTAAAAAATATATTGAACTTATATGAAATTTTAAAATAAAAATATTTAAATTTTTATGAATGTGAAAAAATTTATACAATTAAATTAAAACAATATATACAAAAAAGTTAAAAAAATCGACACACGACACCGGTTACATACCGGTGTCACTATTCCAATTGCACTGGCACCGATTACGTAACTAGTGCCACACACACACATCACTGCACCGGTTATGTAATCGGTGCACATCCTTTCAGTCAACCAGCCATCTTCCTCCCCTCACTCACAGTCCATGTGTCTTCCTGTACTCACACACCCACACCACACACCAACACTGGTGCATTCACTCACATCGGTGCAAAATGCAATTAAAGAACACCACCACACCAGTGATTAACTTCACCCACACACCACTACTGATCTTCCGACGTAATAACACCAGCACTCACCACTTGGGAAAGGAGCAACCGGTTCACGTGCTTGGTAAAAATAACAGGGTTACTTTGGTAATGTTACACATAATACACTCAAATCAGCTCATATATGGGTGGATGGAATAACGCTACATCCCGCAAATCGACTCTTGCAAATCATTGCAGATCCGTTGAAAAGAACACACGCAAAGCCACAAATTTGTCCATGCCAATACACATAAATAGTGTCATTAGCTCAAAAGAACACTACCTAAAGAAATTATATAATTTAAAGATGGTTAAACCAATTCCAATATGACCTTAAGTTACATTACCATTTAAAAAAATATAAATATCGGGAAATACATAAATAAACTTATAATATTGTCAAATAAATAAAAACAAAATTAAAATTTTAACTTAAAAAATATTAAGAGTGCATATAATATGGGTTAGACCCACTCTACTGCAACTAGGGATGTCAACGGAGCGGGTAGGGTACGGGTAGTAGCTCCCCCGTACCCTACTCGCTGGATAAATATTTGCTATGTACCTATACCCATATCTGTCGAGTATCCGTTATGCGGGTACCCGTATAAGTTTTTAATATCCACGGGTACCCGCGGGTATTTACAAAAAAATAAAAATAAATATTTAACAATATATTTTAATCGTAAATTCAAATAAAATACAATGCATAACATTCATAAATTTTAAACAAAGTCCAAATAATCCATTTTAATAGTGTTGAATGACAATTTACAAAGAAATGTTTTTTTAAAACTAATTGATACAAAAATAACTCATTCAAAATTAATATGTTAATATTTTAATTTAAATTAGAGTATAGCGGGTACGGGTATCCATATGTACGGATACTATGATACTCGTATTCACCCCGTTAACATGTAAGTATTAAAAATACTCATACCCATTACACGCGAGTATCTATTTACAATATTTATTTTCTATCCGTTACGAGTTTTATCTGCGGATACCCGCGGTACAAATTTTTTTGACATCCCTAATTGTAACAATTTAAAAAATAAAAATAACTAAATTAATTTACACGACCATGACTCTCACAAATTTTCCAAGATATATTATGTATAAGTTAAATTTTATTATTATATATTCATTTAAAAATTATTAAGAGGAGGTTAATAACACTTTGAGTAAAATTTTATATTAAATATTAATTTAAAAATTGTTAATAATTTTAGCGACGCAAGAACCGATACTTGCATTTTATAAAAAAAAATAAAATTGAAGTTAAGGAAAGTGTAAAGTTATCCCTACTTTCTTTGTCTTTCTTCCTTTTACATTCAATTTTCGAGCTCAAGCTTCCATCTTTTCATTCTCCGTTTTGGGAAATTGCTTTCCTCAGGCTTTCATTTTTGCGAACTCGCTTTTCTTATGGTGTGTTTGGAAGAGGTAATTTAAGACGGTGATTCATTTATTTGGAGAATTTGAAATTTTTTGCAATAAAATGCTTTGTTTGGATGAAAAAATTAAAAAAACATTTAAAATGCATGCATTTTTTTTGAAATATTTCAATGAACTAAATTAGAAGAAATTCAAATACCCTAAAAAAATGTGGAATTTGAAATTCTTCTCACTCAACCTCACATTCTGGACTCAACCCCAAACGGACCTGACAAACCCGACAACCATGACAAGTTGGACTGGCCAAACAATCCAGACAGATCGACCGACCTGACGACACAAACAAGTCGAGCAAGCCCGACAACCCAGACGGGTCGAGTGGGCCCGATGAGTCAGATGAGCCCGACGAGTTAGATTGGCCCGACGACCCAGATGGCTTAGGTGGGCCCAACGACCTAAACAGGTCAGATGGGCCCGACGACCCAGACGGGTCAGGCGAGCCCGATGACCAAGACGAGTCAGGCGGGCCCAACGACCTAGATAGATGGGGTGACTTGATGACACATATGGGTCGGGCAGACTTGACAACTCAAACAGGTCGGTCAAGTTCGACAACCCACACCGCCTAGGTAGGCCTGACGACCAAGATATGTCGAGCTAGCCCAATAGCCTAGACAAACTTCATTAGCCCTACGATATAAAAGGGTCGGGCGGGCCTGTCGACCCAAACAAGACTAACGACCCAGATGAGCAGGGTGTGCTCGAAGACAGAGACGGGCTGAACCGACTTGGCAACCAACACGGGTCAGCAGGTCTGATGGCCCAACTAGGACAGGCAAGCCCGACGACCCACACGGGTTTGGCGGATCAGACAACCTAGAGGTGTCGGGCGGGCCTGACGACCCAGACATGTCGAGCAGGCCTAGTGACCTGACCGACTCGTTGACCCGACAAGCTTGACCGATTCGTTTCCAAATTTATCATGTACTCAAAACATAATTAAGCCTAAAATAAATGTAAGGTATTTTAATTTGTTTATCCAAACAAGTTATTTAGAAAATGAAGGGAACTTAATTGTAAGCAATTCAAATACAATGCATTTCAATTTTTCAGTATTGTTGAAATGCTTTATCCAAACACAAGGTTAGGCTTTCATTTTGCAAACTCACCTTCGTTCTATCTATCCTCTTTGCCAATTGTTATCTCTGAGGTTGAAATGCACAAATAAGGTAAGCATTTCTACTTTAATTCGTAGTGATTGTGTTCGATAGTGGTTGAAAAATCTTTTATACATCGAAGGTTTGTGCATTTCGGTTGGAGTTCATAATTGTGGATGCTAAGAATGAATGGTCTGGTGTTGATGGTAAAGGGTTATTCATGGAGATGAATGACTTGTGCACACATTATAAGGCGAGTTTTTTTTAAACGACTAGATTGTGCAATTCATAATGCGGTCATTGACGACTTTAATATTTTTTAGAAAGTAGTCAACAAAATAGAAAAGATAAAGTTAACCGTAAGTTGTCTATCAACGATCACGAAATTAATTTTTAACAAATTAGTTATTATAAAAATTATACAAAAGAGTTAGTCAAGATATAAGAGGATTAAGATAAATAAAATAATAATTGAAAGAAATAAATAAAATTGAAAAGATAAAAAGAGATAAAAACAATACTAAAGAAAATATGTTGATTCCACTATTTTTTAAAAATAGGATTTATCATTGTTTTTCTAAAGATTATTGTTACTGATTTCTTGTCTAAGATTTCAAATTAATGAATATAACTTCCCAATTAATTTGTTGGCGTCCTCACCCTTATCTAAAGTAACTTATTAATCAAAAGTAAGAACTTTATATATTAATCATAGTAGATTTAACCAAAGTAATTTCTCAATTAAATATTAAATATTATTATGCCTAATCATGTCTATTCTTTTACCTCTTATATCTAATAAAAAACTAATTAACCAAAGTAACTTCTTAATTAATTCTAATCAAAGTTTTTTCCTTTAATCAAAGTAATTTCTCAATTATTAGCAAAAGCTCATTCAATCATATGAAAGTTTCTAAATTTAGCCAAAGTAACTTCTCAATTAAAATTTAAAAACCCTTGGACTCATATGATTGTTAGGTTATGTAGATTTAACAATGCGTTAACTTGCTACAATGTAAAAATCATTACTTTTACTAGATTAAGAACTAAAAGACGTACATGAAAATAAATCACAAAAGGAATCAAAAGAACAAACAAATTTATTCATCTAACCTCAGAATCCAATTAAAAAATTAGAGTGTAACTAACCCTTGAAGCATAGTCCTTTATAGAATGCAATTGCATTTCAACCCTCTTTTTAACCAGACTTTGACCAAAGTTTCACTAGTTGACCAAAGCATAGTTTCAGCCCTCTCTCTTTCTAAAAGAAATGACATTTGAAGAAAAGATGGTGTAGTTCATGAAGACACAAAATAAACGCATATGCCAACAAGATAGGCAAATGAAATTTATTTTATAGCACATCTAGTTGAAGAATGTTATGTAAGGCTGTTTTGATCTTCCGGACAATGGAGATAATGTAGTAGATGATTCTTGTGATGGTAGACCACATCAAAATTAGTTATGTTAAATTGTATAACAACTTTAAAACTTGCATATTTATTAGAAAAATTTTCATTTTGGTTTTATGTCGGATCATGTAATATGAATTTTTATACTACTTTTTAGTACATTATATATTACAACTGATTGTTATTTAGTATAATTAAATTTGTAGCATTTATAACTAGGTTAGAAAATTGTTTACAAACAAGTCAAAATATCATTTATAAAAAGGTAAAATCAAGCACATAAAATTGGCTATTTAGAACCAAATTATATTGGTCTCTAAATATTTATAGTTTTTGTTACTAATTTAGCCACTGATTTGGTCATTGATTTAGTCACCGATTTAGCCACCGATTTGACATTTGTTTGATCATTGAATTAACTACCGATTTAGCCACCAATAACTATTTTAATTAAATTAAAATTTGTACTTTTTAGCCATCGAATTAGCAACCAAAAATCCTTTTATTAAATTAAAATTTGTCCCAATTAGCAATTGAATTAGAGACGAAAAATTTGGTGACTAAATTGGTCTCTAATATTTGAAGGTAGACAAAATTTTAGTGACCGATTAACAACTAAAATATTGGTGAGAGTTTAAATTGATTTTGAAATCAATGGCTAATGATTTTGCAATTAGGATTGTTGCCACCATTAAATTTCGATGGCTAATTTGGTGGTAAAGAGTATTCGCAATCGCTTTTAGTATTTTAATCACTCATTTCGTCGATGACTAAAATATTTTTTTCTTGTAGCGATCATATAAAATTATTAAATTTTAATATTCGTAACAATAAAAATAATAATAATGATGATGATAAAATAATGATAAATTTTTATTTATAATAATAACAATACTTACAATATTAAGAAATGATGAAAGGCCAATGATTCATATCTCATCTTTCAAAATTAAAAGAAAAAGTTACACCATCAACTAAAAAGAAAAATAGTACTAATAGATTATACTTTATCAATAGATACATTTGATTAAAGAAATAATAATTATCTTATTATATCCTTACTCAATTTATTACAAAATTATATTTAAGGTCTCATATTACTTAAAAATTATATGACTATAAATTTAAAACATGATTACATGTATAACACAGTATTTACTTACCGTTTTAAAATAGTGCATCGTGCACTGTGTGCACTTTGTTCTTATTTCAAAATGTTTCTTCGTTCTTCAAGAAACACTTAGCCTCACTAAAAATCAAATTCATCAAAAAATCAAATTCATCATAACTTTATTTTTAATACTAATTATTGTATTAAATATTTATTAATAGACTAAAAATTATATCTGTTAGTCAAGATACAACTCCGAAAGACTAGATCTAAATTATTTTTAGTTTGATGCTTGGATTTAGTTAATTAAATTTATTTGTTATACTTTTGAAGAATTTATTTTTATCACTTTTTGTGAAATTTTTATTTTTTTAGAGTTTATTTTTGTGATAATTAGCTTACTTTTATAATTTTTGTGTGTGTTTTACTTTTTATTTTCTTTTGTAATGATCGTATTTTAAGTACAAAAATAAAGATAGGAGTTGAGAGTGATAATAGTATTGGACGAGAATGATCCTTAAAAGAGTAGTATAGAAATATGTTATATGGTATATTTTAACCTTTTTAAAATATTGTATTAATCTATTGTTTTTTATTTTGAAGGATTTAGAAGTTATGTTGATCATATTTTGATATACTCTATCTATTTAATAAGTTAATATTGAACATAGACAAATAATATTGCCTGTAACATTTCCTCTCTAATTAAGGATTCATCTATTCGACAAGAGTTTACATACAATCTACGATATTTACTTGTCCACATGTGTTGTCCTAACCAAAATCATTCCAAAAATAAATTTTAACACCTTTCCCAATTATTAAAAAAGCTTTTATGTAATCTCTACGATATTTGGACAGTATCATCTGTTGGGCCTTGATCAACACACACGAGCCCACTACCCCACTATTTGCTAACTCTCTCTCTCTTACACAAAAAGATAAAAATATCTTTTCTTTGCAGATTGTCTCGAAGCTTCCCGTACTCACCAAACTTCCTTTGCCACACAACCGCTTCTTCACAAACGCGTCAGCTACATTTTTCTTGCTTTCTCTTTTACTGTAAGACACGTTTTGCTCACAAGTTACTCATTCACAGCTTTGCTCCTTGCAGGACACGCACATGCTCTATGCCATAGAGTATGAAAGAGGAAGAAAGTTATTCAAGAGAGATTAGAGAGAAGAAAGGTATTTTATTGAACTTTCATGAATGTAGTTTCTCTAACAACTTTTACATAAAGAAACTATAGTATTTATAGATGTTTTGAGCTACTCCTATTTCTGCTCCTAAGACAAATATGAATAATCGTTTGCATTTATTACTTACAACTAATTCGGTTTTTCATTAACCAAGTCAACATCCCCCCTTAATCCAAAAACCCTAGACTATAGTCATCCCAAGATCCTTCCTCAACTTGTCGAACCTTGCTTATGTTAGTGGCTTGATGAAAATGTCTGTTGTTTGCTCTTCTATGTGATAATAAGTTAGTGTCAGCTTCCCTTTTCTCACTTGATCACGAAGAAAATGGAACTTCGTGTCAATGTTTTTGCTCCTTCCATGTAGTGTAGGGTTCTTCAATAGGTTGATTGCAGATTTGTTATCTATATTGAGCTGAACTGGTTTCATGTATTCCAACTTCAGCTCCTTCAAAACTTCTTCCAACCATACACTCTGACAAGTTGTTTCTGAGGCAGCTATGTACTCTGCTTCGCATGATGACAAGGCCACAACATTTTTCTTCTTTGAGCACCAAGAGATTGGTTCACTCAAATATCTGAATAAGTACCAATAGGTACTTCTTCTCTCAACTCTATCTCTACACCAGTCTGAGTTCGAAAATGCCTCAAGCACTGCTTCATTCTAGTCAGCAACCTTTTGGAAGAAAATTTCCAAATTTGTAGTGCCTTTTAGATACCTTAGGATGTGTTTAGCAACTTCCAGGTGGGGTGTTCTGAGGTCATGCATGAATCTGTTGATCAGACCTACTCCATAGCTCAAATTTGGCCTTCTATTACACAAAAATTTGAGTTAACCTACTATCTACTTGTATAAAGTTCCACCTACCACTTTAGCCTCCTTTTCTTTAGTCAGTTTTACTCCAAGCAACACTAGAATTATAACCTCATTGCACTCTTCCATCTTGAATATCTTCAGAATCTCCTATGTGTATTTCTTCTGGTGCAAAAACACTCCACTATGAGTGTGTACAAATTCCAGCCCAAGAAAATAATTTAGTGTTCCTAAATCTGTCATCTCAAACTCAGCCTTCAATTTGTCTTTAAATTCTCCAACCTCTGCATCTTCGTTTCCTATAATGATTAAGTCGTCAACATACAAGCACAAAATGAGTGTATTTGTATGACTTGTGTTTTTCACATACACACCAAATTCAACTGTGCATTTCATAAATCCTAGCTTTGCTATAACTACATCAATCAACTTGTTCCAGGCTTCAGGGGCTTGTTTGAGCCTATACAAGGCCTTTCTTATTCTGTACATAAGGTGCTTTCTCCCTTCCTTCTCAAAACTAGGTAGTTGTACAATGTACACCTCCTCTTCTAGTGGGCCATTAAGGAAGGCTGACTTCACATCCATTTGAACCATCTTTCAGCCTTTAGAACTTGCTACTGTTGTAACTAGCCTCACGGTCCACATCCTAGCTACAGGGGCAAATACCTCGGTGTAATCAATTCCTTCCTATTGTAGGAAGCCCTTTGCTACCAATATGGCCTTATACTTGGCGACACTCCCATAAGGTTTCAGTTTTAGCTTGAAAACCCACTTCACATCAATAGGTAGTTCATCTTGTGGCAGTTTAACTAATTCCCATGTTCTATTTTTCTCAATTTCCTCCAACTCCTCTTTCATAGCATCCTTCCATTCTCTCACCTTTAAAGTTTCCTTCCAGGTTATGGGTTTTGTGTCAGCCATCAAAGCTTGTTGAACTAAATCACGGGTTCATGTAATTATACCATCTCCATAAACTGCATGTCCAGTAAGCCTAGTGGAAGGAAACCTCATCCTCTGAGTCCTTCTGTTGTCTGAAACAGTAGCTAAAAGCTCAGTTTTATCATCAAGAACACATGAAGTATGTGTTACCGTATTCTCCTTCTCTTTCCAACTCCAGTTGGTTGTCTCATCTACTACCACATCCCTACTAATCACCATTGTTTGCCTTTCTGGGTCATACAACTTGTGCACTTGTTGGATGGTACCCAATCAAGATCATGGGCTCACTCTTGTCATCTAGTTTCCTCCTTTTGTCATATGGAATTTGTCTATGACATATTGACCCAAAAATCTTTAAGTGTTGCACATGTGGCTTGACACTAGACCAAGCCTCTTCTAGTGTCACAAACTTTAGTCTTTTGGTTGGGCACCTGTTAAGAATGTAGGCAGCAGTAGTTACCGCCTCTCCCCAATAGCCATGTAGCAAGCCTTTTCCTTTCAACATACACCTTGGCATATCAACCAACATCTTGTTTCTCCTCTCAGCCAACCCTTTGTGTTGTGGTATATAGGGAGCAGTCACCTCATGCACTATTCCCATCTCTTCACAAAACTCGTTGAACTCTCTAGACGTGTATTCACCACCTCCATCAGCCTTCAAAATATTTAACCTGCTGTCAGCCTGTCTTTCAACACGGGCACAAAATTTTTCAAAGACAGAAAACACCTCTCCTTTCTCCTTTATCAAGTACACACATATTCCTCGAAAACTCGTCTACAAATGTGAGGAAGTATTTATTTCCTCCTAGTGATGGGGTGTCTAGGGGACCACACACATCAAAATGCACCACTTCCAATACTTGTTTGGCTCTTTTTGGGTGCAGAGTTTGTAAATGCCTTCCTGGGTTGTTTGCCAATCACACACCCTTCACAAACTTTGGCTGGTAGCTAGATCTATGGTAGCCCTTCCACCATCTGCTTGCTACTGAGTTGGTTCAGACTTTTAAAATTCAGGTGACCATATTTGTAGTGCCACAACAAACTCTCATCCTCCACATTAGTAGTTGTTAGGCACGGTATTTCAGTAGTTTCTAGATTCACCTTAAATGTCCTGTTCTTGGATTGTGGTGCCCTAATCATGAGCGTCTACTGTGAGTCATAAATATCAATCAATTTTTTGCTTCATGTTCATGGTGTAGCCCTTCTCCAAAAGTTGTCCAAGGCTAAGTAAATTATTCTTCATGCTTGGGACGTATATAACATCATTCATGTATGCCACCTTATCATTCTTCCTTGTGATCATCACCTTTCCAATTCCTTTTGCCACAATGGAGCTATTATCTACAAATTTAACATTATTTCTCATACATTGGTTAAAATCAATAAACGATTTCCTGTTTCCAGTTATGTGATTGGAGCACCCTGCATCCAAGTATCAAGACATGTTATCCTCCTCATTGCCTATTGTCGCCATCAGTAGTACTTGGTCTAAATCAAACTTATTTCCTTCTTCTTGTGCCATATTTTCTTCTTCTCCTTTTTGCCCTTTCTTTGATGTATGCTCATGCCAACACTCATAAGAATAATGCCCATATTTTTCACAATTATAGCACTGAACTCTTCTTTTATCATATGGTCCCCTGCAACCTTTTCCTCTTCCTCTATTCTGGTATATGCCTCTACAATCAGACCCATTATTCTGCCTCTAGATCTGCCTCTGCCTCCATAACTCAACTTGGCTTGTAGAGCCTGTTCAGTCACCTTCTCACCATTCTTCCTTTCATTCACGCTTTGTTCATGTGCTTCAAGAGAGTTCTGCAGTTCTTTTATTGTCATAACATCAAGATCTCTTTACTCTTCTATGGCCACCACAACGTGGTCAAACCGTGGGGTTAAAGTTGTCAAAACTTTCTCTACAATTCTGTAGTCTTCTATGTTCTCATCACACGCTCTCAAGGCATTGGTGATCACCTGCAATCTGTCAAAATACTCTACCACGGTATCCTTTTTTGTCATAGAGACAAGTTCATATTGCCTTCTAAGGGATTGTAGTTTCACCTTCTTCATTTTCTCAGAATTTCCATACCCATTTTGTAAGATCTCCCAAACCTATTTTGCTATAACAACTTTTGAGATTTTTTTGAAAGATAGGGGTTGCAACTAGGGATGGCAATTAAGGCCTGGCCCGCGGGCCCGGCCCGCAGGCCCACATAAAAAATGCGGGGCGGGCCAGGATAGTGAGCCCGCAGGCCCGCGCGGGCTCGGCCCACATAGGCCCGCGGGCCGGCCCGCAAGCCCGCATAAAAATTAAAAAAAAAAAAAACTTGCACTTGTGTATATTAATTACTTCTTTTATGGACTCTTGCATTAACATTTCAAATTCTTGTATAACTGGAAAAGACAAGTATTATGTAATTCTTAATGTGCTAAAATTTAAAGAATACATTGTGTATGTCATAGTATGAATATGATGAAAATGTTTTGAATTATCAATTTATCATCTAATTCTCCAAAGTCTTTACTTAATTTTGTGAACTTCTTAAAGTTTCCTAATTTTTAAACATTGAAAGTTTTATCATAAAAAAAATAAATAAATAAAAAAATTAAAAAAAAAAAAAAAAAACGGGCCGGCCCGCAGGCCCGCGGGCCAACCTTTATGCGGGGCGGGCCAGAGTATGCTGCCCGCATAAAATGTGCGGGGCGGGGCGGGCCGGCCCGCGGTGTGCGGGCCTTATGCGGGGCGGGCCTAAACGGGGCGGGCCGGCCCGCATTGCCACCCCTAGTTGTAACACATTGACGCAACAATACATGAGCCTTGCAGTCCAGCTTCTTCATCTCCTTGTATGTTTTCTTGGCTCCTTCATCAGCATTCTTGGGTGGTTCTTTGAAACCCAGTTTCACAATCTCATCAATTTATTGAAATCCAAGAATAGCCTCCATCTTCACACACCAATCATCATAGCCCTTTCCATCAAATATGGGTAAGCTTCCGGGGATCAAACCTCCACTAGCCATGAGTAGAACACACAACAATATTCCCAAGATTCCCTTTCTTGAACCTTGCTCTGATACCACTCTATTGGGCCTTGATCAACACACACAAGCCCACTACCCCACTGTTTGCTAACTCTCTCTCTCTCTCTCTCTTACACAAAAAGATAAAAATATCTTTTCTCTATAAATTGTCTCGAAGCTTCCCACACTCACCAAACTTCCTCTGCCACACAATTGCTGCTTCACAAACGCATCAACTATATTTTTCTTGCTTTCTCTTTTACTATAAGCCATGTTTTGCTCATAGGTTACTCATTCACAGCTTTGCTCCTTGCAAGACACACACTTGCTCTATGCCACAGAGAATGAAAGAGGAAGAAAGCTATTCAAGAAAGATTAGAAAGAAGAAATGTATTTTATTGAACTTTCATGAATGTAGTTCTCTAACAACTTTTACAGAAAGAAACTATAGTATTTATAAATGTTTTGTGCTACTCTTATTTTTGTTCCCAAGACAAAAATGAATAACTATTTACATTTATTTCTTACAACTTATTCGATATTTGATTAACCAAGTCAACATCATCTTCACTTTTGCTATAAACAAGCTTCATTAATGAAAAATATTTGTAACCCCAAAGGTTTACCATACCTCTCTATCTACACTTTTTGTAACTTGAATAATGGAATTCAGTTAGAAAGAATCTCACTGACAAACTTAGACCTCAAAACGACCAAACAATTTATTAAAACTAAAAGTGAAAAGTAAATGAGGAAACATGTCTAAGTGACTATGTAAACGATGAAACTCATAAAACCCTAACCTTATACCTAATTTTAAAGAGTTGAGAAGTATTTTATTTAGAGGGTTTTTACTCACAGTACATGCATTATTTTCTTCATCAAATGCATTTCTTATGATAGTATTATTTTCTTTTTCTCTAGCTTATAATTGTGGTTTTCTTTTTCTACCAAAAGTGTACAAAGAACACATCACATGAGCATCATGAAATGTTTGGCTTCTCTTTCTAGGAAATTCAGTAAGTTCAAATTCAGTGTACGTTGTAGTCAACCATCACGAGTAGAATTTAGAGTTACGTAGAATACTTATAAATATTTACCCAAAAAAAAAGTGAGTATTGCATTGGGTGCACGTGTGAGAAGATTTGGTGCAAGTAGAAAGTAAAATGAGTTGCCACCTATCCAATAGGTTTCAATAATGGATTCACACTATATTTACACGTTAAAAATCATGATATTGATCAACGAAATCTCGTAGGAGTAATCACTATGAGAATTTCATGAACTAGATTAATTTATTTTAAATAGTGCATCTATATTATACATCATATAAATTTGTTTAATTAAGTTTTAAGAATATCGTAAATTTAAATATTTTTATTAAAAAATTTACTCTATTAAATATTTAAAATATTTTGTATTTCTTTTTAGTGTTTTATGTTTGATTTTACTATTAATATGATGAGATATGGTTATCATTTTTGTCTTTTTATTTTTAAGGCACTAGTAATTCAATTTTTTCATTTTATTTTTAATTTTTTTAATTTTTCAGTTAACTCGGTTTAAAAAAAAATAAAAAATAAAAAATTGAAGAAGATTGAAAAGGAAAATATGGAATTGATCGAAAAATTAAAGACACAATAACGATAGCATCTCATGAACAATAAAATTAAAGAAAAAAGTATTTAGACAAAAATAAACA
This sequence comes from Vigna unguiculata, assembly GCF_004118075.2. Lineage (NCBI taxonomy): Eukaryota > Viridiplantae > Streptophyta > Magnoliopsida > Fabales > Fabaceae > Vigna > Vigna unguiculata. Next base: position 11,950,913 of record NC_040286.1, on the reverse strand, counting down.
GTATTTTAATTATAATAAATTATTTTGATAATATTTAAATGTATTATAAATTTAATGATTAATATTTATAAATTTTAATAAATTTAATATTTTAGTACAAAAATAAAAAGAAAAACTATTTTTATATTCTAAAAATACTTTTAATTAAATATTTATCGAAAGATCAATTTTATAAAAAGTTTCATCAAAATCTATATAGCAAAATAAAACTCGCAACATAATAATAATGGAATAATCTAAACAAAAATGTTTAGGAAAAGAAGAAGGGTTTGGACGTGGATAGCATTTGATTGGGCGAGGATTTAAAGTGCCACGTGGCTGCGAGAAAATTGAGAAAGGTTTTGGAAGTAGGTGATTGATTAAAGGCATCACGGGTAACTCCACCGCTCACCAGATATTTCAACTTCTCTCTTTTCACTTTTAAATTCAATTTTACACTTCCAACTTCCATTTATATTTCCTTCTTCTTATTATTATTATTTCCCTACAAAAGTACCATTTCATGTTCCCATATTTAAAAAGAAAAAAAAAATAGTAGATACAAGTAATAATAATGATGGATTGTTTAAAAAAATGTTATAAAAGGAAGTAATAAGGGGGAATACTAGTTTCGAAGTAGGTAGGAAGATAATAACTATAGATATAATTTACACTAGTTATATAATTTAATGTTTTTTAATTAACCCTTTTTCAAAATTTAATACACAAATCGTTCTTAAAAAATTTAATGTTCTTAAAAAAAAAAACACACACACACACACACACACACACACACACACACACACACACACACACACACACACACACACACACACACACACACACACACACACACACATATATATATATATATATATATATATATATATATATATATAATACAACTTTACTTTAACTTTTCAAAGTTATTTTAACATAACAATATATTTTATATAAAATATCACTCACTTCAGTTTATTTTTTTTATAAAAAACAATATAAAATAAAACGACCAAAAATACAAAGTTTTAATAACCTTACAAGTTAAAGTGCCAATTTTACAAAAGTTAAGAACAAAAGTAATTGATTATTACAAAGGTTACTGGGTGTTTAGTCTTTTTTTTCTTGTATTTTCTTTTTCTTGTATGATAATCATTGGACAAATCTTCATGTGAAAGATAACTAGAAAAAGTATAATTGTTTCATATGAAACATAGAAATAAAATATTTTTTATTTTATTTTATTCTTGTACGGGACGGATTTATTGATTTATGTGAACTAATATTCAGAATATACATAAATCATTAAATTGTTAATTAGGTAGATTGTCACTTAAATTATTTTTTGAACTATTTTTTGTTGTGGGTTAGACAAGATGAAAGATTTTATCCAAATAAGTTTGAATTCAAAAAAATAGGAACAATAAATGATCAACATTGCTTTAAATTTAGCGAAACCTGGTCCTACAATATTTAAAGCAAAATTTAAAATTAAGTAATGTCTCTTGATCCACAAATCTTACTATCTATAAGAAAAGATTGTCATTAATCGTACTCAAATCTATAAAATTTCTTCCATCTAACTTTAGGAAAAAAAATACAAACTAAATATTTCTAGCTTAAATTCTATCATTATCTTTATCTAGATTAATTTAACAAAAATAGAATATTATGTTTAATAACTTTCAGTGGTACTCGACGGCTATAATCGTAATTCAATTTCCTATAATCGCAGACAGCTTTTGCTCGAAAAATAATTAAATTATAAATCTGTCAAAAAGGTAATAATTAAAGTTATAAACAGAAACCTATATAAAAAGCACTCGTGTTCTTCACTTATTGCATGCATATGAATGAATACGTGTCTCCATAATTATATATTTCTTATTTGCAAAAGGAAGTAACCTAATCCCTTCAGCTAAAATATTGATATATATATATATATATATATATATATATATATATATATATATATATATATATATATTGGAAGAGAAAAAGATAAAGACTTAATCAATATATTCAATTGAATAACAATGTAAAACGTTGATTTTGCAATAATAATAACCTTTTTACCTTGATGGAATCGATTTTTCTTTGCAAATTATATACACATCTTTCATTGATTTATGAAAAAATTGAATGTAGCATTAAGATAAGGTGACCAATCACTAGTTTTTGTGCCTTTACAGCTCAGAATTTTGATTAAAACAAAAACATACACATCATGCATATTTATTCAAAAGCAACCTTTGATATAGATTGATCATGTAGATGTTAACTTAAAAGATTGAAAACAAAGAAAATTAAAGTGTGATGTTCTTCACATGACAAGGAAAACATAGTAAAAGTAATTCCAACAAAAATGGCTCTAATTTGACACAAGAAAGTTCCGTGTGGTCTTTTGCGTATGCAACTATGCATGCATTTCGCGAAAAAGAAAAAAAGTTCGAAGTTTTTCTTTATGGAAAATATGAAGTTACTTTTGTGAAATGCATGTAGAGATGATTTATCAACAATACTTTTCTTTTTTTTTGAAATTATATATTCTCCCTTAATTTATTTATCCTTCTTAAAACTATGTACATATCTCACTTGATACTTTTTCTTTATCCTTCTTAAAATTCTTTTTATCTTTTTCTTTCTTTCTTTCTTGTTACGTCATTATATTTTTTTTTTCCTTTTTATTTCTCTCATACTCAATAGGGCATGCACACCCAGATAGATGAAAAAAAAAAAAAAACGTTCCTTTTTTCAATCGATCGATTAAAGAATGGTAGTTACGAACTTCTTTTTTTGTGAAACTTTGTTTGTAATGAGGTGTGGAAAGGAGTGTGCTTGGCTTATCGTAAAAAACAAAGAAAAATTTAGTTGAACTTAACGTCGTAACTTAAGGTTTAATGAAAAGTAAGTTTAATTTAACTTGGTCTATGTTTGGATAGTTTATATTAAAGTGCTTTTTTATGAAAAGAGAAAGTAAGGGAAACTTGGAAGAAATGCATAGAAGAGGACCTTAAAAGTGGAGGTCCTTATCAACTTTGGGCAGAATGGAGTCAAATACGAAATACTAGTAAAGAACTATTTTTATCTCTAAAATATTTTTGGGGCATGTTATCTTCCATTAGTGATAATGTTAACCCTTCAATTAATCGATTTGGTGGCACATATTAGAGGGCGTCTTTCATCATTTAAATGGAAGATCAATATCTTTAAGGGACAAAAATAAAAATAAAAGCCAAAAGATATATATTTTATGTTACATTTTATTTGGTTTTTTTCCTATTTGGTTTTTATTTATGTTATTTTATAAGTTTGAGATTAATATGAAATGATAATTAATTTCTATTGTTTTCTTTTGCTCCCCTTGCCACACTAGAAAACACTATACTTTGTATTTGTCCTAGCTTCTTTACTACGGTAAGGAGAATTGTAAAGTTAAAAAAGACAAATAAAATAAGGATAGTGATGTATGTATTGAATTTATTAGGCATGGTCTCCTGATAAAAGAGGAAGTGTATTGTATTTCAATAAGAAAAGAATCGGTTGATCTTAGAGTTAGTCCTTCATATAAGTAAAAAAAAAAAAACAGAAATGGAAATCCCAAAACTCTTTCATTACGAATGTAAGAATATTCCTTTAATACACCAAGATTTACCCCATTGTCTTAAACCCACATTCGTAATTATGAATGTAAAAGAAATTTATACATGTGAATCAAGAATAAAATCTGCAAAAGATAAAAAATAATCTTACAAATAGATATCTGCCGTACATGTATTATTTATATTTACATGTTAATAGAGCGAGTATAAATATTATGATATCCGTATATGTAATTATCTATATCCATTAATATCTAATTTATTAAAGTATCTCTCATATATATATATATATATATATATATATAATATAAATAAAAAAGAGTATGATATTTTTTATTTATTTATTTGCATACGTGTACTAACTCTCACACGTTTGTGTGTTTGTGTGTTATTGGAAAACGAAATGCTAATGCTAATTTTTACGTTTACAAATATCAAAGTCCTTGTGTCAAAATTGGAAAAGGTCAGAAAGAGTTTTGTATTTAATGGTTCATTACATAATGAAAAATTCTGCATCATTTATTGTTCTTTTTGTTTTCGTTTTTTCCTTATAGAACATTTCTTTTGTATATTTTGAGAGTTGTGATTAAGTTATGTTAAACTATGACGTAAATTTTATCAATTTAAACTGTCATATGGTGAATATTTTGAAGCAATTTAATCTTTTTTGGTAAAGATTTCCCCAAGTTAAATGCTTTTCCAGAACATTTTCAAAGAATTTATTTTAAAATAGAAATTACCCATAATTGATCTGACCCGTAAAATTTCTGTGGATACTTTGACTATATAAGTGTTTTTATTATGAACTATTTTAGTCTCCATCCACGTAGATCAAGAGATCATATTTATACTTAAGTAAATTAAATATTGTAATTAATAATAATTAATTTTATTTAAAAGAAAGTGTAAAAACCAACCCTTACAATAATTATTCAAAGACCAAACACTTCAATTGCCATAACTTTCAGAAAGTAAAACTTACTCTTTCACAAACTCTCTGTTTTTTTCAAATGAAACATACCCTCACTAATCATGATAATGACAATTTAAAGTAAAAAAAGAAAATCAATAATCTACATTGTTTAAAAATAAAAATAAGAATAATTTATATATTTTTTCAAAATGTTTTGTGAAGATAAAATCATGAATTCTAAGCTTTCAAATACTATAATTTATTTAATCCAAGGATACTATGTGAACCGACTAAAACATTAACACAATTTATAATGACGAAAATAAAGTTTTAAATTATAAAAAACTATAAGTTTTCAAATCAACAATACCTTAAATACAATAAATAATTATAATAGTATCTCAATATGGTAAGTTAAAAAGTAAAAAGAAAGCAGAAACAATACTCAACTATAAAAAAAAAATGATAAAATAAAACTCGTGTAACTATGTATAATTCTACTACTTTCCAACTCCTTTCCACGTTGACCTAAAAGAACAACCTCGTGGTAGATTCCAAATCCCGAGACAAAAAAACTCTTTGATATTTTTAATGAAAAAGATTTAGATCCAATGATGTCATTTACTAGTGGGACCCAGTGGTCAAAATCGCGCACATTAAATCATCATAACACACAATCCCATGCTTAAAAATACGTATCCGATAGCATCACCGTTACAGTGGTATCATTAGTTAACACAACTCAACAGCATAATAAATAAATAATAATAGCACTGATAATTTCTTCGCCTTTCGTTTTCCACTTTGGTGCGCACACACACTCACGCACGAGCTTCAAAACCAAACCAAACTTCGTTACAACCTCCAAAAGTTTCAAACTTTTTCTCTCATTCATGACTCATGCCATCACCGACAATAACAGGACAACGGTAAAGTACTGAATCATGAAAATGTTGCCAACTTCCACCGCCGGAGAGGCCAGCCACGGTGGCCGGACGGTGGTCGTGGGAGTGAAGATGGACTCCCACAGCACCGAGTTGCTCACCTGGGCTTTGTTCAAAGTGGCTCAGCCCTGTGATGTTGTGCTTGCTCTTCATGTTCTTGGGAATGATGGTATATACATAACCATCCCATCAAATGATGCTTTTCCTTTTCTTCCTTTTTTTGGCTTTCATGGAGTGTGACAGGTTTTTTTTCTCGTTTTGGCGAAATGGGTTGCTGCAGAAATTGTTAATCGGGATGGGAAATCGTCTTTGTTTTCACTTGTCAAAGCTTTTGACTCTGTGCTTGCCGTTTACGAAGGGTTCTGCAATTTGAAACAGGTTGTGTTTCTCAGCATCTCTCTCCAACTCTTTCTCCCAGTCATGTTCTCGGAGTTTTAAATTGTGTCGGTGGTTTTGTCACTGTTTCTGATAGTGATCGCAATGGCTCCAGAAACCTTGTTTAACATTGCATATTTTTATGTTATGTGGGACATGGGTTTAAAGTTGTCACTCGAGTTACAAATGATGTTTTAGCCTAAAGGGTGAGGGAAATTCTTGATTAAAATATGTGAATTTTAAGTTTTTTTCTTTAATTTTTTTGTGGAAACTATTATTCAGGTGGATCTTAAGTTCAAAATATGTCGGGGTTCATCAGTGAGGAGAATCCTGGTTCGAGAAGCAAATGCTTATTCTGCAACGCATATCATAGTTGGAAGTCCTCAAGGTCTTCACAGAATTCGGCCATATATATCTGTGGCAAGGTACTGTGCTAAGAAGCTACCAAGGGATTGTTGTGTTCTTGCTGTTAATAATGGGAAAATTGTGTTCAAGAGGGATGGATCACCAGTAACTGCAGCTGACATGAAAGGTTTTTATTGAATTTTCCTTGTTCTGTGCTGTGGTGTGAGATTGTGAGTCTCATGATGTGTAGAGTTCTGAGTGGATGTGTTGTTGCAGGAGTTGATCAGAACCACGCAACTGGGGTGCCTAGTTCGATTCACAGGACACTTGGCAAGACTTCAAAAGTGCAAGATGATGATGGTAAGGGTAGTGGTCAATTTTCAGATCACAGTTTGGCTAAGGCTTTTCTGGATTCTAGAGAATTCATTGAGAAGAAGAGTTGCTCTGTTTGTTCTTCAAACCCGGCACTGTTTGGTTTATGTTGTAACCATTCAGAAGAAGAGTCTTGTGGGAATGCTTGTGACGAGAACCCTTTGGCAATAGTGTCTGTGCAGGCCAATGATTCTGTTTCTAAACCAGGTTGGCCACTGCTCCATAAGACAATTACATCTGACAGGAAATGTTCTGAAAGATCGCTGTTTCGCCAGATCTCTGTGGTACAATGGGCAATGCAGTTACCTTCTAGAAATCTTTCATATGCTGCACATCTTGAACAAAACACAAACAACTGTGGCCCAAATAAAGATCAGTTTTTGGGTCTAGATAGCAAGAGTGGTGCTCTTGTTCCAGTGGATGCTGAAATAGGAACTCCCTCTGTGCCTGAACACAACTCTAGAAGCATTCCTAAGGAATTGGATGGCCTTCATGAGAGATACTCATCCAGTTGCCGATTGTTTAAGTACCAAGAACTTGTGTTGGCAACATCAAATTTCTTGCCAGGTGTTTATTTTACCTTGTACTTGTTTGAATCTTGAGATCAACTTGTCAACAAAAAACAGGGTTTATTTTTAACATGATTTGTTGTGTGATTTCAGAAAACTTGATTGGGAAAGGAGGAAGTAGCCAGGTATACAGAGGGTGCCTTCCTGATGGCAAGGAACTTGCTGTTAAGATCTTAAAGCCATCTGAAGATGTTCTGAAGGAATTTGTTCTAGAAATAGAAATCATTACTACCTTGCATCACAAAAACATTATTTCCCTTCTTGGATTCTGCTTTGAGGATGGTAATCTTCTTTTGGTCTATGATTTCTTATCAAGAGGAAGCCTTGAAGAGAACATCCATGGTACACTACTTTATTTTGTCACTGTTAATTTCTTTTTCAACCCATGTGGCCTTGTGATCTCACTAATTTCTTCTTTTCATTTCATTGAAAAATAGGTAACAAGAAAAATCCACCTGTGTTTGGTTGGACTGAGAGATACAAGGTGGCAATGGGTGTTGCTGAGGCTTTGGAGTATCTCCATAACAATGAAGGCCAATCTGTGATCCATCGTGATGTAAAATCATCAAATGTTCTGTTATCTGAGGATTTTGAACCCCAGGTAATGTACCCTTCTATTGGTTGAATTTCATGTTTTGAATCATTTGCACATGTTAGGCCTCATCCTGCATTGTTGATTTTGAACACAGCTATCTGACTTTGGACTTGCAAAATGGGCATCAACCTCATCATCACATATAATCTGCACAGATGTTGCTGGAACCTTTGGGTTTGTACTTTCACACATGCTGCAGACAGAATTTGCATTTAAATAGTTCCAATTTCTAAATTCTATAAACACTCATTTATGCAGTTACATGGCTCCTGAGTACTTCATGTATGGCAAAGTCAATGACAAGATTGATGTCTATGCATTTGGTGTTGTGCTTCTTGAGCTCCTTTCAGGGAGAAAGCCCATAAGTAGTGATTACCCCAAAGGTCAAGAGAGCCTTGTCATGTGGGTATGTCTCTGCAATATTATAGTCTATCACCTACTCTGCTACTATACTTCTTACATATTCACATGTATTGGAAGAAAAATAATGGAAATAACAACCTTTTGCAGGCAAATCCAATTCTAAATAGTGGGAAGGTGTTACAATTGTTAGATCCTAGTTTGGGTGATAACTATGATCCTGAAGAAATGGAAAGGATGGTATTGGCAGCTACACTTTGTATCAGACGTGCTCCAAGAGCTAGACCTCAAATGAGCCTTGTGAGATATCTATAAACTATAATTTACTACACAAACACACACGGACACATAAACACACATACACATATACACACGGATATAGAAAGATACACAGACACACAGACAGACACACATATGCACACAAACATAGGAAGACACACATATGCACAGACACACAGACAAATTCACATATACACACGAATACAGAAAGACAAACATATACAAAGACACACAAACAAACACACATATATACACGAACACATCGGAGATATTTGAACATTGTAATATTGTTAATGTGATGTTTGTTTGATTGGAGCACACAGATCAAAAAGGTCCTTGGAGGTGATGGTGAAGTGATGAAGTGGGCAAGACTAGAAGTGAATGCTGTGGAAGCAGCAGAAATGGGTGATGATGAAGCTTGTCCTCCACCTTCGAATCTGCAGTCACACCTTAACCTTGCTCTGCGTGATGTGGAGGATGACTCACTCTCCATGTGCAGTGTTGAGCAAAACATCTCATTGGAGGACTACTTGAGAGGCAGGTGGAGCCGTTCATCAAGCTTTGATTGAGCAAACTTCTAAGGATCGTGTTTTTGAATCTAAATCCTTTGTAGATAATTTTGGTGTGTGGAAGTTTATAGATGGGTTTAGGATGAGAGGTTGTTTGTGTGTGCCCTCCTCCTTCCCTTCATTGTCTAGGAAACTCTGCCTTCTAATTTCTAAGGCTAGTTACCCTTTCTCCATCTTCATCACTTGGTACCCCTTTCAACCCTCATATCATCTATTTTCTGGTGCCAAAATAAAAGTTGTATCTTGAAACTTCATAATGATTACAGTTCTCGTGTACTTAATAAATTTCATCACCATTTCTTTTATGTGACGTTTGTATTGTTTCCTTTTTCTGCTTATAACATGGCTTATCTGATTCTGTCAAAAGTATCACTTTTTTTATGTTAGAATTTATACTTTACAATATTTGTTAATTATCTTAAAACAATTTAATAATATACAGTTTAATAAATTCAACAATAATTGTTAATATAAAAATTAGTATTATTTTAAAGTAGGATTTCGATTTAAACTTGTTGCATAGTTTACCATTCCTTTTGTAAGGTGGAAATTGAATCTTTTTTATGTTCTATAATTTGATCACATCTTTATCCAAGATCTGAACCACTTTCTCTTATGCCTAAGATTGAAATACAGGGATACCAAAAGGTGGGCGATATAATAGGACCATGAAACATAGTTGGGATATGCTTTAATCCCAACTCACTCTCATAAAAGGACTTCCACACTACTAACAAAAATTCATATTTCCTATCAGATTTTGTTTTCAATTTTCTTCTAAAAAATACTTATAAATTTTGTTATAAAAAAAAAGTTGCAGAAAATTACTACTCATTGTTTTGTAAAATATTTTGTATGAAACACTTTTCATAATAAATTTTGTTGAAAATATTACTAATTTTATAATTTTATAGAAAATAATTATTTACGAAGAAATTACTTGTCAATTAAAATTCTTAAAAAAAGTACAATTTTTTTAACAAATTTACAAGAAAAATCTTATATTTAAGTTTTAGTAGTGCCAACATATAAATATAGTGGGTCTAAAAGGTGCTAAAATAGGATTAGAATTGATTTTGTAGTGTAAAGTTTGTACTCCAATTATAATTATAGTTTAACTATGAAAAATGTTGTGTTGACAATAGACGGAGGTTTGACACCCAGGCTACAATCATAACTAAACTTAAAAGATGTGGCAAAGGACATTTTAGTCATTACATAAGACCAAATTTTAAAACTAGCAAAGTTTTTGAAAAGTGAGAAATTAAACAAACTAAGAAGCACAAAAGTTGAAAACACATCAAAGGAAGTGAAAGAAGGAGGAAAGCACAATGCAAGACATACACAATCGAAATCAGGTTATGAAGAAAAGATGTAGGAGAGGAAATCATAAAGTGAGGAGAAAGCGGTGAAAGCAACTCGCCCTACTACTATTGATAACGTTGTCGTCAAGCGATCAAATTAATACTACTTATCTATAACAACTTCAGTATTGTTAAGAAAGTAGCCAAAATATTAGTATGGGTTAAGTCAACCCTAAGTCGTCTTCCAACGAACATGGAATCAATTTTTAACAAATTAGTTCTTATAAATTCTATAAAAAAGAGTTAGTCAAATAAAATAATAAAAATATGGGAGGATTACGATAAAAAGATAAAATAAAGATAGAAACAATAGTAACGTAAATAGATTGATTCCATTGCTTTTTCAAAATAGATTCATCATCGGTTATCTAAAGATTATTGCTCAATTAATTATTGTTGTAGCTTTGCAAATTAATCAATGTAAAGTCTCAATTAATTTGTTGGCATTCTCACTTTTAACCAAAGTACAGTTTCAATTAAAAGTGAGAACTTTTAGATTATCCATAGTAAATTCAACCAAAGTACAGTCTCAATCAAATTTTACTATGCCTAATCATGTATATTCTTTTATCTTCTCACCAAATAAAAAAATTAATTAATCAAAGTAAAGTCTCAATTAATTTTAGTTAGAGTAAATACCTTTAATCAAAGTAAAGTCTCAATTATTGGTAAAAACTCATTCAATCACATGAAAGTTTCTAAATAAAATTAAAGTAAAGTCTCAATTAAATTTAAAAACCCTTGAACTCATATGATCAACATGCATATAGATTTAAAATCATTACTTTTTACGTGATTCAAAGATAAAAGACATAGATGAATTAAAATCTCAACAATAATAAAAAGAACAAAACAAAGAAATTAATTGATCTAACCTCAGAATCCAATGGAATCAACCCAAAAAGTTTAGCTATCCATGGAATACAAAATAAAAAAAAGAATAGAGAGAAGAAAAGAGAGAGAAAGGAAACGAAATTAGGCACCCCTAAGGGTTCCAAAACTCCGAAGTCCCGAGCTTGTCCTTTCTGCTTCTCCCTTGGTGTCTTTATATAGGAATTGGACTAGGCTTTTCAGTTGCTAAAATCTCTCAAATATCTTTTAAAATAAAGATAAAGATAAATATTTAAAAGATATTTAGAGAGATATAGACTATTTGACAAATATAATTGGTTGATAATATCAATATCTAATATAATTAAATTAATTAATTAATTAAAGATATATGATAAATTATCACCAATTAGTATTTGTATAAATTTTCCAAATCAACCCTTTGCAATCTCCTTAAATTATCTTCTAAATAATTCAATATCTTCAAGATATATTTTTTTGTTGTGGAACTAAAAAGATTCAAGAAGATCTTGTCATATTTAAAAAGATTTGGTAGTTATTATCTTTTAATATTTTATGATATAATTAAATAAGATAATTATTTAAAAATATCAAATAAAATATCTAAAGATATATTTTACCAAATTATCTTCTACATAAAGATAAAGAAAACCGCAAGGTCCAATTTTTCTTTCCTCCCTTCTTGGTTTAGCCAAACTTCTTCACTTTTTCAAGCTTTTCTTGCCGTCTTCATGCAATGCTTGGTTTGGATTTTTGTGTTTTTGATAATTTCTTATTTTTGGATTTATCTTTAAGGTGTCATGAAGCTTTAATCAATTTATTTCTACACCTCCATGAGCTCAACTTAGCTGCAACTGCACTAACACACATCAAAATATCCAAAGAACATTTATGCAACTAAAAAGCTATTTTTAACATGTTTTTGTATCTCATGCTCAATAAACCCAATAATAGGAAATCCCAATTAAATCAATCTTTAAGCACACAAATTCAATTAAATACCCAGAATTAAACATTAAATGAGGGAAAAAATACGCACTCATCAACTATAAACCACACCAAATGTCAACCACACACCAAACTTCCACTCATTACACAAGACCATTGTTGAATGTCCCACATTTCGGCTAGAGATAAAACTAATTTATAAAATATAAGTGGTTGCGAACCTAATTTACAAGTTTGTTTTGTAAGGTTGAGTTACTAATGGCATACCTCCTCTTAGCCATGCCTAAACACACTAAAAAATAGTTGGAGTCATTTGTGAAAGGTGGGCCCAAACTCTTATCATAATGGGTCATGAACGAGTTCTTAATGGAGTAGGTTTAATTTGGGTCTTGTATTATGGGCCTACTAGTATAGGGTTTTCTTGTGGATCTTGTATAATGGGCCAAGTAGTCTATAATTTCTTTTGGGTCTTGTATTTTGGCCTAGGGTTGTAGTGTAGGATTTTAGGCCTAGAGGAGACATGTCCTAAGGATACACATGGATTTAGGGTACAAACCCTAGCTTGGAGTGCAAACTTTATAGAAGAAGGGCCCTCTTATGTGCATATGGGGGAAAGTTTGTAGAAGCTTGTGGGGTTTTAGCTAGAGTGGTCTCTAAGTTGTTCTCTTCTGTGAGACACTTGTTCTTTCCATGTGGCATACTCCTAATGGAGAGGATTAGTGGCCATGTGTCATGGTCTTAATGGAGAGGATTAGTGGCCACGTGTCCTTCTCCTCCTAATGGAGAGGATTTTTTCCTTGGTCTCAAAGTTAGCAAAGTTAAGCCTTTTAGGATTTTGCTTCTTGTTTTGAGACACCTTAGGCTATAAATAGAGGCATCTCCCCATGTAAAAGATACCTTTGAATTTTAGTATTGTTATGCTGCCAATTTTATGCCATACTACTCATCTTAGGTCACCAAGGCTAGAGCACCTGTTATAGGTTTCCTCTAACCATTCTTCTTTAAGAGTTGACCCAACCTCTCTTCCTTAAGAGTTAGCCTAATCTCTCTTAAGAGTACTCAAACACTACTATAACCTCTCCTCCTTCATTGAGTCATATAGCTTGGAGGAGGAGTTATCATCTCATCTCATCAAAACCACCATATGCACACCATATTTCCACCACCATCAAGCTTTTGAAAACCACCACCCATTTGGAGTCTCCACCTTGCATGAGTCATATAGCTTGGAGGAGCTTATTCCATCAGTTAGACTTAAAGTTCACTTCTTTACATGGTATCAAAGCCATGTGTTAGAGTCTACCTTAGCTAAGTTTGTTGTTTTGGATTTATTATTTTACCCACTATTGGGTTGCTATTGGACCACTAATTAATATATAGTCTCATGCTCGAGATGTATGTGCCTCGATGTGATAGGGATATGTTGGAAGTCTCACATTGACTAGAAATAAGGCCAATTTACAATATATGTAAGTGTATGCAAAGTTCACTTCTTTATATGGTATCAAAGCCATGAGTTAGAGTTTATCCTAGCGAACTTTGTTGTTTGTTTAGTCAATTGTTCCACCCGTTATTGGACCATCCATTAATGTCTAGTCCCACGCTCGAGACATATATCTCACCTTAGAAATCGATTATGTAAGGTTGAGCAAAGCTTAAAATTCACTTCTTAATAACCACCATATCGCTAACCAAACACACTAATTCCAATTAATCGCTCCAACCACACGACAAATAATAGCACAGACCACACACTAAAAAGACAAAATGAAAGGGAAAACCAATTTTCAGAAACGGAAGAAAGAGAAAAATGTACTTTTATTATTTTTTACCAAAACTTCAAGTATGTGTGAGCCTAGTTAATTTTGAAATATTATTTTCTACCACATAAGTCGGTGACAAGTTGGCGAATTTCATTTCATGAGGTCAACATATCCAAACTCTTTATCCATATTTTTAATTGTTGTCAAGTAGGGGAACTCCACTTCATGATGTCAACATATCCAAACTCTTTATATTTTTATATATATATATATATATATATATATATATATATATATATATATATATTAATTGATGTAAAATTTTCAATATATTTTCGTACCAAAAATATCGAACATGAGATAAAAAAATATTAATAAAAGACCAACAAAATCCAATACACATAATGGAGTATGATTTTCACATATTCTGTTAAAAAATATTTATAAAATAAGTGATTTTCACCATGAAACAAGGAAATTTTAACATTTCCTACCATGTATCAACTTTGAATCCGAATTTGTGTTTCCTATCAAATTCAGAGTTATTTAGAAGTATAGATGTATTCTATCAACCATATAACGTGCTTAATGAAAAAGATAAAAGTGTCCATTTGTGGAGAAATATTGTTGAAATAGTGTGGGGTGCTTGTAATTGCAATGATGTCAACATTTCACCATCATGCTTTATAATGTTTACAGAGTTTTACCTCTTAATTTGGTGATGAAGGAGTTGCTAATGTTAGATGCATCATAAATGCAAAGTGTCACCGCATAATTTGGCTGATCCAGGAATTGCTATTTATGTATTGGAGTTAATAGGCTATATCAAATAGGAAAATGATAAAGTGACTTCATATTCTTACTCCTTATTTGACTCCATGAGGTGGCATGTACAGGTAGATTTAATTTTTTAAATTAAAATTAATTTTATTAAACCATTTTACTTTAGACGTGGCTTTTTTATTTTTTATTGAAACTTATTTTGTAGAAAGATGTTTTGGAGAGTGGGTGTGGACGTGAAAATTGAAAAGGTGAGAAAGTAGGTTTTCTCTGGAGAGTGGGTGTGCACAGAGCAAGCAAAATTGAAAGGGTGAGAAGGTAGGTTTTCTTTGGAGAGTGGGTGTGCGCAGAGCAAGCAAAAACGAAGACAGGGAAAAGAAAGAAAGAAAGGGAAAAGGAAGAAAGGAGAAAGGAAGAAAGGAGAAAAAGGGAGAAGAATTGTGTTGTAGTGAAATCGAAGAAGACGAAAGGAGAAGACGATCCTCGCAGAGTTAAGGTTTTTGTTGCTTTCCATTGTTCAATTCAGCATCGTGGTTCGTAGGTCTTTTTTTTTTGCGTTTCTCCACTACGCCATCAATTTTGTGTTTTTTTTTTTTCGAAATCGTCGTTGAGGGTTTTTTGGTTAAGGAACTGAGATTTTTTTTTTTGTTTTTGGTGGCATAGTCGACTGAGTTATTCTTTAAAGGCAAATTTAACATTTATCTTGTACAGGTTAATGACCACAACACTGTAATCGAATAAGAAAAAGGAAAAAGACAAACCTTGCGAAGTTAGGGTTTTTGGTGCTTTCAGTTGTTCGATTCAGGCGGTGGTTGGTAAGTTTGAGTTATTTTTTCGTTTCTGTGATTCTGGTGCTTTGATAGGTGCATGAATACTAGTTTTCTAACTAGGTTGATCAAATCTGTCTTATTTTTTTGTGATGACCTGTTTGCTCACAAGTGATGACCTATGCTGCATTTTGTGCAATAATGTGGTTTGACTCAATTTTTTGAACTCATACTATAGCAGTCAATAGTTGATTATGGGGTGATTCACTTTGGGTAATATGTGTTGATTTGTAATAATTTCTTTCATGTGGTTTCATACCCAAGTGGGTTAAACATGTGTGATTTGTTGGTGATGACTTGTGTGCATCCACCAGCCTACACTTGTGTTGGGTCGTGCTCACTGCCAACAAGAAGGAACATGTGTAATGCTTGAGAAGCATGGTGATTATGCGTCATTGGAGGTATAAAGCACTATTTTACGTTTTGTAGCCTTACGGCCTATTTTTAGTGTTTAAAAACCCAAAGTTTTGATTTTTTTTCCATTTCATATGTTGATTGTAAGGTTTCATTTTTTTTGGGTTCCTATGATGGTTGACCGTTCATGAGATTGAATGTGGTATGTGTTTTGTAGATATTTTGTTATTGGGTTTTGCTACATAAGGTTATAAGTACTGTGTGATTTAATGTCATGAGTTGTGTGCACATAAGTGAAGACTTGTGGTGTATTTTTTGTAAGCATGTTAAATCACTCAATATTTGAAACTTTATATTATAGTAGTAAGAAGTTGTTAATGTGGTGATCACCTTAGGTGCATATGTATAAGTTACAATCATGTGCGATCGTTTAAGGATATGTGTTTCATGCATTTTGATGCACTTGCTCTATTATGTTAGGAATTGCAAATATTTGGACTGCATCATTGGATGAAACAAGTATTTTGATAAGTGCTTGAATTATCAGTTTGCTGAATAAGGTTGGTTATTAGTACTGTGTGATTTTATGTGATGAGTTGTGTGCACATAAGTGATGATCTGTGGTGTAGTTTTTGCAGGCAAGTTGGTTTTTTTAATATTTGACACTTTGTTATAACATTAAGTTGTTATAAGTGTGCTTATTTATTTCCTTTGCTGCATATGTACTAGTTGCAGTCATATGTGATCCTTTATTAATAATTTTTTCATGGAATTGAATGTGTGAAGAACTTTCTTATAGTAAATGAATAATATGAAATATTTTGTTCCCAAGTACTAGAAGTTCTTAACTAACCTTGAAAAATTAACATCGTGTATATTTTGAATTTGAATTTCTATTTTTTTTTGCAGATTCTTACATCTATAAAAGGATCAAGTAGAGGAATCAAGACAAATTAACATAGTGTATATGTATTTGTTTGGATTTATATTGATATAAATTAAAAACTTTCAATATTTTGTATTTTTGTAGTTACATTTAAAGATTTATAATTTTTATAAAAATGAATAACACTATTACTAGTGTAAATGAGATTTTTTTTACCCTTTAGCTTTTACACAACAATAAGTTATGTTAACATAACATGGTCATGGTTCCTATAAATGATTGTCTCAGAGTTAGCTTACTTTATCAATTGTTTTAAATCAAATTGCATAACAACTAAAAAATATTTACTATTATAATTATTTGAAGACTATTATAATTATCTAAAGACTGAACACCAAATAAGTGTGTACCCATGTTATACTTTTTCCACTCCATAAAGTCATTTTACCATAATGTGGTCATATATGGTGACCCATGTGCAAATAAGTGGAAAATTGGGAAGGACTTTTCGTACAAGTCTACCTAAACTTGAAAAATTATTTTTTCTGTACATAAGAAGTTACATGTACTTGATATGGACCTCTAATGTAATTACACTTAATTGGTCATGAGCTCAAACTAATTAACTTGCTTGACTGGTCTAAAAAAATGTCACAAAACCTGTCAAATATATCTAGTGAACCATGTGCAAATAAGTGCGGAGTTGGAAAGGACTTTCTGTACAAGTCTACTAGAACTTGTAAAATTATTTTTTTTTTTTTACACATGAAGTTACATGTACCTTTTATGGACCAATTATCCCACACGAAAATTGATTATGTTAAATATACCTTGGATATATGTTAGTAAGATGATGAAATTTACTAAAACTGGTTTACATGTTAACTTCTTTACCATATATCACAGTTTATAACGTTGTGCAAAACATTATAGGCAGGTCAACACTTAATATTTCATTAATCAGCAGTTAATAGTTCCAGTGATATCATGTTTATCATGTGGTAGGTGTGGACCAATTATCCCACACCAAATTTGATTATGTTGAATATACCTTGGATATGCGTAAGTAAGATGATGAAATTCACTAAAATTGGTTTACATGTTGACTCCCTTACCACAGACCATAGTTTATAATGTTATGCAGAAAGTTATAGGCAGATCAACACTTAATATTTCATTGGTCAGCAGTTAATAGTTTCAGTGAAATCATGTCTATCATGTGGGAGGTGTGGACCAATTATCCCACACCAAATTTGATTATGTTGAATATACCTTGGATATGCGTTAGTAAGATGAGAAAATTCACTAAAACTTGTTTACATGTTGACTCCCTTACCACAAAGCATAGTTTATAATGTTGTGCAGAAAGTTATAGGCATATCAACACTTAATATGTCATTGGTCAACAATTAATAGTTCTAGTGAAATCAATTATCCCACACCACTAGTTTATTAATTATTTTAAGTCAAATTGTAGAACAACTTAAAAATGTAGTGTTACAATTATTCTTTTGAGATTGCATTTTACGCAACACTTACAATAATTTTGAAAGATGAGATAAACTACATTAAAAAAATGGTTAATGGATTGAGCCACCAATTTATTTTGAACATTAATTTTATACTATAAACATAGTAAATTATATAAACTATTACAAAATTATATATTCTTTTTTTATAAAATAAACAATCACTATATAAAGATAGATAACATAGATAAAACTTGTAACAATTAAAATTGAAAATATATTTAAATGTACAACTATCATAATGTATATTGTAAATCCTATGGTAGGAATGTTATTCAGAAATTGATTAAAATCACATTGTTTGGTTGAATGAGAATCCTATATCCCATTGTCTCTAATGCAGAAGAACATATCCTATTAATGCTCGATAAGAATACTAGTATTGCCAAAATGCTATGTGAGAGATTAATCTGAATCCAAGGTATCAGAAGGCCAAATGCTTTTCCAAAGAAAAATCTCAACCTCACTCTTAATATAGGAGAATCCTCCACAAAAGCCATATGCTTCATTTCCTTCTTCTCTATGATCTTTTCTACTAATAGTTATCTTCCTCCAACGTGATTAAGGAGTGTATTGATTAAAATCTATAACAACCATGTCTGCAACCAACATATAATGCAATGTCAAATAAAAGTTAAGAAAACACACAAACAATCTTAGTAAAAATAAAGGACTAATTCTTAAGATGAACATAATTGACTTAAATTTATAAAAATTATAGTATTAAATCTTCATACACACACATAAAAGTTTTGAACATATAGTATTAAAGTTTAAAAATTGAGTAATTTCAAATGTTTACAAAAAATAAACCACAAGTCATCACTTATATGCACACAACTCATGACATAAAATCACATAGTAATAATAACCTTATTCAACAAAACCCAATAACAGACATGTTTTTCAAGCATCACACATGTTCCTTCTTGCTGGCAGTGAGCACGACCCAACATAAGTGCAGGCTGGTAGATGCACACAAGTCATCACCAACAAATCAGACATGTTTAACCCACTTGGGTATGAAATCACATGAAAGAAATTATTACAAATCAACACATATTACCCAAAGTGAATCACCCCATAATCAACTATTGACTGCTATAGTATGAGTTCAAAAAATTTAGTCAAACCACATTATTGCACAAAATGCAGCACAGGTCATCACTTGTGAGCAAACAGGTCATCACAAAAAAATAAGACAGATTTGATCAACTTAGTCAGAAAGCTAGTATTCATGCACCTATCAAAGCACCAGAATCACAAAAACGAAAAAATAACCCAAACTTACCAACCACCGCCTGAATCGAACAACTGAAAGCACCAAAAACCATAACTTCGCAAGGTTTGTCTTTTCCCTTTTTCTTCTTCGATTACAGTGTTGTGGTCATTAACTTGTACAAGATAAATGTTAAATTTGCCTTTAAAGAATAACTCAGTCGACTATGCCACCAAAAACAAAACAAAAAAAATCTCAGTTCCTTAACCAAAAAACCCTCAACGACGATTTCGAAAAAAAAAACCACAAAACTGTTGGCGTAGTGGAGAAACGCAAAAAAAAAAAACATACCTATGAACCACGATGCTGAATTGAACAATGGAAAGCAACAAAAACCCTAACTCTGCGAGGATCGTCTTCTCCCTTCTTCTTCTTCGATTTCACTACAACACACGTCTTCTCCCTTTTTCTCCTTTCTTCCTTTTCCCTTTCTTTCTTTCTTTTCCCTATCTTCGTTTTTGCTTGCTCTGCGCACACCCACTCTCCAAAGAAAACCTACATTCTCACCCTTTCAATTTTGCTTGCTTTGTGCACACCCACTCTCCAGAGAAAACCTACTTTCTCACCTTTTCAATTTTCACGTCCACACCCACTCTCCAAAACATCTTTCTACAAAATAAGTTTTAATAAAAAATAAAAAAGCCACGTCTGAAGTAAAATGGTTTAATAAAATTAATTTTAATTTAAAAAATAAAATCCACCTGTTCATGCCACCTCATGGAGTCAAATAAGGAGTCAGAATATGGAGTCACTTTATCATTTTCCTATCAAATAATTGTTAAAAACTTACATAATTGTTTTCATTATTTATTTGTTTTGCCCAATTTAATTTCATTACTAATAAACCGTTAATCATGTTCTTCAACTTTTAAAAATATAATAAACGTGATATTTTTCATTTGCAGTAAACCGTTAATAAACAAATACTTGCATTTTTAATTTACGAATAATATAATTTATAAATAATGTATTGTACCAATTTATAAATCCGACGACGTCAATTTCAATAAATAAAAAGTCACATTGTTGAGTTTTAAAAAATTGAGAAACTTGATTCAATATTAAAAGGTTACATGGTTGCATTTGTAAGATAGAAGAACATAAATCTTCTATATATTGAGATAAAATAAATAAATAAACAAATAAGTAAGTAAATAAATAAAAGGTAACCTATAATCATCAATTAAATTTTATTTTTTTGTTCTCTCAATTTGTACCAATTTTCTATCTTTTATCCATTGCAGGTACATACATTTTACTTTAAATTCATTTAATTGTGTTATTGATTTCATTAATATGTATACATACTTTTTGTTTAAAACATATAATATAATTTAAAAAAAATAAATTACTTTTACTCATATTTTCATGAATTATTATTTTATGGATAAATGCTATTTATGGATTATAATGGTTTAAACTTTATTACCAATGAGTATTTTGTTTAATAAGATTTTTTACAATTTACTCATATTCTATTCTCTTTTACTTATAAATACTATTATTTGTATGAGGAAAAGAAACGACAAGTACCAAAAACAAAAAGTTGTATAAAATTGTTTTTGGTCTTTTATTCTATATCATTTGATATACTTTTTCTATTCTTTTCTTCAATCATAATTTTATCGATTTAATTAATCCTAAGGTACCAAGTTTGGTACTAGAGTGTCAAATTGGTACCCGCTTTTAAAAAAGTGTCAATTGCATCCCAACTTTTGAAAATTGCTTCAATTAGGTCCCTTTCAGACAGAGTTGACTAACGCCGTTAGTCAACGTGCCACGTGTCAATCTGTGGTTTTTTTGATATTTTTTAAAAAAAAAATTAATTTTTTTTTAAATTTTTAAATTTTTTTTTAAATTTTTTTTAAAAAAAATTAAAATGCCACATGTCAAGTCCCTGTGTGTGACACGTGGCATTGTCAGTGCCACGTGGCATTGTAATGCCACGTGTCAGTGTCACTATTAGATGTCATTGTTTTGATTTCGATTTGGTCCGCACATATGTCTTTTTGTTTCAATTTAGTACCTAAGTATGTGTATCTGATTCAATTTTGTCCCAATTTTTTTTCTAATAATTAAAATATTTTTGTAATCCATTTTTTATAAGATTAAAAATAATTAAGTATAAATATTTTTACAAAATTAAGTACTAATATTTATAATGTTTCTCTCAATTTCAGACCAAATTTATTATTTGTATGAATGTTATGCTATTTATAAGTACCAAAATGACTTTTACCACTAAATTTTAATATAAATATCAAATACTTAATTTTTTTTAAACTTTTATACTTAATTACTTTTAATTTTATTAAAAAATATTTTAATTATTAAAAATTATTAGGTCAAAATTGAATCAAATACACATAAGTAGGTACTAAATTGAAACGAAAAAACATAAATGGGGACTAAATCGAAATCATCACAATGGCATCTGATAGTGACACTGACACGTGGCATTACAATGCCACGTGGCACTGACAATGCCACGTGTCACACACAGGGACTTGACACGTGGCATTTTTAATTTTTTTAAAAAAAATTTAAAAAAAAATTAAAAAATTAAAAAAAAAATTAAAATTTTTTTTAAAAAAAATCAAAAAAACTACAGATTGACACGTGGCACGTTGACTAACAGCGTTAGTCAACTTTGTCTGAAAGGGACCTAATTGAAGCAATTTTCAAAAGTTGGGATGCAATTGACACTTTTTTAAAAGCGGGTACCAATTTGACACTCTGGTACCAAACTGGGTACCTTACGATTAATTAAACCTAATTTTATCATATCTTGGTTATCATTTGTTTAACTTGATGAATATTCTATTATTTATATCTTTGTCTCATTCTTATGTAATTATAAATAAGAACTTGAAATACAATTCAAGATTTTCAATCAAGATAATGCTACACACAAGCACCTATACCTATCACCTACACATTGAAAGAAATACAGAAAAACAACAAAAAGATATGAAGCGAATACACCTATATCATGTGCAGATTTTACATCTCAATCCTAAGCTGAGCAAGAAAGCCTTAGAACTAATCCATTCTTCTTTAAATCTTGATGGAAAATTGAAAATTCATGCTAGTCTCTCTTAGAACTCTCAGATAATTCTTTCTCTTATTTTGAATTCAAAAATGTTATTTAGAATGAGAAGAAAGTCGGTTTTTAAAGAGAAATCTATTTTCTCATGATATTAATCGATTATGGAAATAATCTAATTGATTAATGTCATTCATGTTTGAAATCTTGAAGTTGTTTATGTATTAATCGATTATGTAATCGATTAAATCAGGGAGTTTTGATGATTGTAGAAAGTCTTGACTATTTGAATTGATTATATAATCGATTAAAACAAAATTGTTCAGATTAAATTGATTTTGAAGAAGATTTTACTTGGCTTTACATAACATTTAGACTCAACAAGTATATAATACACTCTAGCAGCTATTCTATAAACAAAATAGGACTTAATACTAACTACCACATACTTGTACCAATCTTTATTTTGGACGTTATAAAAAACATCACCTTTATCTTCCATATCATATTAACAACGCCAACTTTTACTGACCAATTTTACTAGTTTTGGATAGAGTTTGGTGCATTTAGGTGCATGATGAGTGCGCATTTTTGCCCTCATTTAATATTTAATTCTGGATATTTAATTGAATTTGTGTGCTTAAAGATTGATTTAATTGGGATTTCCTATAATTGGGTTTATTGAGCATGAGATACAAAAACATGTTAAAAATAGCTTTTTAGTTGCATAAATGTTCTTTGGATATTTTGAGGTGTATTAGTGCAGCTGCAGCTAAGTTGAGCTCATGGAGGTGTGGAAATAAATTGATTAAAGCTTCATGACACCTTAAAGATAAATCCAAGAATAAGAAATTATCAAAATCACAAAAATCCAAGCCAAGCATTGCATGAAGACGATAAGAAAAGCTTGAAAAAGTGAAGAAGTTTGGCTAAGCCAAGAAGAGAGCAACAAAAAATTGGACCTTGCGATTTTCTTTATCTTTATGATAGAAGATAATTTGGGAAAAATATATCTTTAGATATTTTATTTGATATTTTTAAATAATTATCTTATTTAATTATATCATAAAATATTAAAAGATATTAACTACCAAATCTTTTTAAATATGACAAGATCTTCTTGAATCTTTTTAGATCCACAACAAACAAATATATCTTGAAGATATTGGATTATTTAGAAGATAATTTGAGGAGATTGCAAAAGGTTGATTTGGTAAATTAATACAAATATTAATTGGTAATAATTTATCATATATCTTTAAGTAATTAATTTATTTAATTATAATAGATATTGATATTATCAACCAATTATATTTGTCAAATAGTCTATATCTTTCCAAATATTTTTAAATATTTATCTTTATCTTTATTTTAAAAGATATTTGGGAGATTTTAGCAACAGAAAAGCCTAGTCCAATTCCTATATAAAGACACCAAGGGAGAAGCAGAAAAAAAAAAGCTCGGAACTTCGGAGTTTAGGAACCCTTAAGGGGGGCCTAATTTCGTTTCCTTTCTCTCTCTATTCTTCTTCTATTTCTATTTTGTATTTCATGGAGTGCTGAACTTCTTGGGTTGATTCCATTGTAATTTCTTAATTGGATTCTGAGGTTAGATCTATTAATTTGTTTGTTCTTTTGATTCTTGTTGACTTTTATTTTCATCTATGTCTTTTGGTTCTTAATTTAGTAAAAGTAATGATTTCTACATTGTAGCAAGTTAGCACGATGTTAAATCTATATAACATAACAATCGTATGAGTCCAAGGGTTTTTAAATTTTAATTGAGAAGTTACTTTGATTAATTTTAGAAACTTTCATATGATTGAATGAGTTTTTGCTAATAATTGAGAAGTTACTTTGATTAAAGGTGAAAACTTAGATTAGAATTAATCAAGAAGTTATTTTGGTTAATTAGCTTTTTACTAGATATAAGAGGTAAAAGAATGTAGATGATTAGGATTAGTAATATTTAATTGAGAAGTTACTTTGGTTAAATTTACTAAGATTAATCTACAAAGTTCTTGCTTTTGATTGAGAAGTTACTTTGGTTGAAAGTAAGGACGCCAACAAATTAATTGAGAAGTTACATTGATTAATTTAAAGTCTTAAACAAGAAATCAACAACAATAATCTTTAGGAAACCAATGATGAATCCTATTTTGAAAAAAGCAGTGGAATCGACCTATTTTTCTTTACTATTGTTTCTATCTTATTTTATCTTTTTATATTTATCTTTCATATTTTTATTATTTTATTTGACTAACTCTTTTGTATAGATATTATAAGAACTAACTTGTTAAAAATCAATTCCGTGTTTGTTGGAAGACGACTTAGGGTTAACTTAACCCATACTAATTTTTGACTACTTTCTTAACAATACTGAAGTTGTTATAGATAAGTAGTATTAATTTGATCGCTTGACGACAACGTTATCAGTGTAACATATCATATACATAAACTAGTTGAATCATCATTCTTAGTTAACTAATAATTTCATTCCTTTACTTTTTCTCACCAAATTATTTAAATTTGTCTTGTTCCTATAGCTTATGGATTAAATATACTAGTTTTTTATCATCCAGTGAAAACTCAACCATAATCGTAAGTTACAAGCTTTATATAGACACTTTAAAATAATAATTACTCCACCATTGTGTTGCCAACAACAGTTGATTTCTTAGAAAATCAAACCACGTTGACAATAAATGATGCAGACATAGATGCATTTTATGTTGTTTTGGATGACGAGATCTTTGTGGTGTCACTTAACAATGCAAACTTTAGTAATCTGCTCAACAGTTTAAGATCCCATTAATGGATTAACCCTTGTCAATTGAGTATATATAGACCTTAGTTGTCTTCTTTGAATATTTTTCCACATAACGGTATGAGAGAGGAAATGTTCCCTTTCCACCTAAGGCACCAGGAATCAATATATTTTTCTTTCTCCCTTTTTCCTTGCTTCTCCATCACTTCTTCCCTTTGTCCTCTTGAACTTCTACTAATAAGTTTTCTCCTTAGTTGAGTGATTCACCTACTTTCATCCATGTAAGTCATTCTGTTATGGTCATGTACTCATATTATGTTATATGTTTATCATATTACAATGATTACATTTAATTGGCAATCATAGTGTTAGGTATACAAACAAATTGAGTTTGAAGCAAGAAAAAAAATATGGATGAGTTTTACCTCAATCCTAACAGAAATCTAGGAACATAGAGGTCTGGATCCAACAAGTTGGTAAACATGGATGGGGAATTCATAGAGACATATTTACCTGATTCTATATATTGAAAGGTTAGTTTTAATGATTGTTTGTTTTTTTTAATTGTGGTAATTATACAACCAATTATATTTGTCATTCATTGTAGGTCCCATTGTAATTATACATGTGGATTACACAGTAGTATGGTTTTGTTTGATTTAAAGAAAACCTAACAAGGAATGGAAAAACTTATTACATGAGTAAATTTTATATTTATCATTACATAGGACAAGCATAAGACAATTTTGAATAACATATGTCTCCACCTTAACTTCAGTTGTGGTCGGCTAAAAAATTTTAATTGGAAATTGCAGAACAAGGTCACTAATCCATGGATCATGAGGTTAAACATCTTTTATTACACACAATAATTATTTTATGTCCAGGTTGTATGAAATTAAGTTTTGTCGCTTTAGATTAATAGCTAAGATGAATCAATCAAATATGGGTACTACATCATGTACTAGACGACAACCATAAATAACACCTTCAAACATCGAATGAAGTATATTTTAAGTTTTTAAGTATTGCATAATAAGTGAAATGTTTTATATCTTTAATGACCAATCTCCATTGTGAGGAGGATATCTAACAATTAAGATATTAATAGTGGACAACCTTCCTTCTCTAGCATTAATAGTGTGGATAGCTTTATTTTATTGTTTAGCTTGCTTTGAGGTTCAATTAGACTTTTCAATTGAACTTTTAGTTGAAATGTTTGAGTAATATTATATTTGAAATTTTCGGTATTTAAATTTTGCTAACTTTTTTCTCTTTCTCTAGCATATATTTACGTTTGATGCACTATTGTCCAACATACATGAGATCATTTTACTTTAGGGCATAAGTCCAATGTAAATTCAAGTCATTCACATTCCGTATGAGTGTTACCTAACATAAAAAGTAAAAAAATATTTGATATAAAAACCCTCTTTTGTGCTAATGTCAATAGACTTTGGATTGGTCCTTTGCTTGCTTTGATCCCAATTCCACTTGATAGCTCATCAAACTTCACATCCCTACTAATAAGATCTTGTGCATATAGAATTTGCAAAAGTGGTATTGTTTAAAGTGTTTATTATACAAAAAAAAAAAGAGTTTTACGATTTATGAACAAGCTTTTCTCTTCTTTTTTTTGCCTATGGAATAAGGGCATAACAAACACAACTAAGAACTTTTAAGTATTTTAATAATTTTTTCCTACCAAACCAAACTTCAAAAGGTTATATCTCTTTGAAAGCATTGGTTGGCAACATGTTGTGCCGAAAAACATAGGTATTACTTTAACCGATGTTGTCTTCGGAAACCCTTTTCGAACCACGAGCATTTTCTCATCTCCATGATTGTTTTGTTCTCTCATTTTCTCCATTTTTGTTGAGGAGTGTATGGAACAATCATCTAGTGCTTAATATCTTCATCATCATACAACTTTTCAAATTCCTTTGTTGTATATTCAAACTCCTCAAATTCCTTACAACAACATTTTTAGACTCTCGCAACTACGAACCTTTCGTTTCCAGGTTTTCTCTTCTTGATTTCTCTCCCGTTTGCTTGCTTCATTCATAGGTTCTCATCGTCATGTTTAATGAGGTCTTTTGATGTTTACTGTTTAGGTTCATTGTTTTTTTTTGTTCGTCATTTGTTTTCCATTTAAAGAGCTTTGATGCTTGGATGTATTTTTCACAACAATAAAAGAATCATGATTTATCTACCGATTGTTATCTACGGATACAAATCCATAGGTAAATTGATGATTACATACAAATATTACCTACTAATTTTAATCCGTAAATTGAATTTACATATAGATATTATTTACGAATTTCATAAAACAATATTTTGGAATAATAGATTGTGTTACCTACTGAATTTAGGTAAGGATTCCATAAAAATATTTCACTCCCAATTTTCCTCCCTCACGTGTTACTCGCACCGTTGCATTCCTGAGTTAATTTTTGGTTTTTTCTCTTTTAACAAAATACACCTCGTCACATTCATTTTTAAAAGAAAATTGAACGTTTAGGTTTGGTACTCCATGCTCGTAAACCACAAGGTTTTGGGACGCAAGCCATCATTTGTTTGCTCACCGGCCACCGTGAGCCATCGTAGGCCATTGTGAGCCACCATGAGTCATTGGCCATTATTCGTCGATCATGGCTTCACTACTCTAGGCTTTTAATTGAAGTAATGGGCACCCACCCAAGATCCCTTTTTCGAATAAGGTTTCCATTTCACTCTAATTTTTCTCTTCATATTTAGTTTCTCTAATCACAACGAAGATAATGATAGTCGTCAAGTGAGTCGTCGATTACACTATCAAAATCAGGTTCAAGCCCTAGAAGGTAGTAAACTCACTCACAAGCTCATTTTTTTTTCTTCGTTCCGAATTTGGCTCAACATGATGCCACTTTGCAAACGAGGCTGGTGACCCAGAATGTGAAAATGTCATGGCCTAAAAAAGGGCAACAAAAGATTATGACAGTGTAGCAACCCAAGTGAGCAGCCCAATAGCAAGGAGCAGGCCCAAACGTAACAACACCAAACCTAAACATCTTAATGACTATGATTTCACTGCTAAAAGCAAATGAAGTAAATGTTTTGAGTCTAATTTGGCTAAAGGCAAAGTAGTATTTTCTTAGGTTGTTAGAATCCTTCATAAATATCTTTCTTTGTTTGGGAGTCTGTTAGGTGAAAAATGGCAAGTGCACCGGTCGCCCGTAACAAGTAATAAATATCGTTCTCTCCACAGAGACTTGTGCAACACATGACAACTCTTACAATTCACAACTCAAATAGATAACAAAGCTCACAAAAACACAAAGAAACTCTTTTTGGTATTTTATCAAACAGTTGGTGTGCAACAGAAATTTAACATAGATTATATACAATTGTCAAGACTAGATTTCATTCACTTTATTCTCATGCATTCACAAACATCTCAATTCCAATTTCATGACAAAATCAACTCACAAAAATACTCAATCCTATTCCTAACAACTTTGAGTCTATGATAACACATCAAGTTCCAATTCCTTGAATCCACAAGTCAAATCATGCATTAAGTTCAAGAGTCTTAAGATTACTAATGAATCATGTTCTATCCCTAGATACAAGCTCCATTAGGCATTCAATTTCAGTTCTAGGTTCAAAAGATATTTTCCAACACTTCAAGAACCACAAATCATGCATGGGTGGCCAAACCGAAGCAAGCATTAAGCATGGAAATCAAATGCTAACATAGAAATGGAAAATCATATGGATTAACATCACAAAATACACAATAATTCAGTTCATTACATCTAATCTCAACAAATAGGTTTAGCTCTCCATGGTGGAGAACCTAGGTTTTACAAATTAGAGAGATAGGGAAGAGATGGAAACCAAAGAGAAGATGCAAGCCCTCTTAAGGTTCTTAGCAGTTGCTCCATGTTCCCATTGAGCCTCCCTTTCGCATCAACACCTCTAATTCCTAACCCATCTTCCTCTCCAACCCCAAAAGGGGGGAAAAACCACCATGAATGGAGGAGAAGACCCAAGGAGAAGTGGGAGAGCTTCCCAACACCCCTAGTAACCTCCAAGAGGCTCTCCAAGCACCCAAAATTGTTTCTCTATTGTGCAAAATAAGGAATGGTCCAAACCCTCATGAGAAATAAGATTACAAACAAGATTAAAAACCCATTTTTTGATATGTCAGTGAGCCACCACTTGACCTTGTCTCATCAAAGCTTAGCACCAGATTTTACGAATTGAATGATGCTTAGCCCCACTTTCCACCGCTCAGCCTTGTGCCGCTCAGCCCTAGTTCGCTATCATTCAGCCTTGGGCAGTTTGACAACATTATGTATTTGAAGTATTGGGCGTGATTCCAGTGGCACCCGACGTGGGTATTTGCTTCAAAATCAATCTTTTCTTGTCCAATCATGCTCCCTTGAGTTCTTGCTTGTTTTCTTCCACCACAAATGCTTATTATTAACTTATTTAACACATTTAAAAGCGAGATTAGAGGCAAAACAAGCATAAAACAACTAAAACAAAAAACAATACAAAACACACTAAATTTGAGGATATAATAAGATAAAAGTTAAGAAAGAGTTGATTTATTCATGACAATAAACACACAAAAAGAGGTAAAAATGGACATTATCAAAGGCTTATGAAAAACCACTATATGATGGAGGCGTGGTTCAAGATCGTCATAGGGATTTTAGAATAGTTGATCGAATCATGCCCAAGAGCTTCAAAGAGATCTTGGATTAGCTTCAGATCGTATAATATGAACTCTTTTATAATTTTTTGTAATGTTTTTGTTTGGGCTTTATCGGACCATTAGTTGTGTTAGGCCTTTTGGTGTTTCGGCCCATAATACACAAGCCCTTGTGAGACACATTTGTATTCAGATTTGAGTTATATGAAAATTTGAGTTTTCACTTAAGTCTCGAGGTTCTCCTAAGAACCACCGATCCTTATTTTTGAATCTCCGATTCAAAGTGGCAGATATTCCTCACTTATCTTGGACCTCCTCCAAGTGTCATGATTTCCTCCCTGATAATGCTATCGTTGACGCGTTCAAATTAATACTAATAAACTATAGCAACTTCAGTATTGCTAAGATAGTAGTCAACAAAATAGAAAGGGTAAAGTAACCCAAAGTCGTCTCCCAACGAACACGGAATTGATTATTAACAAATTAGTTCTTATAAATTCTATACAAAAGAGTTAGTCAAAAAAATAATAAAAATATATGAGGATTAAGATAAACAAGAAAGAAATAGAAAAGATAAAAAAGGGATAAAAACAATAGTAAAGAAAATAGATTGATTCCATTGCATTTTCAAAATAGATTCATCATCAGTTATCTAAAGATTATTGGTCAATTAATTATTGTTGTAGATTTACAAATTAATCAATGTAAAGTCTCCATTAATTTGTTGGCATTCTCACTTTTAACCAAAGTACAGTCTCAATTAAAAGTGAGAACTTTTAGATTATCCATAGTAAATTCAACCAAAGTATAGTCTCAATTAAATTTACTATGCCTAATCATGTCTATTCTTTTATCTCCTCACCAAATAAAAAGCTTAATTAATCAAAGTAAAGTCTCAATTAATTGTAGTTAGAGTAAATACCTTTAACCAAAGTAAAGTCTTAATTATTGGTAAAAACTCATTTAATCATATGAAAGTTTCTAAATAAAATCAAAGTAAAGTCTCAATTCAATTTAAAAACTCTTGGACTCATATGACCAACATGCATATAGATTTAAAATCATTACTTCTTACATGATTCAAAGATAAAAGACATAGATGAATGAAAACCTCAACAATAATAAAAAGAACAAAGAAATTAATTGATCTAACCTCAAAATTCAATTAAGAAATTACAATGGAATCAACACAAGAAGTTTAGAACTCCATGAATGCAAAATAAAGAGAGAAGAATAGAGAGAAGAAAAGAGAGAGAAAGAAATTAGGC
Organism: Vigna unguiculata; assembly: GCF_004118075.2. Taxonomy (NCBI): domain Eukaryota; kingdom Viridiplantae; phylum Streptophyta; class Magnoliopsida; order Fabales; family Fabaceae; genus Vigna; species Vigna unguiculata. The sequence continues at coordinate 11,919,644 of NC_040286.1, read as the reverse complement.
CCCTCTAAGGGTTCCTCAATTTCGACGTGCTGAGCCTGTTTTCTCTGCTTCCCCTTTGGTCTCTTTATATAGGCTTCTACTGGACTTTGGGCTTTATTTTTCGATTGCTAAAATATTTTATTTTATTTAATTAATTAGCAATTTAATTTCTGTCCAATTTCCAACTCTACCCCTCTTGTTTGACCTTTTTTGCAGTTTTGACCAGAATTTGACCAGAGTTGATTGCTCCATTGACCAGTTGGCCAGTTTGATTGTGCAATGAGAAGATGACACATGGCAGCTCCTTCCCTATCCCAAATTAAGGTTCGTAGAAGCTTGTAGTTGCTGAAACCGCATGCGGCGCGATGGTCCTCTTCTTCAACGAAGGCGCGATGGCTCGACTGATTCGTGTTCTGCAGTGCAGATTCGAAGCTGTCTTTCATCTTCTCCAATGGAGGTGCTGCTGCCATGGAGGTTCGTGAGCTAATGACGGAACTACGCGAAGGATTCGCGGTGGGTGCTGCCGGCGAGATGAAGAACGAAACTACGGTGGCTGAACTTGCGTCTCTAGTGTGTGCTCGCGTGATGGTGCTGGTCTAGGTGCGTGGAACTGCCATGGTTGGTGCGCGAGGAAGAAGAACTCGCGGTGGCTGGCGATGGAAGGGCAGCGACTGTTGCTGCCGGCATGGTGATGGTGGGAGAAGAGAAAAATTAAGGTTAGGGTTTCATGTGTGAGATGAAGGAAGATGATGACGTGGTAGTGTCTAATTGGTGCATATGTGTTTGCAAGGATTAATGCCACGTGGCTTGTTCTGGTTGGCCAATTTTAAAAGTCGAGGATTGCCACATGGCAGCATCTGGTTGAAATGGATTTAAGTGGTAGGAGGAGTGCAACTTAGTAAAAACTGTGGGTGCAGAACAGGTTTTGGTGATCCACTTGCAGGAGAAGTGTGTAAAATAAAACTGGGGGTGCATATGTGATTTTTCCAGAACCTGATAATTTTAGACTTATTTAAAGGTGTTATGTAACTTCAATCAAATTATTTTCCCACTTTGAATGAGCTTAATTTTAACTTCAACTTCATCAACAAATATTAAAATATTCAAAAATAATTTATGCAGCTAAAAATCACTTTTTAACACATTTTTATCACACATGCTCAAATAGCCTAATTATCAGAATTATCAATTAAATCACTCTTTAAGCACATAAATTCAATTAAATACCCAAAATTAAACACTGAATGAGGGCAAAAATACGCACTCATCACTCTCGTTCCGCAAAAATCCCTAATCAACGTCCTCCATTTTCCCCCTTTTCGTTTTAGGGTTCGTACCCAAATTCGTTCAAGTCGGTCTTTCATCATCAAGTAATCAGAGCTCGATTAATTGTTCTTTCAAGATTGGTTTCAGTTTTTCTCGTTTTTGCTTCCAATGTTGGTCATGGTGCATTAGTTTGTTCACGATTCATGTTCGTCTTCAAGGTTTTGTCGTCGTTCTTCATTTTGTTCTCATTCATCATTCGTTCATCATCTGTTGTGGTTTCATTTTTGTAGCCTTTGTGTGGAATTTCAAGCGTCGAATCAACCATTGCTTTGTTGTATACATTGGAGCTCTACTTTTGGTTTGGCAGCATATCTTTAACGTTTTTTGTGATCGTCGCGTGTTGGAGCGTCAAGAGGGGTGTAGGAACAAGGGTTGTGATTCTATTGCCACGTGAAGCGTGATTGACAAACTTGACAAAACTTTGCAAGTCGCATGTTTGGTGCTTGGTGCTTACTTTCTTTTGGTCTTCCTAGCATCATGTTTGAGACTGTAATGTTCAAGAATGAACTTGTTTTCATGCTATACTTGATTTAGTTTGGTTGGTTGGGTGCAGCCCATGTGTTCGAGAAATTGTTCAGTGTGATTTGTTTGTGCAAAGTGCAGGTTGAAGTGTTATTGTTGTTAAAGCGATGTTATTGTTTGAATTAGTGGCAATTGGAAGTAAAGAGTTCGGTCCTTTTGGTTTATTTTTGATGTTTTAATGCTTGATGTCCATGACCTTTTGGCACGTTTTGGAAGCAGCTAATTTTGTCGTAGGTGGTAAGGTGATTCAATCTAAGGATATAGTCATTCAGCTGGTCCAGCCATCGAATAATCTATCAAATCAAGTTGTAATTTTTGGTGCTATGTGGTCTTTCGTTTGAGTAATTTCTAGTGTAGTTTGGGTTTAATTGCCACGTACAATGGGGGAATTTTTGGTGCGATGACCAGATTTGCTTGAAGCGGTAGCAGCCAACTTAAGTGTCATTCGGTGCAGCCAACTAAAAATATTGAAGGAGCAGTGTGCGTGCTGAAAATTCAGTGCAGCAACTGCATTAAGTAGCAAGTGAAAATTGTGGTGCCACTTGAACTAAATTTTTGGCACGTTCCAGCTTATGTGTATGAAAGCAGTTTGGTGCAGGCGTGGGCCATTGACTGAATTTGATGAATTAGAAGTTGGAGACCTTGTATTTGTTTCAATGGCTGTTTGGGTCATGCGGTGCCAACCACAAGACCAGTTTTGAAGGGTGCACATAATTACAAATGCAATATTCCTTGATGCAGGAGTGGTGCACACCAACTTGCAATTTGAAGTTGATTCATTTGGTGGGTGATGAAATTGAAATTTTTTCTAACGTTAATACAGCAGGCACGTGATCCACATTGTTTGCTAAAATCATCCAAAGTTGCATGAAGTATTGCCATTGGTATGGGCAGTAGTAATCTTTTGTTTGGCGTCGTTTAATTTGAAGTGGTGCAGTAGTTTGGTGCATTCTTGGTTCCCTTTCGGTACGATTTTCTTGAGCAGCTGCTGGCTTGCATGAATTTGGTGCCTGTCTAAGTTTCAATGCTGCAACCGTGAAGAGGACTTGGCAATTGGAAGAGTTGAAATTTCATTGTAGGGTGTGGACTGTGGTATAGTAGGATGTGTCCAAATTTTGGTCTCGTTTGGATTGGATAGAATTTGCAAGTAGTAGCCACCTATATTTTGGAGTCACTCTTTTGGCACAATCTAGAAGAAGTTGATGGTGATTCCTCTTGTGTCTTAATTGGAGATTTTGATGCAGTTGCTACGTGAATCATTGTTTGGCAGCAACCTGTTCAAATCCCATTTGGTGCCAACCATTAAAAGAAGCAAGTGCGTGTTGTGAATTAAGTGCAAAATATGTTTGAAACGGTGAAAGCAGAGGTATTGGTGTGCAACATGGTGGAGAATTGGTGCTGAATTGCTGCCACGTTCATCCACTCAATCCTAGTGAAACATTCAATTGCCAAGTGGAGCTTGCGTTAGGGTGGGGATTCTTGGACAACAATTTTAGCACGTTGCAGTATCAAATATCAAATATCAAATTCTTTTGGTGGTACTATATTGGCACAATTTGAGAACGGTACATCTAGTGCAACATGTGGAACGTGAGAATAGGGCAACTTGAAGTGTTATTGTTTTCGTGGTGCACTCAACTTCTCTTTCCCTTCTAGTTTAGCGCTGTTTTCTTTGTTCACGAGAACCAAATAAGAGCTTGAGGTGTTGTTAATGTTAGTGGTTTTGAGTGGTTGTCCTAATTACTTTGGGGAGGTCTTGTTGACTAAAACGTGCATAGTTGGAGGACTGGACAACATAATTGTTGAGGGCTATTTGGAGTGGATTTTACTGATTGGACAACAGTCTTGAGTGTTTTTTGCTGCTGCCTCCCTCTGTTTTGGGCGTGAATTGAGTTGATTTTGGGTTGTTTTGGATGTTGTTATGATGGATATACATAGTGCCTATTGTGCTTATTTCTGGGTCAATATTCTTGTGAGTATAAGTCTCTTTTCTTGAATTTCTAACTTGCTTGAGTCCATTGTCTATCGCTTTTCTTTTTGAGTTTGATTTTCCTGGTATTCTTGTGTTGTGGGACAATGTACCTTGGACTAAATTGTTGGAAGTACTGCTTGTGGGAGTTTGAATTATTCATCATAGTTTAGCTTGAGTAATTTGTTTCACATTTCCACGAGTAATTCTAAATACACCGTTTAGATTACTAGGGTCTTTTAAAGTGTTTTTCTCGTTGTCAGGGTCTTAGTTTGTCACATATTCACTTTCTTTGATTTAACCCTTTCTTTCTTTTGGTGCTTTTTAGTTTGTCTTTAAATTTCCTTGATTTTGTCTTAGAGTTTTCCTTTCCTTGGCCTCTTGAGTTGAGCTTAGATCGTTACATCTTTCACTTTGATGTTGAATTTTGGATGGGTTGATTGGAGGTTCTTTGAAGAACTGAACAGGAACTTGAGAGCGAGTGAATATACTTTGAGAGTGAAACACGAGTGGAATTGAGTGTAAACAAGTAAGGAGTGGTGAAGTCCATTTGATAATTTTATCCACATTACTTGTGCTAACCATTTACTGTGTTTTGTGTTAGTTCTTGTTTCCTCTCTTTCATTGCAAGAATTAGCAATTTTGAGCACTCTACAATGTTTCATACACGTTCGACCTTGATAGAGGATATTAACTTCATTGTGTCCAGAATCATCATGCTGGATAGCAAACTTGGGAAACTTAGAAGGGAGCACAAACATGATATAAGATCATTTTCAAGTGACAAAACAAGTGCCATTAGGTGCACCAAGTGTGAAGGACATGGACATGAAAATTATCAATGTCCTAACTGTAACGTCCCATTTAAGTAATAAAATAATTAAATGAAAACATTACACAGAATAATATAAAAGGCCGAGTCAAGGAGTACAACATCACTCCTTATAAATATCCAAGGTACAAGAAATGAGGTACTGAGGCACACCACGATGTCAACCAACACAGAGTAAGAAGTTGAACAGTACGTAAAATAAATGGCCAAAGAACATGGCAGTACAGGGATACAACCCTTAATAAACTCAGAGAAGTAGGATTTGGTCCCAGATGAACTAGGCAGTGGAATCTCCATTACCATGTTTACCAAGATGAACTAGGCAGTGGAATGATCATCGCAAAAAGAGAAAACCACACACATAGAACATACAACAAGCAGAAAAGGTAAGCTAGAGTAGAAAATGATTTTATCATACAATCGCATACATTTTCATAGTCCAAGATACATACATCAACCACTCATGTGATGACTTACAACCAATACACTAAGACTCAAGACACGACTTATCCGGATACATATAATTAGTCGGATTCACTGGATGCTTGCACTCGTGGTGGCCTCTACTGCTCTACCGAGCTAATTGTCAATGGGTCTCATCCTACTACGCACAAGGTTAGCCTTAAAGTGTCACAGGTCTCCTACTACTCTCACCACTTGAGTCAGTATGCTCTACATGAGACTAATTGACTCTTTAGAGTGTCAGGATGCAATCCTTACCTTGAATCCTTACTAAATTATATAATGAAGCACCACCACGAAACTCCCACTAATAGAGCTCATGGAATTACGTCCTGACCAATGAGGCACCACCACGCAACCAACGTGGAATTATGTCCTGACCAATGAGGCACCACCATGAGATCTCACCTAGAGTTCCATGGAATTGCGCCCTGACTAATGAGGCACCACCATGCAACCAACGTGGAATTATGTCCTGACCAAACCAACATCATGTTCCATCAATTAATATAATATTATTGCTCATACCAAATCCATGTCACTTTTATAACCAACCTTCCCATACATATTACACGCCAAAATCATGCCAAACTAATTATTCACAACCCATAAGCCATTTTACTCATGCATATTCACTCATCTCATGCTTTAGCATAGCAATCCAACCAGGTTATGGCTCATTACATAACAACACATCCATTCCAGTCACATCCAAGCATACATAACAAACATGATCACATATATTGAGGAAGGAACAATAGAGAAACAACCATGGAACAAACAGTAGCCAACACAACACTTCTCGCCCGAGTCTCGCCCAAGCAAAAAAAGGGCTTTTCGCTTAAGCGAGCCCTTCTCGCCTAGGCGAGAGCTCGACAATGGTACTGCAAGGTTCTAGCGAGTTCTCGTTCAGGCGAAAGCGTCTCGCCTAAGCGAGACCCTTGGTTGCTCAAAATGCACTTAGTCGCCTAGGCGATAACTCGTGCTGGAACTAAGGGTGAGTTCCTGCTACTCTTGCTTAGGCAAAAGTCACCCGCATGGGCAAGACCAACAGGTTCTCACCTGTTAGCATGCAAATCCTCGTTCAACCAAACATACCCACGCACCAAACAATTTCATACGACCAACAACATCATTCAAACACCAAAGACACAAGAACAATCTAGAAATAAACGAAATACTTAAGAAAACGTAAACCCTAGCTTCCCTTACCTGGAAAAGCTACTGAGAGGGTTTTTGACCATGGTTCCTAGGGTAGTTTAGTGAGCTGAAATCAAGGACAGTTGAACAAGGACAGAGCACTACGGTTAGCCCTAGTTGGAACCACGAAACTCAACTCGAAAACAAAGAGTATGGGTTGGAATAACTTACGTGGAGTGGAAGAAGCTTGAGCTTGCTTGAAGACGAAGGAGGATTCAAAACCCTAGCAGAGCTCAGTTGAGAGAAATGAGAGAGGAGGGAGCTAGTTCGTTTCTGGAAAAATAGAAGAATGAGTGAGTTAGGCTGCTCTAGGGGTTTTGGACACCCTATGGGTTAGTCCTGGGCCCAACTGATTTGGGGTAGCCTTTACATTAGGGAAAAAATATAAGTGGGCCTTACACTAACTAGAACGCAAAGTACATGACTCTTCAGAAACTCCAAGATTACATTGTATACTTGAAAGAGGTGAAAAGGAGTGTTAGGAAAAAGCTTGAAGTCAAACAAGGACAACAAGAACAAAGGGAGAGAGAAAATGTGAAAAGAGTACTAAAGGAAATGTGGGAAAAGGCCAGACAAGAGAAAGAGCTAAAGAAGCGAGAAGAGAAAGAGCGAAGAGAAACAGAAGAAGACGAACAAAGAGATAAACACGAGAAGGATTCTCTTCTCACACCCCAAACATGCATGGTTGAGATGAAATCCTTAAAGGGAGATGATAATGCGTTAAATTATTGTTCCCATTCACATCATGATTTTGCTTTTTCATTGGGAACACTTGCTAACCCCTCTCTTTTTGTCTTAATGCCTAGGGAAGACTTATACATCAAGGAGCAATGGCATAAGCAATGGGGTGAAGAAAAGATGATAGAAAAGGAAGCAACAACATGGGTAAAAGATGAACCTGACTTTAATCATCTGCTTGTGTGTTTGTCCTATCATGAAAATCCTAAGGGATTTCAAGGGCACTCCTCTTCTGTTCCTATTACTATGGGTTGTTTTCCCTTTTGTTTCACTGTGGATAATATAGTTGTGTTGAAACTCTTTGATGTGTTCTGCAGGTTTATCTTTGATCTTGGAGGACAATCTCTAAGCACCTTGATAATAAGAGATTGACCTCTTCCATGATTCTAATCTCATTTTTTGATAGCATTTTATTTCTGTCTTTAGACTGCTTTGGTTTTGTGCTTTCAACACTTATGTTTGTGTGTTTGGTTGTAGGTAATAAAGCGCTTAAATTCGAGGTCGAATTTTTTCCAACCCGGAGGATATGATGGAGGCATGGTTTCGGATCGTCATAAGGATTTCAGAGCAGTTGATGGAATCATGCCCCAAGACCTTCAAAGAGATTTTGGATTAGCTTCAGATCGTATAATAGGAACTCTTTCATAATTTTGGCTTAATACCAAATTTGATCTTGTAATTTTATTCGAATTTTTAAAAATACCCCTAATTTTTCATTTGTTCAATTTAGTCCTCCAACTTCTTAAAAATTTTCAACTTAGTCCTTTCCGTTAAATTGATGTTAACGCCGTGTCTATACAATGCCACGTGTCATGTTATTGTCACATGACAATGTTTGTTTTCAATTTAGTCCCCTTATTTATAATTTTGATCCAATTTGGTCCTTTTTTTGAAAATGAAGCAATTTGGTCATTCTCCAATTTGAGACTAAATTAATAATTAAACTTAATTACAACTTATATATACATGTTAAAATATTTTTTAAACACTTATATATCAAATTTTCCACCTAAATATTCAAAATATGTTTTTTTACATTTTTACATAAAAAAATCGCTATTTAAACTTATAATTTTTTTAAAATATTAAAAATGTAGATGTAAAGTGACACTTGTAATATTTAAATATTCAATGTGACAAATATTTTTAACGTTACAAGTGTCACTTTATATTTACATTTTTAAATAGGGATTCTTTTTATGTAAAAATGTAAAAAGAAAATAATTTGAATATTTAGATAGAGTGATTAGATATATAAATTTAAAAAAAAAATTAACATGTATATATAAATGTATATATAAGTTGTAATTGTAAGACCCTAGAAAATGGCGTTTTAAAAGTGATAGTGGTTTAAAAATAGTGAGACTCGATTATTTTAATATTAAAAGGTTTTAGTATAAATATAATTGTTATAAACGAGTTTCATTATTTTAAAACACACCATCTCTTATTTGATTGAAGAACCGAGACCGTAGAATTGATCCTCTCAGCGAGCTCTTCAAATTGAACCGATCAGTTTCTCCGTTCGCGTAAGTTGAGTTTCCGCTCTCCTTTTTAGTCTTTTTCATTTTCTGTTGTATGCAAGCCCTTTTCTGCTTGCATGCGACGTTTTAATCATCAGTATGAGTCTCTGCTGATCAGTGATCATAATGGTATGTCCTGATCGTTCTTGTGATGTTTCTATGTGTAGATAGAGCATCCTGTGGAGTTAGATGTGTTGATGTTTTTAAGGCATTGACGTTTATAAAGCTGTCTAAACAAGATAACAGGTAAGGGAAGCTAATTGTTTTGCTTGAATTTCGTATAGAAATCATTTTGATGACTTTGAATTGCATGATTGGATTGTGCTAGATTTCTGGACTGTTGCATGTGAGAACATATTGCGAATCTGGTATTTTCGCCTAAGCGAGCAACTCTCGCCTGAGCGAAAACACCAGATACTCATCCCCTATCTCTGCGTGAGATCTCGCCTAGGCGAGCCAGTCTCGCTTGAGCGAGAGTCACTCTCGTCTAAGCGAGACAACTTAGCCTAAGCGAGAATTCGCCCAGAGTTTGGGTTGTTCTCTATTTAGAGCCTCGCTCAGGCGAGAATGACTCGCCTAAGCGAGAGAGCCCTTTCGCCTAGGCGAGACCTTCCAGCTTGGGTGAGAACCCCTGCAGCTGAGTGTTATTCCCTTGTTTCTAATGGATGAAGCTATGGTTAAATGTTAAAATGTGAACTTAGTTATGATATGCATGAATTGTTATGACTTGTAATATGTGTGGTGAAATTGCATGAAGTTGGAATATGAGAAGATGTGGTTGAATTAGGATTTCAAGGGAAATTCTAAGAGGAATGTTTTAGTGTATGTAAGGACATAAGGACTCGGTTTTGGTTGGTATCCTGACGCTCCAATAACCATTAAGGCTCATGTAGAGCATAATGGATTATGTTGGGAGGAGTAGTAGGAGGTCCTAGTTTGTGGACCCGATTCAGTCACAAACGCGAAGGGGACTTACCTTGGGAGTGGTTGGGTGATAACCCCTTGTGTCCAAACTCTGCAGAGTTTGGGAACCTTCACAGGTGCACGCCACCAAGAGATCCGATGTCGCTTACATAATCCGGATATTGAGTCTAGAGTAATATATCTGTACTATGTTTATGGTGGCCTATGTGATTCTGGTAAAAATGAGAAAGACTGCATGGTTTGTTTATAATTGAATTGCATGATTTTTCTTATCAGATTAGCTTACCCTTGCTTTCTATGTGTCTGTCTCGTGTTGTATGTTTTTCTTTTGCGATGATCACCTATTCGGTGGGAGCAAATGTGGTTGCAGTGTCAAAGGCACTTCTGGAGGATGAAGAACTATCGTTTTAGTGTTGAGGAGGAGGTTTCCAGTGGGAGCTTTAGCAGTGGTCAGTTTAAGTATAGAGTTTATTAGTTTAGTTTAAGTGTATAAGTGATATATTTTTATAGTCATATCTTTTGTAAGACTGTATTAATATATTGTGTACACTGGATTATCTATTTTGGAACTATGATGAAACTCCCTATTTTTATTAGTTTTAAGCTGCTGAAATTGGGATGTTACAGTAATTAAGTTTAATTAATAATTTGGTCTCAAATTTTAGAGGGACCAAATTGCTTTATTTTAAGAAAAAAGAGGACCAAATTGGATAAAATTTTAAATAAGGGGACAAAATTGAAAACAAGCACTGTCAAGTGACAATAACATGATACATGACACTGTACGGACACGACGTTAATGTCAATTTAACGGAAATTACTAAATTGAACATTTTTTAAAAATTGGAGGACTAAATTGAACAAATGAAAAATTAGGGGTCATTTTAAAAATTCGAATAAAATTAGAGGACCAAATTAGGTATTAAGCCTATAATTTTTTGTAATGTTTTTGTTTGGGCTCTATCAGACCTTTAGTTGTGTAAGGCCTTTTGGTGTTTCCGCCCGTAGTATATAAGCCTTTGTGAGACACATTTGTATTCAGATTTGAGTTATATGATAATTTGAGTTTTATCTCAAGTCTCGAGGTTCTCCTCAGAACCACCGATCCTTATCTTTGAATCTCCGATTCAAAGTGGCAGATCTTCCTCACTTATCTTGGAACCTCCTCCAAGTGGCGTGATTTCCTCCCGTTCCGCAAAAATCCCCAATCAACGTCCTCCATTTTCCCCCTTTTCGTTTTAGGGTTCATACCCAAATTCGTTCGAGATGTTTTTCACCCTAAATCCGAGACGATCCTTCATCACTATATGTATGACAATTTCTTCATAAATAAAGGGAGAAATATTCAACACTATTTTCTTTTGTTTGTTTTCTGTAGGAGGAAGCCTAACTTGTAAAATAGGCATTGCATTTTGTAACATCCCGACATGATATTACGAATTTAAATAAATAAAAGAAAATATTAATTACAAGTCAATTAATGAAAGCTCATTTGCCAAAAAAATGCGGGAAATTTTAAACTTTTACTACATCCACAATAATCCAAAATCCATAATTATAAACACTCTTATAATTATCAAAAGTTGAGTAACATAAATAATTACAAATTATTTAACTTTATAAAACATAAAAGATCTGATAAAACTCTTTATCCCAGTCTAGCCCTGCTCCGACTCTATGTCTCACCAGATCCACCTGCAAGATCATCTGCTCCCGTATACCACGTACACAATCATCGCCAAACACAAGCAGATAGGGTGAGCTAACAATAAATAATTATACATATATAAGCATACACATACATCACAATCACACCAAATGAAAGCCATCCTTTGATTCCATAACACATGGCCATTACCAGTCAACCGTGTTCTACGTCTTCTAGTGAGTATCTCAAGATGTCTTGTTGCCACCCCTATCCGCCACAACTGATAGAGCACATGCGGGAAACCATGCTACGGATCATACACCGTAACGCCAGGTGGAGTTCCTAAATACGAATAACATTCCTAAAGTCGCAAGACTTCCAAACTCGTCAACTTAATACCGAGGAGGGCAATCTACTAGACCCAATCCATACACACCACAACGTGCACACTCGCACCGTCAACACTTGCCAACCCGAGCCACAACTCAAGAGTTTCTCGTGTTCGTCCGCCATCCCGAGCCACAACTCAAGAAATACTATTCTGACCCACAACTTAAGGAATACCACGTGCGTAATCCCTAACCTGAGCCACAACTCAAGGGATATGTTCTGAGCCACGACTTAAGGAACACCAACAAGCTGACCTTTGAGATATCATAGAAGCCTTGTAGATCACGCACCACAAACAAGCAAAACACAATTCTGTTGCAGAAATATTACTTGGCGCTGCTCACGAGGCACCAGGCGTTGCCCGCTTCCAAATCGTCTGGCAGGGGACGCGTACTATCAAACGTGTAGCGCCTCTGAAAACACCTACGCTGTAGCCATCGCCTAGCGGGACTACCTTCACCACTCGGTGCACGGGTTCCACGAGCCCACTATTTTGGCAGCTATCGCCTGGCGGATCTCGTTCTGCCGCCAGGCGCTACACCAATACAACGATAAGTACTAGTTTAGGCACTCCAGGTTTGATGGCACACTCTTAATAGGTACCAACACCCACTGTGAACTTTACCAACTTCACCAAATCAACTTCTAGGTGATTAAATCTTAATACCAATCTTTTTTGCTATCACTTAGATTCATAACCCAAGATTCCCAATAAGGAAACTAACTCAAGTTCAACCTTGCCATGCCACAACATACCACTGTTAAGTTTATACCTCATACAATATATTATTTACTCCAATTGTGGTCTAAGTCTCTACCAACTTTCATATAGCATAACCATCATACCTCAACCATATTTGCACTACAATTCCCACCAAAGCAACTCCCCTTACTCTTAGAACTCTAACATTTCAGTTTACCTTCTTACTAAGCCAACCCCTGGTTTTATTAACCTGAATTTCTACTATTATAGTATCCAAACCTAGTTAAGACAAATCTTAGCTTAGTGATCATACATAACCTCATCTCACTCATTTCCTATACACTTGGTCCTCAGCCCGTATATCCAAAATTCTCATTTTGATACTTACATGCTCAAGTTTAACCCCTACCCTTCGCGGCACACTAAAACACATGAAACCCACAACTCTGCTATGGTGCTTGGCAGCAACCAACATACCGCCAGGTGGTTCCTACTGTTCTAGGAATCCCAACATTTTTCCTGCACCTGCGAACCTTACCCCCTTCATAACAACTCTAATTTCCATCAATTTATGACTCCATAGGATACGATCCTAGTTGTTAGGATTATGGTTCATCCCTACACTTCCCATTCATGAATTCATTCACATTTTCCCCTTAGATTACTGCCACTATAGAAATTCCAAATTCATCAATCGTAAGATAATATTCCTACTGTTCCATCCAATTTAGCCATCAATTTAAATGAATTTCAATGATGTTTGACATCCAATCAACCCTTAACCATTAAAATTGGCTTTCCCTCCGTTTAGAGTCATCCCAAAACACTCAGAACCTTAAAATCGAACCAAAATTGGTTCGCGTCGCCTGGCGGGTGTTCATCGCCGCCAGGCAGTTCAACAAAACCTAGAAAACTGGGTAACCCAGCATGCGTCGCCTGGCAGCCAGGGTTATGCCGCTAGGCGATTCTTTTGCGGGAACCCAAATTTGCACATAAATGGGATAGTTTTTGGAATTTTCCAGAAACCCAAGATATCAACATATATGCAAAACATTCAGACATTACATGCTATACATCACGCAATTCATGCTAAAACATCAAAATTTACTTGTAAAGCTCCCCTAACCTGGAATTCCTTGCTTAACTTGATTAAATCTTTCATTCTTTCTTGTCTCCAAAGGTTTGCCTTAGTTCTCTCTCCCAATTAGCTTCTATGCTCTTTCACAACACCAATTCACTCTGAATTCACTCTCTCTAATGTGCAGAACTATACCAGACTTCAAACTCTCCCCTTCTTTCTCAAATGGTCACTTAATTGTGTTAATTGAGCTTAATTACTCTAAAACGAAAATGCATTAAAAAGAGGTGTAATTGCCATTCAAGGTCCATAATTAGTTGTTTTTCTAGCCCCTTTGGTTGCTTTTGCGTGGCTGGTAGGGTTCCTAACCATTCTCATTTTTGCTAAAAATAAGTTTAACAAAAAAAACTTTAATTTATGTCTACAAAGATTCGAACCCTTAACCATGCCAATGTCAAACAAATGCATAACTGTTTAACCAGCTCATGTTTCATGATAATTCATATAATTCTATGATTATATTATCACTCAACATGATCACGCATATATTTAAAAATAAGAATAATTAAATAACACACAATTGGCATACATGGGATTTGAACCCAAGTCCTCTCATACAATAAAGTACTCTCAAGCACTTAAGCTAGTACTTTTCTACATCACATTAATCAATTATAAATGCCATAAAGGCTCCCATTACCCGCATTTATTAATTATTTATTTATTTAATTAATTAATTAATTTTCACGAGTCTTACACATTTGGTACTTTCATTGAGAGCTCATAGCATCATTAACGAGCGATGAAAATATGGACGACATTCTTCAACTGCTTGAGAGTAAAAAAATGTTCTAAAAAGCAATGAGTATTCATATGGCCAATCTGGAAGCACAAGTGGTGATTCATAATGCATCTGGAGGTCTCGTAACAAATGACTCTACTCTTTAACCCTTTACTCGAACCTCTCTGAAATTAAATATGCCCCGATTTGATGATTCTGAACCATTAGCTTGGGTCTTCAAAATCAAACAGTTTTTTACTATCATAGGACTCTAGAAGATCAAATGCTTCAAATGGTTACTTTTTCTATGGAAGGAAAACCCTTACATGGTTCCAATGGATGCATGATAATAAACTCATCTCAACTTGCAAAATTTTCTTCATGCTTTAGAAGTTCGATTTGCACTGTCACATTATGAAGACCTAAGAGGAGCCTTGTTCAAGCTTTGCCAAACTTCCACGGTTTGTGAATATCAAATTTAGTTTGAATCTCTAGCAAATTGTGGGGTTGCCTCTTCCATTTTTCCTCAGTTGCTTTGTTTTTGGACTAACACCTGAAATTGGACGAGAGGTGCAAGCTTTCCAACTGATTTCACTATGTCAAGCCATAAGTTTGGAAAAATTGCAAGTGGAAAAGTTCGTCGAAGCGTCAACCATAAAATGTTATTCCTGACCTTCCTCCTCCACCACGAAAACCAATTATCAACCCATTTTCTTACACCACCCAAAATGTGAGCTCTTCCCCTATCAAACCCAAACCAAACCCTAATTCAATTACCGTCAAACGACTCTCTCCTACGAAGCTCCAAAGCCGTCGTGAGAAGAACCTATGTTATTATTGCGATGAGTGGTATCGGCCTGGTCACAAATGTAAATGGGAGTTTATGTTATTGATTGTTGAAACAAACGACCCGGTAACTGATGAACTTTACTTGAGTCTCCTCCATATAGATGACCCAACTCCTAATAACCCATCCGAACCTCCGGATACAACAGTGGCCCAAATCAGCTTACACACATTGGTGGGCCACTTAATTCCCCAAACTCTCAAAGTGTTGGGACGTTAATGCATCTCCAATTGTAATACTGGTGGATAGTGGAAACATGCATAGCTTCATCCAAGCTTGCATAGCTAAATTTTTAGGCCTTCAAGTGGCTCCAACTCAAGGCTTTCACGTCTTGGTAGGAAATGGAGAGGAGCTTGCTTGTTCAACTGTTTGTAAACATGTATCATTAAAATTGGGCCCTCACCAATTTTTGGTTGATCTGTTTGTGTTACCCTTAAGTGGAGCTGAGATCGTGATGTGAAACCCATTTGCACAAGGGCCGACTTAGGATCTTTAAGGTTAAACCCTTGTAAGAAACTTGGAAAACTGTTGAAAAAGTAAATAGGAGAGTGGCTAAAATTTTAGTTTGGACAGTAACTTAGAATCGTTGATATCTCGTGGTATAAAACTCCAATTGAGATATTCTAAAACGTTGCGAAAGTTCACGTTCTGAACTATAGTTTAGGCTTAAGAATCGCTAATTTTGGATTAGTAGAAGGAGAATTATGACCACGTGATGATTTTGGGCAAAATTGGGTTTTCTTTATGAAAAGGGTGAAAGAAGATGTGAATATGAAAGGTGGAAGGAAAGAATCACTCTTTCCAGGAGAGGCAACACACAAAGGATCGATAAGTCCGTTGATAGAGCCAAGGATTCTTGAATCACTCAAGAACTTATGAGAATCACTCTAACTAATAGATAGAAAAGATAATTTCTAAACAAAACTCAACTTGTTTTGATTGATAAAAATGATTTAGCTTATATAGGAGCTTTAACCATCAAAATTACAAAAGACCCATTAATTGCAATTATATCCCACTTAAGCTAATAATAATCCACTCAAGATAATAGTAATCCACTACTTAATGGCTGATTGTAACTAAAATTGTGGCAGCCAAAAGTCATCCTAAAGTATTCAACAAAGGTCCTTTTGGTCTTCTAAAGGCTGGTTCTTAAGTTGTCAAAGGAGCCCTTATTACAACTTAAAAATAAAGCAAAACTAAAGCCCATTAATTGGTTAACCCAAAACATAATTTGGTCAGCCAATTTTGCAAAACATTGGGCCCTTATTTAAACAAACTAATAACTTAAAAGAAACTGTAACAAATTGGTATATTAGTCCTTCTCCATTTAGCCCATGATGCAATTCATAACCTTAGTCTTTTATCCTTGAAACTTGGGCTTGTATTCAAATAATATGGACAACACTTGTTGTAGAGCTTCTTTTGCTTCCCTTACTCTAGACCTTGTCATAGGTCCTTCAAGTTCTTCAAGTGGATCCTTGTCCTTGCTCATTGTCACATCTCCATCATTCTCTCCCTCTTGAGAAGGATTTGTCTTCAAATTAGATTCTCCGTCTACATAAAAAAGAGATAAGTCAGAGACATTGAAGGTGGAACTAACATTATACTCAGCATGCAGATTAATTTTGTAGGCATTATCATTGATTCTTTCAAGCACTTGGAATGGACCATTCCCCCTTAGTTGAAGCTTTGATTTCCTTTGTTCTGGAAACCATTCCTTTCTCATGTGCACCCAAACCCAATCTCCAGGTTGGAAGACAACCTTCCTTCTACCTTTGTTAGCTTGCCTTTCATAACTTTCATTTTTCTTTTCAAGTTGATCCCTTACTTGCTCATGTAACTTCTTCACATAGTCAGTTTTAGCTTGTGCTTCTTTAAAGATCTAACCAAAACATACAATTCCTTATCATAAGTAGAATAGTTAAGGGTAACCCCACTTAACTTTTCACTAAAATAAGCAATTGGATGTCCATCTTGCAGCAAAACAGCCTCAATACCCACATTTGATGCATCACACTCAATTTCAAAAGGTTTTGCAAAATTAGACATGGCAAGAACATGTCCATTAGTTAGCTTATTCTTAAGGCATGAAAGGCCTCCTTTTATTTCTCTCCCCATTTAAAACCCACATTCTTTTTAACAATTTGATTTAGAGGTGCAACCAAGGTACTAAAATCCTTAACAAATCTTCTGTAGAAACTTGTTAAACCATGAAAACCCCTTACCTCACTCACGATCTTAGGTGTAGGCCATTCTTGGATGGCCTTGACCATTTCCTCATCAACTTGTACACCTTTAGCACTCACAACAAAATCCTAAAACAATAAAAGATGCATTTTTCCAAATTGGCATACAATTTTTCTTTTCTAAGCCCATCCAAATAGATTTCAAATGCTCTACATACAACTCAAGACAGGTGCTATAGATCAGAATATTATCAAAGTACACCATAACAAATTTACCAATAAACTCTCTTAAAACATGGTTCATTAACCTCATAAAAGTACTAGGTGCGTTTGTCAAACCGAAGGGCATAACCAACCACTCAAACAATCCTTATTTAGTTTTAAAGGTAGTTTTCCATTCATCATCTTCTCTAATCCTAATAAGATTATAGTCTCTTTGTTAACATCCAATTTCGTTCAGGTGAATAAATTTATTTTCAAAAAAAAATAATAAAAAAATATTTTTTTAGATGATGGTAAATAAAAAAGGGAGAAATAAAATTTTCTTCCAACATTTTCAAACTTTAATTTGATAGAAAAAAGAAAAAAAGAACAAAAAAGAGAGAATGAAAAGAAAAAGAAAAAAGAAGAAGCAATATCTCTTCTAATTATTAGAATCAATATTATTGATGATGATTGATTTTGTGCTCTAATTTGCTACTATTTGATTCCCTTAATGTAGTGCTATCATGACCAATTCCTTCTTTATAGTATTCATTACAATTAAAGCTAGGATTGCATTAATATTGCAAATTGTATATAAATACTCTGTCTATTATATGAAAGAAGGGACCGAAAAAAATTTCTACACTTCTCTTATTCTTTCCCATCACTACTCCCACATACACACCACCTTTTTTATCTTTTTAAAAAAAAAATATTGAAGGAGGTAGAAAAAAGAGAGAAGAAAACATTCTCTACACTCTCTTTCTCTCATTACCACCCACATAGACACCTCTCATTTTTATCTTTATTGGAAAAACAAACACAAAAATATTAGAAAAGGTAAGGAGATATTGAAAATTTTTTAAGGTACGTTACTCTCAGTTCTTTCATCTTTTGATTTAGTTTTTCCAATTTTCATTTTTTTAATCATAAAAAAATATTTTCCCCATTCTTTAGTGTTTGTTCGGTCGCTCGCGTCGCATGACATCCAATTTAACTTTTGTTTTTTTTTCTAAAAAATATATATAGATGATCTAAAAATAAAAAATAGCTTTCTTTGTTTACTTTTCGATATCTATCTTGTTGCTCACATCGCAATGACATCCACACCCACTTTTAAATAACTTTTAAAAAATATTAAAAATTTATAAATGATTAAAAAATGAAAAAAATAAAAGATAAAAAAATTTATTTCAAATGTCTGTCCGGCCACTCGCATCGCGTGACAACAATTTTAAAATAATTTAAAATACGAAAAATTTAAATAAAAATGTTTTCAAAAATATCAAAAAATTCAAATCATTTTCCAAATAGTTTTTTTTTTTTTGTAAAAGAAGTAAGTAACCCTGATTCTCCATTCACATGGAGATATGTAGGAGCGAGAATTAATCCTCGTCGGTCCAAAAAACCAAAAAATTATTTTATTTATTTCATACATCCTTTTATTGTTACTTTTGTGGAAAATTAAATGTTTTGAAAACCACATTTTTTTGCATATTTAATTAAAGGTACCGTTTTAGGACGGACGTTGTGGGGTACTAATACCTTCCCCACGCGTGACTGACTCCTGGACCCAAAATCTGGTTTGTTAGCAGACATTATCTTATCTTTCTGGTTTTTCCATAGTTTTTCAGAATAAATTATGGTGGCGACACCAATATGTTTTTTTCAAATTCAATTTTTGGTTTGTTGTCCCATCACGATTTGGTTGCGACACACTTTTAAGATCGATTTTAGAAAACACACATGCACCGTAAAGTTCTTCAAGAAAATCACCTAACCTTGGAATTGGATGCCTATACTTGATGGTGACTTTGTTTATGGCTCTACAATCAGAACACATCCTCCATGAGCCATCCTTTTCGGGCACCAAAATCACAGGTACAACACATGGACTAATGTTATCCCTCACCCAACCTTTACTCATGAGTTCAGTAACTTGTTTTTCAATCTCTTTGGTCTCTTGTGGGTTGCTCCTATAAGCTGGCCTATTGGGCAAAGAAGCTCTCGGAATGAGATCAATGTGATGTTTGTAAGACCCGTGAAAATTAATTAATTAATAAATACGGCTAGTGGGAGCCTTTATGACATTTAATTCTGATATGCATGATGTGGAAAAGTACTAGCTCAAATTAAACTTTGGGTTCAAACCTTGGGAGATCAAAATTAAACTTTCTTTTTGCTAAAATTAGTTTTGGCATGAATGTAGAAGGGCAAAGGAAACCCTACCAGCCAAGAGGTGTCGGAAAACAACCATTAATGGACCTTCAATGACAATTAAACTCTAAGTTTAATGTCATTTTCGTTTTCCTTCATCATTGTCAATTAAGACAACAATTAGTGACCAATTAAGGGAGAGGGAAAATGTTTTTGGTGGCTGCCATTGTGCTTGGAGAGCAAAGAACGAAATTAGAGAGTGTGTTGTGAGGGTTGAGTGAATCAAGGAGCTAAAGGAAGATAATTGGTGATCAAGAACGAACTCACAACAAGTCCAAAATAAGCTAAGGAAACTAGGTTAGGGGAGCTTTACGCGTTAATCTTTACGTTTAAGCATGAATTGCATGATAAGTATATGATAATTATACATGAACGTCCTTCTGTTCTGTCAAATTTCGTGTTTCTGGAAATTCCTAGAAATTGCTTGGGGCGCTATTCATAGCTGGCAGACGACACATACGTTTTGGCCTAATTCTGGGTTCCTTAAGAGGAACCGCTTGGCGGTAATCTCTTGATTGTCAAGCGACATGTGTTTCATGCACCTAGTTTCTGGGTTTTTATTTGAATTGCCTGGCGGTGATGAATAACCGTCAGGCGACGCGAGCCATGTTGGCTCGATTTTGAGGTTTTGTGTGTTCTAGGATGATTTTGATCGGGAGGATAACAAGTGTTAATTGTTAAGGGATGATATTATGTTGTACTTCTTTGAATTTAGTATATTTGATGGTTAAATTAGATGGAACAGTGTGAATGAAATGTTAGGGTTTTGAAATTGGGGATTTTTCGAACAGTGAGGATTGATGCCCAAATCATGTTGAGCAGTTGTAAGTTCACTTGTCAATTGATAGTATATGTTATTGGATGAACATTGGCTAGATGAATTAGGGAATTGAACAAAGGAATGCATTCTGGAAAGGTTGGAGACTTAGAAAAATTAGATTCGCATAGTGTGAGGTGAAGTTCTGGAATCTCCAAAAATTGGTGCATTGCTTGGCGGCAAGCTACGTGCGGTGGAGTGCAGAGGGCATGTGATGTTTTGGTGCGGTGGAGTGCAGAGGGGTGTCGGGGATTTTGTGAATCCGATTAATGATGAACGAGTGATTGGCAAACCAATTGGACGGAGACCTAGGGGATGAGATACCTAAATTTGTAGTATGAAAATTATGTGAAAGCTAATAGGGGTTGAAGGATCATGACAGTAAGAACCATACTGTAAAGAATCTTATTAAGCCATAAGTAGTATTGAATTAAAGTGTTTGGTACAAGTAAGAGTACAGTTCCTAAGTAAAGATGTGATAGTGGACGTGAGACACACACCATTCCATCAGAGGGTTAGGTTGATAATATGATTTAAAATTAAGGATTAATTGGTGTGGTAATGATGTTATTGTAGAAGTACTAGGGGTTCCTTAATGAGCAAGGCCATAACATCTGAATTGGTGGAGCGTCACAGTCTTTGTGAGTAGTACAAGGGGTTGCATCCTTAAGAGAAATTGAAGTAAATCATAGTTGGTAAGTTGTGAATGGTGGGGGATATTGTATAGGGATATAAATATCCATTTAAACAATTATATAAAGGGCTCAGTAATATGGAGGTGAGAAATTACAGAACTAAGTGGAGAAACCTGGTTAAGAATGTGCCAAACTAGTAAACCATACAGTACTGGTGCAGCGCTTGGCGACAGGTTTGGAACCGCCACGCCGTAGCTGTAGTTCAAAGAGCAACAAAGAGGGGTGATGCCTGGCGATGGTAATCGATCTACCAGGTGATAGCCAACCAAAACAATGAGACCTAGAACGCGTGCGCCTGGCAGCAATGGTGGTTCCGCCAGGCGGTGTTTGCAACTTTTGTGGATTTGAGGCGCTTAGCGGTACGCGTCCCCCGCCAAGCAGTCTGGAAGCCTGATGCACCTGACACCTAGTGTGTTGTGCCAGGCGAAACCGAGAAGCAAAGGTGTTTTGCTTGCTTTGATGTGCGTGGTCCACAAAGCTTCTAGGATGTCTTAAAGGTCAGCTTGCTAGTGTTCCTTGAGTTATGGCTCGAAACATATCCCTTGAGTTGTGGCCTAGGATGGCGAATGAACACGAGAAACTCTTGAGTTGTGGCTCGGATTTTCGAGTGTTTTCGGTGTGAGTGTGCACGTTGTGGCGTGTACAAATTGGGTCTTGTAGGTTGCCCTCCTCAATAATAAGCTGATGAGTTTTGTAATCTTGGGACGTTACGAATATCGTTCATATTGAGAACTCCACCTGGCGTTACGGTGTATAATCTGTAGCATGGTTTCCTGCACGTGCTCTACCGGTTGTGGCCGATAGGTGTGGCAGCAAAACATCTTGAGATATTCATTAGAAGACGTAGAACATGAATAACATGGTGGTGGCCATGTGGTGTGAAATCAAAGGATAGAAATTCCTTTGGTGTACTTGTATGTTCTAGCTGGTATGAATATATGTATTTTTATATATTATGTTATTGTAAGCTCACCCTATCTGCTTGTGTTTAGCGATGATCGTGTACGCTGTACATGTGAGCAGATGATATTGTAGGTGGATCTGGTGAGGCATAGAACCAAAGCGTAGGCTAGTATGGGAGAAGGAAGTTTTAACGAAGTTTTGATGTTTTATGGTTTTGGAATAAATTTGTAAACATTATATGACTCTTATGTTTTATTCGAATTTATGTTTTGGATTTAGTCCGTTTGAATAGATAATAAAGTTTTAATTTTCCGTGTTTTTGGGAAATGTTATTTCATTAAAGGCATCTTATTTATTATTTATTTATTTTATTATTTAAAACCATAATATTCGGTCAGGATTTTACAATGCTCAATTCCTCTCAAAGGTAGCAAACCATTAGGGACACTTGCTAGAAACACATCTGTATAATCGTGCAAAAGAGACTTAATACTAGAGGGCAATTCAAATTTGCCAAATTGGTTAGCATTTAAAATCTGATTTTGACAAAATAATAAGTAAAGGGGTTGCCTTGTATAAAGCACCCTCCTTACCTCCTTTTTTCTTGCTAAATAAATATGTTTGCTCTCAAGTGTTTCATTTTCTCTCATTTTCCTCTCAAGCGTTTCACTCTTTTTCTTTTTCCTTTCAAGTGTTTCACTCTTTCTCTCATTTGCTAACTTTTTTCTCATTTTTATATGATCCTCACACACTTCTTTAGGAGACAAGGGTTTGAGAACCACTTTTTTATCCTGATACATGAAAGAAATTTTGTTAGTGAAGCTATCATGAATGACTTTTATGTCATACTGCTACGGTATTCCCAAAAGAATATGGCTGGCCTCCATGGGAACCACATCACATAAGATCTTATCTTGATATTTCCCAATGGAGAAAGAAACTTCAGCTTGTTGTTTCACTTGGGCTTCTTCTCCTTCACTAAGCCATTTAAGTTTTTATGGCCTAGGATGTGGTTTAGTGTCCATGTTCATCTTTGACACTAATCTTGAACTCACCACATTGGTACAACTTCCTCCATCAATGATTACCAAGCATACATTACCATTAACTGAACATCTTGTATGAAAAATATTCTCCCTTTGAGATGCATCCTCGGCCTTGACTTGACTTCCCAACATCCTCCTAATCATGTACAACTCTTATTCATTAGCTTTCAATTCTCCATCATTGTAAGATCCGGGAAAAATAAATAAATAAATATTTATTTAATAAATGCGAGGGCGATTATCCCTAAGTTAATAAATGTGGAGAGATAAGATATGGAGTAATGGTAGCTCAAGTGGTTAAGCGTGTGGGTGTTGAGAGGACTTGGGTTCAAGTCCTATGTATGCTAATTGTTAGAGTAGTATGAATTGACATGAAACACACGAATTGACTCTAAAAAGTTGATCACTACTATGATTATTTTTATTATTATTATTTTATTTTACTATTATTTTCTTATTATTGTTATTATTATCCTTTTTATTTTATTTATGATTTGATTATCCTTATTATTGTTTTATTATTATTGCTTTGTTTTATTATTATTATTGTTTCATTTTTATTGTTTTATTTTATTTTATTATTATTTTATTATTATTATTATTATTTTTATTGTTTTGTTTTATTAGTATTAGTATTATTATTATTATTATTGGTGTTGTTGTTATTTTTATTTTTATCATTATTATTGTTTTATTGCCCGTGCAATATTTTGGGACAATGGTTATGTCTTCTTCTTGGTTTTGTATATTGTTTGGTTGTTTAGGATTGTGTTGGACTGTGATCCAGTCATGTGATTATGACTGGATAAGCATATTTGATGTTATGGATTGTATGTTGAGTGCTTAGGGTTCTTTGGAACTTGCTCCAAAGTGCCAAAAACCAGTAGTAGTGATGCTACTAGTGTGGCGCTTGGCTGCTTGGGGTGTGCTGCCAGGTGATAAGGGAAAACCAAAGAAACTTGGAATGCATAGCGTCTGGCGAAAAGGGTGATTCAGCCAGGCAGAAAAGATCTAGCAGAGGCTTTGGAAAGCGCATGGCGCCTAGGTCGTGAGGTGTTTGCCAGGTGGTTTGGAACCAATTTCTGCTTAGCGACGTGAGTGATGCGGTAGGCAGTTTTGTGTACAGAGTTGGATTGCGAGGAGAATTCTACACAACTTTGGATGGAGGTCTTGATGCAATGCTTTACTAGGGGGCCAATTACGAGTGCAACTTGTATTGGGGTAACACGTGGCCACTTGAGGTTGTAGCCTAGTGGTTTTGGAAGTCTAATGGAGTGTGCAAGATCATGGCTCGTACGGATAGGTTCCGGAAGATTTCCCTCCTCAGTGTTAACTGACGAGTTGGTAGTCCTGGGACAAATACGGACTGCAGTTCATATTGGGGAACTCCATTAGGTGTCACTGATCGTGGTCGTGGCAAATTTATTCTCGCGTGTGGACTATTAGGTGGTGGCCTATAGTCGGAGGGACGAGTAGACACTCGTGACAACAAAGATCGATCAATGTAATCATCAATGGGTGTAGAATCAAGATGCGTCCAGGGTAAGTTTTGGAAGTCAAGGATTAAGGATTATGGCTTGTGAGTCTTAGGAAAAGCAACGCTCTTACCGGGTTTTGATGAACATGTAAGAGTTGTGCTCTTGTCAGATTTTGGTGAGCAGGCAAGGGCGATTGCTTGTAAGTCCTAAGGAAAGTAATGCTCTTACTAGGTTTTGGTGAACAGATAAGGGTTGTTGCTTGTTTTTCCCACAAGATGTTGGTACGCAAAAGGAGAAATTCTCGTCCAAGAGGCGTTGGGGCACAGGAAAGGAAACTGGTTGGTTATGAGGGAATGGTATATTTTGTGGTGAGACTTGGGAGTATTAGATGTGTTTGGAATAGTGAATGATTATTTTATTATATTGTGTAGTATATTTTTATTTTGTTAAGCTCACCTTATCTGCTTGTGTTTGGCGATGATCATGTAATGTGTTACACGGGAGCAGATGATGTTGCAGGTGTTGCTGGTGAAGCATAGATTCAAAGAGGGGCTAGCTTAGGGAAAAGCCTTTATGATGATTTCTTGTTTTATAGATGTTAAACATTTTGTAAACCTTTATCTTACCAGACTCGGAATTTGTAATCGACGATTTTAGTTTGTGAATTTTGGTTTATTGCGGTATAATAAATATTTTAAATTTTCCTGCATTTTAGGAGAAAGAATTATCATAAATACAATTTTATACTTATTTCCTATTTTAATTATTTAAATTAATAATATTCGACTATAATATTATAATCATCATCAAGACTAATAAGATCTTTCTTCATACTATACGGTATTTGTTATCATCAATATGCTACTTAGACCTTTTGTCAAAATGGTTAATTTGTATTATGTGGTCTCAACAATATCTCAAGATATTTTTCAAATGCTCGCAATGTTGCTTACTTGGTTTGCTAACATACCTATTCATTAGATTGAATATTTCGAAAAAGTTTAATCTAGTCCACATTTAGCATACAGTAGACTCCATTCTCAACTTACCACTAGATCAAACAAAAGTCTAACAGATATATGTTTGACTATCACAAATAAAATCTCATTATACCAACTCGTTCTTTCTGGTTAACAATGCTTTACCGCTAGATTAACAATTCCATTCATCTCATTATAGTTTCTTACACTAAAAAAATACGCGAATGGACTAGGTGTTATAGATTTCGTCATATTTAATAAAATAATCTTCGATAATATTTCTACATATTAAAAGATTATTGTTTTTTCCCGTGTAAATCATTCTTCAATCACTTCCAAATGCAAAGGTCGTCTTGTGGAGGTGGGTCCCTTAACTGTAGTGGAAGTTGCTGAGTGAAATGGATTAGGAGGCACAGCAATCTGGTTTTCCTCTTGAGTTTCTAGCATGTGTATCACAGATTTTATGGATGGACGGTTCCCTGGCTGCCACTGAATGCACCAAAGCCCAATAATTGCTAGTTTCTTTGCAATCTTAACATCATCTTCATCCTCAACATGGATATGCACATCTCCATCAACCAGGTTATGGATCCAATCTGGGTACAAAACATGGAAATCTTCTGGAGAAGACATGTCCACATTCTTCCTCCCACCGACCATTTCTAACAACAACATTCCATAACTGTAAATATCAGATTTGTAAGACACGTTCCCAAAGTTTCTGGAGAAGACTTCAGGTGCAATGTATCCCAAGGTTCCCCTAGCAGCTGTCATTGACACCACGCTGGGATTCTTGGAACACAATTTGGCTAAGCCAAAATCAGATATTTTTGGAGTGAAGTTGTCGTCAAGTAACACGTTGTGAGGATTGATGTCAAAGTGAATAATGGGATGGTTGCAACCTTGATGAAGATACTCAATCCCTTTAGCTATACCGAGAGAAATGTGTTGAAGCTTCTCCCAACCAAGGAAATGGTCCTTGTCTTCTGGTGGAAATATGAAGCTCTGTAAGGAACCGTTTGGAAAGAAATTGTAGACAAGAGCACGATGGAATCCTTCTGCACAGAAGCCGAGCAAACGCACCACGTTGATGTGATGGATTTTGCCCATAATTCCCACTTCATTGATGAACTCTTTCCCTTCAACATCTGTATTGTTGAGGATCTTCACAGCCACTTGAATCTCACTCGAAAGTTTTCCTCTGAAGACAGCCCCATGAGCTCCTTCTCCGAGGTTTTCCTTAAAGCCATTGGTGATTCTTTTAAGGTCAGCATAGGTGAATCTTGCAGGCTTTTCTGCTCTGTAATCCTCTAAGAACTTGTCCACCCTTTCTTGGTCTTCTTGCTTTTTCCTAAAATAGAGAATGCCCTTAAAGACAGCAATGACCAGCAGCCCCAAAAAGATGGAACCTAAAATAGCAGTTGGAGACTTCATTAAGAAAAGAAAGAAAGATTTATTTACTTATTTTAGTGTTTGTTTCAACTCTTACGCTTTTACTTTTTAATGCCATTCAATTGTTGACATCCGAAATTGTAGGAATAAGGAATTAAACTATATTAAAAAACGAACTTGTAAGAGTGTCTGATCTGACCTGTAGTAGCAAAAATAAAAGATTTAGGAACGTGAATTCCCTTCCGTTTGCATTCAAGACATTCAATGTCTCCTTGTGTGTCTTTATTGGTCTTCCATTTACATCTCTTGCCTTTTGCTTCGCACTCAGCACAATTTGGTTTAGTCCATCTCAAAATCAATAAATTCCAGTGGACGGCCGCGATTGGTGCAGTGATATTGAACATCTTGGTACAGGATGTTAGATCCAATCTGAGGACACTTTCAAAAGAATTAGCCATGTAAATAGGACAGGAGACCATATCTTGTCGCATGTAGTTGTTTCTGAGGTATGGAAGCCCCGCTGAAGTACAGTTGAAGAAGATCAAGTTGTTTTCTGGTCCATCATATGGTGATTCTAATTGGTAACTTCGAATAAAATTGATGACTTCCATAAACTTGTTGGTAAAGCAGTTTTCCGGGTCAGTTAACCTAATTTCCTGGTTTTGGTAGTCTATATCAGTGACTTGGAGTTTAATCGTAGAATGCACAAGATGGGTCACATTTTTTTCAGTACAAGAAAGACAAAGACGGGGATAAGTGCATGGTTCCTCCATCTCCTTCATCAGTTGGAAGGGAAATCTAATAAGGGGTTCGTCCGGTCCACAAGACAAATTCTCATGGCACTCGTTATGAGCACTGCCACTTCTGATAAGAATAAGCATTAGCAACAGCTTCATCAATACACAATCACGTTGGAGGAGAAGCACACTTGTCATTTCGTTTACTTAGCTGTTATTTTTAACAAACCAAGCTGGGTGCCTCTTTTAGTTTATGCTAACACTTCTAATTTCTATTGTTTATTTTTGAAATCAGATGCAAAACCACATAGAAAAGATAAAAAACTTATGGTTTCTCATAAGTAAAAGTCTGCACAATTTTGTTGAAGGAAAAATGAAGTCCGTTAATTAGGACTGCGTCATAAATACAGATAACTATTTAGTCCCGAGTGCCCAAACAATAATGCATTAGTCACACTCATATACAAGACCTTATCAAATTCTTCGAAATTTACGGCCACACAAGTCCATTTCTATGATGGAAGAGTTTGTGTATATGTGTGAGATTCCTTCTATCCACATTGTCCTATATCTTGTACTCGTAATAATGCAGAAAAGTCAAGCCAAAGACTAATGAATTGTCATGTGACAATAACAAAAGTTTGTTCCAAGAAATAACCGAAGTATTCCAAGAAATACATAAGACTAGTAAGTACTCTCTCTTTGGTCTCAAAATAATGGTGAACTTAATACATAATATAAGCTAATTTCAACATTCTAAACTATATCTATGTGAAAACAAGAAAAAACACAAGAAATGGAGGGTTGAATAATATTTTTTAAATTGTTTTGATACTTGCAAATATCGTCCTATTGATAGTGTTTAGACAATAATTTTATATTTGTCAAGAAATAGTTGATAGTGCTTTAGTATGATAAAACTTACACTACAATAAAAAGTATTTTAGACAACACCACAAAACTATGGCCTAAATCGTAAAAACCGTGGGCTAAAGTTTAGACAACAGTTTCTTAGCCATAGTCTAGGTGGCCGTTGCTATAGGCATTAGGCCACGGTTTTCAGTACGACAACATTGTTAAAACCGTGGCTTAATATCCTTATAATAGACAACACCCTTATAAATATTGTCTTTGAGTTTAAGCCACATTTATTAAAATGTGTTTTTATAGAAAAGTTCAATGTGAAAAAAGTGTACCTCTTCAAATCACAATATTATACAATTAGACACCACAATAATCAACACCTCAAACAATATTCGTACGCAAAATATTCATACCCTGGGCATGGAGAATACACACTATAGAATTTCCACAGCCAACAACAAGGAAATTTTTGCCATACATGTCCCTTCCATTGAGATACTTACTGCAATGCATGTATTCTCCTTCGAACCCTTCAAGCCATTCAACCCTGGGCACATACCCTTCACTATTCTCCCCAGACGCAACGACTAGAAACTGAGAGACATAAACCTCATCAGCATCTGATGCTATGTCCCTGACAACAAGCCTCCATTTGCCACTGTTATGATCAAGATGTGCAGATTTGACATTCCGGTTATGTTCAGCCTATGGCTTCGGTTCACTATGACCCGAGGCAGAAAATCAACCTTATGGCTTCGGTTTTTTTACAACCGAGGCCAAACTTTTGGTATCGTCCCAATATGCCTCGGTTCCAAACCCGAGGCAAAATGAGGAGAAGAACCGCTGTCAAATCTCCTTCCTGTACTGGTGAATATAGAAATGATCCTATTTGTTCTTGTACTTATATGAAAAGATCCAAAAATGAATTTGCCATAATTATTGTTTATGTAGATGACATAAACACCGTTGGAACTCCTAATGAGCTCACAAAGGCAATTGATTACTTAAAGAAATAATTTGAGATGAATGATCTTTGAAGGGCAAAGTCTTATTTGAAATTAGAAAATGAGTATTTAAATAAAGGTGTTTTAATACGTCAAGAGGCTTATATAATTAAGGTGCTTAAAATGTTCTAAATGGACTCTTCTTAGTTGTGAGGTCGTTAGATGTTGATAAACACCCTTCTTAGACCTTAAGAAAATGATGAAGATCTTCTTGGTTCAGAAGCACCATATCTTAGTGTCATAGAAACACTAATTTATCTTGCTAATTATACTCGATCTAATATTGCATTTACTGTAAATTTGTTAAGCAAGATATAGTTCTTTAACTACAAGAAGAAAATGGTTTGGAGTAAAACATATACTTCATTACTTTAAGGGTACTACGAATATGAGTTTATTCCATCCAAATGATTCAGATTCAAACCAATGGGTTATGTATATGCATGTTATTTTACATATTCTCACAATGTCACAATGGATGATCACAAACAAGATGTTTGTTCACATGTGGTAGCACAATGATTTTATGAAAGTATATGAAACAAACCATAGTAGCAACATCGTCTAATCATACAGAATTACGCGGAAAGTTGTGAATATGTTTGGTTAAGGTCAATAATTCAACATGTGCAAGAAACTTGTGATTATCACTGACAAAGATGGAATAAACAACCATATATGAAGACAATAGTGTATTGTTCAATTGAAAGGATGATATTGATATCCAAAAATTCATTCATTGAAAATATGGCAAGTCTATTTATGAAGTTTTTGCCAAGAAGAACTTTTGAGAAAATGATTCACAAGTTCGAACTCCATCACCTTAATGATGTAAGTTTACATGATGGAGAGAAATAGAATATGTGATGAACAATATTGTATTAAAGAATACAAAATGTTGTACTCTTGTTCCTTCACTAGGTTTTTATCCCAAAGGGTTTTTCCTAGTAAGGTTTTAACGAGACACATTCTTTTATCAATGGATACTCAAGGGGGAGTGTTATGAATTAATGATTGTCCATTGATTTGATACATTTTCTCATATGATTGATATACTCATATGATTCATTACTCTTTAAGTAAATATTTGTATTAACTAAGTTGATTTGTTTCCTGTATGGATTACATGTTGTGTCTATAAATATAACTCTTCCTCTCAATAATAATACACAGATGAATTGCTCTCCATTCTCTCATTCTCTATCCTCTATTGTTTTTTCTCTTTTCTGTTATCTACTATTTTCTCTGTTATTCGTTTTAGTTCATAATATATATATATATATATATATATGTATATATATATATATATATATATATATATATATATATATATATATATATATATGCAGTAATATTTAACTATAACTAATTAAACATAGTTAAATGATAGCTCATTACATGTTGAGAAAAGACGAAGAAACTTACACATAATCCTAACTCATTGAATATTCAAAGATGACAAATAAATTTACACGTAAACCTAACTCATTGTCCATTTTTATAAGACAACTTTTGATAATGAATAGAATTTGTGTACAATAAATAACGGATATTAATGAAAGTCTTTTCTTTGCCAGAAGCCTATGGGCGTGTAATGGACTTTTGGTTACATTATATGTAGGGGTGTCAAAACGGGCCAGCCCGGCCCGTTTTGGCCCGGCCCGTTTTTGGCCCGTTTAAAATGGGCTGGGCCGGGCTGGCCCGACAAGGCAAAACGGGCTGTTTTTTTGGGCCCGGCCCGTGGGGTGGCGGGCCGGCGGGCCGGCGGGCTGGCCCGCCATCCTTTTCCTGATATGTTCATTTTGTGGTCCAAAATCAGATTTTAAATCTTTTCATTTCAAATTTAGTTGACTACATACAAATATGCTTACATTAACATACTGCATATGCATTAATAAGAGGTGAGAAGCGACGCTGTGTGTGTGGCGCAGAGGTGAGAATCGGAAGGAAGAGTCGCGTTGTGGTTTGGTGGTGGGGTGGGGGGTGCGCGCAGTAGTGTGAGGGAGAGATAATTAAAAAATTTGGCACATTCGCCTTCTTCTCGCTCTTCTCCACAAAAACAAAAAAAAAGGCTCATTTTTTGGCTACTTTTTATAATAATAAAAATGGGTTTGATGTTTGCACGGGGAAAAACAAAAAGGGTGGCAAAGGAATAGGAAAAAATTAAGAAAAGAAGAAAAACGAATTGTGGGTTTGTGTGTTCGTAATTTCCATGAATGTGTGCAGTGTCCTCCACCTGTTTTTGTCTTACAGCCCGCGGGCTGGCCCGTTTTGGCCCGCGGGCTGGCCTGACGGGCCAGCGGGCTTGACGGGCCGGGCTGTCATGGGCTAACGGGCTGAAATTCGTGGCCCGGCCCATACTTTTTCAGTCGGGCTGGCGGGCCGGCCCATCGGGCCGGGCCCATTTTGCCATCCCTAATTATATGAACCAAATTGTAATATAAATTGTCTTCTGCGGGAAAAAAAAAAAAAAACAATACGTAGAGGAATATTCGATAACTAAAACAAAAATACTTCTGATAATATATAAGAAAATTTGTTCACCCAAGTTATCGGAAACCCTGTGGAATTGGGCTTTAAATATGAGCTTGGGTTCTGCTGACAATAGAATTGTTGAAACAGAAAAGAGATTAGGCGTGAGCATGTGGATGGAGAGAGCATTGATAGTGTTGGTGCTTCTACTCCACGTCCACCAAATTGACGGAGGAGATGGTTGCCTCGCCTCTTCCTGCGGCAAAATCAGAAACATATCTTATCCATTCCGATTGAAAGGAGATCCAGAAGGGTGCGGTCTCCGCGAGTACGAGCTATCTTGTGAAAACAATACAACGCTGTTATCTTTGCTCTCGGGAACGTTTCATGTGAAGGCCATCAACTACAATAATTTCACAATTCGAGTTGTGGATCCTGGACTTCAACAACCGAACTGCTCCTCTCTTCCTCGCTATTTCTTGTCTCAATCCAATTTCACTGATTCTTACGCCAACGTCTTGAATCCCTACCAAACAAGTTATGCGAAGTTTGTTAACGAGTATATAGTGTTTTTGAGTTGTAGCCATGGAGTGAGTGGGAAGCGAAAGTACGTGGATACTGGTGGATGCCTGAATTGGGACTCCAAAGGTTACACATACGCTATGGCTGGTGACCTATTAGCAGAGGACTTAGAAGTTGGTTGTGATGTAAAGCTGGTTGCTCCCACATCGTGGTGGGGTTTCGACACAAATAATTATTCCTACGCCATGATCCACACAGCGCTACTCTATGGATTTCAGCTTTCGTGGATTTCTCTCGTCTGTGAGGGTCGTTGTGCACGCACTGGCTTATGCTATTTCATTGACAGCAGCCAGACGGTTGAATGCTTCCCCGGTGAAGGTAGTTATTAAATATTTTCAATTCAGTCTGTATTAAAAAATATAAGTTTTTATCCATTAAAACCTGCTCTAAAAACTTGAGGTTTTCAAACACTAAGTTTCAAAAGTGTATAATTATAGTCATATAGATTTCCATTCCACATTATTATCGATAAAGCGTCATTCTATTAATTAAATGTTTTTTTAAAACAATAATTAATTTATTCGTTTTTTTTTATATTTTTACCTGCTTTATGCATGAATTAAAACATTTAGACAGCTATGAACATTACCAGTGTAAAATTATTTTGTCTTGCTTGTTGAGTTGTGATTATCTGATACTGATACTCTCTTTCTTTCTTTGATGAACAGTTAAACCTTCGGGACTGCTGTATTTTTTACAGAGTAAGAATTCTCTCTATTTGGATTACCTCTATCTGAATTGGTACGTAATACCAACAACTATCATATTACCTAATATATATTTTTTCTTGTTTAAATATATACGTTGGTCTTCTACATTAAAATTGTTTCCCCACCATTTCGAAAACGCTATTTCTCTCTCTGTAAAATACTTAATGATTTTTAAACAAAATTTTAAATTTGTATTGTAGTTATAAAATATTATTTGTGGAGATTTGTAATAGTCATTGTTCCTCCAGAGAACAAATAAGATAAGTTAGGCACGAGTGTCACCTTACCATGTAGTCCGCTATCTCCTCAGTTGGCCTCTTCCCATTCGATACATGTCGGCTTGAACCCAGGAGGGGTTACCTGCAGAAGGTTCTCCGAAGCTCAAGTAAGTCAAAGTTCTCAAGAGTCAAATCAGCAATTAATGAAAGCGTACCTTTAAATGATGGGGTCCACGTGTATTTATAGAGCATTAATGACGTTTGACCATTTCATGGGCTGGGCCTTGACTTGGGCCCCAACTTGGGCCATGAGTGGGCGTGGTCCTAACACAGGTCTTAGAGGCGTATTGGGGCATTGGTGTTGGTTAACTTTCAAGACAAGTAGTCGGCCGAGACCGACCACTTGTCTAGATGGCTTGTGTTGGTGGCGTCCGGGTACTAGGTGGTATATGGTTTTGGCATGTGTACTGTTTACTTGATTAAGTTTGGTTAGGTACGGTACACCAGTCCCCCAGCCTTGTCCGATATGGGTTGTCGGTCAAGGATGACATGTGTTGGTGAACTAGCAAAACCGGCTAGGTGTGATACACCAGTCCCCCAGCCTTTAAGTGTGGTGAACAGTGTTAAGGCTTGGAAGTGTCAGAAGGTAGGTGAAAGGGCGTCAGGTGGTCACATCGTTTTACTTTTGGCGCCGCCGTTTTTTATGTGTCATATATTTCATAATGATGGTGTCGCTTGGTCTGGGGTTTCATTTTGGCGGGAAGAGTTCGTGTCGTTTGAAATCGTGGACTATAAATACGGGCTTGAATGCAGTTGATGGTTTACTTGGTTCATTTGCGAGTTTTGAAATCAGAGATCTTGTGCGCATCATCTTGTCCGACTAGTTCCCAATTTCCGCCGACATCTTTCCGTAAAAAATCAAACAGGTATGTCTAGTAGCGATAGCTCATCGTTATCTACGTCTAGTAGTAGTCAGAGTACTGAGTCGGATAGGAGTAGAGATAACCGGCATCGTGGAGAGAGTGTGAGTGCTGGGGTTGGCACCAGCGAGGTGCCTATGGAGGTAGTGAGGGAGGTCCGAGAAGATCCTCCCGAGGAACTGGAGGAAAGCAACTGGCCGGTTAAAGGCGGTTATGCGTGGGTTGCATCAGATGTTCGTGACCAGTCATCTCTGTTCAGGTGGTCTCGTCTGCTGAATTCATGGTTAAACTGTACACCCATCATATCTAGGGGGGTCAGTGAAGATATTGTTTCACTGGAAAGAGTGAGCGCTATAGACCGGGTATGTCATGGTCAAGAGGGGGCTACCGAGAAGTTCTTTTACATGTACATGTGCCATTTTTCTCAACTGCATATACGTCTTCCTTTCGACGACTTTACCATGGGCGTGCTGCGGGCTTTGAATGTGGCGCCTACTCAACTACACCCCAATAGTTGGGCTTACTTACAGGCTTTCCGCATCCTGTGCGAATCGCTGTATTTGGAGCCTTCACCTTATGCGTTCTTATACTTTTATGATACTAGACCCCGAAGGCCGACTACCTGGCTGTCATTGATCAGTCGTCCTAGCATTAGTAGGTTGGATGCGTTTTCCCAATCTTTCAAGCACTTCAAGGACGGATACTTCAAGGTTGTGGTGAAGGAGGGAGGCGAGCAATACTTTTTGAATGCGGATGGGAGTACAAAATTTCCTTTTAGTTGGACCAATAACCCTTCACGGTATAAGGATATGGGAGTGGAGGAGTTGTCGGCCGGAGACAAGGAGGTGGTCGGGATGTTATTAAGATTTGTGGATAAATTGCCCACTAAGGGCTTAGTTAGGGTTTATAATTCGGTGCATCCGATTATAGATATTGAAGGTATCTGTTTATTACTTACGCTGCGTTAACGATGCTAAGTTGTTTTGATCCGAGTTTATGATATGTTATTGCAGGGCATATGGCGCAATCCGGTAAGAAGAACTTGGCGCTCTTTTAGGCACTGAGGAAAGAGATGGCCGCCAAGGCCAAGGACGCGGGGAAGGCTGGTGTCCCCAATCTGCAAGAATCTGTGGTTGAGGTTCATGTACAAGGCGGCATGAAGAGGAAAGCTGAACTTCCTGCTCGACCGGGGAGGGGTAAGGACGTGAAGAAGGTAAGGGCGGCTATTCTTGGGTCGGGCAGTGGGGCTGGGTCGGCTAGTGGGGAGAAGATGCCGGAGGCTGGGCTGATTGAGTTGCCCGAGATATCCGTGAGGAAGGA
This sequence comes from Vigna unguiculata, assembly GCF_004118075.2. NCBI lineage: Eukaryota > Viridiplantae > Streptophyta > Magnoliopsida > Fabales > Fabaceae > Vigna > Vigna unguiculata. Next base: position 11,883,974 of record NC_040286.1, on the reverse strand, counting down.
TATCTCGATAAACTTGCCCGATACTATTGTGAACTCCATTGACAATATGGAAGTTGATCATATGGTGAGGACCATGGTTGAATTTGGGAGTAAGGCATTGGTGTTGGGTAGACGTGTGGGGTCTCTTTATAGAAGGGAAGTGAAGGAGGTGGGGGAGCTTCAGGGTAAGGTGGACAAGTTGGCGGAAGAGAAGGCGGCATTGGAGAAGGAGAAAGAAGGATGGGAAGCTGAGAGAAAAAGGTTGGTATCATGGAAGGTTCGTTGTTTAGACTCTGAGGAGAAGTTGAACAAGCGGATAGGGGAGATGGAGGAGGATTATGAGGATCTGAAGGAGAAATATGACGGGGCTGTCGGTGAGTTGGACGACCTGAAGAACAGCGTAATTCAAGAGCATATAAACGGCTTTGAAAAAGGGTTGCGGCAGGCGGCTTTCTTTTATAAGGATGTGGATGCATTGGATGCAAGGTTTGATGTAGACAAAGATGTGGTTGGTGGGAAGCTGGTGGGAGATGATGAAGAGGGTGAGGAGGGGGTTGGGGGTGAGGCGCTTGAAGCAGAGAAGAAAGCGGATGTGACCGTGGAGGGCGATGACACCCAAAAAGCTTAGGATGCAGTGTTCATATTATTTTATTTCTCAATGAATCCTAAGTTTGTAATAAGTCGTACAATATTTTGATTTGTTTTTAATATGATGCATTTTGTGGATACGTATATGTTGTGTGGTTGTTGATGATAGCATGTGGTAGGAATATGAGATATGTTGTGTTGTATATGTGGTTAACTGGAGGGTTGTTGTTGGCGTTTGTTAATTTAAACACAAGTAGAGGGTTTTCGACCCAGGCCGCTTACTTGTGGTAAGGGTGGGGAACTTAAACGATCTAAACACAAGTAGAGGGTGTTCGACCCAGGCCGCTTACTTGTGGTAAGGGTGGGGAACTTAAACGATTTAAACACAAGTAGAGGGTGTTCGACCCAGGCCGCTTACTTGTGGTAAGGGTGGGGAACTTAAACGATTTAAACACAAGTAGAGGGTGTTCGACCCAGGCCGCTTACTTGTGGTAAGGGTGGGGAACTTAAACGATTTAAACACAAGTAGAGGGTGTTTGACCCAGGCCGCTTACTTGTGGTAAGGGTGGGGAACTTAAACGATTTAAACACAAGTAGAGGGTGTTCGACCCAGGCCGCTTACTTGTGGTAAGGGTGGGGAACTTAAACGATTTAAACACAAGTAGAGGGTGTTCGACCCAGGCCGCTTACTTGTGGTAAGGGTGGGGAACTTAAACGATTTAAACACAAGTAGAGGGTGTTCGACCCAGGCCGCTTACTTGTGGTAAGGGTGGGGAACTTAAACGATTTAAACACAAGTAGAGGGTGTTCGACCCAGGCCGCTTACTTGTGGTAAGGGTGGGGAACTTAAACGATTTAAACACAAGTAGAGGGTGTTCGACCCAGGCCGCTTACTTGTGGTAAGGATGGGGAACTTAAACGATCTAAACACAAGCAGAGAAGAGTCGTAAAGTAGGGAACCACTTATTTATTTATTCGAATGTGGGTGCCTCGTTAAAACCTCCTTGGCCAAAACCCTCCTTAGGGAAAAAAGACCAAGTGAGGAAAAAGAGTACACCCGTGGTTACAAGCATGGATTTGTTTGATACATGTTCAACTGAAATAAAACTTGAGGTGGGAGACATTCCATGTGTTGGGAATTTCTTCCCCAGATAGTTGCTCTAGGCGATAAGCCCCACCACCTGTGTCTTCTCGTATGCGGTATGGGCCGTCCCAATTGGCGGAGAACTTGCCATCCTTCTTTCTAGCACTGCTGGCCATTCTCCATACTAAGTCTCCTATGACAAACGAACGCGGTTGCAGGTTTGCGTTGTATTTCCTGGCGGCTCGTTGTTTGGCAGCGAGGTTGCGTATTTGGGCTTTTTCTCTGAGTTCGGGAAGGAGGTCGAGATGCAAAGCCATGTTTTGGTGGTTGATAGCCGGGTTGTATAGTTCTCGGCGCAGAGATGGTTCGCCAATTTCTACCGGTATCATGGCGTCTGCGCCGTAGACCAAGCTGAAGGGGGATTCGTTGGTTGACGATTGCGGGGTGCATCTGTATGCCCAAAGTACTTCAATTAACTCTTCTGGCCACCGGCCTTTCGCGGTATCCAACCTTTTACGTAGTTCCACGAGGATAACTTTGTTCGCCGCTTCTGCCTGCCCATTGGTTTGTGGGTGCTCTACTGAACTGGTGATATGTTTGATGCCCAAACCGGTGTAGAATTTTGCTAACTCTTTGTCAATGAATTGTCGGCCGTTATCCGTTATGATGGTATGTGGTATACCATATCTGCATATGATGTCCTTTCACACAAACTGCTGGACTTGCTGGGCCGTGATAGTAGTTAATGGTTTGGCTTCAATCCACTTGGTGAAGTAGTCGACGGCCACGATTAGGAACTTAACCTGTCCCTTGCCGGGTGTAAACGGGCCTAGGATGTCCATTCCCCACTTAGCGAATGGCCAGGGGGATAATATGTGATGTAGCTGTTCCTGTTTTTGATGTATGAGGTTACCATGCTTCTGACATGGCTTGCACTTTTTGACGTAGTCGTGGCAGTCGGCCTCTATTGTGGGCCAGAAGTACCCGGCTCTGAGGATCCTTGTGGCCATGGTGCGCGCGCCTGAGTGATATCCGCAAATTCCTTCGTGTAGTTCCTTAATAATGTACTGAGCTTGTTCTGGTGTGACACATTTAAGCAAGGGCTGGCCGTATCCGCGTTTGTAGAGGTCGTCGCCTACCATAGTGTACCTGGCGGCTTTGGCTAGCCAGGATTTGTCCGCGTCGGCCGGGGGGTTGCCAGTTTTGAGGTACTGAATGTAGGGGGTGGTCCAATCTGGATTATCGGTAGGGGTGATATTGTCTGATGGGGTGTGAGTTATCGTTTGGCAGGTGTGTGTGACGGAGGGTGCGGATAATGTTTGCTGTAGCAAGGACCGGTTGCGGTTTTTGAGTTTAGTGCTGCCTAACTTGGAAAGGATGTCGGCTCTGACATTATCTGCTCTGGGGATGTGTTCGATGCGGACTAGTTCGAAGGCGGATTGGATGATTGCGCGGACCAAGTGATAATATTGTTGGAGGATGGGGTCCTTGATTTGGAACTCGTCATTTAAATGTCCCACTGTGAGTCTGGAGTCGGTTTTACACGTTAGCTTTTTGACGCCTACTTCACGGGCTAAAGAGAGACCGGCCAGGATAGCTTCGTACTCAGCTTGATTATTTGATGTTTTGAAGGCAAAATGAAGAGATTTTTCAATGAGGATGTCGTTGGGGCCTTCTAGTACAATGCCGGCACCTGCACCCCTTGGGTTCGAGGAGCCATCTACGTGAAGCGTCCATTGGTCCTCGATAGGTATCTGTTGTAGGTCGTTGATGAAATCCAAGAGGCATTGGGCTTTGATGGGGCCATGTGGTTCATAGCGAATGTTAAATTCGGAGAGCTCCACGGCCCATGACGACATGCGTCTTGCTAAGTCCGGTTTTTGCAATATTTTCTGGATTGGGTAGTCGGTTTTGACGGTTATGGTGTGGTTTTGGAAATATGGACGTAAGCGGCGTGCAGCGTGGACCAAGGACAGGGCTAGTTTTTCTACCATCTGGTACCTGGTTTCAGGGTCTTGGAGTGTCCTGCTTAGAAAGTAAACAGGGTGCTGGGTGCCTTCTGCTTCTTGGACGAGGGCAGCGCTGACGGTGTGATTGGTGGCCGTGATGTACACCAGCAGGGGTTGGCTGGTGTCAGGTTTGCGAAGGATAGGGGGTGAGGTTAGAGATGCTTTGAGCTTGAGGAAAATTTGTTCACAGTCCTCAGTCCACGTGAACCGGGCGGATTTCTTTAGGAGCTGAATTATGGGTTGAGTTTGTTCTGCCAGCTTAGGTAGGAAGCGGGATATGGCCGTGAGGCGGCCAATTAGGCGTTGTACTTCTTTGATGGTGGTGGGGCTACGCATCTCGATAATGGCCTTGCATTTTTCGGGGTTAACCTCTATGCCGCGTTGTGTCAACATGAAACCAAGGAATTTACCCCTGTCCACGCCGAATACGCACTTTTCTGGGTTCAAGCGGAGGTTGTACTGGCGTAATGCGGAGAATACGGCCTCTAAATCTATGGCGTGTTGATGATGGCTTGGGGATTTAACGACCATGTCATCAACGTAGACTTCGACGCAGTGCCCTGTGAGGTGGCTGAAGACTTTGTCCATTAGCCGCTGGTATGTTGCCCCAGCGTTCTTGAGGCCGAAAGGCATGACTTTGTAGAAGTAGTTGGCGTCATCTGTGATGAAGGCGGTCTTATGCATGTCTGCTGTGGCCATGGGTATTTGGTTGTAGCCTGAGTATGCGTCCAAGAAGCTGAGTACTTTATTTCCTGCCGCGCCGTCTACGAGGCGGTCGATGTTGGGTAGGGGGTAGGCGTCGCGAGGGCATGCCTTGTTTAGGTCTGTGTAGTCCACGCACATCCGCCATTTACCGTTGGCTTTCTTCACCAAGACCACATTAGAGAGCCAGGTGGTGTAATGCGCTTCATCTATGAATCCTACGCTTAGTAACTTATCGGCCTCTACCTTGGCTGCCTGCCTGCGTTCTTCACCAAGTTTGCGTTTTTTCTGGGATACGTAGCGGGCTTCCTTGTATACTGAGAGCTTGTGGGACGCGACGTTAGGGTCTACTCCTGGGAGGTCGGCGGCTGACCAAGCGAAGAGATCCGTGTTGTTTGTGAGGATGGGTGTAATTGTGGCACGCTCGTCAAGACTTAAACCAGTGCCCAAGTTGATGGAATGGCCGTTGGGGAGTTCCAGGGGGGTCGTGTCCTCGACTGGTTCGAGGCGGGCATCTCGGCCTATTCTGGGATCAAGGTCTTCGCCGGATAATGCTATGCGGGAATTAGGCGGTCGCGCGATGTGATTTGTCTGTTGGATTGGGAGCTGGGGCCTTAAGCTTGCCATGTAGCATTCGCGTGCCAAACGTTGGTCACAATGGATGGTTAAGATATCCCCGGATGGTGCTGGGAACTTCATGGCTAAATGCGGGGTGGAGACAACTGCTCCGAGGGTGTTGAGTGAGGGGCGGCCCAAGAGTATGTTATAGGATGTGGGCGCGTCGACTATTAGGAAGCGGATTGGGATTGTTTTTGTTTGGGTTCCCTCCCGAAAGACGGTATGGAGGTCTATGTAGCCGCGAGTAGATACTTGCTCGCCGGAAAAGCCGTATATGGGTTCGTCGTAGGGGATCATTGCGGTGTCAGGGAGTTGTAATTTTTGGTAGGTGGCCCAGTAGAGGATGTCAACGGAGCTGCCTTGATCAACTAGTACCTTTTTAACGGCATAATTTTTGATTTCGACTGTGATGACCATGGGGTCGTCTTGTTGGTGGTCAAGACCGTGAAAATCATCATCTGTGAACACGATAGGGGGCATACGGCGTCTGTGATGGGTTTGTGTGATGTGGTTGATAGATTGTATATGGCGGAGGTGCCTCTTTCTGGCTGATGAGGTGGAACCTCCACTTGCGAAGCCACCAGAGATGGTGTTAATAGTACCTCGCAGTGGGGGATCGGCAGGAGTGATGTTGGTGTGGGCAGATTGTGAGGGTTGGTCGTTGGGTTGGGCAGTTTGGTTATTGTGGGTGGCGGCGGTTGGTTGTCGTATGTGGTCGTGGCGTGGGGGATGGTGGGTTCGGGAGGAGGTGTGGTCATCTCTGCGGATGAAGCGGCGAAAGTGGCCGGCGCGTACCAGTTCTTCTATCTTATCCTGTAGCGCTTTGCACTCTTCTGTAGTATGACCGTGATTGCGGTGATATCGACAATACTTGGTCATATCAGCATTAGGGGGTGGTTGTTTTACGTGGTGGGGGGAGAAGGTCAGCCTGGAGGGCTTCGTCAAGGATGCGGGAGCGGGCTACTGTGAGTGGGGCGTATCTGGTGAAACGTGGTTGGCGGGGTTCACGTGGACGGGTATCGGGGCGCGGGTGAGGCTGTGGGGTGGGATTGGGTACGGGGTTGGTATTGGAGTTGGAGGTATTGGCAGCATAGTCGTTGCAAACTTTGGTGTGAAGGGTTTGCATTTCTTCCATGCGTACGTAGTCAGCGGCACGCAGCTTGAGTTCGTGCATGGAAGTGGGTGGGTGAAGGTAGACGTTGTTAGCGAAGGGTCCGGGTTGCAGGGTGAGGGTCATGCACTGGAGTATCATTTCCTGGTTAAGGTGTGGTGTGCGGAGGGCTGCTTTGCTAAAGCGGTCTATGAATGTTCTGAGTGGTTCATTGGGCTCCTGTCTGATGCCCAGTAGGGACATGGTGGTGGTTTGGTGAGGGCGGCTGCCGGCGAAATGTGTGGAGAACATGTGGGAAAGGGTGTCGAAATTATCGATGGAGTAGGGTGGGAGGGTGGTGAACCACTCTAGGGCGGGGCCTTTGAGTGTTGTGGGGAAAGCTTTACAGAAGACTGCGTCCTGGGACGTGTACAAGGCGACATGTGTGATGTAAACTTTCAGGTGTTCATCGGGATCAGTTTCGCCAGTGTAGCGATCGAGGTTGAATGGTTCCCACTGGGTTGGGAGAGGGGTGTTAGCGATAAAGTCCGTGAACGGGTGGCGGCGTCTGGGCTGGTGAGGGGTGGGAATGTGGGGTGGGGGTGGGTGGTTGATCATGGCAGGGAAGGTGGAGGTGATGTTGTGAGGAGGGATGTGGGCTGTGGGGAGATATGGGGGGTTGTAGGGTGGGGTATGCGGTGTGGAGAGTAGTGGGTAGGTTGTGGGGAATGTGGGTTGTTGAGGGTGCTGTAAGCCCTGGATGACCGGGTGGGAGGTGTTGGGGATGTGTGGTAGTGAGAGGGGTTTGTTGGGTGGAGGTGAAGGTGTGGGGGGTGGGGTTGTATTCGCTCTCTTCCTCTGTGGGTTGGAAAGCCGGAGACTTCACGGCTTCAGAGGTCTCTTTGGCTTTTCCCTTCAGGCCGGCATCTGCCTCGATTTTCCTCCTGAGGCGGGAGTTTTCTTGTTTGAGCGCTTCCATCTCTTCAGCGTTGCGCTTCTTCAGGTCTGCGATTTCTTGTTGCATCTTCATTTGGCCGTCTAGGATGGCGGCCAGGTCAGGGGTGACGCCAGGAGGTCCAGAGGGACCAACGTCAACTTGCTTGCTAGCTCCAGCTTTGCTGCGGGTAGAAACCATCTTCAGAGAAAAGCGGGTACTAAGGATGCTTGTTCGTGCCCCACGGTGGGCGCCAATTGTTCCTGCAGAGAACAAATAAGATAAGTTAGGCACGAGTGTCACCTTACCATGTAGTCCGCTATCTCCTCAGTTGGCCTCTTCCCATTCGATACATGTCGGCTTGAACCCAGGAGGGGTTACCTGCAGAAGGTTCTCCGAAGCTCAAGTAAGTCAAAGTTCTCAAGAGTCAAATCAACAATTAATGAAAGCGTACCTTTAAATGATGGGGTCCACGTGTATTTATAGAGCATTAATGACGTTTGACCATTTCATGGGCTGGGCCTTGACTTGGGCCCCAGCTTGGGCCCCAAATTGGGCCATGAGTGGGCATGGTCCTAACACAGGTCTTAGAGGCGTATTGGGGCATTGGTGTTGGTTAACTTTCAAGACAAGTAGTCGGCCGAGACCGACCACTTGTCTAGATGGCTTGTGTTGGTGGCGTCCGGGTACTAGGTGGTATATGGTTTTGGCATGTGTACTGTTTACTTGATTAAGTTTGGTTAGGTACGGTACAGTCATAATTGAGAAAAGCGTAATAGAATCTCTAGATAGGAAGTCTAGAGATAAAGACATAATAAAATTATAGATATACAAAATGATGATAATAGTATAAAACTAAATTATCTTTAATTAATATAACACTAATTATTTCCTTCCACTAATTTTAACACAACGTCCAATCCATATAACATCTATAAAGATGACACGAATATCAAGATTCAAGAAAAGTAATTCATTCACTTCAAATTCTACAACAATAATAAAATATCTCGAATACATAAGAGTTTACAAATCCCATAACTTAATGTGAATCAGACTTGGGCTTACATACCTATTAGGAATATAAACTTCACTAGGATTAAACATACATCATATTAAACTTAAATAGATATAAAGAAGCTATGACTATGTTGTTTCCCCAAGCGTCTAGTCCATTCCCTCTAGTGCACCAACTTTTGTATTAGTATCTGCTCTCGTTTTTATAGCAGGACAAAAGCAACAAAAGATATGGTAAGTTAATCATAAATAAATCATGTCATGTCATAAAACATACACCTAAATTAATGTATACAGATACATAACATCATTTTCAAATACATGAATCATGGATCTACTTTCGAAAGTTGAGTATGGATAAAATCAAATCAGCATAGAAGCTTGTACTTGTTGTAACACCTTTCAAGATGCCCATGTATAATTTGTAAATCCAAAATAATACCACAACACATCTTTGATACCATCCTAATTAAATAGAAACTTCTCTAATTTTTTATTTCAAAAACCTATGTGAAAATTCATTCAAATATAAACCTTACAAAATATTCAAAACAACCATAAGAGTTTCCATACAAGTCTTTAACTTAGTGAATTAAAAAATAATCATACTAAAAGAAATCTAAAATCTTTCCAAAACTCCCAAGTTTTCCCAGCACGACTTCTCACACCTAAAATCTTTCCAAAACTCCTAAGTTTTCCCAGCACGACTTCTCACACATATGCATCACTAACAACATCTATATCAACATTTGTTTCCATATAACACAAATTATACGATCATCGCACAAACACAAACACAACAAAGCAAGGGTGAACTAACTAGATAAAACATCATATAACAATATTTATAAAACATAATCACCCATAACATCCAAGCCAAACAAATCCATCACATGTTCCAAGACCATAACATAAAAAATAAACCAGTCCTATTGCCACAAAGCAATAACCACCTCACATGTTCCAAGACCACAACATGAAAAATATACCAATCATATTGCCACAAAGCAATAACCACCGGAAATGTCATTCTCACGTGACCAATCGATTACCTTTCCTACGCATCAATACGTCTTGGAAAGGGTCTCTCCCCTACTTTCCATAAGAGTTACAAGCAACAACTTTATGCGCTCACCAAAGCCTTAGGAAAGAACACTCTTGCCAAGCTCATGCCAACCAGATACAACGAATTTGTCATTTACCTTCCCGAACACCACTAATCAAGGTTTGAACTCATAACCACCAAATTCCAAACAACACTACAAAACAAATAGGTTATCACATTTATCTTGTCATTTACCTACACAACAAACATTACAAGATTTTTTACACACACATGTCACGTCCAAAACAATTATAAAAAAAATTAAACATATCAAATGCATACAACAACAATCAAACACATGACCTCCCAATCTTCACAGAAAGCTCTAACCAATTATGCTACACTTCACTTCTATATAATTTGCTACATATTAATGTAAATAGTGCCAATAATGTCCAACCCACCATTCTTTAAATATAAATATTTTTCCTAGGTCTTACACTTATCATACCAAGGGTAGATTTAAGAATATGACTAGTTTCTCTATTAACCATAAAAAAGGTACCCATGGTAGATTTTGGTCATAATCCAATTGCCCTACCAACCCACGTTCAACATAAAGAATCAATTCCTCAATGTATGACAAGGTCAATCCCTCGCGATCTAGCCATGGTTCCATTTCACACCATGGCAACCCCATAGAGACCTCCATCAGCTCTTATCACCTGTTTATGTTCCTCTATGTTAGTCTAGTAACTAGTAGAGCTTGGATAACTTCATTATAGCAGACTCCTAGTCAAAGCTCATCCTATGCATACACACAAGGTGGCATAACGAGAGTCACTAACACACCATTCATGTCTTTTGGCAAGATTCTGATAGATTTTTCCTGTTTTTAGTCTAGGTTTCACTCAACAAAACCACATTGAATCCTCTTGCCGTATATGACATAATATGCATGCATCACCAGTATAAATAAATATTCATTTTACTAGTCATCCATAGATGTAAAAATACATATTAACATGAACAACAACACATTACAAAATTATTAACACAAAAATAAGAACAACAAACAAGGTTAGCTTCCCTTACTTGAACAAAACTTCTTAGGAAAACTAGATCTCTTAAGGATGGATGCTCTACTTTCGAAAGGTTTCCTCGAACTCTCACTTCAAACTATTATTTTTAGAACGAAAGGAGAACAAAATGAGAGAGTGACTGAAGAAAATGTAGTGACATGACACCTTATATTTGACTTAATGTGGTTCGACCTCTGTTCTCTGAATGAGACAAAGCTTTCAATCCTCTACACCTTTGTCCCAATAGAAAGCAACATTATACCATAATGTAGGTTCATGCCTGACCTTGTCCCTTAGAAAAGGGTGACAATGTATCAAAAATGAAGGTTTCATGTTCTACCAAATATGTTCTCTCCCTTCCACGTGTCTCTTTATGGTCAACTACATTCATCCTCAGCATAAAAGAGAACTTAAACACTCTAACTCAACCAACATAACCTTGCAACGTCTAAGACATGCAAGGTATAAAACCTCATCTAGCTAACACAACCTTGTAGAGTCTAACGCAACGTCAAATGTTCTTGAGCATTTATTGCTCTCACAAGGCTAGTCATCTAATAAACCAATCGTCTAATATACCACAATGTCTAGTAGACCAGTTGTCTAATAAATCACAATCTCTAATAGATCACTCTACCTTTTGTAACGTCCCTACTGGAAATTACTTAATTAATTTAAATAAATAACCAATTTATTTAGTAAACTCATATTTTCATAATTCCCAAACGTGGGAAATTCAAACCAATTACCGAAGTGCCATAATTCAAACCAATATTAATGTAATAACTTATTACAAATTCCAATAAAATATTCTGAGAAGGTAAAAGAAAGACATAATAATTTTCCTAGCTCTAACCCAAGCTATCCCCTCTCTCTGTCTCATGCATTAGCAGCATCACCTGTATCATCAATTGCTCCCGTGTAAAGAATTACACGATCATCGCCAAGCAAAAACAGAAAGGGTGAGCTCAGTAATATAAGAAATCGCATGTTATATTATCATAATTAGACCTTGGCCAGGACATTTAACCCCAAGGCCTTTCAACCTTCACAACACACAACATAAGTAGCCATGAACTCAGGATTCATGATGCTCACACGAACTTGCCCGCTCGTGGTCCTGCCTCTACGAACCTCTCCATTCGTAGTCCTGCTCTATGGACTTGCCCGCCCGTAGTCCAACACATGTGATCCACCAGCCATGTACCTCCCCGTACGCAGCATCTCTCAAATGTGAGCACGGAACATATGAACCTACCTCGCTCGTATCCTCACATGAGAGTAATTGGGTATGAACCTCCCCGCTCATACCATCACATGTCATCCACCATCCATGAACCTACCCGCTCATGGCATAACATCTCCTGATCCACGTTCATTTCCATGCATACCACACATACAAACTGCACTAAACTCGCCTGGGCTAGAAGACTTCGCTTGAGCGATCAGGCCTGTCTTACTTAAGCCAATTCTTCCCGCTTGAGCGAGCGTGCTACAACAACTCACTTGCGAAGTCTCACTTAGGCGAGCCTATCTCGCTTGGGCGAGCTATTCCTTCGCCTAAAGCATCACTCTCGCCTAGGCGGTGAGTTAAACATCACACAAAACAATCACGAGTTCTCGCTTAAGCGAGATGCCCCAAACCCAAGTCTCACAACCCTCGATTTCTCGCTTAAGCGAGATACACTCGCCTAAGCGAGATAACATGTCGCTTAAAACTCTGGGCCTCCGCCTGAGTGAGTGGCTCGAGCAGAATTAGGGTCACCACTCTGCAACTCTTGCCTGAGCGAGCCTAACTCGCCTGAGCGAAATTAGTAGATAGGTTCCCTGTTTACGCACACCCAACCACGAAAAACAATGCCCAAAATCACATTCAACATTACTTAAACAATTCCTCACATAACACCAGCATTAGGAACCTGATTCAGACTCCAACTTGATCCTATAATTGAATTTTTAACCATAATCACACATACAATATTGCAAACCTCATTATTTGCATATATTCGCATAAAGGATTACCCATACAACATCAAAACCATAAAGAACCCAATTCCACATTATATTGACTACGAAAATCTCATGGCAATTATACAATTTATTCATGCCCAACACAGAATGCACAAGATTGTCACTAAAATACATATAGATATGAAAAAGAGCTCCCCTAACCTGGAATTCCTTGCTCCAATTGGGTCTTCTAACCTTAGCTTTGCAATACCCCCAATAACTCCTTCTTGCTCTTCAAAACTCGGATTTCTTGATTCTCTCTAACTCCCCTTGTCACCCCAAACTCGTGCTCCCCTTTCACTCTAGGTTTCAGACTTCACAAACCCTTCTAATTACCCAAATTTCCCCTTTTATATGGTCATTTAATTATGGTAAATGGTAAAAGCGAAAATTTGATTTTAAGTGTCTATAAATGCATTTTAAGGACCATTATAGGTTGTTTTTCCCAACTCCCTTGGCTGCCCAAGGCCCCTAGGGTTTTTCCACCCTTTCACATTCAAACCACTATTATAATAGCAAAAAAATAAAGAGATCAATTTCGCTCCGATTAGGATTTGAACACACACACCCTTGCAATTCCAAGGTCAAGGCACAACCAATTCAACCAAGTCATGTTTGTGTTAATTCCTCTAATTCTATAATTATGTTATCACCCAACATAATCACGCATATTATTAAAATTAATAATAAATCAAATAACACATACATGGCATACATAGGACTTGAACCCAAGTCCTTTCACTCAAACAAAGTACTCTCAACCCCTTGAGCTAGTACTTTTCCACATCACAACAATTAACATTAAATGTCATAAAGGCTTCTACTACCCCTATTTATTAAATAATTATTTATTTAATTATTTAATTTTCCTGAGTCTTACACCTTCTACTAGACATGTCTAATTGAGACTCATCTAACATGTTCAAGGGGTCGTATAATGAATCTTTCTCATTTTTAACCCTTCTTTCTAACTTAAGACTCGTCTAAGGTCTTGATCTCAAAGCTCACGGCGTCTATTCTAAGGCATACACATTTTCTAGGTCTCCCAATATCCATATAACTTTTGAAAGTGAAACACACCTGAGATAATAGAAGATGGAATTTGATTATTAACTTGAACAACAATAAGAACAACTTCACTCTATATTTCACAGAGAATTTAAGCATACAATAGAAGAGAATGAGTATATTCAAGATTATATCGATGTATTCTTTTAGCAACTCCATTCTATTGGGGAGTATGAGTACAAAAACTCTTATGAAGAGTACCATTGGTGATAAGTAATTCACAAATTTATTACAAATGTACTTACCACCCAAATCACATAAAAAAAATTAATAGCAACATTATGTTTAGTTTTAAGAATAGTATGAAATATAAGATATACAAAATAACTCATAACAATGCTTCGTAAAAGAAACCCAATAATAACAAGTATTGTAATAAATAAAAGAGATATAGGATCCACCTTTGGTAGGAACCAGTGAGGAATCCTATACATAATAATGAACCAAGTCAAAAAAGTGTATGGGAGGTAGAAACACTATCGGTTAAAGGTAAAACCACAAATTTGACAAGTTTATAAACACAACATCAAAATATATCATTGGTTTGTAACTTGCCTAAAAGTCTAGGGGAGACTAAGTAATTTAACCAGAATAAAAAAAAACATGTCTAAGGTAAGAATGTTATAAATAGAAGCTAGATGATGCAAAATTCAAATGAAAATGCGATAAATCAATAGTGGAGGTTGTAAGAGTTGGATTCTTCATTCCATCTAACATATAAAGTCCCCATATATGTGACTTGTCCCAACTAGGCTCCCGAATATCCTACACATAACAATTAGTGAAAACAAGATTGAGTAACCAAAGTCACATAATTGATCAACGAAGACAATATTTAAAGTGAGATCAATAATATAGTAAGCATTTGAAAAAGGTAAAGTATATGTCGAGACACATCCACACCAACAAATGGCATTGAGGAGACATCAATGGTCATAAAAGAAATAGGTAGAAAGAAATTTGAGGACATAAAAGACTTAGGATCATATGACATGTGATGTGAGGCACCAAAATCAAGATCTATAAAGAAGGAGACATACCTAATGAAATAAAAGAAGACGAACCTTCTAAGGATAATGTCATTTGACTGAGTAGTAAGAAAATTTAGAAATTATTTTGCAATATGCTAAAGGGATGTAGAGAGTCCTCATATTCACTGACCATATTTAATTACACAACACAATAGCAAAGAACAATGAAACTAAAAATAGCAAAACAAAAAAGATCATGAAAAAATAAATAGAGTATACGACCTAAACCAAACTAGAGGAAAAGACATAAAGGAATAAGAAAGGGTTACACTCAATAGAACATAAGTCATGATAACCGAGATGACGTAAAAAAGGCATAATCTAGGTTGGATTGCAAATAAGATTCCAAACCCCATTTGCAGTGCATTACAATAACTCTCAATGTGGAAAAGAGGCGTTGGAAAGTCTTACATCGCCTATAGATTCAGGAAAGCCTACTAATAATCCTAAATGATCTATAAACTCTGATACCATAATACTAATTAACCAAAAAATAATGACACATGAAAAAGAAGGGAAATAAAACTTGTAATATCAGTCTTAATAGAAAGCTTAAAGATGTAAAACGCAATAAATATATAAATATGATAATAATACAAAGATTAAATTATCTTTAAGTAATTAATAGTTAACAAGAAAATTGGGGTAAATACGCATATTGAGATATGAAGCCTGTTTCGAATTGTACCTTAATTATTATTGTTGAGTAATCAAGGTGGATAATTGATCAATAAAGACAATATTTAAAGTGAGATAAGAAATATACTAAACACTTGAAAGAGATAAAGTAGATATGGAGACACATCCAATACCTACTAAAAGCATTGAGGAGACATCAATGATAATAAAAGAAATAGGTAGGACGGAATTTGAGGACAAAAAAGACTTAAGATCACATAGCATGTGATGTGAGGCATCAAAACCATGATCCATAAGGAAGGAGACACACCTAATGAATTAGATGAAAGCAAATCTTTTAAGGATAATTGCATTTGACTGGGTAGTAAGAAATTTTTTATATTATTTTACAATATCAAATATGCTAATGAGATACAGAGAGTCCTTATTTTCATTAACCACATTTAATTACACAACAAAATAACAAAGAACAATAAAACTAAAAAAACAAAACAAAGAAGATCTTGAAAAAATAGAATATACAATCTAAACCAAACTAGAGCATAAACACAAAGGAATGAGAAATGTTACACATGATGTAACACGAGTCTGATTAAATAAAATATTAATTCTTAATAACATTATAATCGTTAGCCATAAATAACATTTACACATAAAATTAAAAGTCCATAAAAATATAAGTAATCGTAGGATAATATTTTAATTATATATTTTGTAAATTATATTAAATATTTCCAACAATTTTCCACATAATTTAAAAAAAATAAAAAAAATATCATCTTTTAAAACAAAATATTGCAGTTCAACATAATGATTCTTCTAGGTGTGAGCCTTACATCTAGTGCTTATAAACTTCCACCCTATAGAGACTTAATTTTTTTGGGCTATATCCCCTATGATCAGGTTTTTGTAAATAACACATACAATATTGATGTTCATTTTAAGTTCTAATCAGTGGTTGGATGTTACGACCTTGTGCATGTATATTGTTTCATGAGTGTCACTGAAAGATTTGTCAGGTCTCACAATGGGGGCCATACTATCACACTCACTAAGTAAACCCTCAAATGGTGATTTGTGATTGGGTTTATGCTATAAATTGTCATTGGGTTTATTAAGATGTATTTAAAAAACAATTTACAAGCATAATAATGTACATACCTCAACCTAATTATTGCCATTATTTATAGTACACCTCGTCATAGAAATGAGATGAGACAACATTTATTGAAACAAATTGATATACTTTAGTTAAAAACAACTTTGTTATTACCATTGAACTCCAATCCATGGGATCAACATTCATGTGAACATGAATGTCCATTTTGCAACTAATTTATGGACTTTAGTCTCAATCTCATTCCCCTCGATGACTCAAATACTTGTTGATATATCAACCCTTTGATAAGCATATTTGCAATATTTCTTTCTGACCTAACAAAGTCAAGACAGTTAATACCATGAGTAATTAAGTTTATAATAAATTTGTCTCCCATTCTCATATGCCTTTTTTATTGAAATTTTTACTAGAAACTTTAAATATAGCAATTTGATTGTCACAATGCATTGAAAATAGAAATAATTTATGCTTGCATGGTATATCATGATAGAATAACAGTTTTTAACATATTTTCGTGATAGTGCACCTCCATCCAAGGTTAAAACATAACCATAACTAGTAGTTGATTTTTGTGTCACCAAAATCAATATCCAATTTGCATTAATATATCATCCAAAAATTTCAATAAATTGGACATATTGAATGCCATAATTAGAAGAAACAAAAATAATATTCTCACTAGATGGAAAAATAATATTAGAGCTATATTTTCACTCACTTTAGAATATATTTTCACTCACTTTAGAATAATTGCAAGACACCCTCCCACACTTTGAAATATTTTAAATGTGGTTGTCCTTTTTTTTTCTGTAACTCTCAAGAATTTTATCACAACCTGTGTAAGGAATTCTATTTGAAGATATGACAAACAGAATATAAATTTTCACCCTATATAATTTTAGGCAAGCTAGAACTTATAGAATAACATTACCATATCAAAGCATTTTTTTTTTCTTTTGCTGCACCATTAAATTAACACTATATGAAGATGTTACTTAATGAATAATACCATGAGTTCCACACAAAAACACTCATTTATGAAGACATGTATTCTCATTTCTAAAGACATAAAATTCATCACTTCCCCTTTTAATTAATTTTATACCTCAAAATTTTATAATTTGAATGGGGTAACCAAACTTCTCAACAATTGTAATAATAGCATGTCATATATCACAACCTATGTTTATAATGATCAAAGAAAAATTACTAAATATTTTATTACAAGATAAAGGTACTTAACTGAAATAAACCATCACAAATTTATCATTTACCAACTGAAACACATGTCTAGAAATAATAACCTTATTGTACTCAAAAACCACTTCATAACTTTGTTGAGCAGCAAGGAAGTTTCTAATTCAGAAACATTAAAAAATCCGTTTTAAAAATAAGATAATTTCTAGAAGATAAGTTTAATTTTACTTGACCATCTTCTCAATGTTTGATATGAAGATTTTTTTTTATCAGCACACACATGATTAGAGTAGCAATATGGGCCAGTTCGACCCGTTTAAACCCAGCCTGCAAAATGCGGGTCAGAAAGGTAAAGCAAAAGAAAAAAGAAAAAATTGAACGCACTCAAAATTTTGAAACCCCAAACCCCAAGATCATTTCCAAACCAATCGTCCTTGAAACCTAAAAATACTCATCAACCAATTAACTATTCTATTTACTAGGAATTCAAAACTCCAAATCATGCTTTAGTTCTTGCTAGTTTAAAATGTCGAATTTGTTTTTAAAAATCTAAATTTAGACAGATAAAAAATTTCAGTAAATTGGAAAACCAAAATCACTTTTTTTGATGTATTGAATAAAAAAAGGTAGTTAGATTTGAGGGAAAACATATTTAATTTTTTTTTATTATATGTAAAATATTAGGTAAATTCATATTCATCAGTCATGTAGTAAAACAGCTCTACTACAAGTGATTAAAGTTAATATTTTTTCGACCAGCAACATCATGCATATATGTTCCTCCTTAAATATATGTATAAGTGCATGTATTACTCATGTAACAAATTTAAGCAAAGATTTTACTGTAGGATAACATAATTAAAAAAAATGAGTAAAACACCAAATCGTTTCCTAGATTATTACCGTTTATTTTGACCCTTGATATAAAAGAATATTTTCCTTTTGATATTGTCATACTGTTTATTAACTCAAAGTTTTTTTTTTCAGTGACTATTGTTAATATCATACAAGGTAAGTTCCTCCATTTCTATATTATTATTTTTAAGTAAAAATGAAAAGAATACTTTATTGTCTTTATACAATACAAGAAAAAAATTTTGGTGACAAAAAATAATCGGTCAGTGACAAATTTAGATATTAATCTATAAAATAAAAATTATTGGTAACTAAAATAGTTTCTAAGTTGTCACTAGTGAAATGATCTCTAAATTGATCAGTAATATCAACTAAAAAAAAATGGTGTTTGAATTTATATCTAAATTAGTCATTAATAAAGCAAATTAGAAACCAATTTTTTTAGTAGCTAAAATCTGGTAACTAATGTTATTGACCCATTCACGACAGAGACCAATTTAAAAACTATTTTAGTTATTAATAAATTTTAGTTTATAAATTTGTATCTAAATTGGACATTATAGTGACTAATTATATTTTTATCTCTAAAACTGGTCACCAACAAAAGATTTTTTGTAGTGATAACATGTTTCGTTCCTTTATTACTAATTGTTATAATAAGTATGATGGACAAGTTTCTTTACAATATATTATTTGAAGAAATATGTAAAAAAAAAATTACTTAATAGTTAAAACTAGTTTATATATAAACTAAATTTTAGACCTTCTTTTATATAACTTTCTAAAACTTTATTTCTAATTTATAGATAATATGATTTCAATTTTTGTCTTTCTATTTCTATTTTTTAAGAATACTTATAAATAAATTTGTCCAAATATAACTAATATTATCTATATACAAACTATTGTTGTCAAAAATTGTTCTATAATAGTTTCACATTATTATTATTTTTTATTATGATGACATCTATGATTTTTTATTCCTGAAACTTATTAAAATAGCATACTTTTAAAAATAGCAATATGTGTATACGTGGTAAGAGAGTAGCTCTTTTTTTTTCTTTTTTTTTATTGAGTGATTATACGTGAACAACTTTTTTTTTCTTTTTTGAAACAGATTTAAAAACTTTTTTGTTAATATAAAAACAATAATAAACCTAAATAAATATAAAAATTGAATGATTTTATTATTATTATTATTATTATTTATACTTATATATAAACTTTTTTTTATATATGTCATAATTTCAATTTTACCTAATAATCTTGTTAACTGACTTTCTAGCTATATGGATTTTTTTAAACTACCATCGTTTTCGTTTCTTTTACTTTTTTTTCTTTATCATAATTGTAGTTCTATCTATACTAATATTCAGATACTTCTTACTATTACTTTCGATACTTTTTTATTTATTTTTTAAAATTTTAAAAATGCGGCAACACTTATATTTTTGGTAGTATTAAATAAAAATGTTGATAAGTGGTAATTTTTTAGTTTAATGAAGGTATTGCGATATTCTTTTCTTATTTTATTGTTACATCCTAATGACATTAATTATATTAATTCACAGGATTACTTATAGCAATACACAGACCAAACGAATATGTACCAATTCAATTCACTATATATCCACCTGAGGATATATATGGATTAATTATGTTGGGACAATATGGTATACCATACTCCATAGCTAGATATGTTATTGGCACGATCTTGTTTATTGTTCTATTGATATACAAGTGGAAAAGAAGACATTCCTCCGCATATGAAAATATTGAAAATTATTTAGAGCAAAATAGTTTGATGCCTATTCGATACTCATATAAGCAAATTGAGAAGATGACCAAAAGTTTCAGTGAAAAATTGGGTGAAGGAGGCTATGGCTCTGTATTTAAGGGAAAGTTACGTAGTGGACCTTGTGTTGCCATAAAAGTGTTACAAAAATCAAAAGGTAATGGACAAGACTTTATCAATGAAGTTGCAACAATTGGAAGAATACATCATCAAAATATAGTGAATTTAATAGGATATTGTGTTGAGGGCTCAAAACGTGCTCTTATTTATGAGTTCATGCCAAATGGATCTCTTGAAAAATTTATATTTTCCAGAGAAGGAAATCAACATTTATCCTATGACACAATATATAATATAGCAATTGGAGTAGCTCGTGGAATTTCTTATCTACATCATGGATGTGAGATGCATATTTTGCATTTTGACATTAAACCTCAGAACATCCTCCTTGATGAAAAATTCACCCCAAAGATCTCTGACTTCGGATTGGCAAAATTATATCCAACAGACAAAAGTGTTGTGACTATGACAGCAGCAAGAGGGACAATTGGGTACATGGCTCCAGAATTGTTTTATAGAAATGTTGGAAGAATATCAGATAAGTCTGATGTTTATAGCTTTGGAATGCTTCTAATGGAGATAGCAAGCAATAGAAAAAACCTAAACCCTCATGCAGAGCATTCAAGTCAACTTTACTTTCCCTTTTGGGTTTATGATCAACTTGATAAAGGTAAAGATATAGAAATGGAAGATGTCATAGAGAATGAGAACAAAATTACTAAAAAGATGATCATAGTTTCACTTTGGTGTATACAATTGAAACCAAATAATCGTCCTTCTATGAATAAAGTAATCGAAATGCTTGAAGGAGACATTGAAAACCTACAAATACCTCCAAAACCTTCTTTGTATCCACATGAAACATTCAAAGATAGTCAAAGAATCTGCTCCGACTTCATTAGTTCTTCAAGTTTTTCCATGGAGATGGCTACTAATGCTCCACTAAATGAAAGTATTTGATAATGTAGATTAATTATATGTTTTATCCAACTTCAATGACTTAAACATTTTCATCTTTGATGTTTACACTATTTGAATTATTTCCTATATTTAATACTTCATAGATTAAAATATAATGGTTTACCTCAACCTAACTTGATCAAATACAATAACATGTGCGAAACTAAATTTAGTTAAAATAAAGAAATTAAATAGGTACATTTTTTTGGTAAGTGTCTCTATTAAATTCTATAATAACTAAGATTGTTATGTAAGCTAGGTAATAGTGAAGGATTGGATGGAAAACTAATAAAACAATATAGGAATTCATCAAATAAATTATAGTTACTTACTTTAATTAACTTCACCTTATGTTTGAATGAGATGTTTCAACAATTTCAAGAATTTGAAATACGTGATATTTGAATTACTTACAATTGAATTATCTTAATTTCTTAAATAGTTTGTTTGGATGAGGTAGTTTAAATATCTTAGACTTCAATTTCCTATTTGGATAAAGTAATTTAATTTCTCTTTCAAGGAAAATTTATATTTCAAAAATATTTGGATAACTTGCCTCCACCCTTAACCATAAGTTCAGTGAGTTTGACTTTTAACCTAGGATGACTCGTCACAACTTTTGGCCCATGCCTACTTGTCTTGACCTTTTAACTTGCCTCTACCTCCTACCCAGTCTTCTTTAACCCAGGATGACTCGTCTTGAGCATCGATCTGGACTTACTCGTCTTGATCTTTAGTCAGGGTTGACCATATCGACCCTTGGTTCGGGTTGACTCGTCCTAACTCTCAGCCCGACCGACTCATCTCGACCTTTGACTCGATCAACTTGTCTTTACCTTCAACCCAAGTCTAACCATATTGACCTTCAACATAGTTGACTCATCTCAACCTTTGGCCACGACCAATTTGGCTCGTCATTTATATTGGGATAAATCAAATCAACCTCTGGCCTATGCAATGACTTTACCTTCGACCTATGAAAAATTGGCTTTACCTTCGACCTATGTCAACTCTTCTCAACTTTCTAATCAAACATGTTGCCATGACCTATGCGTTGGTTTGACCTCGAGCCGACTCATCTCGACCTTTAGTCTGAGCAGACTTAGCCTAACCTTTGGCTTATGTCAAATCGACTTGACCTTTAGCCATGACCAACTTAGATTGTCCTTCATCCCTCAGTCGAATCAACTTGACATTTGGCCCATTTTGAATCTGCTCGACCTTCAGCCTGTGCTGAATCGGCTTAACCTCTTTCCTGCACCGACTCGTGTTAACCTTTGCCCCTATCGATCTGTCTCGACCTCTGCCTCAACTAATCGATCTTGACCTTCGGCTCAAGCCATTTCATCTCAAACTTCGGTCTAGGTCAAATCAATTCGATTTTCACCCTAGGCTAACTCGATTGAGCCTTTAGTCTAAGCTGACTCAATTGAACCTTCAGCTCAAGAGAACTCGACTTAGCCTTCAGCCTGAGTAGACTCAACTCAACCTTTCTGAGTGTAATGAAAAGGAGTATTTGAAATTCTTATATTTTTTTCATTTGAAATACCTTCCAAAATTTCTTCAATTTAATTTCTTTCTAATTAGAGTAAAAAGTTGTAAATTCTTCAAATAAATGAAGTATATTTCTAAATTATCTCATCCAAACACAACATTGCTTTAATTTGATTCTAAAAATGTATTTTAAGGTTTTGATGAAAGTTAATAAAATGAGTTTTTCTACTCTATTTCATCCCAAATGACTACATTAACTTATATTTTGGCGAGTAATTTTTTTAGCTAAATTTTTCCATTAAGTACAACCATGTCTGCAATGTTACCAACTTCCATAATAGAAGGAAAATCCACTCCCAAAACTCGTATGGTGGATTAATATTAGTATCTTTATAATGAAGATGTGTTATTCCTCACCAAATTTTTTTAAGTAATAATCTCAATGTTTCAACACACACAAAAATTTATGATTTTAATGTTTTGTTTTTTTAGGAATTTAAACCCCTTAAATGTATTATTCACAAAGATGGCAACAGGGTGAGGCAGGACAAGTTTCATTATCCCATACACTAGTGAAGTTTGTTGTTTGTTAGGTTTATTATTTCACAAGGTATCAGGCTACTATCAAACCACCATTAATTAAAGTCCACATTCGAGATGTATATGCCTTGAGTAGAAGTAGACGAGCCCCAATAACCAATAAGATTTTGATGATAACAAAACACTTTAGCAGATTAATAAGTCTATAGTTAGAAGTGAAGTTGTGTTAGACTATTTGATGGAATGGAAGCTCCATAGGCAGCATACATGGAGTGGAAACAAGTGTTTAAGGCTCTTGTAGCAATGGTATTTGGAGTGGTGAAAGGAGAACTAGACTAGAAACTAGGCTAGTGGAAGGTGGCTAGAGGATATGTTGTAAACCTATAGCTTAGGTGCTATCAAAATAATAGATTAGTGGAGTGATCTCAACAAAAATATTCTATTAGAAATTTCAAGAGTAAACTCTATAAAGTGCAATAGGACTCTCTTTTATAGAAGAGAAGGTCACTAATGCACATGCACATGAAATGCGTTTGGAAATGAAATGTAAGTCTTGGAGAAGAATTCTCTCTCTTGACCCTTGGATGCGCATGATGGCTTGGATGCGTGACAAGTGGCCTGACACTCCTTTGCAAGTCAAAGTTGCACCTCCCTTGTGGTGAATGGGGTGTCTCGGCCAAAGCTCCTTATTAGGCTTAGAGTAGTCCAATTAAAATCCAATGAATAAGTTTATTTAGCCTACTATTTATGAAAGCAAGGCCTAAATAATGGCCTAATTTCAAAGACTACTCTAATGCTCAATCATGCAATCTCTTCATATCTTCACATCTTCTTTAGTCCATGAAAAGAGTAATTGAAGCCCATGATAAGTGTGGCCATTTTGAGGAAAGCCCATTTGGATCTTCTTTAGAATGCTCCTTGTTATTGGGCCTCTTGGTGGACTTTGGGCTCGAGATGCATGTGGGTCTTGGAGTGAGCCTTGAGCATGATGTGGGCCTAGAGGGTCTTCATCATTATTAAGACAAAACATTTAATAAAGTAGTAAGTTTAAGAAATTGATAGATATGGTTTGAAGATCAAAATATGTGAAATGTATTTTTGTTTGCATATGTTTAAATGATTGATAATCTTACATTGTTTATGTTAACGAAAGCAAGAAGTTTGGTAAATGCAAAACTCAAGTTTTAGCATTAGACGGGTCTAAGGACTAGGCGATTCAAAGTGTTGGACGAGTCTAACAGTAGAAATCATTAGGTTTAAAGCATTGGACGACTTAAGACTCTAGACAACCTAAGTCAGTGTGTTAGAGACTAAGGTGTTAGACAACTAAAGTATTATATGACCCAAGGCAGCTTAAACCATTATACGGCCTTTATGTTTTATTCTCTAAATGCACCTTTATATTTCATTCTCTAATTTATCATATGAATTTATACAGTGATCTAAATGTTCGAACAAAGATTAATTGATATGAATTGCAACGTTCAAGAAAATTATCCTATGATAATTACATTCTATAAGAATAAAGTTTTCAAAATCATTCAGTCAAACAATATGAACATTAAGGAAATATTCTTTGTGGTTGATCAATTAATTGTTTGATTGATTAAATAGTATTATTGCTCTAATGATTCAAATGCAAAATCAACTTGTACAAAGTTTCCTTAATACGACCATTGTGAACATTGTAGAGAGCAGAATTTAAAACAAGTCTAACCTTAATGATAAAAGGGGAAAATATACCCTGAATAGCATCAACTGATTCAGAACTGAAGTATTGTAGAACGATGTTCAAGATTCAAAGTAAGGAATCAAATTAATGAATTGATCAATTCATTCCATATTAAGAAGATCGCAATGGAGAGCTACAATTAAAAGTCTTAACGACTAGTTGAAAATACATATAAAAATGGATGTTAAGCCATATGAAAAAATATACGAACAAGAGAAAAGAGAAAGAACAAAGTGTTGGGAATTTTTCATATCAATAATGTTATATAGAAATTGGGTTAAGAGCTTCAATATTGTAATATCCTTCATTGAGTGAAGTTGTAATATGTGAGCTATGTTGTACAATTTTGCCGAGAGGGACTCATTTGCTTATTGTTGTAATTGAGAGTTCTTGATCTCAGAGGGGAGATTCATAAGGATATGTAGAGGGGTTGATACTTTGTGTATCCTGGAGAGGTTTGTACTCGTGTACCTAGAGAGGTTGAAACTCATGTAATCTAGAGAGGATGATACTCGTTACTGATAAAAGGTGTTGATTAGTGGAATTTCTTAAGTAGATTGCTTAAGAGATTGGATCTACCCTTAGCTGGAGGTTGTTGGTGCTAAGTGGCTCTAAAAGAAGGGTTGAATGAGCCTATATACCTTTGACATTCTTTTTCACTAGTGCAAAATTAGTTTTTTATACCTGTATATTATATCTGTTCAAATTTATTAGGTATAAAAAAGAGAGACAATAATAATTTTACTCCCCACTATGGGTCTCATTTCGTCCGTCCAGTGTTCGTATGATGCTACTGAGGTCTATTCACGTTGTCGTTTGGTTCGTTGTTTGTCGTTCATCGTTCACCATTCACCGTTCATCATTCGCTGTTCGCATTCGCCGTTCGCATTCACGTTTTGTCATCATCTTCTCCATTCTCCTTTCCTTCATCATTTGCATTCGCTTCTCCATGGGAGTTGATCTCATCTGTTCACGTTCGTGTTTCGCACCTCCATTGCTGTCACGTTCAGGCAATATCACTATTCTCCTATTGTTTGTTGGTTTGCTGCTTTTGCTATGTTTGATGATCCCGTTTTTCCTATTTTTGCTAGGTTAGGTTATTTCTGCAAAGATTTTAGGGTAGGTTAATCATTACCAATAAGTATTTGGTGCTCTGCAATATTTATTTCAGGTTTATACAATAATTCATATTGAAATCAATAATTTATACAAACCTAAGCCAACTCTTCTAATAAATAACTTGGTTTTTGTCTCTTCAAAATATTTAAAAGTCATGGTTGTATAAATGCATGTTGTTATTCCATATATGTTCTAGAGAGTGGCCATGGTTTTGTTATTCTTGATGAACTTGTAAATGGAGATATCTAAAGGAATGGGATTCTTTTCATTTCTCAGCCATGCCCGAGTTGCAAAATTTATAGGAAAGTCTATATTAGAAGGAATCATATAATAACATTTAGGAATTTCAACACAAGCAACCTCTTATTTAGTAAAACAAGGTCCAGTAAAAAACTTGAAATGAAACATATAACTTGTTGACTGATATTTTTTGCAGTTGTCCATTTTATTTTAGTTTGGGTTATTAGATAAGAATTGCCAATTTACACTGATGTGAAAGCATTGTCGAGATATGGCTATGTAGGTAATATTTCAAAACTTATAATGCTTTTCATGTTGGGTAAAATTATAGTGTCGAGTGCCAAATTGTTTAGCCACATATTAATTTTCCAGCAACTGATTGATTGAGCTAATATTTTATTTCATATTTCTATCATTTTACACTTCTGCAAGCCAATTATGTGTAATGATCATAGAGATATTATTTTCCAGGTATGTTTTAAATTCTCAGACCATTGCTCCGCTCATTCTTTCTATGCTTGAGGTGACGCATAAATAAAAGACTTTTTCTCTGTTATGCTATGCTATCTATAATATTTTCAGGAACTAATGTACTTGAAATTCAATTTTCAGGAGATGCTTAGTTCTTATAATACAACATGCAGGGTTCGTGCTTTTGATTTAATTCTAAACCTTGGGGTTCATGCACATCTCCTAGAACCGATAGTTGCTAATGATGCTTCTACTATAGAAGAAGAATATTCTCAAGAATCCTATTATGATAGTGACAATACAGTTAGGATGCGACATTTTTTTAGTGAATTGAAAATATAAGAATATAAGGCAAGTTTACATCGTTTTCTTGCCATTATTGAGATTGGGAATTTGTTTTTCTTTAGTTTATGTTTTAAGAGTTAGATAGCTATTCTAGATGGATTTGTTGTGATATTAATATGTGCTAGGAATTGCATAGAGCACCAGTTGGACTTTCAGGTGCTGTGTTATAAAATATTTTGTATGGTAAGAAATACAACTTTTTTTTATCACATTTGTCAAATGTTTCTAGATGATTTTTCCATCTGAATAATTAAGTTCTACTTCTAAATTCAATGATGACATTATATTACATTCAAAGGTATACTTTTCAAGTATGATAGATACATTCATAACCACGTGCAGATAGATGCACATCAAGAAAACTGTTTTTGTTCAATATTGTGAAGAAGTATATGTCAAAGCTTATATGATCTTGTACTCTAGTGTCTTATAACATAAATTAGGATTTGGATGCTTACATTCCTAATACTTTTAAGATGTAGACAGAAGACATTGTACATAGGGATTCACTATTGTGTACATGTCCCTTTAGACTACTAAATTGTCAGGATAACTGCATTAACTAAAAATATGAACATTTAAATTCTTTGAACGTACATGTGCCATTGGTTAGTTCTTCCATCTTGTACACATTATAACTAAATAATATCACCTGAAGATGTTCTAGTTAGTATATTCTTTTAAATTTGTAGAGTAGAACTTGGGGGCTAATTGTTGTAGTCATTGGTGGTACCTAATGCTTGATATACTTGTAAGGTAGTGGAGTACTGTTGAAATAATCATTGTCTTTAATAACTAGAAAATTCTGTTTTGGAGGTAGTGTTCACGTATTGGAGTGGGTTTGCATTTGTTTTAGACTGGTTGGTTTAGCTTAGGAGGATAAAGAAAACGTTTTTATCATCTATTTCATATGAATGTTCTTAAGATAATTATGTTATTTGTCTATCTGCTTTTTCCATTTTTCAAGCATAATGGCTTAATCATGCTGTTGTCATAAATTATCATTTATGCTGATGAATTGCTTTATACAGTCTAAAGAAAAGGATGCATCTATTTGGGCATCTGCTCTCAACTGTTTGCTGTATTTTGTTTGTGATAGAGGAAAGATCTAGAGAAACCGTTTAGTAGGGCTTGATATAAGGGTGAGAAATTTCATTTGATTCTATTTGTATTTCGTGGAAATTTCATTTTTACTTCATAGCACATTCTACTGGCTAAATATTTTTCTTCTTTTTTGGGAGGTTGGACAGGGTGTCAGGGGAGAGGATTCCTACTAATTATTGAACTTTGGAATTTAATGTAGATCTATAGAAGTTAAGTCTTCTATTTAAGGGAGTGAAAGAATAGTGATAAGAGATGTTTTATTAAGCAAAAAAACAAGTAAAAGTTTAATAATTAATATTTTTCAGACTAAACTAGATAAAATTAAAAATTGTGTCACAGAAGGAAGTTGAGGTTGTTTCAAACATCTTTTTAAACCAAAAGGTCATGTCGTTGCTTCTAGAATTGAAAACTGACGTTTTCTGTGGTTGTATTGCAAGGAGAGCAATTCAGTAATGCTATTCTTATAAATGTCAACTTTCTTCTCTAAGTCTCTTCTTTGTCACCTGTCCTTTTTACTTTCATATTCTCATGCTACCTTATTTCTTTCATTCCCTTTATTCCTTGTTATGAGCCATAGCCATCTATTAGGAACAAGTGATTGGTGCTAGTTTTCTCATAGTTGCTATCCTAGAATATGCGTCTTCATTGTCTCACTTTGATTTTCACCATTATAATCAGTGGTTATAGATTTCTAGGAAATCAACCATTACATAATCTCAGAAATTAGGATGATTGATTCCTAATTATTACGTGTCGCAATTGATTATGTTCAATAGCATAAATACATATTGTGTGGTCTACATTAAACACATAATACATTCAAAACATATACAATTCTATATATAATCAATTTTTGGTGTCTCGGTATTAGTCACTCTATCATCTCCTTGGTTGAACAATTGTTGTATATTTTTTAACCCCCATGAATGATTTTGTAAGGTTGAACGCTTGAAAAACTTTCAGTGTTTAGATTTAGGTGAACGTACCTAACTAGCATCAGCTCTGTTTTTCTGGAATTGTTGAGTAGCTTGCAACTTAATGCTATTGGATTATGTTTTAGAATTTCTATGAGGAGCTAAAACAAACAAACTATAAGGTTGTAGTACTTTGGTTTCTGTAATCTAGATGTTCTTTAATTATTCAATACTTTTTTGTCTTCCATTAAGACAGTTTGTTTCCCATTTGGGCACTTAAGTCTGTGTGCAAGCTATATGGTTTTAAGCATGTCAGCTATAAAATAATTCTTGATACAAGAATTTGTAAACCCTAGGTGTTGTATCTTGAGTTATTAATGCATAGCTATTTGCTTACTACTTTATGTCATTATGATATAACTGTCTAATTTAGTTACTTCCAATCTACTGAAGTTCTAAAGGCACTTGTAAGAATCAGTAGGGAGAACTCTTGGGCAGAATTAGTTCACTATAAGCTTATTTCCATGTTGACCAATATGTTTTATGAAGTTCCTGAAATTGTTGCATCTGTACACGACAAACCAAAGTTTCGTGTGGATCAACTTGATCTTATAGGTGGAGTTCAATTTATTTTTATTAAGGTGTGTTTATATCTTTTTTCCAGTTGAGTTTATTATCACTGATACTTTTTCCCCTTTTTACCAACAATATTATTTTGTATCATTATTGTATCCTTACTCCACAAATAAGGCCTAACATGTTATGGGTTGGCCACTTAAATTAATTCTCTTTTCAATCTATTGAGAAACAAGTATATTATGGGTGATCTATGATGTTCATTATTTTGCAATATTCAACACATCCATTATCTTGAAATAACAAAACTAGTATTGGAAATGGTGTAGTTGCCTACTCCAGATAATGTAATTGGTTTTAGGAGTATGAAAGAGTATCGGAGAGTTATAAGTAAAATGATTGAGAAAAAACTAGAGATAAAGATTGTGAGGTTGGTTGACATGATGGGTTAATGGCACAGAAAGATGTGATTGTGAAAACGCAGATGCAAGGTAATCACCACTATAAAGTTTATTGCTTAAGAAATCTGATTTTTGGTACAACTTATAAATGATAATGAACCAAGACATAATTTGCAGGACAAGACCTCTACGCAAAAAGGAAATTATTTTCTGTGAAAATTGGTCTATCATGCACAAAAACTTAATGGTAAATGGTTTTTCTAGGATCTGGAGTTGATGTTTACACATCCTCTGGTGGTTGTGGACTTTAGCCAATGATTGCAATGGGCTAGATTCATTTAGTCATTGTCGTGTTGCTTGATTTGGGGACTTTTAAGCTTTCATCAATTTGTAATTAGGGTTGTGATTGGTTGATCCTACACAACCTATCTGGATACACACTTAGAAATGAGCATCTCAACTAGAAAAAAAAACTATATTATACCATGAGGCACATGCATAGAATCATATACGTAAACATTGTTGACTCATGGGATATGGTAATATGTACAATTTATAAATCACATCTTAAGTATTTATCACTAAAAGATTGTCAACTATTCATAGTGTAGATTTTCAATGACACATCTCCAATGGATCAAGGAGTCTTGAAGGAAGTTCGTGAGCAATGAGATTCGTTTCTTTTAAGTGTTTATATAAGATGATGTTAAGTGTTTTATGACTTATATAGTATTTCAGATTGCAGTAGTATTATATTTTATATAAACATTAGATTCTATTTCATGTAAATATTAGATTAAATGAGATTTGTTTTATGGATGTTTTTGGTAATTATATACAGGTTTGGTATGTGGTAGGAAGCATAAGTGATTTTTCATAAAAAAAATAAAAAAATCACTTTTTATACCGGTTGAGGTCATACTTGGTGTAAAATGTGTAATTTTTTATACCGGTTGGAACCATAATCGGGTATAGTAAGTCATTTCTTCTTACATAACTTTCCTTTTCCAAGAGGACTTTCTATACCGGTTTTAGAAATGGTATAAAAAATAATTTTTTTATACCTGTCATGTAACCGATATAGAAAGATCAAACCTTCTATACCACCTGCATTTATACCGATGCTAGAACCGATATAAAAGGCCTTTTTTAACCGGTATAAAAAACCTATTTTACATTAGTGTTTGCATAGAGATAAGGAACAAGGAAGAGAAGAATGCTCACATAGATTTATATTGGTTAACCTTCACCTAAGGCTACGTCTAGTTTCTTAAGCCACCACTTAAGAATTTCACTAATAATCACCTTTGACTAGCACAGGTATCCACCTTTCTAGGTTATAACTAGTTTAACCTTTCTAGGTATTACGAGTCACTCCTCTCTAGGTACAAGTTTAACCTCTCTAGGTATCATGAGTACAGACCTCTTCAGGTTACAACAAGTTCCAACCTCTCATAGAGTCACATCTCAATGTGCCCTTAAGACCAAGAACTCTCAATTATAATCAAATGATAATATCTCAGGCAAGAGAGTCACAATAGCGCTCATAGGGTTCACTTCACATAGTAAAGGATATACACAGATTTTGTTCAACCCAATATCACTCTCTAACAAAGTTGGATATGACAATAAAATCTGAGAGTGTTTCTCTCAATCTCATCTCTCTTTTCTCTTCAAGAATGATTTTGAAAATATTTCAACTCTTCATCTTTTTCACTTTTCTCTCTTATTCTCTCGTATCTTCATCTATGTCTTGATATCTATAGATGTGTACTTGTATCATTTCACTGTTGATGTAGAGTTAATTTTGTATATCTTCATTTCTTCATTAATCTTCAAATATTCTTTATCATTCTTCACTTTGGAATCTTCAATCTATAGAGCCCTTTTCCTATCTCGTGATTGGTTGATATTCATATGTGATAATGTTAACTTTTACCATTATCTAAGTTACATTTTATTAGAAAAATCAACTCCTCTTAAGCTTTTTACCCACTTAATCCTCAATTTTACTTTTTTTTTGTGAATAAATACATTTTGGGTTACATTGATTTAATTATACCATTAATCCCCATTTTTATGTATAATTCAGTGATAGGAAACTTTTGCTTCAAACAAAAGAAGTTGTCAACCACGTAACAAAGAATAAAAACCATTTTTGAAGATTCAAAGCGTCCGAAAGCCAGTGTTAAGTGTTATTCTTCTCGCAATTTTGGGCGCGGAGTGCAAGAACCACTGCTAAGCATTATTCTTCTTGCATTTTTTGGTGTTGAGTGCTAGTGCCGGCGCTAAGCGGTATTTGGTTCGCATTTTTTTGGTGCTAAGCGTCAATTGTTCAGCATTGAGTGTTGATTGGCTCATAAACTGGACGCTAAACGGCGTAGGGATGGCCCTGAGCGACGCCTGTGGTGATGTGTGGGAGCTTAGCGCTGGATCGCACACCAGATCTAATGTGTTTGGGCCAGTGTTCACAATGTTTTGGGCCTTTTAAAAATTTCACTCCCTTTTCTCTCAAGCCTTCCTTCCAAATCCCCATTCTCTCTCAATTTCAAACCCTAACCCCGTCTAACAATCCCAATTCTCTCAACCCTAACTCAAATCTCTTTCATTTTCCAACCCTAATCTAGTTTTTTCCCGAATTCTACCACTCACCATCAACCACCACTACTTAGCCTCACCTACTCGAACTCAAACTCTATACATTCACGAACCAGCACCGCTCACCATGCTCAGCTTTGCCTCTCGTCAACACTCACCCATGTTCGAACCTTCCCTTACTATTTGAACTCACTCACGACGACACTTGCCAACCCAAACTCGCGCATGCTGCTCGTGACCACCGTGGCCACTGCTCACACTATCGCACATTCCCTTGCAACCACCATTCTCGCGGCCTAAACTACATTCCAGGAGCAAACTTCATTCTTTATCAGTCCCACAAGCCTAGGCACTCCTGTCTCGTGCATTCATTCAAGTAATTATTCATGTGATTTTTCTCCTTCAAATTGTAGGTGTTGTTCATGTATGGCATTCTCTCTTTGTGCTTTGTGGATTTTATGAGTTGGGTGGATATTGTTTGGGCCAGATTATTTGGGCCATTTTAGTTTCTTTGAGCTGCAATTGTGTTGTTTTTTGTTTAAAGTTCTGTTTTAGGTGTAGTTTAGGATTTTGCCAACTTAGCTATCGTGTTCATCCTATTATGTTATGTGAATATTTGTGGCTGGGTCAATTTTGGACCAAATTAGTGTGTGTCTGTAGTGTTGGCCAATGGTATTCTGTTAGGGCCATGATTTTGGTTGTCGTTTAGTGCTAGTGGTTCAGTTTATGCTAACCCTAGTTGGTTTTGCTAAGTCTTGTTTAGTGGGGCTCCGATATACCCCTGTTTTATGCTATTGTTAAGATCTTTCTCACACTTTTTGCTATTAGCTTTCGGCTTACTATAATGTTTTTGCTGGTCATTCTCTAACTCAATTGTTGACTTTGGGACATTACCACTTTTTGACTATGTGATTTGTAGGATGGCATCTTCCTCCGCTCTTAAGTGCTACAAAGCAATTGTTGGCCAATCTTCTAGAGGCCAAAAGAGGAATGAGGAATTATATTCCAACCGCTTCCTTACCAAGGAGCATGAAAAGAACTTTGCTTGGGTTCAGAACCGAAGGCTTTTGATGGAGAAGCCACTTGGCCTTTTACCTAAAGAAGTTCCCGAGTTCTTGAAAGAATATCTACGGAAAGGGTGGAATAATTTGGGGTTGTATCCAGCTCCTGCGAACATAGCTATAGTGAAGGAGTTCTATGCTAATGCAAAGAAAATACATGATGAAGAACCTTACCTAAGCTACGTTCGAGGAAGACGCCTCCCGTTTGATGTAGAAATTATCAACTCATTCTTGGGAACAAAATGGGAAATGGGCGACACACCATGTCAGTATGCCCAATTAGTGAAGGACAATGTTGATTACAGGGAGATAGACCAGGCCTGTGCATCTCGTGGGGGGGGGGGGACTTTTACATTGAATAACCAACAACGGCCCACCAAAATCCTTAGGCCCAACACCCCATGCTCACATCCTTCTAACATCAATATGAACTGATCTATCATCCTATATACCATTGTCACTAGCAGATCCTTGAATGTAGGCTGGCTCATTACAAATGAAATCCACCAGTGCGCTCATGTCGCCAAGCCTAAGGCTCCTCTTGGGCACCCTTCTTTAATCACCCATCTGTGTCAATTGGCTAGGGTTGATACTTCTACTCCACCATTCGAGATGCCTCGTTTTCCGACTGACTTGGGCTAGTACACACAGTTTTTCCTACTAGGCGAGGGAGCCCCCGTTCCACCACCCAAACCACCACACGATCGTCGTCAGCAGCCACCGACCCCTTCCCTTGATGTATGGCGGATGATGGAGTTACAAATGCAGTCTTTGGACGTCAAGCTAGATGCATTCCATCAGCTAGGAGTGGCACATACTGAGATGATCAAAGAGGTGTCCTTAGCCATGCCCAAGTTGCATGTTTTGTCTGCTGAACAAGTTGAAGCCACAGTAGCGTGGCCTAAGGACCAGGCCAACCCTTTTAGAGGAGGCGGAGTGACTGCCGCTGCGAATGAAGAAGAAGTTGATGATGAGGAGGAGCTTGATGATGAAGAGGAGTCCGAGATGATTCCTCTGCTACGAGCGAGGATAACATCTCATGAGATGCACTTAGAGGTTGAGAGATAAACTCACCTTTTGCAGTACTTATTTTGTGGATAGTCCTGATTTGATTTATGTTTTTAGATTTCAGTTGTAGTTAGGAAATTCTATGACTTGTCATATTTGACTAAGATGATGCTTGTGAATCCATGAATTGAAACACGTTGCATGTTGATAATGATGATTTGTGTTGCTCATTTTGTTTAAAAATTTGTTTTGAAAATTTTTTGTTGTTGAGTAGAGGCTCGTGGTTGTCCACATTTTGGTAAAATTGTGATTGCGCTCTTTGTATAAAGTTATTGATATTGGTGTAGTGTTTAACAACTCCTAGAACCCATGAGCCAAACCATGTGAGATGTTGTGCTTGAAATTGTTTGACAGAGTGCTATCACTTTTAATGCACTTTTAATTTTGCATGAGTTCCTTGTTGATTCATCACTTGCATGTAAACATGTGATCAAGGTCAATTTTTGTGACTTAATTATTTTGTCTGAGCCAAACAGCCAATATGCTTTAAATTTGAACTCTTGTGCAATCCTTTGAACTTAATTTAAATTTCCTTCATCCCTGAAGCCTTATGTTGTAAGAGAAACCCTTGACCACACCACCTCACTTTGAGTTAAAAGAGAAAGAACTTTATGTCATGGGTGTGACTCAAGTAGGAACATGGTTCAAGTTTGGGGGAGATTACTAAGAGGAAACATTAAGAACAATCTTGAAATGTTGGCGGTTCATGAATGGATGTACATTCCATTAAAAAAATTGTGAATAAAGTAACTGATGAATATCACTTAAAGAGCTTTTCAGCTTGGGCCAATGGCCTGGCCCATTTCTTTTAAATTTCTTTTTTTAAAATAAATAACTGTTTTGGACCTTATAGCTTTATTGGGTCATTCTTTTGTGCTATCTTTAATTGTCTTGATTCTTTATGTGGCTAGGAATATTTTTCATCCAACAGCCTTGATATGGGAGGCATGCGTGGACCATGACTTCTTCATTTACCAACATGTTGGGTCGAGAAGCTCAACTCTTTACACACTAATTCTTCAAATATCAGCGTGCATATTGTGGGCTGAGAAGCCAATCTTTCGAAAGCAAGGAAATCTGCTTTAGTTTATTGTGCACGGACCACCAACATAAAGTTAGGCCTGAAACATATCAGCCCAAATCTTTCAGCCAACGCAGCCAAACTTTCAGTGTGCTTCACAAATTGGCCATCCAATTGCTGCAGCCCAATGCGTGTTGAAGATCCAGCGCTCCATCAAACCTTTGCTTTCATGAGAGTTGTCACTCTATTAGGGTATCCACGCCTCAGCATCATCACATATTTTTAATTGGGCCAAGGTTTCTGATACAGCAACCCAATAGAACATCATTCCAAGCCTTTGTGGTTCTTGTCACTGTTAGTTTTGAAATGGTTGAAAAGCCAAGAAGGGGGGTTGAATTGACTAGTTAAAAATTTAGACTATCTTTGCAAGCTAAAAACCACCTTTAATTGAATCAAATAGATCACCAAGTTAGGATGCAAATAGTACTGAACTATACACTTTCAATTGATCAAAAATAGAGTTAACAGATTGATTTAACTAAACAGATTCTGTTCTCGTATAATCAATCGATTGAAACTGAAAAATAGTCGACTGAAATACTGGAAAAAATGCATAAATGCGAATTTGAATTTTAAACCAGAAACAATGCTCAAGAATGATCAAGATCAGTTCCAAATGATTATACACACATGCTCAATGCTTCAGATGCTATGAAAACATGCAAGAACATGAAAAAGATTATTAAAACACAAGTTCTTGAAACTTTAAAATGAAAATGCAAGAGAGAAAGGTTAGAGAAGAGAGGACACCACGAATTTTTATACTGGTTCACTCAAACCTGAGCTACATCCAGTTTGTCAAGGCAACCTTAGCTTCACTTTGCAATATTTCAAAAGTTTTACAAAGTATCCACCCTTACACTTCCAAAATATGCAAAAACACCACAAAAGACTCTTGAATCACATAAGAATCACACCAGCACAGCAAGAACCCTCTTGCAGACCTGGAAAACCACCAAGCACACACACAAAGCTTGAGAAAGATCAAACCTTAGTGGTAGCACAACCTTGCCTACCACAAACCACTTTCTCCAAACTTCAAACCAAGCCAAAAGCTTCAAGAATTGATCCAAGATCAATCTTCAACAGCTGCAACACCTATGATCACGAAGGTGAGAGTTTCCATAAGTTTCCAGAACTAAATTGTACTCTAAAATGATTAACAGTCCTCTCTTTCGAAAATCACAGCTTTTATAGTCAAACTGTTACGAAATTCAACAGGTTGATTTTCAAATCAATCGGTTGATTTCACTTGACTTAAGTGAAATCAGTTGATTAAATACTAAATCAACTGATTGAATTTGTTGCAGTTTAAGACTACTGCAGCCAACCTTTTAACCTGTTAAAAAGTCATTCAACAGATTAAAAGAGACATTTTAACCTGTTGAAAAACCATTCAACAGATTAAAAACACACCAAAGACCAAACTACATCTAATTAATGCTTTAACGTATACAACATGAATTACAAACTACAAGTACACTTTCTTAATGATGTAACTACATGGAGAGCACACATTCCAGCCTTGATCACCATGGATATCATCAAATCTCCTTTCTTTCATCAATGTAGGCTTCATTCCAATGTTTATGGCTTCAAGATAGTTCAAAAGAGCTTCATTCAATCTTCATCAAATCTTCAAGAAGCAAAACACCTTGGCTTATCATGTCAACAATCTCCCCCTGATTTGATGAAGCCAACCTCTATTCCATCTATCTTCTTTTATCTTCCATTGCAAAATGCTTCTTCCATTTGTTGGAAACCAATTGATGAAGCAACACCTTAGCTTGAAGCTTGTGAACCTAAAAAACCATTTTACAGCAGCAATACACACAAGCTAGCAAGTATACAATTGTGATCATGCTCTCCCCCTATCAATAATATGGGTTCAAATTCATATTTGATTATTGATTCCAATTTTAATGCTTAGTTTAATGTGATCAATTATCCATTTTCCAATTTTTCAATTTTTCTCCCCCTTTGGATTCATCAAACAAAACAAATGCATAAAGATAACAAGCATTGCATTTCATTTCATTAATACTGGAAGGGGATACAACCAACAGAAACTGAAAACCGAAAACAGATGCATAAAGCTGATACAATCAGCCGACTGAAATGAAAAAAACCAACTGAAATAGACAGAACTCAAACTGAAAAATCACAAACACATGGATGCAATACATGATCCTAAACAAGCACCACACTCAGTCATCCTGAGGGTCATTTCTAGTCTGGAATAAGTGGAGCATATCATGGATATCATGGATTTGGCCATCCAATGCATTGAACCTCTCATTGCAATAGTTGTGATGTTCATGTTGAGACACATTAAGCTCATGCAGCTAGTTCAGCACCATCCTCTCAAAATCTGAGTACACAGGGCCTCTATCCTCTGGAGGATTGTAGGGAATCAAGTCCATGAGTCCAGCAGTTGGTTCTTCCTCTTGATTTGCACCACTTGGACCGACTTCATGGTCATGTGCACCACCAACAACAGCTCCAACAATTGTCCATCCATTTCCCACCTTGATAAAGCCCATTTTGTGCAGATTTTGGTTGGAGGTATGGTTCAATAGTCCAGTTGACTCCTCTAGCTCATCCTCTACATCAATACCAAAGTATTCAATGAATTTAGACACCAAAACCACATATGGAAACCTAAAATCCGTGAGCCTCTTGGCCTTGAGCATGTGATCACAAAACACATAGATCCAATCCACTTGAATGTTGTGTTGAATGCATTACATGAGTATCAAATCTCCCTCATTCAATGTTGAATGGTTGCTACCACGTGGAACAAGGATTTTTGTGACAATCATACCAAGTAACCTTTGATCCACCTTGAGACCACCAACATGGAAGTGTTTGATTTCATCAATAGGATTTCTCAAGCATTGGCCATAGTATTGCATCTTGTTGAATTCTGGAACAGCCCCAGTTTCACCTTTTCTCATTTGCACACCCATTGGTTTGAGTCCAACCACATCTTTCCAAGCTCTCTTGTTGATCTCCATTTGAACACCCTTGATGCTGGACAGTAGGACATCATTTTTGAACTCCAAGTTAGTGAAAAATACCTTCACCAAGTCTGGATAGATTTTCCCTGAAAATTCAAGGAAGGACTTCAACTTTT
The DNA here is from genome assembly GCF_004118075.2 of Vigna unguiculata. Classification (NCBI taxonomy): domain Eukaryota; kingdom Viridiplantae; phylum Streptophyta; class Magnoliopsida; order Fabales; family Fabaceae; genus Vigna; species Vigna unguiculata. The sequence goes on along the minus strand of NC_040286.1, from coordinate 11,845,211 downwards.
GATGCTTTAGTTGTTGGAATAGGCTCTCAAAGCCTTCAGCCCTTAGCCAAGAGAACCTCAACACCTTAGGAATGTTGATCTGCTTCTTATTCATCTCAATGAGGAACACTTGAATGTTGTCCTTATGATCCTTAAACCATGCTTCAATTCTTCCATGGCTTTCATGATTTGGAGACCTTGGAGTAGGAGGAGTGGAGTGCTCATCATCAGATTGGGTAGCTCTTTGGGAACGACGAGGCATGATGAGTGTTGGTGTGGCTGTTTCTAAGAGATGTATGATGCAAATGCAGCAATACAAGTGCAATATTTATAATTCAACAAACTGATTTTTAGAAACAGTTGATTAAATGGTGCAAATTTTTCTAATTAATTCGTTTTATGTTACCCAAATCAAACTAATGCAGTCCAAAACAGTATCTCGTGCATTCATGATGTTTTCAATGTGTTTTTATGAGAGAATCAATTAGTTTAGATCATGTGAGCTGCATGCACATTGAAATTGTAAACTAGAATGCTTTTTGGTCAAACAATTCAATAAAAGTAAAACATGGCTGATGAAATGGGCAGTTAGGAGCAGATAGTACCTGGCAAAAAGATGCTTGCTTTGACTGAGTCAGCTTAACAATCCAATTCGTGAGTAAAAGCACAGTTTAAGTGAAATCAACACGTTGAAAATAGAATCAGTCGACTAAAACAACATCAAAGCATCAAAGATTAAAAACAAATCTGGTTAAGTGAAATCAGCTGACTGATTTTGAAAATCAATCGATTGAAAATCGTGAAATTGAACTTCATTTTTCCAGATTCAGTTTTAATGAAATCAACATACTGAATTATGAAAATAGCAGATTAAAAATCATAGTAGATCAATTTTTCATCATCCAGTGGCAGTTTAAGTGAAATAAACATGTTGAAATACAGAAACAACAGGTTGGCAGATCATGAATTGTGCAAACAAAGGCGGATTTAAGTGAAATCAACACGTTGAAATGCAAAATCAACAGGTTGACTATGACAGTTTTTGACTATTGCATACAACAGCAGATTTTTATGAAACCAATGCATGAGTACATAAGATTAACATGCTACAAACACATCAGACCACATTCTTGATGTCTAAAATGCCTAGTTCAGTTCTTAGCTTGTTAAACCTATCTCTAGCTAATGGTTTTGTAAACAAATCCGCCAATTGATTTTCAGTTTTAACAAATTTGATTTCACAATCTCCCTTTTGAACATGATCACAAATAAAATGATGCCTAATCTCTATATGCTTGGTTTTGGAATGTTGTATTGGATTCTTGGTTAAGTTGATTGCACTAGAGTTATCACAATACAAAGGTACCTTGCTTAGCGTTACACCATGGTCCAAAAGTTGATGTTTCAACCATATGATTTGTGCACAGCCATGTCCAGCAGCAATACATTCAGCTTCAGCTGTGGAAAGTGCCACACAAGCTTGCTTTTTGCTATTCCATGAGATTAGACTTTATCCAAGCAAATGACAAGTACCACTTGTGCTTTTCCTATCCAATTTGCACCCTGCATAGTCTGAATCTGAAAAGCCACTAAGAAATATGTTAGAATCACATGGATACCATAAACCAACATTGGTTGTTCCTTTGAGGTACTTTAGAATCCTTTTTGCAGCCTTAAAGTGTGATTCCTTAGGATTTGCTTGAAATCTAGCACATAAGCATACTCCAAACTGAATATCTGGCCTACTTGCTGTAAGATAGAGCAAAGACCCAATCAACCCTTTATATTTGGTTGAATCTACTGGTTGGCCAGCCTCATCTGCATCCATAAGGCAATTTGTTGCAATTGGAGTGACAGCTTCCTTGTAATCCTCCATTTTGAACTTTTTCAACAAGTCAAAACAGTATTTTGATTGATTTAAAAATGTTCCATGCTTGAGTTGCTTGACTTGCAGCCCTAGAAAGTAGGCAAGCTCACCCATCATGGACATCTTAAATTCTCCCTGCATAGCTGCAACAAACTCTTCACACAATGTGTTATGATTTGAACCAAAGATGATATCATCAACATACACTTGAACAAGTATAACATCATTATCATGTTTTCTAATGAAGAGTGTTTTATCCACTGCACCTCTAGCATAACCTTTTGATAAGAGAAAATTGCTTAGCCTTTCATACCATTGCCTTGGTGCTTGTTTCAAACCATATAAGGCCTTTTTCAATTTGAAAACATGGTTAGGATAGAGATGATCCTCAAATCCAGGAGGTTGTGATACATACACTTCTTCATTTAGAAAACCATTGAAGAATGCACTTTTCACATCCATTTGATGCAATTTAAAGTTACACATGCAAGCATATGCTAAGAGTAATCTCATAGCTTCTAGCCTAGCTACAGGTGCATAAGTTTCATCAAAATCAATGCCTTCTTCTTGATTATAGCCTTTAACAACTAGTCTAGCTTTGTTTCTTACTATATTACCATTTTCATCCATTTTGTTTATAGAAACCCATTTGGTTCCAATAATATTCATATCATTAGTTTTAGGCACTAGAAACCACACATCATTTCTTGTGAATCGATTGAGTTGATCTTGCATAGCCATAATCCAATTACTATCATTCAAAGCATCATTCACATTCTTAGGTTCAATTTGAGATACAAATGCAACATGTTCACAAAATACAATCCTACGTCTAGTAGATACTCCCTGTTTGATATCACCTATGATTTTGTCTTTTGATAAACCTCTAGGCTGGATCCAATCCTTGGGCAATTTGCTGTCTGCAGCTTTTTCAGTCGACTGTTTTGCCTTTTCAGCCGACTGATTTCCTGCAGCAGTGGACTTTTCTACAGCAGAAATCTGCTCTTGTAGTAGATCTTCCTCATTTGCATTCTTTGACACTTGATCTTGCAATTTTGGGTTACTTTCATCAAATACAACATGCATAGACTCTTCAATAGTCATCAATCTCTTATTATAGACTCTATATGCATGACTTTCTGTAGCATAGCCTAGAAAAACACCTTCATCCGCTTTTGCATCAAATTTGCCAAGACTTTCTTTGCCATTATTTAAGATGAAGCACTTACATCCAAATACTTTTAGGTGACTTAAAACAGGCCTTCTCCCTTTGAAAAGCTCATAAGGGGTTTTCTTCAAAATTAGCCTAATCAACTTCGAATAGACACTATTTTGAAATTCCCCACCATGATCACTTCGAATAGACACTATTTTGGAACTCTTTTCATTTTCAAGAGAATTGGCAAGTCTTTTGAAAGCATGAAAAGTGTCATTTTTGGCAGCTAAGAACAAAGTCCATGTGTACCTAGAGAAATCATCAACAATGACTAATGCATAAAGATTGCCACCAAGACTCATGGTTCGAGATGGACCAAGTAGATCCATGTGAAGCATCTCTAAAGGTCTTTCAGTTGAAACAACATTTTTGGATTTAAAAGAGACCTTAGTTTGTTTTCCTTTTTGACATGCTTCACACACTCTATCCTTCTCAAACTTGAGTTTTGGTAGTCCTTCAACCAACTGTTTTCTATTCAGCCGATTGAAATGCTGCATGTGTATGTGACAAAGTTTTTTGTGCCATAACCAAGTATCATCCTCTTTTGTAAGCAAACAATGGATGCTAAATGATGCATGATGCAAGTCAAGTAGATATATATTATTGACTCTCTTGCCTATCAAAACAATACTACCATGTGCATCATATATCAAACAACTATTTGGTTCAAACATGACTTTAAAGCCTTTATCACATAGTTGACTTATACTTATCAAATTGTTTGAGTCCTTCAACCAGCAGCACATTCTTGATGTTGAAAGAGGATCCATTGCCTATGACTCCATTTCCAAGGATTCTTCCTTTGTTGTTGTCTCCATAGGTTACAAACCCTTCCTCCTTCAACTCCAACTTTGCAAATTTGGTTTTATCTCCTGTCATATGTCTTGAACAGTCACTATCAAGGTACCACAAATCTTTCTTATCACCTTTCATGACCTGCAAAACAGATTTGGATTATTTGGTACCCTTTGATAGGTTGGGTCCATCATGGTTATGCCTTTCTAGATCCTTTTGGGATCCATTTCATAATCCCTTTAGGAACATCATATTTTCAAGCATGACAGTTTTTAATATTATGACCGTTTTGCATACAATAGTTGCATGAAATGAATGGCATGTCACTTGGCATGCTTTTAGAAAAGAAACTAGAGAACTTCTTGGTTTTCTTTTCAAAAGAAGGATTGAAACCAAGTCCAGCTTTGCCAAATACACAATTTTGTGAACCAAGAACAACCTCTAAGTTTGCTTCTCCTCTTGTGAACCTTGCACAGGTCTTTTTAAGGTATTTCACTTGATTTTTCAAAACTGTGCAGTTTTCACAGGATTTTTCAGTTGACTGATTTCTAAAACAGTCGGTTGAATTACCGTAAATTATTTCCAAATGTTCAAAATCAGTTTTTAAATCAGTTGTTTCTTTTTCCAATTCACTAACTTTGTTTTCCAGCCAGTTGTTTAAGCCTTTCAACCGATTGTTTAATGCAGAAATCTTGTTTGCTTCATTATGCAACTCTTCAAAATCATGCAATAATTGATTATAGTCATTTAAGTCTAGAGAACTTACTTGGCTTGAGGAAGATGACTCATAACCAGCCATGAGACACAAGTTGGCTTCTTCACTCTCATCTTGTGAGGAGCTACTTGTTGTTGAATCATCATTGTCCTCCCATGCAATGTATGCACGTTTCTCCTTTGGTTTCTTCTCCTTTTTCCTATCAACACTCTTCTCCTTTTCTTTGTTAGCATTTGGACATTCAATTTTGATATGTCCTTGTTTTCCACAATTATAACATGTAAAATTAGAAGAGTTTCATTCATTGTGTTTGGAAGTATACCTCTTGGGATTACCTTTGATACCTTTCCTTTTGAGATACTTACCAAACCTCTTGACAAGGAGATTCAAGTTCTCACTTTCACTTTATTCAGCCACCTCATCCTCAAGTTCCTCATTTTTCTTGGTGCTAGTCTTCAAGGCTATGTTCTTGACCTTTTTCTCACTTGACTTAAGCTCATTAAGCCTTTGCATCTCAATCTCATGCTCCCTAAGCTTACCAAAAAATGCAGTTGTAGTCAAAGTGGATAGATCTCTTGTTTCCGAGATAGCTGTGACCTTTGGTTGCCAAGATCTATCAAGACACTTTAGCACCTTGATGTTTAACTCTTCCTTGTCAAATTCCTTACCCAAGCCTATGAGATGGTTGACTATGTGAGTGAATCTCTTTTGCACATCCGCTATGGATTCTCCTTGTTTCATCTTGAATAGCTCATATTCTTGAATCAAGGCATGCTTTCTTGCTCTCTTAACATCACTTGTTCCTTCATGAGTCACTTCAAGAACCTCCCACATTTCCTTGGCACTCTTGCATTGTCAAACACGAAAAAACTCATCCATGTTGAGAGATGAAGTGAGGATATTCTTTGCATTGCAATTATATGGGGCTCTCCTCCTTTCTTCCTCATTCCATTAAGTCCGTGGCTTATTAACCTGCACATCATCAACAATATGCTTAAGAGTATATGGTCCATTTATGATTGCATCCCATATCCCTTGATCTATTGACTTAATAAAGATTTTCATCCTAATTTTCCAAAATTGGTAATTAATGCCACTAAACATAGGGGGTCTATGAATTGAGGCACCTTCACCAAAAGGTAACTTATTTTCAGCCATTTCAAGTAGTTCAAAACATATTTAGGACCTTACTTGATCAAATTTCAAGTACCTTGCTCTAGATACCAATTATTAGTTTTGAAATGGTTGAAAAGCCAAGAAGGGGGGTTGAATTGGCTAGTTAAAAATTTAGACTATCTTTGCAAGCTAAAAACCACCTTTAATTGAATCAAATAGATCACCAAGTTAGGATGCAAACAATACTGAACTATAGACTTTCAATCGATCAAAAACAGAGTTAACAGATTGATTTTAGTAAACAGATTCTGTTCTGGTATAATGAATCGATTGAAACTGAAAAACAATCGATTGAAATACTGGGAAAAATGCAGAAATGTAAATTTGAATTTTAAACCAGAAACAATGCTCAAGAATGATCAAGATCAGTTCCAAATGATTATACAAACATGCTCATTGCTTCAGATGCTATGAAAACATGCAAAAACATGAAAAAGTTGATTAAAGCACAAGTTCTTAAAACTTTAAAATGAAAATGCAAGAGAGAAAGGTTAGAGAAGAGAGGACACCACGAACTTTTATACTGGTTCACTCAAACCTGAGCTACATTCAGTTTGTCAAGGCAACCTTAGCTTGACTTTGCACTATTTCAAAAGTTTTACAAAGTATCCACCCTTACACTTCCAAAATATGCAAAAACACCACAAAAGACTCTTGAATCACACAAGAATCACACCAGCACAGCAAGAACCCTCTTGCAGACCTAGAAAACCACCAGGCACACACAAAAAGCCTGAGAAAGATCAAACCTTAGTGGTAGCACAACCTTGCCTACCACAAACCATTTTCTCCAAGCTTCAAACCAAGCCAAATCATCACAAAGAAAGATCAAAAGCTTCAACAACTGCAACACCTATGATCGCGAAGGAGAGAGTTTCAACAAGTTTCCAGAACCAAATCATGCTCTAAAATGATTAAGAGTCCTCTCTTTCGAAAATCACAGCTTTTATAGTCAAACTGTTACGAAATTCAACAGGTTGATTTTCAAATCAATCGGTTGATTTCACTTGACTTAAGTGAAATCAGTCGATTAAAAACTAAATCAACTGATTGAATTTGTTGCAGTTTAAGACTACTGCAGCCAACCTTTTAACCTGTTAAAAAGCCATTCAACATATTAAAAGAGACATTTTAACCTGTTGAAAAACCATTCAACAGATTAAAAACACACCAAAGACCAAACTACATCTAATTAATGCTTTAAGGTTTACAACATGAATTACAAACTACAAGTACACTTTCTTAATGATGTAACTACATGGAGAGCACACATTCCAGCCTTGATCACCATGGATATCATCAAATCTCCTTTCCTTCATCAATGTAGGCTTCATTCCAATGTTTATGGCTTCAAGATAGTTCAAAAGAGCTTCATTCAATCTTCATCAAATCTTCAAGAAGCAAACCACCTTGGCTTCTCATGTCAACAATCACGTGGTTCTTCCGCAAAGTGATTCCAACACCCATTTCCTCTTTCTCTTGGAGCATCGTTAAGGTTGCCTCCAACGTTTCACCTTATCTGTTAGGGTTCCCCTTCACAAACCTCATGCATTTCTTTATCCTTCTTCTGGATTCTGCATTGTCTGTCACATGAAGAGCGTGCCTTAGTCGTTAGGGTTCCTTCCATTCAAACATTTTTCTCCCTTAGGGTTTATTGCACACGGCAGCGCTGTCGTTAGTTTCTTCTTTCTTTTCTGTTTGATTTCCGGTTGCCTTTCTTCCCCTATAAAAGGCAGGCCAACCTTTTACACTGGGGAGCTTTGATAAATGAGAGTGATACATTTCCCCTTTCGTCTCAGCTCAACCCTAACCCTAGATTAGGCTTTTAACCTCGTCGAATTACCGATTCAGTGAGAGTTTCCTAGTGGAACACAGTCTTTTGCTGTAATATCCCGGTAGGATATTACTTAAAATAAATAATTAAACAAGACAGAAATAAATACCTCATTTATTAATTAATTCATTTCCCAAAAACGCAGAAAATTTCAAAACTTTAAACATTAATAATAAACTATTAATAGTCAAAATATTCTAAAATTCACCTTTACAATTTAAAATCCAAAGACATAAAATCTGTAATTAAATTAGAGGAATTAAAATAAAGTCTTTATAAATAAATCCCCTAAACTCTGTTCCTACTCTCCGCTACTAGGCATCTCCTGGCCCACCTGAAACATCATTTGTTCCCGTATAACAAGTTACCCTATCATTGCCACACACAAGCAGATAGGGTGAGTTATGCACATAGGTATAATTAAATATGAATTACTTCCACCCAATAAATCACAATTATTCAATCATTTATAATAAAATATCCATTTCCCCACTCATACACCTTATGAGTTCATGCATGTACACTAAAACTTGGGACTTCCTGTGCTTCCACGACCCTCCTCGCTCGTGGTCCAACTTACAAGCCTATCCCGCTTGTAGTCCTGCTTCACGGACTCTCACGCCCATTCATCCGAACTCCTTGCTCAAACCCGGACATGCATACCCGCCTTTCCTACTATGAACTCCTTCGCTCATAGCATTCTCAAGTTGAGCATGAGATGAACTCCCTCGTTCACACATCCCAATGAGAGTACCTCCGATGAACTAAACTGTTCACATTCCGCATGCGGTCCACCCATCACGAATTCCTTGCTCGTGACTCAAACCAAGCACATCCCAAATACTATGGATTTAGTCCTTCAAGCCCAACCACCCAAAACATGTATATACTGCCCATAATTTAGGAAACATCAAGTAAAATAGCTCAACAACATACACACAAGCATGGATTCACAACATTCTCGCCTAAGCCAAAGGTCTTCGCCCAAGCTAGTCCATCAGTCTCGCTTAACCCCAGAACCCTGATCGAGCTTCTACAACTCTTGCTTAGGTGAGAGGGACTCGCTTAGACGAAACTTGCAGAGTTTCGTCTCTGTTCATGCACACAATTCACCAAAACCATGCCAAAATATGATGTAATCATTCCCATTCAATCTATTTCAACAATAAAACCATATGAACATGCTTTAAACACGTTTGAATAACCAAAACTAACGGTTTGGGCATAAACAACCAATACAGTACCAAAACCCTCATCCAATTCATATAAAACACAAAAAAATACTTTGTACACAATATCAAACCAACCAATTCTCAATCACAGTGCATATAATACAAAATTCATATCATATAGAATCCAATTGAGAATAGAAAACGCAGAATCACAAGCATAATTCATATATACATAAGCACAACTTCCCCTAACCTGGAATTCTTGATTAAAATTAGGCAAAAATGAAGGTTCCCTGTTCAGTTATGCCTTGCATCAACCTTACTCCCAATTCAGTCTCTTGCACTCCCAAAACTCACCTCTCACTCTCTAATCTCGTGCTCCTCTCAAAATCCAATTACAACACTGCAAAAACCCTTCCTTTTCCCCTAAAATAGCCTTTTATATGTGTCTCAATTATGGGTTTAAGTGCTAAAACGAAAAAAATGGCTTAATGGTGTTTTTAATTTCCAATTAAGAGTAATTACTTAGTGGTTTACTACTATTTTTCCAGCCCTTTGGCTGCTTCTCATTCTAGGTTTACCTTTGCTCTTTCACATCCATTCCAAACTAAATTTAGCAAAAATAAGGTCTACCTCATGCCATCAAGGTTTGAACCTGTGACCATCCCCTCAAAAGGCCAAAGCACAACCATTATGCCAATTCATATTTTGTGATAATTATCAAAGTTTTACGATTATACTATCACTCAATAGACACAATTATATTATCAAAAATAATAATAATAAATCAAATAACACACAATTGGCATACATAGGACTTGAACCCAAGTCCTCTCACACAATCAAAGTACTCTCAACCATTTGAGGTAGTACTTTTCCACGTCATACCAATTAACATTTAATGATTTCAAATTTTCCACCACCCACGTTTATTGATTAATTAATTTCCACGGGTCTTACATCTGCTGCCTGTTTGGTGGTTTTTCCACCGAATGATTGACGATTGATGACCTTGTAAGGAGTTTCCGTCGAAGATTCGCTAAGGCTCGCTCATCAAGAATACTACGGAGGCAAAGCAAGATTGTATTTGGTTCTAGACAAGGGAGTAGAACGTTACACCGTTACTTGATCTAGTTGCTCTTGCTCAATGTGCTTTTCGATATCCAGAAAAAACCAACTTTCCTTCTTAGCTTGACCACTTTACAACCCATAAAAGTCCTTGTGATGTTAACATGTTTGTGAATTTCTTAGCCTTGTGGAAACAACTAGAAAAGTTAAATTGTGTGGAAATTGTGATGAGAAGAGAGAAAGAAACACACATCCTTAAACACTAGTGAGCCTGAGTAAAACACTTATTCTAGTGAGAAGAGGTTCTTGGAGTTGATTGGGAATTATACTTTTTGCCATGATTGTTGATCTTTGTGGTTTTCCTATTTTATTGGAACCATAGTTGAAACTTAGCAACAACTTTTCTCTGTTTAAGGTGTTTTCAAAGAAGAGCATGCATGAATGATATCTGAATTGATTTTGTGGATTTATTCTGAGTTGGGAGACTATAGCTGAATTGATATCTTGTTATGCCAAGTTACCTTTTTGCTTGAGGACAAGCAAGGTTCTAAGTTCTAAGCAAGCAAGGTTCTAGCGCTCAGCGTTATTCTTCTCATAATTTTGGTTGTTGAGCGCTAGAGCCACCACTAAGGTATATTATTCTTGCATTTTTGGGCTCTAATCGCCATTTTGTTCACATTTTTTTGGCGCTAAGCGTCAGTTGGTCAGTGCTGAGCGTTGATTGGCTCGTAAACTGGGATACTAAGCGATGCGAGGGTGGCGCTGAGCGACTCCTGTGTTGATGTGGCAAATTTGTTCGAGGGAAACTAATCTTTGGACGTGGGAGGGGAAAAACAACTCATTTTGGAGAGCTTAGAGGTCTACTAGGGCTTGTGGAAACAACTCCTTGTTCCTCTTTGTATCTCCTTTCTCTTCCTCCATTTGTAAGCTTGTGCTCTCCATGATAATGGAGAGCTAAACCCATTTTTGTTAGGGTTAGATGTAGCTACTAAACTCTTCTGTAATTGCAAAATGTTTTAAATATATGTATGTCTCTTTCATTAAATGTTAGTCTTCTTATTTTGTCACCTAATGCTTGCATTGATTTGGCCATCCATTGCGTGATATTTGGTTCATTAGGTGTGGAAATATCTTTTGAAACCTTAATTTGGAACAAGAAAACTCAATGGAGCTTGTATCTAGGAATGGGGTTTGGCCCATTGGTTGTCTTAAACCCTAGTGCATAAAGCGGGTTTGCTTATTAAGAGTTCAAGGGATTAACTCTTAATAAGGAAACTTAGGCTCATTCCACTAAGGAATTACGGTTTGAGTAGATTTGTTGGTTGACATTAGCATATTGATGTAGAAGATGTAAAGTTTTATACGCATGAAAGCGAAGTAGGTGAATTCTAACCCCAACAGTACCAATTCATATAATTTCTAATCTCTTCCATTGTCTAAGTTTAACGTCCAAAGTTCATCTTGAATCATTTATGCACAAATTTACTTTCTTACATGAAGCTCAAAATTATGGATTCATTCTTTAGTTTAAAGTAGTTATTAGTTGCACTATCGATTACTATTACACGAGTCTCTTGGGAAACAATATCACAGTCTTACCGTTTACTACTTGCACGACCTGGTACACTTGTCAAAGTCTTAACTAGTTTTTAGCGTCGTTTCCAGGGACCCGTGTCTAATACTAGACTATTATGTGATTTTTAACTTATTTAGACTTAATTTGTTTGTTCATATTTTACTGTTTTAGTTTAGTTAGATACACCCGTTATTTGGGCTAACTTGTAGTTCGAGCTTGTTGTTGTTCTCTAGTGTATGTAGGGTAGGATCCATATAAGGAGGATTGTGTCTTCAAAACCACTCGTTGTTGATCCTGAGATAGAGAAAATTATTTGCATAAACAATAGTGCCACAAGGAGATGATGAGCTTAAATCCAACAATTTGCCCCTCACTTTTCTACTTCAAACACTCTTCAGTCTACTTCTTAGAATTTTGATTCATCTCCAAAGGAAGAAATGACTAAAAATCCTCATGGTGATGGTAGAGGTCGTGTAAGATGCACTTTGGAAGATTATGCAACATTCACAGGCCATATGAACTTCAACAATATTGCTCAGCCAATAGTCAATGCCACCAATATGAAGATTAAGCCAACTCTTATTCACCTGGTTCAAAGTAATCAGTTCAACGACTTGGCTCATGAAAATCCATACACTCATCTGGCAACATTCTTTTAGATTTTCAACACTATGAAGATCCATCAAGTTCTTGATGAAGCCATACGCCTGAGTCTCTTTCCTTTCTCACTAGTAGGACCAACTAAAGCCTGACTGAATTCTTTTCCTGAAAATAGCCTCACTAACTTCGATGATGTGGTGTTCAAGTTCTTGAACAAATATTTCTCTTTATCATTGTTTTTCAACATTCAGATTTGTTTGATCACCTTTCCAATAATCTTGATGACCTTGTGATTAGATATAAACTTGAATTATCTTATACATTTGGTACTCGATTAGTCCTTTGATACAACCATTGTCTAGTCACTCTTCTATTTAGGTTGTCTAACAGAAGTACTCGTCTAATAGGTGTTTTCATTATTCAACTCATTGAGTTGACTTTAACTCATGTGGTGCCTTTGTCTTGTCTTGGATAGATACTTGTCTCACGCCTTTGTGTTCTAGCGTTGACTCTTCTAACATTGTGTTGACTCATTTGGTAGATACTCATCTAGTATCCTTTGTGGGCCATTTACTACAAAAAATATTGGAATTATAGACGAAATTTTACCGACAAATGTATTTTTGTAGGTAAATTTGAGTTATCGATGAATGTTACCGACGCATTTTGATATTTTAATTACCGACAAAAAAATTCGTCCGTATAATCTGTGGATAATAATGATTTTATTTAGCGACAGAAAAATTTGTTGGTCAAATCTGTCGAAAACTTAAAATTTTTTTTTGACGAATATACCAATGAATTTATCCGTTGATAAAAGGAATCGGAAATTTTTCGCCCAAATCTGTATTACTGAAGAAAATGTTCGTCGGTAAAATTCGACATTACTTACATGACTTAAAATCTGTCGATAATTTAAATTTTTTTCTCGCCTAAAACTCACTTATAGGGCTACGTCAGAAACAGATAAGAAAGAAAAAGAAGAGAAGAGAAAAAGAAGAAGGAAAAGGAAAAGAAAGAGCACGAGGAGGAGATGCCATAGTGGTGCACTGGTGACAAGGCACTGGCACAACGACGGCGCGGTGGTGTAGCGGGGTGGTGGTGGCACAATAGGGTGGTTAAGGAGGAAGAAAAAAAGATGGAAGAAAGAAGAGTGCGGAAAATCGGCGAAGGCGGCGACGACAGTAGCAACGTCGACGGTGGAAATGGATTGACCGAGATGGAAAGTAGAAGGTTATGAAAGAAAAAAACTAATAGAGAAACCCTAAAACGCAAAAAAAAAAAAAATGGAGGAGGAAGAAGATGATCCAATGCGCGTTATTTACCGATGGATTTTTTTGTAATTACCGACTGATTTTTTTGTCAAAAATTACCGACAGATTTGTTCCTTCGGATTTTTTCGTAGGTAAATCCGTTCATAATTACTGACAAATTTTTTCGATAGATTTTTCCGTCAGTAATTACGGTCGGAACAGTATTTACGTTGGTAAAATTTTACCGACAAGAGTTTTCTTGACGAATTTTTTATCATCATTAATTCGTCAGTAATTTTGGTATACAAACGGAATTTAAACATTACCGACGGATTTTAACCGTCGGTAATATCAATTTTTCTTGTAGTGGTTTGCATTGATCTATCTAATGCTTTATGATGACTTGTTTCAATGCTTCTGAATAGTCTAATGCTTCTTTTCCTTATCTGTCTGCCTGCCCTGTGTATTCACATTGGCTCTTCTAATCAATTGTTCACACCGTTGAGTTTAATTGAGTCTTTATACTTAATGCATTTGATGACCTTTAACAACTTTGGTGTTGTTGTGTACTGTTGAATATGTCTAACAACTTCAGTTGTCTAATAACTAGGAATTTTCTATCTTTGAACATTTGCCTTCCACTTGTCTAAGCTTCACTTTCATTGTGTTCACTTTAGACTTTAAGCTTCTCGTTTCTTTGTGTCACATGTGCTTTGACATGTTGTGTTGGGTCTTCTAATGTGTTCAACTATCCCAAGTCTTCTGACACTTGTATAGAAATTAAGCCATCTAATGGCTTGTTATATGATTTTCCCTTCAACTTGTCTAACTAGTGCTTCCAACTAAGCTTGTCTAAGCCTTGCCTTTTCATGTTGTTGTTTCTTTCTTTTAAGCATGAACATGTTCTTTCTTGCGTTGTGCTTGATTGATGACCTCTAGATAGAACAATCACACCAACCAGTGCATTGGTTCAATTTTAGTACTAAGTGTCATAGCATGAGGGATTTGATCAATCTTTGTCAAAAACTCTAACTCTATTTGGATTTGTGATTAAAACAAATTGACTGTGAATAAAAGTGGCAATCCTGAAATTCAATATTATATTGGATGAAAACAATGAAATAAAACATATTGAGATTACATTTCATTACCTCGTTCTTAAGCACGATTACTGTTTTATTGAATTACCTAGATTCATTCATTGTTTTTGGAAGTGCACTAATGTAATCCTAGACCCAAGTTTGTAGCGTAGGACGTAAATTATTGAAACTCAGTGTAATTTCTACACTCCTAATGAATCTTTGCATTAAGATTAAGACTTTATAACCAGCTAAAGACTATAGATTCATGTCTACCATCTAACAACATTAGATGATCTAATCGAATATATAACTTAAACTAGCTATCACCTAATTAAAATTATATGAAGTAGATGAGTGATCAATTCATCTAGCAATATGAAGCAAATTAAATCACTAACATATGAAAGAACACTTGTATAAAACAATAAAACAATATAAGTACATAAGTTTAAGGAGCTACATCCAATCCTAATACTAGGAAGTTTAGCAACTCATGTTAATTCTAACATTTGATCCTAGGAGTTGTTGCCTTTCCGATATGTCTCTTCTACACTAATAAATATTACAAGTGAAAGTGCAAGAGAAGTTCGAGAGAAAAGTTTAAGAAATTCGAAGATAAAAAGGAGGGTCTACTATGTTTATAGAGATTTTGGTCTTGGTTGTCGCATCAAACATGGTGGTCACCTTGTGAGTTTTTCCCTCCATGAAGGGTCTCCTTACAACTTAGTGGGTGTCCTCCATGTTTAAGCTCAAGAACTTGATGTTTAGTTTGATTCATGGTGAAGTTCTCTTTGTGTGGCTCAAGCATCAACTTTGTTGCTTAAGCTGTGAAGGAAAATTTTGAATTCCATTAAAACTGCCCTTTTGTGCTAAAGCTATGCTTCTAGGGCTCAAGTTGCTTAGCTCTATTTCTGCCAAACTATTGTAATTAAAAAAAATGCATTAAATCTCCATTCATGTTTGTATCCAATTGCTTTTAAGGAATTCTAAGTAAAAAAGAGTGAAATAAATTGTCAAACTATATTTTGCTTGTCATATTCTCAAATAAAATTCCTTATAAAAATTATGATAAAAGTCATTATGAATTATTAAAAGAAAAAGAACAACATTTAAAATATTTCAAAGTGTGGGGTGTCTTGCAAAGGTTAATATATCTCTTAATTAGAAACAAAAATTCTTGGTTATGAAATCTAGAAATCTTTCCTAATAAATTGACTAAAATTGTTTGTGATACCTATAGTATTGTTTTACCATCTTGTGAAAATATTGTTTGTGATTCGTCTTATTATGACATTCAATATGTGAAACTTCTTGAAATTATTGAATGATATATTAATGCAAATTGGATTTTGATTCTGGTGACACAAAATTAACTAATGGTATTATGTTTTTCTTTGGGTAGAGGTACAATATCATGAAAATATGCTAAACAAATTGTTGTTTTATGATCTACCATGGAAGCTGAAATTATTGTTTTACATACTCTTATTGCTCTAGCAAAATTTCATAACATTTTTCTATATGATTTACCATTTTTAAATAAGCCTACATCCTATTGTATATATATATAAAGTTTATGAAAAAAAAGCATATGAGATTAAGGCACATGCATCACAATGTGCATATAAGACATATTAGAAACTTATTACTCACGATGTTATTTTTCTTGACTTTGTCAGGTCAGAAAAAGTATTGCGAATCTGCTTACTAAAGGATTGATGCATCAATAAATACATAATTCATCATGGGGAAAGAGATAAAGCCTATAAATTAGTTGCAATAATGGACATCCATCTCCACATGAATGACGATCCCATGTAATGGAGTTCAATGGGTAAAACGAAGTTGTTGCTGACTAAAGTATACCAATGATATGAATAAATGTTATGTATTATTCCTATGGCGAGGTGTACTATAAATTATGTCAATAATAAGGTTGAGGTATGTGTATTATTATGTTTTTTTTTTTGCTAAAAATACCTCTTAACAAACCCAATGACAATTATTGTAAGAGTATGAGTCACAAACCACCATTTGACGATTTGCCTAATGAGTGTGATGGTGGAGCCACCATTGTGAGATATAGACAAGTCTCTAAGTGGCACTCATGAAACAAGATACATGCAAAATGTCGTAATGTGCAACCTCTGATTAAAACCTAAAATGGACACTAATATTGTATGTTTTATTTACTAAAACCCAGTTACAAGGGATGTAACTCAAGACAATTAAGTCTCTACATTTTTTCAGATGGATGTTTATAAGCAATAATTGTAAGGCTCAAACGTAGAAGGTTCCTTACGCTGAAATACAATATTTTGCTTTTAAAAGATTATATGTTTTGTTTTATTTTATTTTTTAAATTATGTGGGAGATTGTTGGAAATATTTAATATAATTTAATAAATAAATAAATTACTCTACTTTTACTATATTTTTATGGACTATTATTTTATGGATAAATATTATTTATGGGTTATAACAGTTTGAACTTTATTATTGTCAACATCCAATTTCTTCCAAGTAAATGAATTTATTTTCAAAAAAAAATAATAAAGAAATGTTTTTAGTTAATGGTAAATAAAAAAGGTGAAATAAATTTTGTTTAAAAGATTTTCGAATTTTAGCAAAAAAAAAAACAGAGAGATGAAAAATATAGAAAAAAAGAAGAAAAAAAGAAGAAAGAGCCTAATTTGTTTTTAATTATCACACCCCATTCTCATAAGTCCAACAATCCAACATATATTCACCCTCACTCTTTGCTTGTCTACCCTTTGTTCTTAATAGAGAAAATAGTGATATAATTCTAATAATTAAAAGCAATATCTCTTTAAATGATTAGAATCAATGTTATTGATGAGGATTGATATTGTGCTCTGATTTGTTGTGATTTGATCCTTGTAATGTATTGTGATCATGATAAATTTTTTCCTTATTGTTCATTACAATTAAGGCTATCATTAGATTGGTATTGCAATGTATGTATATAAATATAGAGTCTATCATATGAAAAGGAAAAAAAAGAAAATGTTATCTACATTTCTCTCTTTCTTTCTCATTACCACTGAAAATAGACACAACTCACCCACCTCCTTTTTACTTCATTTGAAAAGAAAAAACAAAATCTTAGAGAGAGAGGAAGAATAAAAAGCCAACAAGAGAAAAGGTAGTTATAAGGTTCAGAACGAAAGAATGAGATTGATAGAAAATAAGTGGAATTGAAAAGTTTAGAAGGTATGTTACTGCTAGTAGTTTTCTTATGCATTTCTAATTTTTCATTATATTTTGTTTCAATATTGTACGCATTGTTTTTTACACCTAATTTTGGCCTTCTCTTTATGGACATCAGTTTTACTATTAAAAACATCTTATTCTAAAAGTCATTAAAAAATAGTTTTCCCCATTTCTTGTAGAGTTTGTCCTGCCGCTCGTGTCGTGTGACACTCATTTCCAAATAATTGAAAATACTCAAAAAATATAAAAAGGTTTTTAAAACTATAAAAAAAATAATCAAATCAACAATTTTTTAAAAGGTTCATTAAGAACTACATGATTCCTGACTTTCCATTATGAATGGAAATATGGAAGAGCAAGGTCAATCCTTATCGGGTTCACTAATTAAAAATTAAATTATTTCTCAAATAAATTTTCATTTAGAACTATGTGTGTAAGACCCGAGAAAAATTAGAATAAAGAGAAACACATGAAAAAATAATTGATGGCTTTATTAACATTATTGAGTTATTTACATTAATTATTTTATTGAAGTATGACTTATGGAATAATTATTTAATTGATTTAAGTTATTATTTATTTATTTTAATTATTATTATTTTTAATGTGGATATGTGTGTTTATAAATCTGGAGTGTGTGTTATATAATGAGAAAGTGTTCAGTTTGGTGGTTAGAGTTAGACGTTAGTGTGTGTAGTTTCTATTTCTTTTACATTGCTACCATATATTTTTAGAAGAATAAAAACGGCCAAAATTTTTATCTTTTCCTTCCCAGATTCTCTTTTAAGTAGATAACCTAGGTTTAGGTTCGGGTTGAGGGATAAAAACCCTTAGTTTTAGGTTCATTAAGGGGTTAGAAAAGAGAGAGGAGAAAACGACAAAGGAAGACCTGATAGAAATCGTTAAGAGAGGGTGGAGCCCGAGAGAGAGTCTGTGGTGGGTAAAGTTGAGGCAACGAGAGTAGCGTCTTACGAAACGGCTACACGAGGTAGGGGAAGCTAAGTTTACTTTCTGTTGTTGTTTGAATCTTAACTTGTATATTTCTTTTCACTTCAGTTGTTTGATGCATGATTTTTGTTGTTCGCTCCGATTTATGAACACATCAAAATGCTTGAATGCCTTTTGTTTTCTTTCTATTGGTTTTTCTTGTGTTTTATGTACGTGAACCTGTAAGTGTTGGTGGTGGGTTCCTTTTGAACCTCTATGGACATGCATGCGTGAACCCTAATGGTTGGAGTTGTGAGTTTTGTCATGACCTTCTCATGGCAGCATTATAGTGACGTTTTCTCCACTTCGTTGGATTCTTTAGGTCACACGTTTCCTTGCTTGTAGAAATAAAACCATAGGTTTGCTTTGGGATGATAGCCACGTTAGTATAGGTGCAATCACGTGTGGTGTAGTTGGTTCAAGGATCTTGCTAGCTTTACTTTTGTTCTCGTTTTGTTGCAGCACTAGTTCCTTTTGTTTTCTTCCATAACACATATGGTTTCGACTTTGTGTATTAGTGTTAAGCCTCATGCAAAGTTCATAGGAGTTGCTTTGGTTTTTAATTATTTATGAGTGCAAACCTGGCTCTGATACCAATTTGATGGAGCTCCAAGGTGTGGTGGCTAGTTGAGACTCCATAGGCAGCGAAATTTGGAATGGAAACAAGTATTTAAGGCTCTTGTAGCAATGGAATTTGGAGTGGTGAAAGGAGACTAGACTAGAAACTAGACTTGTGGAAGGTGGCTAGAGGAAATGTTGGAAACCTGTAGCTTAGCTGCTCTCAAAATAATAGAAGAGTGGAGTGATCTCAACACAAGCATTCTATTAGCAATTTCAAGAGTAACCTTACAAAGAGTGTGGAGTCTCTCATTTATAGTAGAGAGCATCTCCTAAAATGAAAACCAAATGCAAGACTAAATGAAATGCAAATGCAAGGTGGCCATGTGAAGCACATGTGTCTAGATGTAGATCTAGATCTAAGATCCACAAAGAGTGGATCACATGCCATGTGGCAAGTCACACTTTCCTCATTTAACACATGTGCTAAATGTGCAACTAATGGCTAATGCTAAATGTAAACTTGTTCTAGACTTTTGTAATTGGGCTTGAATGAACCCAATTGCAAAAGCTAGATCAATTATGACCCAAAACTACATCTAGTAATTTTACAATTTATTTTTAAAGCATGGCCTAAACAATGGGCCCAACAATAAAGTCTAATCTTATGTCTTGACATGTCTCTTGTTATTGGGCCTTTGATTGGACTTGGGCATTGAGGTGCATGTGGGCCATGGAATGGGCCTTGAGGTTGGCCCAAGCTATAAGTCCTATTGGGATCACATCAACAACGTTTTGGAATGGATGTGGGGTAACTTTTTAGGGTCCTTTGGGTGACATTGGTGGTGTAGCCAAATCAATAGTTTTTCTTCTACATGTAGTGAGGTGTAGTTTTTTGTGCGTGCACATTGAGTATGGGGTAGCTTGTGTTTTAGTTTTGTTTATCCAATTTTATTCACGTAAATGCATGTTCATTTGTGGGGAAATAACCATGCATTATTTTATTTCTCTCTCATCACATGTGCTTGGAATATCAAGGCCCCACATATACATTCATTCCTTTTCTTTACATTCTTGATGTGTTGCAGCCTTTACGTAGAAGCAATGTTCATATATTAGTGTTTTAAGTTTTGCAACTTTGATGTGACAACCATGGCCCATATTGACTTAATAATTTTTACTTTCTTGGATACGTGGGATCCACTCGTGGCTTTTGTGAATTCATATTGCATGTTCAAAATCACGTTTAAGGTAGTGGTAACTTTTGGTTCTCTTTAAATTCTCATACTTTTTGTTATGGAACTTTATTTCCCATGTATGATGTAGTGGTGTGTATTTTGTTGGCAATCTGTAATTCTCATGTGGTGCATGTTGGAAGTGTTTTGCTTTGCTTGAAGACTCTTGGTGAAATTAAGTGTTGTGTGAGGTATTACGTTTCACCTAGAGACCCAAAGATGACTCTTTCACCTGTGTGAAACAGTGGAAAGGGGTTCTCTTTGCTTGCGTGAAGTAGTGGTAGAGGATTGGTCCAAGTATTGAACTCTCTCGCCTGTGTAAAGTAGTGGGGAGAGGAAAGATGTTTCACCTTACTTATAGCTTATTGCTAAGTATAGTGCTAGGTGTGCGATGCACCGATGTTTTTACTCATAAGTCCTTGAGGAATAAGGAAAATTTGTCTATTGTTGTGATGGTCGGACTACTCAAACCGTCTGATTCTAGAAAACTAGATGTTGTGGTGGGGTAAAAGGTTGTGGAAAACCAAAGCTTGATTATAATTACTATGTTTAAGGATTATAAATGAATGTGATAGTCTGTTTGTTCAGTATGGTTAGTTGTTTGGATTTAGGGGTTGTGTGTTCAAATTTGATTGTGATTACTATGTTTAAGTATTTTACCTGGATGAGACGTTGAGTATTAATTGCCATGTTCTATTTGGTTGAATTTCTTTTATATATCATTATTTATGGTTAACTTACCCCTATTTGTTTGCTTGCGTGTTTGCTGTGTGTACGATGATCGTATAACGTGTGTGTTACACGGGAGCAAATGATATTGCATATGCTTTTGGCATGGAGTGTAAGACTCGAAATAAATAAATAAATAAATAAATATTTATTTAATATAAATGCACTAAAAGGGATTTTATGGTAATTAATGCAAAGAATTATGATAAGGAGCAATGGTAGCTTAAGTGGTTGAGCGTGTGGAATGGCGTTGAAAAGACTTAGGTTCGAGTCTTGTGTATGCCATTAGTGTGAGATTTTAATTGCTTAATTATTTTATGTACATGCATGAACACATGACTTGGTGTCATAATTATAGATGTGCATAATTATGGAATGGCTTATTGGTTGTGCACATGCTTAGTAATTAAAGGGGATGAGGGTTTGGTTGTGTACATGCTTGGTAATTAAAGGGGATGAGGGTTTGAACCTTAGCTAGTGTGATATAGTCATTTGCTCTTTTATCAATTTTTTTTGCTACATTGGAGAGACCCTAGGCTAAGCAGTTACATGGCATGAAACCACATGTTAATGTCCCTATTGTCATTTCGAAGGGGCTGTTAGGGAAGGTTTTCAGAGCACAAAAACGTGGCCAAAGGAGACTTCTGGAAAGGCTAGGAAGGATCTTGAAGCTAAAGAAACTTTTGGGTTCAAGGATGAATCCTTAGGGTGCTTTGGAGGGAGATTTTTAGGTTGGGGAGCTGCAATTCATGTATTACATTCATTATATATGCTTTTGTATTGTGTTGATGCATGGTTGCCCTCATTGCTGTGAATTTACGTTGTTTTTTGTAGTTTCTAAGCTTCTGCCCAGAAACTACCTAGCAGCGTTGAAGGCTCACTAGGCAACACATCATAAGTAACTTAGTTCTTGAGTTCAGGCACATAATTTTTGGCGGCGATGAATGACCGCCAGGCGACATGAGCAAATCTGGTTCATTTTTGGGTTTTTGTAAATTTTGGGTTGTTCCGATCGAGGAAAAGTGGTGTCTAGCATTTGGTTGAAAGATGAATGCCATGAACTGATGAGTTGTGTTGTGTTTTTGATGAATAATTACGTGTATGAACATGAGTGCATGTTAGGGTTTGTCTTGATTTCGGATGAATAGGGAATATGATTTAACTAGAGTAATTGTAATGATTTTGGCTCCTATATGTGTTGAATAAATATGCTTGCACATCGTGAACCTAAGGCAAGACCGTAAGGTATGAAATTGCATCTCTGGAATTTAGTGGGGACTTTTGGGGTTCCTCACAAGTGCAAGAAAATTTGGGTTTTCCTAGAAACTGATGCACTGCCTGGTGGGTCCTAATCTACCGCCAAGCGACAGCCCATAACACAATTGCATTCTTGTGTTTAGCTGTGATGGTCACAGGTTTGGGTTATGTTGAGGATTTTGCATGGGTATGGGATTGAATGAATAATTATGCGAAAACAGGAACATGATTGAGGAAGTCAAATATAATGGTAATGGTTTTACTTGGGTATGTGGATTATGAATATGAAAAAAAGTTGATTGGAGTGTGGGTTGAGGTATGGGGCAAAGAGATATGTGCAAAGGATGCCTCGCATGATTATAAAATTGTTTCATTATTTAATGTTGCTTTAAAGTTTCTCATAGGAAGAGTAAACCTCAATGAATTTCAGTTGGTTGCATAAATTCTAATATAAAGATATTTATATATTTAGAATGCTTACTAAGTTGTGTAATTTGAAAATATGTCCATTTGAGTATAAGTGTATGTGTGGTTGTATTCTGGGTTGTGTGGATTAGGGGTTGGGTTCAATGGAACTTGACTTGGAGTGCCAAATCAGTAATCCTAAATATTGGTGTGGTGCCTAGCGGCACGAGGTAGCTTGTAGATGGTAGATCCACGAATTGTGGATTGTGGTAGCAAAGGATATCTTAAGGTCATCATTTGGAGATGTAGAATGTGTATGAACATGGTGGTGGCCATGTTTTCTGGAATCGAAGAATTAAGGTTCTTCGATGAGAGTGTCTTTACTTTATTATGTTATTAAATGTTTATTCTTTTAGCTCACCCTATTTGCTTGTGTTTGGTGATGATCATGTAATTCATTACACGGGAGCAAATGATGTTGCAAGTGGAGTTGGTGAGACATAATACCGGAGAGGGGCAGCATGGGAGTTTTATTTTATGGTTAAATTATATGATTTTTTGTAAACGGGTTTTACTATCAGTTCTTTAATATGTAAACATTGAGTTAAATTATGTATATTTGAATTTTAGCGCTTTTAATAAAATTTGAAATTTTCCCACGTTTTGGGAAAGAGCTTTTATTATTAAATGCGTTTTTTTAGTATCATTTTATTTTATTTAATCTAGTAATATCCGACCACGATATTACATGGAGTAGAATGACGAGAGGCTGGGGGTGGACTCGGGATTTTATATTCTTTTATTAAGTTGTTTTACCATAAAGGTTCAAGACGATGTAAATTCTTTTACTAACGTTTGTTATTAGAAAATTTTTAGACAACTTGAGGTTTTGAACTACGCAATTTAATTCAATTATAAGTTTTTTCTCATTAGTACATTTTTAACGATAATCATTTTCTGCCAAATTGTGTTCATTTTATAACTTTCCATGACATCCCAAAATTAGGGTGTTACAACGTGGTCCCTGATTTTTCATTTTTAATGGAAATATGTAGGAAAGAGGTACATCCTTGTTAGACCCAAAAAAAAATTGTTTCTTTTTGAACAAGATTTTCTTATTTTTGGAAAAATTAAATATTTTGAAAACCACATATATTTTTGCACATTTAATTAAAGGTATTGTCTTAGAATGGACGTTGTAGGGTGCTAACACCTTCTCTACGTGTAACCAACTCTAGGACCCAAAATCTGGTTTTCACATACCTTGTCTTATGTTTTCGATTTTTCCATAGTTTTCCAGAATTAAATGTGGTAGTGACTTCTTGCTCTATTTTGTTTTAATTTTATTTTTGGTTCGTCGTCCGTCGCGATTTTGGTTGCGACAATTACCAATTACTACTTCATTTAATCAGATTTATTACAATTTATGTATACTCTAGTTTACCTATAAATAATATTATTTGTATGAAGAAAAGACACAAGTACCACAAAACAACTTATATAAAATTGTTTTCAGTCATGTATTCTATATTATCTTTTAAGACATTGATGTTCATAAGGTTCAGAGATCCTTCACTACACTCAACAGAGTTCTTGTATTTTGAGGGAGAAGCGCATATAATTTTGTTTTACCCTGGGCAGTGGGAACGTTTTCTGTTTGGAAACAACACTCTACTTGCTTAAACCCAAACTATTTTTATTTCTTTCTTCAATTATAATTTTATCATATTTTGGCTATCATTTGTTTTACTTGATGAATCTTCTATCTTCTATATCTTTGTCTTATTCTTATATAATTATTCTTATTATTTATTTTGATTAATATTTTCCTAACAGTTTTGTCAAATTCTTATTTTTGTGTTTATAAAATTAAGAACCATTTTATTAATCATCCAAAAAAAAATTCTAGGATTATTTGGCTACAAACATTGTTAAATTTTGTTGTCAATTTGATTTTTAATATGTGGTAAGTCATCTTAAAGTAAATATTTTTAAGTATGATCACCTTTCAATTTCTAGATTTTAGTGCAGTAAATTACTTTTAAAATGACCCATCTAATCCTAATAGATGTTGTTTGGTAGTTAAATGTATCATTTGATAGCTATAGATAATTGTATACATATTTAATTGTATGAAAAATTCATGACCCAATTGTTCATCACCTAGTGAATCAATAATCTCTTGTAAGTATTATGTTATATTAGTTTATTGCCATTATATATTTTTAACTAACATTATTTAACCTTAGTTATGTTTAATAGTTAACATGCAACACAATGAAACACCTTCACTAACATAAAATTTGCCTATCACGTTTGCATATTTACGTCTGACCCAAGGGAACAAACATAAAAAATGATGGATGACATACTTGTAATTAATTTCTCAATATTTACGTCTATTGTCCTAGTAACAGGTGTAAATATCAAAATTTACATTTGACTAGGAAGCAATAAACATAAATTTATGTCTTATTGCATAAAATACCAGACAATTATTCATCTTTATTTTACTTTGTGTATTTTTTGTTTTGCATCTCCAACTGTGTGATTAAAACTAAATATTAGATTGTTCCTTTTGTTGGTATTTAAGGTACTAAGTGGACAATAAAATGGTAATAAAGTTAGTTTTGATCTCGTTTTGTTTTTGTAATCATTTCTTATAAGAAGATGAGTGTGACATAAGATTGAGGAGTTCAATGGTAAAATAATTCCAACCTATGAAGTGATAAAATAATTAGATTTACAAGAAGAAGGCTTTAAAATGCTTTGGAAAATTTTTTTCTTAACATTTGTTAATTAGACGTTGATAAGGCCCTCTAAAGGTTTTAAAATATGTTTACAGATATTTTAAAAAAAATTTGATAAGAATAACAAGGACTTGCATACGTGTACAAGAAAATAGAAGTAAAACTTTAGTTTATATTGGTTCACCCCAAACCTAGGCTACATTTGGTTTGACAATGTTAGTTCTAGAAAACTAAGGTTGGAATATAGCTTGAAAACACTACAAAGATTTTTTTTTTTTTACAACAACCTATTAAGCATTGTAAAGAGAGTTCATTTGATGGTTTATAAACACTTTTAAAATGATTTTGTGAGATAGATAGAAGAGACAACCAAAGGCAATTGCAAACTCGTAAGAAATAATCATAGTGAATACACATTTTTTTATACTTGTTCACCCTATATTTATGTTATGTCTAGTTTAAAATGGCAAGGTTATCTATAGAGATTAAGGGTTTGAATAGAGCTTAAAAGTCATTTATGAAAACTTTTTGCATAATATCAATTATTGAAAAAGGGGTTGTTTAATGTTTATAAGACATGCTAAAATTACTTCTGTGAAATAGTTAGAAGACACAATGAAGAGCGAATGAAAACATTAAAAAGATAACAACAATGAATATATACTTTTTTATATGAGTTTACACATAACTTGAGCTAGTGTAGTTATTCTTTTATCAATTCCAAATGGTTCCACCAATCAATAGAGATTACATATATTATTAATATCACTTCTAACTTATAACAACACAAATCCACTTCTTCATGTTTGAGTACACAATAGCTTTATAAGCTAAGTATTATTTGTAGGCAATACAGCAAAGGTTGTTTTGGATACAAGAATTAATCTCAATAGAGATAATATGAATTAAACAACTCTTTATTCTAGAGACTTAACCTCACAACATTCTCTCTTTATATGTCCTTAGTAGACAAATTATGATTTAATCGCTTGAAGCTTTTTAACTATAGATGTAAAGGTCACTCGTTGTAAATGTAATCTCGAGCCTTGTCATCATTGGTAAGCTTCCTTTTATGGATGTCCAAAGAGGATTGTTGTAGCTAGACATGTCAAAATGGGTTTCAACCCGTGAGTCATTCCAGCTCAGCACAGGTTTGAGCTAGTTGGATTGGAAAAATTTAGGTTTATAAAATATGGATCAAATTGGACTTGACTCACTTAACCCGAGGATTAAACGAGTTCGAGTCGAGAAAAGTGTGTTAACCCACAACCCACCAAGAACCCCCTTTGTTAGTTTTTGGCCATTTTCTCACAAGATTTTTATTATAATCATTTACTACTTTTAATTATGTAGGTTGACAATTTGATCTTTTTAAATACTAGAATGATGTTCAATTATGTTTTAAATGTTTTGGATGCTTAATTTATTTGTTTGTCCAGTTATGTAAGTTGACACTTTAATTTTCTACTACTACCTTTATTATAATATTGGTAAAATAGGTGAACACTTTGATTGTACTACTATGAAATAATGAGTTGAATCAATCCACGTTGATTGTACTGTAATAAATATATAAAATAAATTGTAAAAACAAACACATCCTTAAGTGGGTTAACCTACTAACCCACCAACCCATGGTGGGTTAAGTAGGGTTACAAAATGTTTGGCTCACTAAGAAGTGAGCCAGGTTGAGTTAACTAATTTTTAGCTCAACGCATGGTGAACCAGTCCGTGTAAACCGAGTTTGCTCACTTTCCCACCCCGGTTGTAGCTTGCATGTTTAAAAGGATCTTATGTCATTGCTTTATTAAATGTCCATGACTTTATGCTGACATGTCTATTGTTGTAGAGGAAGATATGTATAAGTCACTCTCTTTATCACTACTATGCATATACTTTTACTGACAATAATACTATATCATGCATACATACATTGATTAGTAGAGCTTCTGTCAAAATCTTCCTTGAGAAATGTTCTCAGTAAATTTTATAGTTATTAGATGATATTACATCTTAGAGATGTGTCATACATTGAGCAATTGAAGGTTACATCTAATCTATAAAACTTGCATTTAGATCTTCATCAATGTTTGGAACTTCATCTTTGGTAAGTGTCAAATATTGGTACATTTATGATTTTACATTATATTATTTCTTTTACTCATTTTTCTATAAAATGGAGTGATTCTTGCTCAAATGAAGCTTGATCAGTATAGGAAGGAAAGCCAGAAAGTATATGGATCAAACAAGGACTTTATCTCAAATGAAGTATTAGCTTGCTTGATCTAGTGTTGCTCACTCATTCAGCTTAAGCAAACGATTTTCACTTAAACAAACCTCGAGATTGCTAAGCAAGAGACATGTGACATGGAAACTTTAGTTCGACAATCATTAGAGCTAGATTGCACTTTGGTGACTTTTTCATTGCTGCTTAACTTAGGAGGTACTTTGTGAGCAGGTTGTGAAGAAAAAACTACCCTTCAAATGTTATAAATTTAGCGCTAGAAAACACATAAAGCATAACCTTATGTCTGGGGTAGTAGCCAAGGACCTGAGCACTACATTATGCTCTTAGACTTTTAATGTCAGAATGAGTGTGAAGCCATTAGAAGCTAAAGACCTTGTTGTTAGATATTGATATTGTTCAAACAATGCATTTAAGGCTAAAAAGGGGGAGGGGGTTTGAATTGGACTTAATAAACTTATTATTCATTGAAAAAATTTCACTAACTTTTGTTTAGTCCAATTAACCAATACAAGTTTAGAAGCTCTGTTGTAGGGTATGAACATTTTAACCTATTACAATATACAATCAAGTGATTAAAAGGCTACATAGAAAGCACACTTTTCTTATTATACGAATTAAAGACATATTAAGGACTTTCATTCAATACAGATCAACAAAAACTCAATCACTGAAATAGTTGTTTGATTACATTTATTCAACTATGCAAAATGTAACATCCCTAAGGAATATTACTAAAAAAAATAAATATTAAAATAAACAATTTTATTAAATGATCATCTCGATAAAAATCCCAACGCGGGAAAATTTATTTCATTAAGTTTTCGCGCCAAAACTCATAACTGGTTCATAATTCATTACAAGTTCCCAAAAGTTGTATTTAAAACATAAATTACAATTCATCATAAACCCTAGCACTACTCCCATGCTAGCCCTCACTCCGCCATCTGAGCATCCTCAGCACCACCTGTATCAACATCTGCTCCCGTGTAACGAATTACACGATCATCGCCACACACAAACAGAAAGGGTGAGCTGAGAAAATAAAATAACAAGTATGTATCACAGAATATATCATTCACCCATCTTAATCATCATCTATAAATCTTGGCCAAGACCCTAACCCCAAGACCTAACAGTCTTCAATTCATACAATTGGTTAGCCTTGGACTCGGGAATCTGATGCTCACACGAACCTGCCCGCTCGTGGTCCTGCCTCTACGAACCTCCCCGCTCGTAGTCCTACTCTACGGACCTGCCCGCCCGTAGTCCAACACATGTGATCCACCAGCCCCCGTACCTCCCCGCACGTGGCATCTCTCAACGTGAGCACGGAACATACGAACCTCCCCGCTCGTATCCCCACGTGAGAGTAACTTGATATGAACCTCCCCGCTCATATCATCACATGTCACACCATCCATGAACCTACCCGCTCATGGCACAGCATCCCCCGATCCAAGCAAAGCATCAGTTTCAGTTAAAGACAGCACAACACAACACCCAGAACAACAACGTTTCCGCCTGGCCCAGCCCACACGCCGCCAGGCGAAACTGCTCCAGACCGCCTGGCGGTATTCACCCACCGCCAGGCGCCAGCGTCTTTCAGAGCCACTGTTTCCTCGTCACCGCCTGGCGGAGCACACCGTGCCGCCAGGCGCCTGCTCAGTGCAGACCCTCTCACGCTAAGGCTATCGCCTGGCGGCTATCAGTAGCCCGCCAGGCGCCATACCAGAACAACCCCTTTCTGGTTTATGACACTCCAGTTAATCCAGTTTACCCTTTTAGCTTCCTCCCATAGATCGCATAATAATCCCAAACTCAACCCTCACATAGTCGAGCCTACAAATATCATATGTACACAAACACAAGTACTTATAACTCCCATTCCAAACCCCCTATCACGGTAAATCAACACTACAATACAAGACACACCATTCACCATCAAATACTA
Organism: Vigna unguiculata; assembly: GCF_004118075.2. Taxonomy (NCBI): domain Eukaryota; kingdom Viridiplantae; phylum Streptophyta; class Magnoliopsida; order Fabales; family Fabaceae; genus Vigna; species Vigna unguiculata. The sequence goes on along the minus strand of NC_040286.1, from coordinate 11,815,525 downwards.
CAGTTTAAGGCCATTAACAAATCACCTCTCATTTTACTTATTTCACGCTGCGCTACCATACATCTTATCCCACACAATCTCACCTAATCACTTAACTTATGTTTAAACTCACAAGTCCTCAAACACTTAAAGCTTATAACCAATAATAAAAGGTGTTCAACAACATTTAGACAGAATTCCAAGCTTTCCATTCCTAATTTACCAGCTAATGTTATCCAACTCTCTCTTCCTTTACTCAACACAACTATCAAGAATTCGTCACGTAATCACTCCATCAACCACTCTCCATTACCACACACACTTACCTACGTGCATTATTTCTTACAGTGCTCTTCTTTAAGTTCCAATGTCACACTTAGCCTCCCCCCTCGCAAGTACCCAAAACAACATTAAAAAAAACGCCACTGTTCCCATCATCGCCTGGCGGCAAGCTAGTCACCGCCAGGCGGTGTATCAGAACCCAGAAAATCTCCAGGTTACCGTGTACGTGATAAGCCAAGTTGTCCATAATTCGATCTATACTTCACAAACAATATCACCCAATGAATCACACCTAATTTACTGATCCAGTTTCCTTTGACATAATATCCTCAAATTCATACACACGATGAACCCTAATAACCCAATTCGGATTCTACCCATTCCAATAATCCAAGTTCATCCATGTAAAATCATAAGGGTATTCGCAAGCACCATCAGACCCCAATTTTAACCAGTTCATGTTATCAAATGAATAAAATCGCAATCTGAAGTCCCCATTCCCCTGCACAAAACGCAAACCAACAGAAAAACGCAACACTGTTGCGCCGCCTGGCGGATATTCATCCCTGCCAGGCGGTTTAAGCCATCAGAGACCAATTCCACACACAAACTGATGAACCGCCTGGCGGCACATGCATGCCCGCCAGGCGGTTTCTGGGCAGAACCCAAAAAACGCGAAATCAACACATAACAAGCAGAGAATTCATGCGCATATGATCGTACAAGGCACAAAATGGTATACACGATAAATAGCATGCAAAAACAACTCCCCTTACCCGGATTCCTTGCTCCAAACACGAATTGATGAGTGTGCTTTGAAGTAAAAACCTTCTCCTCTCTTGACTTGTACCCTTTTCACCGTTCTTCCCCTAAATTCCTCTCTGTAATGCGCCCAGACCAGATGTTCTCCACCCAACGTCCACGCTCCTGTCTCAATACCCCCTTCTCTTGCTAATTCTCTTCCTTTCCTTTACTAACTACCTCTCTAATTACCCCTTTTTACCACTAAACGAAAATTTAAGTAAAATAAAGCTTAATGATTAATTAAGCCGCTTCTCAAGCTACGTCCAGCCCCTCTGAATTGCCCATTCATTAGCTGCTAGGGTTCTCAAACCCCTTCATATTCATATTAGTGAAATTTAGCAAAAAGAAAAGTAAGTTAGTTCTCAACAAGGTTTGAACCCCCTCCCATGCGCATACCAAGCCAAAGCCCAAACCACTCAACCAATCCTTATTTCATGCTAAAACTCACAATTGTAAGAGTTTATCATCATCCACACGAGTTCAATATATAAGCACATAAAAACACATAATTAAATAACATCCAATTGGCACACATAGGACTCGAACCCAAGTCCTCACCCACAATAAAGTACTCTCAACCACTTGAGCTAGTACTCTTTCATGTCACAATTCATCGCATTTATTGCTTTAAATGTTCTCGCTACCCGTTCTAATTAAATAATTAATTAAATAACTATTTAATTTTCCCGGATCTTACATTACACCCCCTTTTTAAGATTTTCGTCCTCGAAAATAAGACTTACCAGGGAATAAGTACGGATAGGATTGCTTCATGCGATCCTCCATCTCCCAGGTCATCTCCTGGGTAGCCTCATCCCACAGCACTTTCACAGTCTTAATCTCCTTCCCCCGCAGCTGCTTTACCTGTGAATCCAGAATTCGCACTGGCCCCGTGCTAACCGTCAAGTCCTCCCGAATCTGAATATCATCCGACTCTAGTATGTGTGACGGATCTGCAACATATTTCCTCAACTGAGAAACGTGAAACACATTATGCAGATTCGTCAGGTGTGGTGGTAGGGCTATTTCATAAGTTGCAACCCCAATTCTCCTCAAAATCTGATAAGGCCCAACAAACCTCGGAGTTAACTTCCTCGATTTGATGGCCCTCCCAATACCAGCCGTTGGGGTCACCCTGAGGAACACATGATCCCCAGCCTCGAACTCTAGAGGTCGCCTCCTCTTGTCTGCATAGGACTTTTGTCTGCTCTGTGTAGCCCTCATTCTCTCCTGGATTGCCCGAACCTTCTCAGAGGTTTGCTGTAAAAACTCAGGACCCAACACCACTGATTCCCCATCCTGGTTCCAACACAGTGGCGTCCTACACCGCCGCCCATACAACGCCTCATACGGAGCCATACCAATGCTGGTGTGATAGCTGTTGTTGTATGTGAACTCCACTAAGGGAAGCATCTCACTCCAACTACCCATGTGGTCCAATACACAAGCCCTCAATAGATCCTCCAAAGACTGAATGGTACGCTCCGACTGACCATCAGTTTGAGGATGGTAGGCAGAACTCATCCTCAACTGAGTCCCCAACGCTGCCTGCAACGACTGCCAGAAGCGAGATGTAAATCTCGGATCTCTATCTGACACTATACTGGCCGGCACACCATGCAATCTGACCACTTCCCTCACGTACAACTCAGCCAATCTATCCATTGACCACTTCTGATTAATAGCAAGGAAGTGGGCACACTTTGTTAACCTGTCCACTATTACCCAGATTGAGTCGTGTCCCTTCACAGACTTCGGCAAGTGAGTGACGAAATCCATGGCAATACTGTCCCATTTCCACTGAGGAATGTCCAACGACTCAAGTGTACCCCCTGGTCGCTGATGCTCAATCTTGGCCTTCTGACATACCAAACATGATGCCACGAAGTCAGCAATGTCGGTCTTCATCCCGTTCCACCAGAAGGATTGTTTCAGGTCATGATACATCTTAGTCATACCTGGATGTATGCTAAGACGGCTTTTATGGCCCTCCTCTAGAATCTGTTTTCTCAACCTCCAATCTCCAGGCACACAGACTCGATCTCTGAACCTCAGAATACCATCTGTCCCAATCCGGTAGTCTTTCCCCTTCTCAGTCCCTATCCAACTCACAAACTGCTGTAACTCAGCATCATCCTTCTGTCCATCCCTGATAGCTCCCAGTACATCACTAGTCAAGGTAAGCACTCCACATTGGATGAAATCTTCACTCAGCTGCATACCCAGATTCATATCCCGGAGCTTCTCAATTAATTCCAATTCCTTCACCATCATAGCTGAGATGTGCATCCGTTTCCGACTCAAGGCATCCGCAACCACATTAGCTTTACCAGGGTGGTAAAGCAACTCGAAATCGTAATCCTTGAGATACTCCATCCAGCGCCGCTGTCTCATATTTAGCTCCTTCTGATCGAATAAGTATTTCAGGCTTTTATGATCACTGAATACCTGAAATTGGGAGCCATATAAATAGTGTCTCCACGTCTTAAGTGCGAACACTACAGCAGCCAACTCTAGATCGTGGGTAGGGTAATTTTTTCTCGTGCACCTTGAACTGTCTAGAGGCATAAGCCACCGGCCTCTCCTCCTGCATTAGTACACAACCCAGACCCTGATAGGATGCATCGCAGTATACCTCAAACATCTTGCTGGTATCTGGAATAATCAGAATCGGAGCGGTAGTCAACCTCCTTTTCATCTCTTCAAAGCACTCGTCACATTTATCAGTCCACGAGAAGGGTTGATCCTTCCTAGTGAGTTGAGTTAATGGACTCACCATCTTGGAAAACCCTTCCACGAACCTCCTGTAATACCCAGCCAACCCCAAGAAGCTTCTGACCTCTGTTACAGTCTGAGGTCTCTCCCACTTCAACACCGTCTCAATCTTACTCGGGTCCACTGATATACCCCGTGAAGAAATTACGTGCCCCAGAAACTGCACCTCGTCCAACCAAAACTCACACTTGGACAATTTACCGTACAGCTGATGCTCCCTCAATACCCCCAGCACAGTTCTCAGATGATCAGCATGCTCCTCTTTAGTCCGCGAGTAGATGAGTATGTCATCTATAAATACCACCACGAATTTATCCAGATACGGCCTAAAAATGCGGTTCATATAATCCATGAAGACAGCTGGGGCATTCGTCACTCCAAAAGGCATCACGACATACTCGTAATGTCCATATCTCGATCTAAAGGCCGTCTTCTGGACGTCCTCTGGCTTGACTAAGATCTGATGATAGCCAGACCTCAAATCAATCTTGGAGAATACTCCTGCCCCTCTGAGCTGATCAAGTAAGTCATCGATTCTGGGCAGTGGGTACTTGTTCTTTATCGTCAACTTGTTCAACTGACGATAATCGACGCACAGCCGAGAACTACCGTCTTTCTTCTTCACTAATAACATCGGGGCTCCCCACGGTGAAGCGCTGGGTCGGATGAATTTCTTCTCTAGTAGGTCTTCTATCTGATTCTTCAACTCTGCTAATTCAGCCGGTGCCATTCTATACGGCGCTGCCGACACTGGACCCGCTCCAGGGATTAGATCAATTGAGAAATCTATATCCCGGCTGGGTGGTAACTCGGGTATCTCGTCTGGAAACACGTCGGCATATTCATCCACCACCGGTATCTTACTGATCTGCTCTTCTGTACTCATCTTCTTCTCTTGGGCCACTATCACAAAACAAGTCGACCCATTCTTCATTTCTTTCACTGCCTCCCCAGATGTCACCAACTCCATCCCCTCTATTTCTGGGAACACAATTCTGCGCCGTCCGCAATCCAGCACCACGTGGTTGATAGACAGCCAGTCCATTCCCAGTATGACCTCCAATCCCTCCAAGGGCAAACAGACTAGATTCACCTTGAAGCGTCTGCCCTCCACTTCCATCAGGCATCCAACACAGGCTATGTTTGTTGAAACCTGTCCAGATGCGGGTGTCGAGACTATCAACTCGCATCCGAGGTCACAAGTGGACAACCCCAATTTCTCCACACAATCATGGGATATGAAGGAGTGCGAAGCTCCTGAGTCAAATAACACTAGCACACTGTTACCATAAAGCAAACAATGGTCCAGAATCAGATTACCTGACCGGGTGGCCTCTGTACTGGTCATGGCGAAAACCCGGCCTGCGGCTCTCGGCCTGTCGGAAGAGGATGGCTGAGGTCGTGCTGCTGGTGCAGTCTTCCTATTAGGACACCTATCAGCAAAGTGTCCTGGCTGATCACAGGCATAGCACTTACGAGTGCTCATACCACTGCCTCCGCTGCAGTTGGGTCTAGTGCAATTCCGCTGCAGATGTTCACCCCCGCAGTTATAGCACCTGGGTTTCCATGAAGACGCGGTGGGTCTACTGTAGGGCTTCTTCTGGAATCTGCCCTCCGTACTATTCCTCTGTGTACGGTTCACCTGACTGGGCCCTTTCTCCAGTTGCTCCACACTCTTGGCTTGCTCCACCAAGATAGGGAACTCTCGCACCCTCAGTGGCACGATGAAATGCCTCAATTCATGCTTGAGGCCGCCCTCAAACTTTCTACAGCGCCACTCCTCCGTCACTGTCTGGGAGTAGAATCTCGAGAGGTACTCGAACCTCTCCACATAATCCTGCACCGACAAGCTTCCCTGCTGCAGGGTGAGAAAATCCGCCTCGCGCTCATGTTTAGCGCTATCCGGGAAATACTTCTCCAAGAACCTCGCCCCGAAGCTGGTCCAAGTCACTTCTTCAACTCGGTTTGTCATCTGCTGCTGCATACCTATCCACCAATACTCAGCCTCGGTCACCAGTAGAAAGGTGGCGAAGTTAAGTTTCTGGGCCTCCGAGCACTCTATCACTCTGAATATCTTCTCGCACTCTCGTAGCCATGCATCCGCCTCATCTGGGGTGGCTTTCCCAGTGAACTTAGCCGGCTTGTGACGCATGAAGTCCTCCATCGTCACCGGCCTGACAGGTGGAATCATGGCTCGCGGTGGTGCTGCCACAGGCTGCATAGCATCCACCATCCTATGGATTGCATTAGCAATCTCATCAGCGCCAGCGGTATTTCTACGCCTTCTGTTCGCCATTGCCTGTGCACGCCACATATTTCAACTGTTAAAATCAAACAGCTAAAGATCAAATTATACTCTATCATTCTTAACATTCAGCATACATCAATCAATTTCATACAACAAACGTAAGCTCACTCCCCAGTCTGCCCCAAAAGCATCAAAACGTTTGCTCTGATACCAAATGTAACATCCCTAAGGAATATTACTAAAAAAAATAAATATTAAAATAAACAATTTTATTAAATGATCATCTCGATAAAAATCCCAACGCGGGAAAATTTATTTCATTAAGTTTTCGCGCCAAAACTCATAACTGGTTCATAATTCATTACAAGTTCCCAAAAGTTGTATTTAAAACATAAATTACAATTCATCATAAACCCTAGCACTACTCCCATGCTAGCCCTCACTCCGCCATCTGAGCATCCTCAGCACCACCTGTATCAACATCTGCTCCCGTGTAACGAATTACACGATCATCGCCACACACAAACAGAAAGGGTGAGCTGAGAAAATAAAATAACAAGTATGTATCACAGAATATATCATTCACCCATCTTAATCATCATCTATAAATCTTGGCCAAGACCCTAACCCCAAGACCTAACAGTCTTCAATTCATACAATTGGTTAGCCTTGGACTCGGGAATCTGATGCTCACACGAACCTGCCCGCTCGTGGTCCTGCCTCTACGAACCTCCCCGCTCGTAGTCCTACTCTACGGACCTGCCCGCCCGTAGTCCAACACATGTGATCCACCAGCCCCCGTACCTCCCCGCACGTGGCATCTCTCAACGTGAGCACGGAACATACGAACCTCCCCGCTCGTATCCCCACGTGAGAGTAACTTGATATGAACCTCCCCGCTCATATCATCACATGTCACAACATTCATGAACCTACCCGCTCATGGCACAGCATCCCCCGATCCAAGCAAAGCATCAGTTTCAGTTAAAGACAGCACAACACAACACCCAGAACAACAGCGTTTCCGCCTGGCCCAGCCCACACGCCGCCAGGCAAAACTGCTCCAGACCGCCTGGCAGTATTCACCCACCGCCAGGCGCCAGCGTCTTTCAGAGCCACTGTTTCCTCGTCACCGCCTGGCGGAGCACACCGTGCCGCCAGGCGCCTGCTCAGTGCAGACCCTCTCACGCTAAGGCTATCGCCTGGCGGCTATCAGTAGCCCGCCAGGCGCCATACCAGAACAACCCCTTTCTGGTTTATGACACTCCAGTTAATCCAGTTTACCCTTTTAGCTTCCTCCCATAGATCGCATAATAATCCCAAACTCAACCCTCACATAGTCGAGCCTACAAATATCATATGTACACAAACACAAGTACTTATAACTCCCATTCCAAACCCCCTATCACGGTAAATCAACACTACAATACAAGACACACCATTCACCATCAAATACTACAGTTTAAGGCCATTAACAAATCACCTCTCATTTTACTTATTTCACGCTGCGCTACCATACATCTTATCCCACACAATCTCACCTAATCACTTAACTTATGTTTAAACTCACAAGTCCTCAAACACTTAAAGCTTATAACCAATAATAAAAGGTGTTCAACAACATTTAGACAGAATTCCAAGCTTTCCATTCCTAATTTACCAGCTAATGTTATCCAACTCTCTCTTCCTTTACTCAACACAACTATCAAGAATTCGTCACGTAATCACTCCATCAACCACTCTCCATTACCACACACACTTACCTACGTGCATTATTTCTTACAGTGCTCTTCTTTAAGTTCCAATGTCACACTTAGCCTCCCCCCTCGCAAGTACCCAAAAACAACATTAAAAAAAATGCCACTGTTCCCATCATCGCCTGGCGGCAAGCTAGTCACCGCCAGGCGGTGTATCAGAACCCAGAAAATCTCCAGGTTACCGTATACGTGATAAGCCAAGTTGTCCATAATTCGATCTATACTTCACAAACAATATCACCCAATGAATCACACCTAATTTACTGATCCAGTTTCCTTTGACATAATATCCTCAAATTCATACACACCATGAACCCTAATAACCCAATTCGGATTCTACCCATTCCAATAATCCAAGTTCATCCATGTAAAATCATAAGGGTATTCGCAAGCACCATCAGACCCCAATTTTAACCAGTTCATGTTATCAAATGAATAAAATCGCAATCTGAAGTCCCCATTCCCCTGCACAAAACGCAAACCAACAGAAAAACGCAACACTGTTGCGCCGCCTGGCGGATATTCATCCCTGCCAGGCGGTTTAAGCCATCAGAGACCAATTCCACACACAAACTGATGAACCGCCTGGCGGCACATGCATGCCCGCCAGGCGGTTTCTGGGCAGAACCCAAAAAACGCGAAATCAACACATAACAAGCAGAGAATTCATACGCATATGATCGTACAAGGCACAAAATGGTATACACGATAAATAGCATGCAAAAACAACTCCCCTTACCCGGATTCCTTGCTCCAAACACGAATTGATGAGTGTGCTTTGAAGTAAAAACCTTCTCCTCTCTTGACTTGTACCCTTTTCACCGTTCTTCCCCTAAATTCCTCTCTGTAATGCGCCCAGACCAGATGTTCTCCACCCAACGTCCACGCTCCTGTCTCAATACCCCCTTCTCTTGCTAATTCTCTTCCTTTCCTTTACTAACTACCTCTCTAATTACCCCTTTTTACCACTAAACGAAAATTTAAGTAAAATAAAGCTTAATGATTAATTAAGCCGCTTCTCAAGCTACGTCCAGCCCCTCTGAATTGCCCATTCATTAGCTGCTAGGGTTCTCAAACCCCTTCATATTCATATTAGTGAAATTTAGCAAAAAGAAAAGTAAGTTAGTTCTCAACAAGGTTTGAACCCCCTCCCATGCGCATACCAAGCCAAAGCCCAAACCACTCAACCAATCCTTATTTCATGCTAAAACTCACAATTGTAAGAGTTTATCATCATCCACACGAGTTCAATATATAAGCACATAAAAACACATAATTAAATAACATCCAATTGGCACACATAGGACTCGAACCCAAGTCCTCACCCACAATAAAGTACTCTCAACCACTTGAGCTAGTACTCTTTCATGTCACAATTCATCGCATTTATTGCTTTAAATGTTCTCGCTACCCGTTCTAATTAAATAATTAATTAAATAACTATTTAATTTTCCCGGATCTTACATTACACCCCCCTTTTTAAGATTTTCGTCCTCGAAAATAAGACTTACCAGGGAATAAGTACGGATAGGATTGCTTCATGCGATCCTCCATCTCCCAGGTCATCTCCTGGGTAGCCTCATCCCACAGCACTTTAACAGTCTTAATCTCCTTCCCCCGCAACTGCTTTACCTGTGAATCCAGAATTCGCACTGGCCCCGTGCTAACCGTCAAGTCCTCCCGAATCTGAATATCATCCGACTCTAGTATGTGTGACGGATCTGCAACATATTTCCTCAACTGGGAAACGTGAAACACATTATGCAGATTCGTCAGGTGTGATGGTAGGGCTATTTCATAAGCTGCAACCCCAATTCTCCTCAAAATCTGATAAGGCCCAACAAACCTCGGAGTTAACTTCCTCGATTTGATGGCCCTCCCAATACCAGCCGTTGGGGTCACCCTGAGGAACACATGATCCCCAGCCTCGAACTCTAGAGGTCGCCTCCTCTTGTCTGCATAGGACTTTTGTCTGCTCTGTGTAGCCCTCATTCTCTCCTGGATTGCCCGAACCTTCTCAGAGGTTTGCTGTAAAAACTCAGGACCCAACACCACTGATTCCCCATCCTGGTTCCAACACAGTGGCGTCCTACACCGCCGCCCATACAACGCCTCATACGGAGCCATACCAATGCTGGTGTGATAGCTGTTGTTGTATGTGAACTCCACTAAGGGAAGCATCTCACTCCAACTACCCATGTGGTCCAATACACAAGCCCTCAATAGATCCTCCAAAGACTGAATGGTACGCTCCGACTGACCATCAGTTTGAGGATGGTAGGCAGAACTCATCCTCAACTGAGTCCCCAACGCTGCCTGCAACGACTGCCAGAAGCGAGATGTAAATCTCGGATCTCTATCTGACACTATACTGGCCGGCACACCATGCAATCTGACCACTTCCCTCACGTACAACTCAGCCAATCTATCCATTGACCACTTCTGATTAATAGCAAGGAAGTGGGCACACTTTGTTAACCTGTCCACTATTACCCAGATTGAGTCGTGTCCCTTCACAGACTTCGGCAAGTGAGTGACGAAATCCATGGCAATACTGTCCCATTTCCACTGAGGAATGTCCAACGACTCAAGTGTACCCCCTGGTCGCTGATGCTCAATCTTGGCCTTCTGACATACCAAACATGATGCCACGAAGTCAGCAATGTCGGTCTTCATCCCGTTCCACCAGAAGGATTGTTTCAGGTCATGATACATCTTAGTCATACCTGGATGTATGCTAAGACGGCTTTTATGGCCCTCCTCTAGAATCTGTTTTCTCAACCTCCAATCTCCAGGCACACAGACTCGATCTCTGAACCTCAGAATACCATCTGTCCCAATCCGGTAGTCTTTCCCCTTCTCAGTCCCTATCCAACTCACAAACTGCTGTAACTCAGCATCATCCTTCTGTCCATCCCTGATAGCTCCCAGTACATCACTAGTCAAGGTAAGCACTCCACATTGGATGAAATCTTCACTCAGCTGCATACCCAGATTCATATCCCGGAGCTTCTCAATTAATTCCAATTCCTTCACCATCATAGCTGAGATGTGCATCCGTTTCCGACTCAAGGCATCCGCAACCACATTAGCTTTACCAGGGTGGTAAAGCAACTCGAAATCGTAATCCTTGAGATACTCCATCCAGCGCCGCTGTCTCATATTTAGCTCCTTCTGATCGAATAAGTATTTCAGGCTTTTATGATCACTGAATACCTGAAATTGGGAGCCATATAAATAGTGTCTCCACGTCTTAAGTGCGAACACTACAGCAGCCAACTCTAGATCGTGGGTAGGGTAATTTTTTCTCGTGCACCTTGAACTGTCTAGAGGCATAAGCCACCGGCCTCTCCTCCTGCATTAGTACACAACCCAGACCCTGATAGGATGCATCGCAGTATACCTCAAACATCTTGCTGGTATCTGGAATAATCAGAATCGGAGCGGTAGTCAACCTCCTTTTCATCTCTTCAAAGCACTCGTCACATTTATCAGTCCACGAGAAGGGTTGATCCTTCCTAGTGAGTTGAGTTAATGGACTCACCATCTTGGAAAACCCTTCCACGAACCTCCTGTAATACCCAGCCAACCCCAAGAAGCTTCTGACCTCTGTTACAGTCTGAGGTCTCTCCCACTTCAACACCGTCTCAATCTTACTCGGGTCCACTGATATACCCCGTGAAGAAATTACGTGCCCCAGAAACTGCACCTCGTCCAACCAAAACTCACACTTGGACAATTTACCGTACAGCTGATGCTCCCTCAATACCCCCAGCACAGTTCTCAGATGATCAGCATGCTCCTCTTTAGTCCGCGAGTAGATGAGTATGTCATCTATAAATACCACCACGAATTTATCCAGATACGGCCTAAAAATGCGGTTCATATAATCCATGAAGACAGCTGGGGCATTCGTCACTCCAAAAGGCATCACGACATACTCGTAATGTCCATATCTCGATCTAAAGGCCGTCTTCTGGACGTCCTCTGGCTTGACTAAGATCTGATGATAGCCAGACCTCAAATCAATCTTGGAGAATACTCCTGCCCCTCTGAGCTGATCAAGTAAGTCATCGATTCTGGGCAGTGGGTACTTGTTCTTTATCGTCAACTTGTTCAACTGACGATAATCGACGCACAGCCGAGAACTACCGTCTTTCTTCTTCACTAATAACATCGGGGCTCCCCACGGTGAAGCGCTGGGTCGGATGAATTTCTTCTCTAGTAGGTCTTCTATCTGATTCTTCAACTCTGCTAATTCAGCCGGTGCCATTCTATACGGCGCTGCCGACACTGGACCCGCTCCAGGGATTAGATCAATTGAGAAATCTATATCCCGGCTGGGTGGTAACTCGGGTATCTCGTCTGGAAACACGTCAGCATATTCATCCACCACCGGTATCTTACTGATCTGCTCTTCTGTACTCATCTTCTTCTCTTGGGCCACTATCACAAAACAAGTCGACCCATTCTTCATTTCTTTCACTGCCTCCCCAGATGTCACCAACTCCATCCCCTCTATTTCTGGGAACACAATTCTGCGCCGTCCGCAATCCAGCACCACGTGGTTGATAGACAGCCAGTCCATTCCCAGTATGACCTCCAATCCCTCCAAGGGCAAACAGACTAGATTCACCTTGAAGCGTCTGCCCTCCACTTCCATCAAGCATCCAACACAGGCTATGTTTGTTGAAACCTGTCCAGATGCGGGTGTCGAGACTATCAACTCGCATCCGAGGTCACGAGTGGACAACCCCAATTTCTCCACACAATCATGGGATATGAAGGAGTGCGAAGCTCCTGAGTCAAATAACACTAGCACACTGTTACCATAAAGCAAACAATGGTCCAGAATCAGATTACCTGACCGGGTGGCCTCTGTACTGGTCATGGCGAAAACCCGGCCTGCGGCTCTCGGCCTGTCGGAAGAGGATGGCTGAGGTCGTGCTGCTGGTGCAGTCTTCCTATTAGGACACCTATCAGCAAAGTGTCCTGGCTGATCACAGGCATAGCACTTACGAGTGCTCATACCACTGCCTCCGCTGCGGTTGGGTCTAGTGCAATTCCGCTGCAGATGTTCACCCCCGCAGTTATAGCACCTGGGTTTCCATGAACACGTGGTGGGTCTACTGTAGGGCTTCTTCTGGAATCTGCCCTCCATACTATTCCTCTGTGTACGGTTCACCTGACTGGGCCCTTTCTCCAGTTGCTCCACACTCTTGGCTTGCTCCACCAAGATAGGGAACTCTCGCACCCTCAGTGGCACGATGAAACGCCTCAATTCATGCTTGAGGCCGCCCTCAAACTTTCTACAGCGCCACTCCTCCGTCACTGTCTGGGAGTAGAATCTCGAGAGGTACTCGAACCTCTCCACATAATCCTGCACCGACAAGCTTCCCTGCTGCAGGGTGAGAAACTCCGCCTCGCGCTCATGTTTAGCGCTATCCGGGAAATACTTCTCCAAGAACCTCGCCCTGAAGCTGGTCCAAGTCACTTCTTCAGCTCGGTTTGTCATCTGCTGCTGCATACCTATCCACCTATACTCAGCCTCGGTCACCAGTAGAAAGGTGGCGAAGTTAAGTTTCTAGGCCTCCGAGCACTCTATCACTCTGAATATCTTCTCGCACTCTCGTAGCCATGCATCCGCCTCATCTGGGGTGGCTTTCCCAGTGAACTTAGCCGGCTTGTGACGCATGAAGTCCTCCATCGTCACCGGCCTGACAGGTGGAATCATGGCTCGCGGTGGTGCTGCCACAGGCTGCATAGCATCCACCATCCTATGGATTGCATTAGCAATCTCATCAGCGCCAGCGGTATTTCTACGCCTTCTGTTCGCCATTGCCTGTGCACGCCACATATTTCAGCTGTTAAAATCAAACAGCTAAAGATCAAATTATACTCTATCATTCTTAACATTCAGCATACATCAATCAATTTCATACAACAAACGTAAGCTCACTCCCCAGTCTACCCCAAAAGCATCAAAACGTTTGCTCTGATACCAAATGTAACATCCCTAAGGAATATTACTAAAAAAAATAAATATTAAAATAAACAATTTTATTAAATGATCATCTCGATAAAAATCCCAACGCGGGAAAATTTATTTCATTAAGTTTTCGCGCCAAAACTCATAACTGGTTCATAATTCATTACAAGTTCCCAAAAGTTGTATTTAAAACATAAATTACAATTCATCATAAACCCTAGCACTACTCCCATGCTAGCCCTCACTCCGCCATCTGAGCATCCTCAGCACCACCTGTATCAACATCTGCTCCCGTGTAACGAATTACACGATCATCGCCACACACAAACAGAAAGGGTGAGCTGAGAAAATAAAATAACAAGTATGTATCACAGAATATATCATTCACCCATCTTAATCATCATCTATAAATCTTGGCCAAGACCCTAACCCCAAGACCTAACAGTCTTCAATTCATACAATTGGTTAGCCTTGGACTCGGGAATCTGATGCTCACACGAACCTGCCCGCTCGTGGTCCTGCCTCTACGAACCTCCCCGCTCGTAGTCCTACTCTACGGACCTGCCCGCCCGTAGTGCAACACATGTGATCCACCAGCCCCCGTACCTCCCCGCACGTGGCATCTCTCAACGTGAGCACGGAACATACGAACCTCCCCGCTCGTATCCCCACGTGAGAGTAACTTGATATGAACCTCCCCGCTCATATCATCACATGTCACAACATTCATGAACCTACCCGCTCATGGCACAGCATCCCCCGATCCAAGCAAAGCATCAGTTTCAGTTAAAGACAGCACAACACAACACCCAGAACAACAGCGTTTCCGCCTGGCCCAGCCCACACGCCGCCAGGCAAAACTGCTCCAGACCGCCTGGCAGTATTCACCCACCGCCAGGCGCCAGCGTCTTTCAGAGCCACTGTTTCCTCGTCACCGCCTGGCGGAGCACACCGTGCCGCCAGGCGCCTGCTCAGTGCAGACCCTCTCACGCTAAGGCTATCGCCTGGCGGCTATCAGTAGCCCGCCAGGCGCCATACCAGAACAACCCCTTTCTGGTTTATGACACTCCAGTTAATCCAGTTTACCCTTTTAGCTTCCTCCCATAGATCACATAATAATCCCAAACTCAACCCTCACATAGTCGAGCCTACAAATATCATATGTACACAAACACAAGTACTTATAACTCCCATTCCAAACCCCCTATCACGGTAAATCAACACTACAATACAAGACACACCATTCACCATCAAATACTACAGTTTAAGGCCATTAACAAATCACCTCTCATTTTACTTATTTCACGCTGCGCTACCATACATCTTATCCCACACAATCTCACCTAATCACTTAACTTATGTTTAAACTCACAAGTCCTCAAACACTTAAAGCTTATAACCAATAATAAAAGGTGTTCAACAACATTTAGACAGAATTCCAAGCTTTCCATTCCTAATTTACCAGCTAATGTTATCCAACTCTCTCTTCCTTTACTCAACACAACTATCAAGAATTCGTCACGTAATCACTCCATCAACCACTCTCCATTACCACACACACTTACCTACGTGCATTATTTCTTACAGTGCTCTTCTTTAAGTTCCAATGTCACACTTAGCCTCCCCCCTCGCAAGTACCCAAAAACAACATTAAAAAAAACGCCACTGTTCCCATCATCGCCTGGCGGCAAGCTAGTCACCGCCAGGCGGTGTATCAGAACCCAAAAAATCTCCAGGTTACCGTATACGTGATAAGCCAAGTTGTCCATAATTCGATCTATACTTCACAAACAATATCACCCAATGAATCACACCTAATTTACTGATCCAGTTTCCTTTGACATAATATCCTCAAATTCATACACACCATGAACCCTAATAACCCAATTCGGATTCTACCCATTCCAATAATCCAAGTTCATCCATGTAAAATCATAAGGGTATTCGCAAGCACCATCAGACCCCAATTTTAACCAGTTCATATTATCAAATGAATAAAATCGCAATCTGAAGTCCCCATTCCCCTGCACAAAACGCAAACCAACAGAAAAACGTAACACTGTTGCGCCGCCTGGCGGATATTCATCCCTGCCAGGCAGTTTAAGCCATCAGAGACCAATTCCACACACAAACTGATGAACCGCCTGGCGGCACATGCATGCCCGCCAGGCGGTTTCTGGGCAGAACCCAGAAAACGCGAAATCAACACATAACAAGCAGAGAATTCATGCGCATATGATCGTACAAGGCACAAAATGGTATACACGATAAATAGCATGCAAAAACAACTCCCCTTACCCGGATTCCTTGCTCCAAACACGAATTGATGAGTGTGCTTTGAAGTAAAAACCTTCTCCTCTCTTGACTTGTACCCTTTTCACCGTTCTTCCCCTAAATTCCTCTCTGTAATGCGCCCAGACAAGATGTTCTCCACCCAACGTCCACGCTCCTGTCTCAATACCCCCTTCTCTTGCTAATTCTCTTCCTTTCCTTTACTAACTACCTCTCTAATTACCCCTTTTTACCACTAAACAAAAATTTAAGTAAAATAAAGCTTAATGATTAATTAAGCCGCTTCTCAAGCTACGTCCAGCCCCTCTGAATTGCCCATTCATTGGCTGCTAGGGTTCTCAAACCCCTTCATATTCATATTAGTGAAATTTAGCAAAAAGAAAAGTAAGTTAGTTCTCAACAAGGTTTGAACCCCCTCCCATGCGCATACCAAGCCAAAGCCCAAACCACTCAACCAATCCTTATTTCATGCTAAAACTCACAATTGTAAGAGTTTATCATCATCCACACGAGTTCAATATATAAGCACATAAAAACACATAATTAAATAACATCCAATTGGCACACATAGGACTCGAACCCAAGTCCTCACCCACAATAAAGTACTCTCAACCACTTGAGCTAGTACTCTTTCATGTCACAATTCATCGCATTTATTGCTTTAAATGTTCTCGCTACCCGTTCTAATTAAATAATTAATTAAATAACTATTTAATTTTCCCGGATCTTACACAAAACACCTTTGCATGTAGAAAAATGAAAATCTTGATCCAAAATATAATGATATATAAGAACTTGAGAAATTAACAGAAGGAAAAGATAAGGACATGTAAATTTGTATACTAGCTCACTCTTGAAAGCTACATCCAATTAGTTGTGCAACTTGAGCACAACTATTCACTCAAGCAAGAATCATATGTCTAATTACACAATTTCTTGAAAGATGAAATAAACTTCTTGAAACCTACAAGAAGTGCACTACACTTGCAACACCCTGTTACAACCTGAGCAACCTTCCAAAACCACGAAAAAAAAACAATACAAGGCAAGGCAAGGAACGATCAAACGTGAAAAGCTCTCCCTATCTTTCTCAAGACACATGAACAACCAAAGTGTATGAGAAACCACTACCTCACACAGCCACAAACACCTTCGGATCAGAGAACATTGTTATTTCAATCGAAAAAGTGCTTTAAGAAGTTTTTAAAAGTGTTTTCCAAAATCTACACTTTTCATTAAACCAATGTTTTGTTTTAAAGATATATTACCTAACATATTCAATGGATTAAATTTAACTACCGATCGATTGATTTCAATTAACTACTAAA
Source organism: Vigna unguiculata (assembly GCF_004118075.2). Lineage (NCBI taxonomy): Eukaryota > Viridiplantae > Streptophyta > Magnoliopsida > Fabales > Fabaceae > Vigna > Vigna unguiculata. Next base: position 11,798,071 of record NC_040286.1, on the reverse strand, counting down.
ATAGTTGATTTTCAATTAATTTAATTGATTGATATGTTCATCACATACCCTATTTGGAGGATCAGAGTAATCTCTTAAACCCATTTTTAACATATTAACAAACTTAATGCGTTTAGATAAACTTAAGTGCATTTGAGACACTAAGAAGTCTTTCACCAATGATTTTCAAGATATCTTCAAATGTTTCTTTTGGATTCAAATGTTTCTTTTGGATTCATCAAATCATATGTTCATATATGTTGCTCGTAAATAGATATCGATACTTAATCATGTATCTTCTTTTATTTTTTTTAATATTGATTGATTATTCACTTTAGTCTTTCTACTTTGTTTGTTTGTTGTAACGCCCCAATTAATTAATGAGCATAATTAAAAGAAAACGTCACATGATTATAATATAACAGCGCAGTTCTTGTGTTTAAACGTAAGACCTTACAAAATAAGGCACACCACGGTGCCACAAAAGATAAAAGAGTATCATAAAAAGTCTGCTGGAACACAAGCATATGAAAGACTGACAAATACACAGGCCGTAGCCTTCAAGATATTCCAAGAAAACTAAGCTGCAGAGTCGCCTCCTCCCTGATGACCACGATTATCCCTCGTGTCTGCTCCCATCAATAAATTGATGATCATCGCAAAGATAGAAACACGACATACAAAGCAACCAACGAGAAAAGGGTAAGCTAGAGCCAAACAACATCTTTATCATACAATTAAATATACTTTCACCATCCAATATCAGTACAACATCCAAGCATGTTAAGACTCTTCAATCAATACACTACGACTCGACTTGACTCATCCGGATACGTATAACTTGGTCGGATACAGCGGATGCCCGCACTTGTGGTGGATACCTCTGCTCACCCCCGAGCTATATGTTACAAGTGTTACGATGAATCAATTTCCCCTCACCACAAGGTTAGCCCTTAATGAATTTCGGGCCTCCTGCTACTCTCACCACAGGAGTCAGTCCGCTCTAGGTGAGACTAACTGACCCCTTAGAGCGTCAGGATGCAACCTTACCTTGAATCCTTACCTAGTTATACAGATGGGGCACCACCATGGACACCCACTAACAGGGGCCATGGAATTACTTCCCGACCACTGAAGCGCGACCTTGAAGGTCTCATCTAGAGACCCCAAGGAATTATGCACTGACACAGACGAAAATACGATCATACAGTCAAATAATATTCACCATGCAAAGGTACATTCATTATGTCAACCTTTAAAGCCGTTACCTTTCACATTTCCAGGTCCAACCCATTCCAACTCATCATAATCCATTCATGCCCATAGAATCCAACTCATATCATTTTCATGCCACTTTAATAACATCAATCTCATTTAGTTCACATGCCAAAACTCATACCAAACCTATCATTTAAATTTCATGAATCATGCTATGTATACATGATGCTCCATTATATACATGTCCCCCATCATAACATTCATAACCAACCAAAACAGATCATCCAGAAATAAACAAACATCCAAACACAGCACTGTCTCGCCCAGCACCTCGCTCAGGTTGAGGGGTCTCGCTCAGGCGAGACAGTCTTGCTCAGGCGAGTCCCCCTCCACCTAGGCGAGGGCTCAAACACGAACAGGAAAGCAGCGCGGGATCTCGCTTAGGCGAGAACCCTCTCGCCTGGGCGAGTTGTGTGCTCGCTCAAAAACACACTCTGGTCGCCTAGGCGACCGCTCGCACAGAAAGTTCTGGGCGAGCCTCTGTACATCTCGTCTGGGCGAGGCAAGCTCGCCTAGGCGAGTCTATCAGTGTTCGCCACTGTTCGCACCTGCACAGCGTATACAAGCACCGAACAGAGATTCCAGCCAGTCCAGACATTCATAGCAATGCACAATCTCAAAGAATTCGCAAACCACAACAATACAAGCCAAATCACACCACACGAAAAGGTTCTAGCTTCCCTTACCTGGAATATGCTAGTACAGGACTCAACAGTAACCACGGGCACCACAGATCTAGGTTGTGCTTAAGAACTGAAAAAAAAAAAACAACGGAGCAGATCACAAGATAAGCTCACTACGGATCCTTAGCTGAAACAAACATGAAGGAACACTGGAGGAAGTACGAGTAGGCGTTGGAATGGACTTACGAGAAGTGACAAACTGATTCGAGCCCACTGGATGCGTAAAGCGGCGGAACCCTAGCAGAGCTCTCTCTCTCTCTTGGAGTAGAAGGGTGACGGCTGATCTGTGAAGAGTGAGGGTGAGTGCGTTATGGCAGCTTAGAGTTCAGTTTTATCACTTGGGCCAGCCCTAGGCCCAAACACAAGGGCAGCCCTTTACTTTAGGATAGAATTACATAAACAGGATTTTAATGGGTCTTACATTTGTTCTGATAAACTAAATTAAGATTTCATAAATTTAATTACAACTAGAAAAACATTTATAAAATAGGATTTAAGTCTTTAACGTTAATATTGGTTGCTTCACAAATTTCACCGAGCAATGGGAATCTTCCTTAAGTAATTTAAGTATGTTCTCATGGGAGTCATGTCTAAATCAAAATTCATGGATAACTGAATTAACAACGCAACTAAAAGTATGGATTGGGAAAGAGTGAATTGAATGGAAAAAGGTTAATCAAATCAATATCTATCTATATTATATATTCACATGTGTATCTTTATCATAATTTTTATTTTTATTTTTTTATTCTAAAATCCTAAATTACATCTTTATCTTTATCATTATTTTTATTTTTATTTGTCCTTTAAATATCTGAAACCTAAATCTCTATCTCAACTTTAACACAATTCGTATTTTTATTCCTTTTGATTATTGTTTGTTCTTTTATTCTAAAACTCTAGATCTCAATCTTTATCATTATTTTTATTTATCCTTTTAATGTTGCATTTATTTATGCTTTTAAATTAAAAATCCAATAGTTTATTTTCCTTTTTATTAAATAATTATATATTAGGTTTTTTTTTTCATATTCAATAATTGGACTTCTGTCCATGTACAATTTTGTGATAAACAACTGTCAAGTTAATGGCGCTCGCATCATTTAATTAATTATATTGCTAATAATATTTTTTTAAGATTTGATCAAAGTTTTTATTTTTTGAACATACTTGACTTTATTTATTTATAATCAAATCTTATTTGTTAGTTTCTTTATAGCCCTTATTGTGTATTCAAGATTGACGTACATGTATTAAATTCCCACTCAATCCTTAAATTTAGAAGACCCTTCATAACAACCGTATGATGACCACTCATTAATATAGACATGTCGAATCGGTTAAATTTGTAGAACTATTTTTCTATGTCATAAAACATAAAAAGAGAAAAGGAAAGATTGTGGTTGATGCTTTGTATATATGAGACAATCATTGCTTCTATACTTGAAACAAAAATTGTTTGGACTCCATCTTGTGTTTGGTTAGAGAATTTCATAATTTGTAAGACATTCAAATTTGAATTGATTTTATTTTGAATTGTTTTGTTTTCAAATGTATTATTTCGGTAAAAAAAATTCAAATTTAGTGAATTTTAATTTTTTTATATATATAAAGTATTTCAATTATGACCAAATTTAAACAATTATTTAAAGTCAAGTCAAGTTGATTGAGCCAAGTTGAGACAAGTCTGTTTAGACCCAAGTTAAGCCAAGTAGGCCTTGCCATGATTGAACCGAGGTTTTTAGACTCAAATTGAGCTGAGTTGGCCCGACCACAGTTGAGTTGAGTCGGTCAAGCTCGTTGGAGTTGAGTTAGCTCGAGCCTGATCAAATTGAGTTGGCTTAGTCCAGATTGACTCGAGTTGGTCCAAGTTTGGTCTAGTTGAGTTTGTCGAGCCTTGTCGATTCAAGTCAACATGTGCTCGGTTGAGTCAAGGTGGCATGGGCCTAAACGAGTGAAGTCAACTAGGGCCCGATAGAGTCGAGTTAGCTCAGGTTTATTCTAGTCAAGTCAACTCGAGTCCGGTCCATTCGAGTTATTAGCTCATTCTCGGTTTACTCAAATCGGGTCACACTTGGTCTAGTGAAGTCAACCCATACCTAGTCAAGTCAAGTTAGCCAAGGTCTAGTTGAGTTGGTTGGGACCAATCAAGTCTATTTGAGCCTGGACGAGTCGATTCGGGTTAGTAGAGTCAAGCCAAGTTGGCTTGGTCCCAAATGCATATGAGTCGTCTCATACCCAAGTCGAGACGATCTAGGGCATCTCAACATTTTTATTACTCGAGAGACCTATGTTTAGCTGAATTGGACTAGGCTCAATTGGGTCCTAATTCGATCAAGACCAGGTTGAGCCTAGCTTGATATGCTCTTGAGAGGTCTTTTTAGTTTTCCTTGTAATTTTATCCCTTTTCAACTCCTTCTCTTTAATTTATTTCTCTTCACTAATTTTATTTTTCATGTTTTTCCTTTTCTCTATCTCTCTCTCTCTCTCTCTCTCTCTCTTTCATCATAATTTGAGCATGTCTTTTTCAATATTCATCAAATATTTTCTCTTTATCACTATACCTTTGCTCTTTCTTTTCTTTCCTTTTCAACTTCTCAATATTCTCTTTCAATTTCCTCTCCATATGTGGAACAAACTCATCAACAAACAATTTGTGATAGAAACTGAGTTGATAGTCACTTTTAGCACTAGTACCTAACATAAATCTAAAAATACAAATAAAAATTGAAAGTATATATATATATATATATATATATATATATATATATATATATATATATATATATAAACTCATTGAATATCAAGAGTCAAATCTCTAATATCAAATGATGGAAAACTTGGGGACCGTTTTGATATTCAGTTGGGGAAGGATATTGACATCATACTCAAAAAAGATTGAAAGGTGAGTGATAAGTCAAGGGGATGATTGTCACAAGCACCGACGGAACTAGGACGTGACAAGGGGGAGCCACGGCTCCCCCATTTTTTTTTTTTTTTGAATTTTTCTTATATATATTTATATATTTTTTTAAATTATATTATATATTATTTATATTAAAATTATATTATGGAAAATTATAATAAAAGATAAAATAAAAAATTTTAATAGAGACATTAATTTATAAAAGAGATTAGGATTTTTTTCTGACTATAAGATCTTTCCATAATGTAAATTATCATGAAAGTTTGTGAAGAGAGATAAATACAAAGGTTGGGAAATAGAGGTTGGAAACACATAGATTTAGATTCATGTATACATTCTTGCATGATCTATCAGAAATCAAGGTTAATATCTTATTATGATTTATGTATGTTAGTTTATGATTCTTTTTAGGATGTTTTTTCCAAATTAAGTTTACCCCAAATTAATATAACCCCTAATTATGATTTTAGGGATTCTTTTATGAAATTGGTATGAACCCTAATTATAATTTTTCCTAAATTATTATAATCCTTAATTATGAAATTTAGGGATTTTGTGTTTTTCGCTACCTATGGTAATTTTTTTTAAGTTTTGAATTTATACAGTATTGCTTATTTAATTAAAGTAGTATGAGTTTTGTTATGTTTTGCATTGTGATAATTGTGATTTGTGAATATAAATTTTATTTTTTCTAAATAGGTAAGAGGTGATAAATTTATATTAGAAAGATTATGATAAAAAGTAAAAAAATTGATTCCTTTTTTTCAAAGAGGAAGGTTTGTGATGAAGATGAAAAAGAAATGCATTTACGTTAACTAAGCTTGAGAAATTTAATAAGAACCAAGAATTTAAGACAATATAAAACAAATCTCTAAAGTTATCAGAGTTACATATAATGAATTTAACAATTCAATAGAACGTGATCTGGGAAAAACGACATCAAATTTGACAATACCACCAAATCAAATTGACGAGATACGAATGTCTTATCTAAAATGGTATTCATGAATTGATATCATGATATAATAGCGAATGATAGTAATATTTTTTTGAATTCTACTATTATATGTGTTTGTTATAAGAAGAGGAAATGAAGAGAAAAAAATGAATAGTTTTTCTTCTAAAAAAAATTATATATAACAAATCTAATTTGGCCCCCCTACAATTTTAGTCCAAGTTCCGTCACTGATCACAAGTTATCTTGATAAGATCACAATTAAGTTCTTATAACTGAGAACTCTTAAAGGTTCTCACAAAGAGAAATCTTACTTTCGATCAAAATTCATATATCTCATTATACTACAAGAAATAGAAAAGAATCATATAAAAGTTTTTTAAATTTAAAACGAATAAGTACACCTGGTCTACGAATATATTACAATTATCAACAAATCCCTCGAATTTTAGGAGGCATGGGGATTGTCATTCTTTCAACTTCTAGAGGTATAATGACAAATCGAGAGGCTCGATTAGAAAAAATCGGCGGCGAAGTTTTATGTTATATATGGTAATCTTTCTAATATCCGAATTCGATGAGAAACTTGTATCCATTTCATTTATGTAAAAAAAAAAAAAAAAGAGAGATAAAACGCAAGTTTCTAATAGAACTTCATCCCTCATAGATAGAAATATATATATATGCATCCTTTTATAGGATGAAGTAAGCCTGTAAGACCCTAGAAAATTGTAATAATAAGGAAAAAAAAAATAAACAAGGTTATATATATGTTTAAAGTAAAAGATAAAATGGTTTATTAGTTGTAAAACTTAAAAGATTTGTTTTACTCAACAATTGTATAAAAGATAAAAGGATTTTGTGATTTAATTTAAAAGATTTATTGGTTTGTTAATTATTTAATTAAGAATATTTTATTTTATTAAAAAAATATGACAAGAGATAAAATAGTTTATTAATTATTTTAAAAATATTTATTTAAAACGTTATGATAAGAGATATACCGTTTAAATTAATTATTTATTTTATCCAAGGATTATGATAGGAGATATAATGGTTGGTTAATTATTTATTTTGTTTAAAAGATTATGGTTGAAAATATAATAGTTTATTACTTTAAAAATTTATTTGATTAAAAGGAATTTTTAATTATTTAATACATTTATTTAAGAGATTTTGAAAGAGATAAAAAAAATTGTTAATTATTTAATAGATTATTTTCATTTGAAAGATTTTCTATGAAATAAAATATTTCGGGAGTAATTATTAAAAGGATATTAACCATATTCCCTAATGCGGTGTTCTTTTATATAGATAGCATAATTGAAGCTGATTTGAAGAGACGAATAGAATTTAAAATTATGTTCGTTTAAGAGGATGAACGCAGATTTACGCAAATAGATTTGTAGAAATGTCTCACAAATCGATCCTTTCCATAGATGCAAAGATTTACCCTTTTCTCTTCATATTTTATTATCATATTATAATTATTAATAATTATTATTATATTATTTATTATATATATATATATATATATATAATATTTGTTATTTAACCAGTTATATATATATATATATATATATATATATATAAAAATAAATTATAATAATAAATAACTTATAATATACTTATATATATATATATAATAATAATTATTAATAATTAAAATATTTATATAATATTATTAAAATATTATTAAAAATATAATGATTAATATATTAATATATAATAACTAATAATATATAAAATGATGATTATTATTATTAATTAATAAAATAATATAATAATTAATAATAATTATAATATTGTTATAAATTAATAATATATGTAGATATTATTATTTTAAGACTAGAGCTGTCAAAACGGGTCACCCGACCCAACCCGACTCGGCTCGCGACAGGTTGGCCACTTAGTGGGTCAACCCAACCCGGCTCATTTATTAGCGAGCCAACAAAATTAGAACCCGACCCGACCCACTACGGGTTGACGGGTTAAACAGGTTGGCTCACTGGCTCACTTAATTAAAAAAAAAACACACACAATTTTTTTTCTTCAATCCCAAGAAAACTAAATTATAATTTCGATTAAAATCTAAATAAACTTCAATACAATCCAAATAAAATCCCAAATTATGTTCAACTCCAAATACAAACCAAAATCACAAAAACATAAATTACTATTTAACATCAAATCATTCTTGTTACTTATCAAACTATAGTATTAGAGTCTTCAATGGATAAATCCACAACATTTTCATCTCTTGAAGCATCTTTTTTATCCCCATCTACAATAAAACAAAAAAAATGTTAACTAATAATATTAAAAGATTAAGTATTAAATAATTAAATTAATTTTACAGTACTAACAATAATGTTACTTGTTAGTTCAAAACCATGCATAACTTTAACTATATAAACAAACAACCAAAAATGTCAAGTAGCATAACTTTAAAACAAAATAAAATATAAAGTGAAAACGAAGAAAAAAAAAGAGATAGAAATGAACAATCAAATAATGTAATGTCTGAAAACAATAAATTTAAGACGGTAACAACAAACTAAAAGATGCAACGATGAATTAAAAAAAATAACAACTTTAATTTTAATTTTAATTTTTTAATATTATAAAAATAATATAATATATATATATATATATAATATATATATATATATATATATATATATATATACAAATCTATAATATATATATATATAATATATAATATACATATATATAATATACCTATATATATATATATATATAATATACATATATCTATATATAATATATACACATATAATATATAATATATAAATAATATATAATATATATATAATATATACATATAATATATATATATATATATATAATATATAATATATATAGATTATATATTATTTATATATTATATATTATATGTGTATATTATATATATATATATATATATATATATATTTTATATATATATAATATATATAATATATAATATAATATAATATAATATAATATATATATATATATATATATATATATAATATACATATGTATATATATTATATAACATATTATATGTATATAATATATATATATATATACATATATTATATACATATTATATACATATATTATATATATATTATATACATATATTATATATATAATATTATATATATTATATATATATATATATTATATATATATATATTATATAATATATATATATATATATATATAATATATATATATATTATATTAATATATAATATATGTATTATATATATAATATATGTATATATATATATATATATATATATATATTATTTTAAGAGTCAGGTTTTTAACGGGTTGGGTTCAACCTGTATGAGTCAAGTTCTTAACGGATTGGGTTCAATTTTAACCCGTATTGAAATATGTAATTTTTTTCAACCTAATCCGACTCATATCCTTGATAAATTAGGTTGGCTCGTGTGTTATAACCCATTTTGATGACTCTATGTAAGACCTATTTAATTCTGCCCCAATGTTTAAGGGTCTGTCCCAATCTGTTGGACCTAAGGCTGATCCATAAGGTGTCCAAACACTATTAAAATTTTAAATTTTAGCGTCAATTTAATATGTTATTTAGTGGCGGTTATAACCGCCACTACTTTTTCTCTGTTAGTTAATTAACTGCCACATAATTTAGCGCCACAATATCATTTTATCGTTCGTTTATTGTAATCGCCGGAATAACCGCCACTAAAATTGATAAAGTCAGTTTTAACATCCTCTAAATTTTTTTTAATTATATTAAATTAAATACTTAACGACAATTATAACTGTAAGACCCGAAAAATTTAAATAATTAAATAATTAATTAAATGGCTGAGAGTACTTGGTTGTGTGAGAGGACTTCAAGTCCTATGTATGCTAAATTGTATGTTATTTTAATATGTATATAATTTTAATGATATGTTTGAATGTGATTAGTGATAATGTAATACTAAAATTATAGGAATTATCATGAAACATGTATTGGTTGAATTGGTTGTGCATTGGCTTTGCAATTGAGTTGTTGTGTGTTCAAATCTTACTAAGAATGAATTTAACTTTATTTTTGCCAAAACTTCTTTTGGTATGGGGATGAATAGGCAGAGAAACCCTAGCTGCCAAGAGAGGCAACCTAGTGGGCTATGAGACAACCAATAATGGTTTTTGAATGGTCGTTAACACCTCATTCAAAGCCATTTTCATTTTTCCTACCATTAAAAAGCATTAAGGCTTAGTTAATGGTCTGATTAGTGTAGTTTTAGAGAAGAAAGAGAAGAAAATGTGAAAGGACAGAGGACAAACGAATTTGACAGTGGAAAAGAGAGTCTGAAGGTCATTTTGTGTGGAATTGATAAGAGCATCAAGTGCATTGAGAGAATGTCAAGGTTGGATTTGTGGTGGCACAAGAGGAGTCTTGATTCTTCCAAATTGAGCAAGGATTAACAGGTTACGGGAGTTCCTTCACATATATACATGCTTTATGGTTGTTTTCGTATTGTATTGAATGAACATGATGCCCTGCATAATCCAAATGACGTTGTTTTCGAGTTTCTAGAAAAATTCCAGAAACCGCTTAGCGGCTTTGAATGTGCCGCCAGGCGACACATGAGTGACTAACCCAATTATGGGTTTTTGAGATGAACCGCCTGGCAGCAATGGGTGAGCCCGCCAGGCGATGCAAGCTTGGAATATTTTCTGTGTTTTCTTTGGATTCTATGGTTGGTTGGTTACTCTAGAATCGTTTAGGTGTTCGATATGAATCCTTGAACAGTGTGAAATTCACGAATGTATGTGTGCGTATGGATATTGGGAATTGAATGGGAAACATTCAATTGTGTAACCTTGTTAGGGTTTGCAGAGATGGTCTATTAAACTAATTTCTTGGTGTTTAATTAGGTTGTAGTTACGCTAGTATGATTCTAGCGGAAGTGAATGGGAAAGGAGAGATAAAAAAAATTGGTTTGCGTTGATGTAAGATATTGATTGAAATGTGAATTGGGGAATTTGGGCTGTCTTATGGTGCAAACGAAATCTAGGTTGCCCAGAATACCATGTGCTGCCTGGCGGCGAGAATGTATCGCCAAGTGATAAGTGGGGCAACAGAGCCAAGTGTTGTTTTAATTGGTTGTATGCATGTTGGATTCTATGAGGGTAATGGAAAATGCTGCAAATGATATTAACGATATATGTAAGGTACTAGAGGTGAGAGTATGATTGGAGGAATTGGTATGTGAATAGGTTTGAAAGATGAAAGTATGGGTTGGTTCTAGTAATTTTAATTGGGGTGAGAAACACTATTTTGGTGAAACAAACCTGTTGTGTATCATTTTAGAATGTTACCACTTAAGTTCTATGGTTGGGTGTTGGCTGCTGGTATTAGATTCATGAAGGTAGTGGTTGGTGGTAAAATTCTAAAGTTCTAGCATGAGTATAAGGGGCCAAAAGATAGACTAACCTGTGACTTGCACGTGTTGTTATATGCATTGATGCGGACTTGGTTCAGGAGATGTTGTGCCATGAACGGGTAGGTTCATGGATGGTGGTGAACACATGATGATATGAGCGGGGAGGTTCATATCATGTTACTCTCACTAGTGCATTTTAGACTTTCTAACTCGAGCTTTATGCCTCGGTTATAACGGAAATGAGGCATATAAACACGCGGTGGCAGTTTTGTAATTTATGCAATGTTTTATGCCTCGGTTGTTATTGACCCGAGGCTGTAAAGCCAATTTATGCCTCCGTTGTTATTGACTTGAGGCAGTAAAGTCAGTTTATGCCTCAGTTGCTACTGACCCGAGGCAGTAAAGTATCAGCAAATTTTTTTTCTTTTTTTTTCGGACTCTAGGGTTTTAGGTGTTAGGACTCGAGGCAGAAGATGGTGATATGCCTCAATTTTCAATTGAACTGAGGCAAAAGGTAGGATAAAAATCTTTAAAACCAGAAACAATCCATCTCCTTCCTCTGGTGCGCAAAAACCCTAACCCTCATATTTCCTTCCTCGATCCTCTGCGTAAGTTTCCTCAGGGAAGTGTAGCAATGGAGTGGCTAAAGCGTTGCATTCTAAATGGGTTCGTGATGTTGTTGTGTTCGTGACTTTGGTTGCGGTGGTTATGAAGATCTGATGGATGCGTTGTTATGTAGTGAATCTCGTGATTAGGGTTCATGATGGCTTGGTTCAAATGTTGCAACGTTGAGTTTTCTGGCGTGGTGGACGTGTGTTTGCTAGGTTCGTAGTGGTTCACCTGCATGCAAAATCCAAGGCGCGTTCTTGATTGTTGGGTTCATTCTGTCTTGCTGCAATGAGATTTTGGCGAAGAACTGGTTTGTTTCGTGAGTGCAGGAACAAAGTTATGCCAATGGTGGTTCGAAGGTATTGTGTCGTTCTCGATCTGCCTGTGGTCGCGCTTCTCGATTTGCTCCGCCAGCACTACTCCAACATCATTCGTGTGGTGAAGATGGTGTGGAAGGCTGGAGTGGAAGGTCGGAGAAGATGAGAGAAAGGTGATTTCTGCAACTTTTTTTTTAATTTTTAACGTATATTACGCCTCGGTTGCCATCAGAACCGAGGCAGTAATGATGGGATATGCCTCGGTTGAGAACCGAGGCAAAAAGATGACCCTTTTTGCCTCGGCTGAATATGCCTCATGTCTTAAATCGATGCCAAATGACCAAAATAACCACGGCAGAAAGTCTTTCCTGCACTGGTGTCTCGTGTGAGGATACGAGCGAGGTAAGTTCGTATGTTCCGTGCTCACACTTGAGAGATGTTGTGTGCGGGGAAGTATGTATCTGGTGGATCACGTGTGTTGGACTACGGGCGGGCAGGACCGTAGAGTAGGACTACGAGAGGGGAGGTTCGTAGAGGCAGAACCACGAGTGGACAGCTTCGTGTGAGCATCATAAATCTTGAGTCCAAGGCTAACTATTTGTGTGATTTGAAGGTTGAAAAGCCTTGGGGTATTAAGATCTTGGCCAAGAAATATTTAGAATCAAATAACTGGGTGTTTTATGATTTTATTAAATTATGTGTCAACTTATTATGAGTTCACCCTTTTTGTTTATGTTTGGTGATGATCGTGTGACTTGTCACACAAGAGCAGATAATATTACAGGTGATGTTGTTGACGCTTAGAGACGGAGAGGAGGCTAGCTTGGGACTTTGAGCTAGGAATTTATTTGTTTTTTTTTACTATCTTTATTGGATTTTGAAATTTGTAATAACTTTATTACCATTGTTAAATAATCGTTGACGCGTTGAACGATATTTTAAATTTTTCCGCATTTTGGGAATAATAAATTACGACGTTTGAATTTCCAATTTTATTTATTTATTTAATTACGTATTTTTCAGTAAGGATGTTACAATAATTGCCGCTAAGTTTACGAATTTAAAAATTTGGTGGCGGTTATAACCGTCGGTAAATCTAAAAAATTTAAAAATTTAGTGGCGATTATAATCACCCGTAAATCTAATCCATGAATTTAAAAAAATTTAATGGTAGCTTTAATCTATGGTAAAGTTATTAACATCATATAATCATATTAACACCACGAGACGTGCCTTGGACCACCTCGAAGGTTAGGGAGGCAGGAATGGTGTTGGCACTTTTAAATGATATGCACGAGTTCAACGTCATACTTTTCCCGAAACAGAAGAGAAAAATATATTTAACATGGAAAGGAAGGGAGGAAAATGAACCTTCACTCCCACAGATCCCCAAAACAATTCTAGAAAAGAAAATTCCTTCAAGAATAAAAATAGACCAAAATTCAATGGTAATCCAATTACAGGAGCTCACATGAGATTTACGTGATCTGAAAACCCATATAAATGCACTTCCTTTACGAGAGCATGTAATTATGTTATCATGACAAGACCTGAAATATTTAGTAGAGAGAAGTGGAACAGTTGTTACATTAAATAAAACCAACCAGGATAGAAAATATTATAACAAGCGCTAGATATACCAGAATTTTCGAAACTTTAGTGTATTTTCTTCTTTCAAGGGGTTAGATGTTAAAATTGTTTTAAGCCACAGAGCAACAACCGCATACAGAATAGCAAAAGATAATAAGGATCTTTACAAAGCAAAACAAACAAGTGTAGACCTAACCGGGATGTCTAACCTAAACTGTACATAATTAACATCATTTTCGTAACCACATAATAAATCCATCTCATTTATTGGTTGTTTTGCATCATCAGTGTTGGGCTTCAATGCACTCCACACCTGCAAATAGCAGTAATTTTCAACATAACATAGAAGCAATATTAAATAAGTTAATAGTATTCTTGAGAGAAAATAGGAAATATGTGAAGAGTACACCAATAAACCTACCCTAGCAAAAGTATCAAAGCTACCGGTAACAAAAATAGTTCCATTTGCATTATATGTACAACAAAGTACTTGATATTTGTTGACCATTGCTTGAGGATGGTAAACTAGCTAATGGACCATTTCTCAATCAATAATAACCTAATAACACAAAGGTAATTATTTTAGTCAACAGGTCAGACTACTGATCAGGAAAGTTTAAGTAACAAGTCATCCATTTATATGTGTAAACTCGGACAATTTGACTTCAATAAGATTTGATAATTCCATCCACTATTCCAAGTGTACTATTTATTTAAAAATTATGTTGAAATATAGAAAGATATTTTTTTATTTTTATATTCCATTTAGATTTTAATAAAATATAATTGATCCAACTTAAAAGCTTAATAGATTGTACCACCATATCAAATTTAATATGGTAAAAAATGCAAAAGTCAGCCACTTCCAATTCCAGGCCTGATCTATTAACAGAAATAGAAGCAATTAACTGACCATTTATAGCATCTGGAGGTCGAGGCACATATATTCGGGGATTGTGTGAGTTCCTCGCATCCCGTATTCTACAAGTTCCATCATCAGAAGACCTACATAAGTCATCAAAATTAGATTATTAACACTAGAATGACATACATGTGTGTAAAATAATGATTCATGAAAAAAATGGGAAAATATTATACCTTCTGAGGTATTCTGGTAAGCGCCTATGACTCATCCATTGCTCAACATCACCACGTCTAAGTTGCATTTCTAACCTCTTATAAAAGAGAATGAAGAAAAAAAATCAAGCATGGTACAACACCAAACACATTAGCACTTAATCATCAAGTTTTGCTCAAAAGTTGCAGTATAAGGTAAGTTTTACCTCCGTCCAAGACCTTGGAGAAAGTTCTGAATGTTTCCAATGAGAAAAGCGAAAAGCAAAAGTCTCAATCCTATGATGGCTATAGTAAAAAAAGGGTTTCATACACAAGTCGCTTGGTGTTTGGTTAACCACAAGAGTACTGATTTGTTGCATAAAGATCAAATTGGGTATACTTTCTATACATATTACACCATTCGTATGCATTCACTAGTTTGATATTGTGTTAGTAAACCATTAGATTTCTACATTTATCATCCTGCACTTTAAATATTAATTTTAAGATTTCATATAATGTGGTTTTCTCGGTTTGACAACTAGATTGGATACAATTTTAAGATTTCATATAATGTGAATAAAGTACATTTAAGATTTTTCGGTTTGACAACTAGATTGGATGGTGATGTGTCCACTTTTAATAATGTGTTCATTCTAATAGTTAAATGACGACAATGCACTAGCCAGTAATAAAGCAAACAAGCTTTGGTCTTTCCTTAACCTATGATTATTGAACGTGATGTGCTAACAACTAAAAACAAATATGAAAAAGATTATTAAATTACCAAGTGATCAAAAGCAGAATCCTTGCTATGATAGGTATCTTAAACCGTGCGTTTCTTTTCCCTCTCGAAATTGTAATTCTTGAACAATATAGAATTCGCAATGCTCTGCACCAAATCCAAACAAACCAATGATGCAATTCCAATCCAAATGATGGACTTGATGGTAAATAACACAATCTCTCATTCCAACTGAGATCCTCCTTCTACAAAATAAAACATCAGAATTCAGAACTAGTTTCAGAAAACTAGAAGCAAAAACTCCAAACAGCAAGGTCTTAATTCAAGAATAGAATAGGAACACATTACTCACCTTGTTCCTCTTAATCTCAAAGAGTACGCACGAGGAGAAGGAAACTAAGCCAAGAAAGAAAGAGAGGGAAATTCAAGCTAGGGTTAAACAAATTGAAGATATGATTAGAATTTCTGAAACTCAAAATAATATACACGGAGAAAAAAAATCAAAGGAAAAATACTTACGATTACGAACAACGGAAGAAGATGGCTCCGAAAACTTCAACCGAGTGCCTAGAGGATATGGTTGCCATTGACGAGTTCTTCTGTTGTGAAGAAAAAAAAATCAACGAAAAGACGAAGATTGAACTCTTCTATTGTGTAGAGAAAGAAATCAGGGAAAAGACGAAGACGTTGATATAACCGGAAAAAAGAAAAGGCACAGATTAAACTAAAAAACTTTCCGTCGGTTTTCAAACGTCTCTACTTATTCCTTAAATTTATTTTTTTTAAAGCATAACGTCGATTTTGTTTAAACGTCGGTAAATAGCTGCCACTAAAAAATAATTTTCTTACAGTGAAAATCCCTAAACCAGCCCTAACCCCTCCTCATTCTGTACTTTTCAGAAAAACAGTTTTCCATCCTTTCTCCCTTTGCTGCTACGTGAGCTTTGCTAGGATTTGGCTCCCACTCTTCATTGAGCTAGAAGAACCCCATTTTATTCCATGTAAGTTGTTTCTCAACCCGTACCCTCTCTTTTTCTAAGCTCCGTTTTCATGGTTCCAACAGAGGTGCACTTTGATAACCTCATTTTCAATTTATGCCACTATTCCCAACTCTCGAATCTGCTCCTGGAGTTATGGTGCTAGTTGGCTTAGGTGTCAGAGTCTTTGGCTAGCATTTTCCAGTAAAGGGAAGTTAGAGTTTCGTGCTTTTAATGTATCTTGCTTGTTTTTCAGCCTTGTTTAGGGCTTTTGGTGATTGTACGCTGTTTAAAATGATATCAACATGTACTGTGCATTGTTGTTGATGAATCTTTGTGTTGGTCTGCGTGAATAGTGGAGGAAATTTGATATTCTCGCCCAAGCGAGTGGGTCTCGCCTAAGCGAGAGTATCAGAAACTCTCTCGGCTGCTTGTGCAAGCTGTCGCTCAAGCGACGAGCTCCAGTTTTGAGCAAGAGTCCATCTCACTTAGGCGAGGAGGTCTCACCTAAGGGAGAAAACGCAAAAGTGCCACTATTCCACTGTTTGAGCTCTCGCCTAGGCGAAAGGAGCTCGCCTCAGTGAGAGAACCTTTCTCGCTTGAGCGAGGTATTCTAGCCTGAGTGAGAATTGGTGTAGGAATTGCTCTGTGACTGTTCTTTTCCCTGTTTTTGGTTGTTGGTTGTATGATTGGTTGGGAGTACCTTGTTTTAAAGTACGAAGTATGTGAATATGCATGTAATACTTGATTGTATGGGCTGGAATTTATGAATTTGGTATGATCTTTGTATGGAACCTGATCAGTTGGTTGGTTATAAATATTGGCAAGAGATTGGTATCATTGATAGCTTTATGTTGGTTGGTGAGACATGATTTTGATATGGTTTAGGACATAATTCCATGAATCTCTTGGTGAGATCTCATGATGGTGCCTCATGGTCAGGACGTAATTCCATGACCCTTTTTGGTGGGAGCTTATGGTGGTGCCTCATAGTTAGGACGTAATTCCATGAAGGTTTCGTGGTGGTGCCTCATTATATAATTTAGTAAGGATTCAAGTAAGGATTGCATCTTGAAACTCTAAAGAGTCAGTTAGTCTCACATAGAGCATACTGACTCAAGTAGTAAGAGTAGCAGGAGGTCCTAGTCTTTGGCAGGATAATGGCCTTAGATGTTTGAAGGCTAACCTTGTGTGTGGTAGGGTGAAACCCATTGACAATGGCTGTGCAAAGCAGTAGAGGCCACCACAAGTGCAAGCATCTAGTGAATCCGACTAATTATATGTATCCGAATAATTGACTCTTAGAGTCTTGCATCGTCTGCTACCACATGTTTGGTTGATTTATGTATCTTTGACTTTTAAATGGTATGCAATTGTATGATAAACCTTTTTCACTCTAGCTTACCCTTTTTGTTTGTTTGCGTGTCTTATGTGTGGCTTTCTCCTTTTGCGATGATCATCAATTTATTAATGTGAGCAGATGTGGGAACTCCTCGTGGTCATCAGGGTGATGGAAGTTCCGCTGCGTAGCTTATCTTGGGTTGGATTCCCTTGCTCCAAGTTTTCTTTTAAGGCACTGTGGCCTATGTATTATCTTGCTCCTTGAGCATATATTTTGGATACTGTTAAACTTTTATCCCGTTCTGTAACGGCATCGTGGTGTGCCTTAGTTTTTCCTTTCCAAGTATTTCGGATAACTGTAAGGAGTGACATATATACTCGATGACTTTGATCTTTATATTAATCACCGTGATGTTTCATTTAATTAAGTTTATTTATTAAATGAGACGTTACAATTATTAATTTATATATATATATATATAATAATTTATATAATTAAAATATTCTTAAATTTTAACCTTTTTAATTTATTTAATTATAATTTTATTAAATTTTTGTTATGAAAGGTATTTTTGTAAATTTTAAATTTTATCTATTACAAATTTTTTTAATCTATTATATCAATCAAATCACTCACTAACTTCGATAAAATTTATCTTCAATTTCATTCACTTTATCCTCTAAATCTACTTAAAAAAAATACACACACATTCATCCCCTCAAATTCACACAAATTCATCTTCACACTCTTTTCCAAATCTATCTCATCAAACGAACAGAGCCTAAGTAGGATGGATTTGGGGGAGAGTGTGAAGATGGATTTGAGTAAATGTATATGTATGTTTTTTTTAGTGGATTTAAAGCGTAAAGTGAGTGAATTTGGAGATGAATTTTGTGAAAGTTAGTGAGTAATTTGAGTCATGTGATAAATTAAAAAAATTTAATAGATAGAATTTGAAGATTACTAAAATATCCTTAATGATAAAAAATATATGAAATGATTTTTTGATTAGTTAAAAATATTAAATTTTAAAAAATATTATTTAATAAATTTTAATAAAAAATAATAAAAACATAAATTACATTAAATTATTGGTATTATTTTTATAACAATTACTATTATTTGAAATATTATTAATAATTAATATTATTAATAATTATTTTATATATTATTTTTATAATTTATTGTTATATTTAATTACTATATATATTATTATTTAATTATATATATAATTTAATATTAATATTATATATATATATATATATATTTAATTATTATACATATTTATATCTATATATATATATATTATTAATTATTATATATATATATATATATCTATATTTATATTTGTATAAATAAATATTATTACACATACACTACACAACACACACAACAACAATTACGTAATCGGTGCCACACACATAACTACACTGGTTATGTAACCGGTGCACAACCCCTCACACACACCACCCAATCTTCTCATCCAAAATCGATTTACTCACACACCCGTACCAAAACATCAACAAATTTTAATAAAAACATAAATTACATTAAATTATTATTATTTTTATAATAATTACTATTATTTGAAATATTATTAATAATGTATATTATTATTATTATTTATTATATGTATTATTTTTATAATTTATAGTTATATTTAATTACTATATATATTATATTTATTATTATTATTTAATTATATATATATATATATATTTATATATATATATATATATATATATATATAATTTAATATTAATATTATATGTATTTAATCATTATACATATATATATATATATATATATATATATATATATATTTATTATTATTAATTATTATATATATAGATATATAAATAAATATTATTACACACACTACACAACGCACAACACCGGTTACGTAACGATGTTACTCTTCACACTGCACCAGCACCGATTACGTAACTGGTGCCACACACATCACTGCACTGGTTATGTAACCGGTGCGCAACCCCTCACACACACCACCCAATCTTCCCACATAAAACCGGTTCACTCACACACCTATACCAAAACTTCTTCCATTCTTGACACTCATACACTACTTCACTCACACCGGTGCATGTTGCCATTAAATAACACCACCACTCACCTTCGGACTTGAATGAGAGACAAGCATGGGAATGTCCAGCTCCAATCCTTCCAGGAACTTTCACAATCACACACGCACAAAGCACCCCATTTAATGGCAAACTTCAAACCCTACCACCCAACCAAATTCAAATGGGAATCTTATCAAGAATCTTCAGGTGCAGGAATCTTGACAACTTGGCAGTGGAAAAAGGAAGTTGGTAGTGGAGAAATCTTGGCAATTTTGCAGCGGCAAAAGGAACAATGGACAACCCATAAATCCATCCGTGCAAATCAAGGCAAACAATGTCATCCACACAAAGGAACACTATTTAAAAGATTTATAAAGTGGTTATTATAATATAAATGGGTTATATATGATGGTTATTCCTTAAACCATTTTATTAAAAAGATATAAGATTTATTATGTATGTGATTATGGTTATATACAAGAGTTCAAAAGTATTTTCTAAGAGATAGAAAAAATGATAAAGATATAGGAGATATATATCCTGAAAGACAATTTTTACTTTTGAAAATGATACAAATATGAGAAGAGTGGATGGGGGTTATGGTCCTTTTAGAGAAAATGTTGTTGAGTAGAGTTAAAGAGTTGGGTCGATTTGACCAAGGTCGAGTTGGGTCGAGTGATAATGTTAATTTTAACCATTATTTTAGTTGTTTTACATTAACAAAAGCAACTCTTCTTTAGTTTTTAACTTACTTTTCATATTGATCTTGCACTTGTGAACAATTAGATTCTAGTTACTATAATCTAATTAGACCACTAATCTCCATAAATTTTAGTCTAAATTTTAAACAAGACGCTTTATATCAAGCCAAGCAAGTTTGGAATCCATGGAAGCATAGATGGAAAGCCAAAGTAAGAAACCACAATAGTGACTCGGGTCCTAGTTATTAATCAAATAATTGAGTTTCATTATGTAGACTACAATTGTAAATTACGAAGCGAGTATTATTTGAAACCTAAACACTCCTAAATAAAAATCCTAGTATTATTTGGATATGTAACCACTCCTAGCTAAAACCTCGACTATTGTTTAGAATATAATCACTCATATCTAAAAATATAAGTATTATTTGGATCTCAACCACTCCTAACCATCTTATCAAATATTGTTGGATAAAAATCACTTTTGGCTAAGACAAAGTATAGCTTAGACAACATCCAATTCTAACTATGACAAAGTATTATTTGAACAACAACTACTCTTAGCTAAACAAACAAGATTTGTATACATATATGATCTAAATAATCAAAGGTTTTGCTTGCTAGAGAGGATCAATGTCTTATAATGAATTCAACACTCTTTTAATTTACATATGAATAAAAAAATGTTCTTTACAAAACTTTTATGAGCATAGAAAGATTTTAGTAGAGTTTCAACACTTATCAATTTGTTCTATTCTTTTTGTTCTTCTTCAAAGGTTGCTTTGTATAAAGCTTATAAGAAAGAGTCGTTATAAATCCTTTTTCTAGCCATTGAAGAGAATACATAGATGCATCAAAAGAGGTATATGCAACATTAAATATTAATCCCTTATCCAAACAACATCTTGATAGTTGATAGTACTTATCAACCCTAGGTTAGAGAACTTTTTTACTCAAAATGAAGTACAAGTGAAGATCGTACATTACAAATAGCTAGATCAAAGTTGACATAAGCTAATGTTGGATGGTTATTAAAAAAAACTTTAGCTTGTATTACAAGAGATCTTGATCTTGACATGTGCTTTAGCATATCATCTTAATATACAGAAGATAGAAACATTCCTTGCAACAAAAAAATAAGTTGAAAGAATATTTTTGTTATGTACAACATAAGTTTAAAGACTATGTACTTAATGTCTAATAGAGGCTTCACTTGTCATGTGAAATAATGAGTAGAAGGTGAATTCCAAACAACCTTCTCATGTCAATCTTTAATATTTTTCTCGTACCAATTAAAATAGGGGGTTAAAGGATTGAAAAACATAAAACGTAAATTGAAAAACAAATTTAAAAATTAAAACAAAAAATTAACACAATGAAATTGGATCAACTAGAGGTCAAAGAACTAAACATTATAAAAATCATTGTTCTTTAAAGATTAATCTCAGTTTAAACAATTAACTTATTTAATCAATTGGCTAAATTGATTGTTCAAATTAAATATTCATATAATTTGATCCAATTTGTAATTATATATCGAACCAAGATTCAATTGATTCCTAATTTGAATTCTAATTTCACAAATGAAAAATCATATCACAAAGAGAAAAATTGAAATTAGAGACTAAAATAACAAACTCACAACAAAGAACGACTGATGTAAAAAGCTCAATTTATGTTGTTTGATCTTGATTTCATGAATTGATCTTCAGGTATTTAGTTCCCATTATTCAAGCAAAAAAAAACACAATAAAAGAGAGAAAATGGAAAGATAATACCTTTAAAATTAGACAAATGAATTATCCTCTCCCCTATATTTGAGTACAACTAGTACTGATATAGGCTTTAAACTGAAGCAATTATTGACCTGATTTCCTCACTTGGGATTCTATCAGGACCAAAGGCCCAATTGAAAAACATTCAACCTTAAATAAACAAAAGATAATTCATAAGTCATATGCTAAAAATATAAAATTAGAGCTTTTATTACCAACAAACTCAATATCGCTAATAAAAGAAAATGAACTAAAAATTGAAAATGAAACAAATGGAAAGTGTAATCATTGTATAATAAAGTTATAAATGTGTGTACAAAATATTGCTACCAATACCCACACCCTTTACTCCTTCACCAAAACTTTCATCTTGATCCATGAGTAGAGCTCTCATCTTCATCCTTTATAGGTTGGAACTATTATTGTCGTCAAACTTCTCAAGAATATAGATCACCAACAATAGGCAAAGATTGAAAAAAATAACTCTAATGCCAATTTGTTATGCACCACATCCTAGAATGAGCCCACATACAACATAGGAATGACTACAATAATTGTTGCAAATCACACCAATAAAAGATGAATGAACAAAGAACACACAAAATAAGATAAAATGAATGAATTGCCTCATTTATTACATCATGCAAAAGCACATCATCTTTTTGAAAAGAGGTATAACCTCTTGTAAAGAGATTTATGAGACAATTATGAGTTAGTTAAAAGCACTTATGAACTTCTAAGTAAACTAAAAGTTAAAACAACATAAGTGTTAGTATATAAACTAAATGAGCAAAACATTATTAAATGATCTAATCTAATGGATACTAGTTATACACTTCATTGAGGCAATCTAAGCTTTTAGACTTTCGATGCTCTTATCTTATAAACATGTTTAGTACACAATATCTTTTAAGAAACTTAATAGAGTATCACAAATGTAATCTTTATAATAACATAAAATTACAAAGAATAAGCAAAAATATTATAAGAGTTGAGTTAAAGGTTAAATAAATTGTAAGGCTTAATTGGTAATTTGATCCCTATGTTTAAGGCTACCATCCAATTGTTTTCCTATATTTATTTTTGACTCAATTAAGTCCTTATTTCTTAAAAAAAATAATGTGGACATTCCTTTACTACGAAACACACTTTTAACGATGGTTAAATTAGGCTTATTAAGATGGTTTTTCAACCTTCGCTATATGAGTCGTCGTCAAAAGTAAGAAGAATTCATGGCAATTCCAAATCATCACTAAATAAATGAAAAACAACGACGATACTATTACAACCGTTGTAAAAAAATTAAAGAAAAACACGATAGTTCGTAACAATTATCGTTAAAAAGAAATAATAAAAAATAAAATAAAAAAGAGGAAAAAATAACGAAAGTTTGTACTAAATCGTCGTTAAAAGTTTTTTTCTTTTTAAATACTAGAAATGCAATATACTAAATACCACAATCCTTCAAAGAAAAATATCACAAACAGATTCACATTGCTACTTCAAACAGTTCAAATGATATAAAAATATGGAAGTTCTAAAAATAACTAACTAATCTTGTAAACAAAGTTTCAAAAAGATAAAAATTTCTATAAACTAATATATTTTAACTTCTTAACTACTATCATGAAGAATCTATGAAGATTTGATTTGATGAATCCATAAGCATCACTTGAAGGCATCTTGAAGATTAATGGTAGAAGACTTGTTAGTGATTCAATTGTATATGGGTTCATGTAAATGTAATGGGATATGCTAATATGTTAAAATGAGCTTTAACAAATTAATTGTATCATCCAAACTGGATATGTGATGAACATATTAATCGATTGAATTATTTGACAATTAATTGATTTTACTAGTTAAGTGAAATCAATCGATTATTAGTTAAAGTTAACCAAGTAAATATGTCGGTCAACATGTCTTTTAAATAAGAATTTTGGCACAACGAAGGTGCAATTTTTGAAAAACACTTTTAGCAATTCTGTGAAGCACTTTCCTATTGAGAAACCATTGTTCTTTGATTTGGAAGTGTTTGTTAATGTGTGAGGCAGTGATTGCTCACACACATTGATTCTTTCCTCAAGATCATGTATGTTGAGAAAGTTAGGGAGAGTTTTTTAGGTTTGATTATTTCTTGTCTTGTTTTGTATTATGTTTTGTGATTGTGGATGTCCAAGTTGCAATAGGGTGTTGTAGAGGTAGGTTGCTTCTCATAGGTTTCAAGAAGTAAGTTTGGTTATGTAAGAAATTGTGTAATTGAAAGATTATGTTTCTTGTTTAGCGAAAAGTTATGCTTAGGTTGCACAACATGTAAGACCCAAGAAATTTAAATAATTAAATAAATAATTATTTAGTAAATACGGGTAGTGGGAATCTTTATGACATTTAATGCTGAGATTTATGATATGAATAGTTCTAGCTCACATAGTTAAGAGTACTTGGTTTTTTTGAAAGGACTTAGGTTCGAGTCTTGTGGATGACATTTGTGTGTTATTTTAATTGCTTAATATTTTAATAATATGTTTGATCATGATGAGTGATAATATAATCCTAGATGTATATGAATTATTATGAAACATGAATTGTTGGAATGGTTGTGCATTGAATTGATAATGGTGTGGTTATGAGTTTGAACCTTGTATAGAGAAAAAATCATAGTATTTTATTTTTGCTTTGGTGACGAATTTGAGTAGCGAAGAGTTAGAGGTGAGTTCTACGAATCTGAACACAAACAAAGGAGTTATGAGACTTTAAGGAGAGGGTCCTAATTTAATTTCGTTTTATTTTTTTAAAATTATTTTTAGGGTTGAAAAGTGAGAGGAACTAGGTAAATTTCGTGTGGCTGCCAACAAGGAAATTTTTTAGAACCCTAAGGAATCGAGTGAGGAGAGTGTTGATGGTTGGGAGAAGGTCTCAAGAGGGGGGATCAATATGGGAGCAAGGAAGAACATTAGTGGAGCATTTTTGGTGGGATTTCCAAGTAAGGGGAGCTAACATTCCTTCTATTGTGTGATTCTATGTAAAGAAACGTGTTTGAAATCTTTTGTTGAATGGTAAAAACTTGTTGTTTTGGTGGTGCTTGAAGATGATACTTTATTTAATGGATAAATCCATGGAGAAAGTGGTGAAATACATTTTTGTTTGAGATTAAGTTTCTGGTGTATTGGAAGTTAACCACTATTTCTTTTCAAATTTTGTGTGGTATGATGATCGCGTGGGAGAATTTTTTTTTTATAGTGCAGAATTTATTTGATTGTTTTGAAGTCACTGCTCTGTGTGGTCTTTTGTTTCAAAATGGCATCGGAATGCCTAAGAATGCAAGAGCTTAATTAATTCTTTTTGATCGATTTTGATGGTTAAAATTTCTTGTGTATTAGGAACTAATTAGGCATATGGTTTCATTTTTTTTAATGGTGATTATTTTGGAACCATAACGGAAGCAACTGGCCTTTTTGGGTTTGGAATTTGTTTTTAATTATAATGTTAGAGGAAAAAGGACATTTTGGTACTATGATATTTCATATATGTTGGCAAAAGAAGGAAGCCTAGAGATTTTGAATGATGATCAAGCAATGAGAGATGATCAAGCAAGAATGAAGACAAAATGTTAAATGTTTAAAGTTATCTTGTAAAATAAATTAAGTATTGTTGTAGAATAGTTTCACTTAACTTAGAATCAGCAGCATAAACTTCGTCTCTCAAGGTTCTCTCATTTTTTGAAAAAAATGCAGTGATAATCGATTATCACTGATGATAATCAATTCTATGTGCAAACTTTTTTTTTTCCAAATCCTACTGGAATAATCGATTATCCCCTAGAATAATCGATTATCCTGTTCAAAATTCGTTTTTAGAAGACCTACTGGAATAATCGAATACCTTAGTGATAGTCGATTATCCTTGGCAGTTGGAACATGTTTGTTCAGTTTTTAACCTAATTTTTGAAAGCCCTATTTAAAGAACTGCAGTTCAACTTCGAAAAAACCTTTTTGAGAAGCTAGAGTGCTAGTGTTGTGTTTGCAAAGAAGTTCTCTGAGTGTTCTTAAAAGAGCTTTGAAAAGCCTAGTGTGAGTAGAGCGATAACTTTTCCTGAGAGGGTTTCTAGGAGATTGAGTCTTGTTGTTGTTGCTAGGAAAGCTAGGTCAAGTTCTTTGTGTGATTCAGAGAAAGGTTGTTCATCTCTTGTGTCTTCAAGAGAGGTGTTTTCTTTTCCCTATTTTCTTGTTATTTGATTGTAATATGATATTTTTAGTGATTGAATTAATCTCTTTATTTGAAGACATTAACAACTAGACGTAGGATCTTTTGGTCTGAACCAGTATAAATACTTGTGTTAAATCTTCTTCCCTATCTCTTTATTGTGTCTACTATTGCTGTTAAAGAAACTAATTTTTAAATTAATCGGTAAAATTTCATAAAAATTTTAAAGTATTAATTTTAATATTAAAAACCAATTCACCCCCTCTTGGTTTTTGTCCAAACACTAAACATTCCGCTGCGCCATACCAACAATTGGTATCAGAGCTTGCTTCAATAGTTTTTCAAAAAATTTCGAAAATTCTTGGACAAAATCAAACTTTTGCTGAGGGTGCGCCTATCAACATACCTCCTCTTTTTACTGGTGAAAATTATCCTTTATGGAAATTTAGGATGCAAATTTTTCTAGAATCAGTTGATAGGGGAATTTGGGATGCTGTATTAAATGGTTCATTTATGCCTGTTAATGTTGTTAGTGAAGTGCATGAACCAAAGCCATTTTCACAATGGACTGCAGATGAAAATAGACGGGCTTAGTACGATGTTAAAGCTAGAAATATTATTTCATCTACTTTAACCCTTGATGAGTTTTACAGGATTTCAGTCTGCACTAGTGCACGTGAGATGTGGGAAATTTTGTGAGTGACTCATGAAGGAACAAACGATGTAAAAAGGGCATGCAAGAACTCCTTGATCCAAGAATACGAAATGTTTCGTATGCAACAAGGAGAAACCATATATGATGTGCAAAAAAGATTCACACACATCGTCAATCATCTCATAAGTCTAGGTAAAATTTTTGACACTGATGAATTAAAAATAAAAATTCTTAAATCCTTGAACAAGACTTGGCAGCCAAAGGTGACAGCCATCACAGAGTCACAAAATCTTGCAACGATGACAATGGCGGCTCTATTTGGAAAACTAAGGGAACACAAGCTTGAATTGGGTAGATTAAGTGAAGAAGATTTTGGAAGAAAGAAAAATATTGCCCTTAAGTCTGAGGTCATCAAAGGCAAAAAGCACAAAGAAGAAGAAGATTTTGAAAATGATGAGAATCTAAGTCTGATGATTAAAAAGTTTACAAAATTCATGAAGGCCAAAGGTAAAAATCAATTCAAAAGCAATAAGAAGGAGAATCAAGGATCATCCTCAAACTTCAAGTGCTATGGATGTGGAGAAACTGGACATGTCAAGGTTGATTGCCCAAATTCAAAGAAAAGTGAAGAAAGGAAGGACAAACTTTTTTTTAAGAAAAAGGCATACATAGCATGGGAAGATAATGCCTCAAGTACATCAAGCTCTAGTAACTCTGATGAGGAAGAAACAAAGTTTTGTTTGATGGCTGATCATGATGTCTCTGACAGTGAGGTAAGCTCTACTTGCAATGAAAATGATTATGATGATCTTTATGATGCATTTCAACAATTGCTTGTTAAATCTAGTAAATTAGATATTGTTCACAGGAAATTAAAATCTGAGTTTGAAGATTTACAAAATAAACTTGAAAAATCTCTTGAGGAAGAAGAAATTTTAAAGAATAAAATTTCAACTTTAGAAAACAAAGAAAAAGAAATTATTGAATGTGCTTCCTGTAAAAGTTACATGTTTGATATATGTATTTTGGAAAAACATCTTGAAGATGCATTAGAAAATAAAAATTCTGAAAAACTTACTCTTAAGAAAAATTCAACTAAGAACAAGCATGCTCATAATTATAATAAGAAAAAAAAACTAAAAGAACTCACAAAGTCTGGGTGGAAAAAGGAACTGCTTACTCTATGAATACATGTACTGCTACTTGTTTTTATTACATGAAAAAGGGTCATACTTCAAATAAGTGCAACATTAAACATTTTGGTGTTCCAAATGGGAAGTATTATTGGGTGCCTATTGTTAGGTAGATATTTTTTTTCTAACCCCAAGGACCCAAACAAGTTGTTGGGGACCTAAAGAAATTGTTTCCTTATTTTGCAGATGACTTCTAAATCCAGGAAATCCATGTGGTATCTTGACAGTGGTTGTTCAAGGCACATGACTAGAGATAAAAGGAAGTTTAAGAACTTTAAAAGAAAGGAACAAGGATTTGTTAAATGTGGGGATAACAACAAGGGAAATGGCCACTAACAACATAGAGGCAACTGTTGGGGAGTAAAAGGTTAATGGCCACTAACCTTAGCTATTAATTAATTTTCGTTTTAGTATTTTT
Source organism: Vigna unguiculata (assembly GCF_004118075.2). NCBI lineage: Eukaryota > Viridiplantae > Streptophyta > Magnoliopsida > Fabales > Fabaceae > Vigna > Vigna unguiculata. The sequence continues at coordinate 11,769,150 of NC_040286.1, read as the reverse complement.
ATTTATTTATTTTGGAGGTCTGGAAATTGAGAGGGAGAAGAGAGTGAGTGAGAAAGTAGAGAGTCATAAAGTGTGACAGCAAGGAAAGGAGAGGGAAACGAAATTTACAATTGAGGGAGAGAAAAAGGAGTGCTAGAAAGGAGTTTTCAAAGTGGGAATAAAGGTTGAAGCGTTGGGGATGGGAAAGGATCAGTGAGAGTACACTAGGAGTAAGGAAACCAGGTAAGGGGAGCTAACTTGCTTGTATCTGAAATTGCTGTGTGATTATTCATCTCTGTGATTATTCATCTGTGTGATGATACCTCTATGTTAGTGTCACATATGTGTAATGGGGTTGTTGGATAGAAATCGCATACCATGATGTCTTGGACTCATCTTCTGTCTTTGTTTGTCAAACATGAATTAATTTACCAAAAATATATGTTTTTCTTTAATTTTGGTATTTGATTGCACATGCTATTTTATTCGGCAACAACTGATATGCTTTTGAATCTATACAATTTCATAAATTCAAATGCTGACTCATTTTTTCTTATCACTCACAAAAGCAATGTTTTTTTTTTTCTCTTCCTTGTTACGTTCCCTCAACCAGGATAAGGATTATGTTAAAAAAAATCAATCATGAATTTCATGTGAAGGACGGGAAAACACTTTTACATGCTATATGAATTTGGAGTTTTGTGGGATTGTTTATTATATTAAGGTTTGCGGTATTATTACATATATTATGTATATCAGAGTTAAAACTTCATAAATTCGTATAGGGTTTTGATTGTAATGATTTCTTATGGATTTTAAATTGTTATAATCTTTTGGTAATGGTGAAAAATTGGGGTTGTTGGGTTTAGGAGTGAAAAGAAAATTTATTTATATTTTTTTTAGTGTCAGGTGTGGATAATGAAAATTATATATATATATATATATATATATATATATATATATATTAATTATTGGATGTAAATCTTAGGTGGGATAACATGTAGTGAATATGTTGTCATGTGGCAGGTAAACTTTTTATGTGTGTGAAAGTGCAAGGCAATGGGCACAATTATATAAATATTATTTTATTATATTCGTAGTCATGGTTGCCTAGTTTTCAATAATTAATAGGATGTATATATATTCCGTAGGATTTTAGTATACTGAGTGTTGTTAATTCACGTTAATTAAGTTTGACTTAATTTTAAAACAATGCATAAGGTATATAAAAGTTAAAGTTTATCTTTAATTTATAAGTATGGCTTGTTTTGGATTTGTAAAAAAAGTGCAAATTTTTAGTTCATGATGCTTGATAGTTTAGTTATTACGTGTAGAGGGCAAAGAAAAATTCGGGTTCAATAGTTTTATAGATCAGGACAGTGCATAAGGAATATGTCATTATAGTTTTTTTCATTATTATTATTTGGAAGGAAGGTATAAGATTTTAATAATTATAAAAGTAACCAAGGTATATAATGTATATGCAGTGGTGGAAACTTAAAGTATTTAAATACTATTATGTGGTTTACACTGGGTTTGATGCGATGAGTATTAAAATGTGTAATTTCTAAAAGTTAAAGATTATGCCTTATTGGGATATGATTGCGAATTTATTTAAACTATTGAGTATGATTAACTTTTGGATAACCTCAAGTGTCAGCATAGTCTCAATTGTGAATGTATACCTATATGTATGAATATTTGATTATGGGATATGTGTTATTATTTCTGGAAGTGCCTGGCGCCTGGTGGCGAGAGGTTTTTGCCAAGCGGTCTGCAATGCAACTTCATTCGGCGGTGCCTAGGCAACGCCAGGCAATAGCATGTGGACAATGTATTGTTTTGTAGCGTTTTCCATCGATGGTCTTGAGGGTTTGGTCAGGGATATGATGGACTAGTTACGAGCGAGGAGGTTCGTAACGAAGGTTGGAAATGCATGATTGATGTGGGCAGGAAGGTTCGTATCTGTTGTACTCTTGCGTGGGGATACGAGCGGGGAGGTTCGTATGATCTGTGTTCACACTTGAGGCTACTATGCGAGGGGAGGTTCATAGTAGGTGTTCACGCATGTTGGACTACAAGCGGGCAGGTTCGTAGAGTTGGACTACGGGCGGGGAGGTCCATAGAGTGGGACCACGAGCGGGTAGGTTCGTGGAAGCATGATAATCCCTAAAGACCAAGGTGGTGAATGGATATTTCTCATATAGGTTATGAGATTCGGTTAGAATGTGGGAAGTAATTGATGAATTAAAAATGAATGAGAGTGATTGGGTGAGGGTTAAATCTATTATTTATTTATTGTGTTATTTTCTTTCTCATCTCACCCTTTCTGTTTGTGTTTAGCAATGATGGCGTGACTTGTCACACAGGAGCAAATGTGAACCCAGGTGAGCATGTTGATGCATAGAGACGGAGCGGGGCAGACTATGGGGAATTTTTCACTATGTTTTAGTTCAGGCATTTTGTAATAAATTTTTATGATGTTTTCTCTACTATGAACTTGTCATAAATATGGAGTAGTGTAATTGAACTACAACGAGATAAGTTTTAAATTTTCCCGCGCTTGGGAACTTTATATATTATTTTAAAATCCAAAAGAAACTATATGATACATGCTTTATCTAGTAATATCCATCCAGAGTGTTATAATTACTATGCTCTTGTTATTGTTGATGATTACTCAAGATATACTTAGACTTTCTTTCTCACATTAAAAAGTGAGGCTTTTAAAGGTTTTAAAAAATTTGCAAAAATGATTCAAAATGAAAAGGATTTGAAAATTAAAGTTTTGAGAATTGATCATGAGGGGAATTTCAAAATGAATTGTTTGAAAAATTTTGTGAAGAAAACAGGATTATGCATAATTTTTCTGCACCTAGAACTCCTCAACAAAATGGAGTTGTAGAAAGGAAAAATAGATCCTTAGAGGAACTAGCTCGCACAATGTTGAACGAATATGAAGTGCCTAAATATTTTTGGACTGATGTTGTGAACACGACTTGTTATGTACTTTATAGAATGCTCATTAGACCCATCTTGAAAATTGCCCCTTAAGAATTGTTTAAAGGAAGAAAGCCTAATGTAGCACATTTAAAAATATTTGGATGTAAATGTTTTGTCTTAAATAATGGAAAAGAAAATTTGATTCTAAAGCAGATGAAGCCATCTTCTTAGGATATTCATTAACCAGTAAAGCTTATAGAGTGTTTAATAGAAGAACCTTAAATATAGAAGAATCTATGCATGTTGCTTTTGATGAAATTGTGGACCTTGAGGAAAATCCTCTTGAGTCAAATAAAACAAATGCAGGTGATGAAGAATATCTTAAAGAGGCTCTTGATGAGATGTACTTAAATGAGAACCCACTGCCTGAACCTGAAGATCTTGGCAAAAGCTGGAAATCACTTAGAGGATTGTCTATGGAAAATATCATTAGAGATATATCAAAGGGAGTAGTTACTAGAAATATGTCAAATTTTTGTATGATTGTAGCCTTTATTTCACAGCCATAACCCAAAAACGTAGAAGCTCTTCAAGATGATCAATGGTGCATTGTAATGTAAGAAGAGCTGAATCAATTTGAAAGGAGTGAGGTCTAGGAACTTATTCCTAGGGATGATTCATACCAAGTAATAGGAACAAATTGGGTGTTCAGAAACAAGTTGGATGAAGATGGAAACATCACTAAGAACAAAGCCAGACCTATAGCAAAAGGATACAGACAAGAAGAAGATATAGATTATGATGAGACATATGCTCCAGTTGCAAGGTTAGAAGATATACGTTTACTTCTTACTTATACATCTCTCATGAAATTTAAATTGTATCAGATGGATGTTAAAAGTGCCTTTTTAAATGGATTTATAAAAGAAGATGTGTATGTTAAACAACCCCCTGGTTTTGAAGATTATATATTCCCTAATCATATTTATAAATTGAAGAAAACTTTATTGGATTAAAACAAGCACCTAGATCTTGGTATGAACGATTAAGCACATTTTTGTTAGAAAATGATTTTGAAAAAGGAAAAATTGATCTAACTTTGTTTATCAAAGGAGTAGGTGACCATATTCGGCTAGTTCAAATTTATGTAGATTATATAATTTTGGATCTACTGATAATTCTCCGTGTAAAAGTTTTGCAAGTATAATGTAGGGAGAGTTTGAAATGTCAATGATGGGAGAATTGACATTCTTTCTGGGTTTGCAAATTAAGCAAATGGAAAGTGGAATTTTCATATCTCAGTCCAAGTATTGTAAAGAGGTACTTAAGAAATTTGGAATGGATATTGCTAAGGAAGCAAGTACTCCTATGGGAACCTCTTGTTATTTAGACAAAGATGAATCAGGTATAGAAGTAAATCAAACTATGTTTAGAGGCATGATAGGTTCTTTGTTATATCTTATTGGAAGTAGGCCTGATATTATGCAATATGTATGTGTGTGTGCGCGTTTTCAAGCCAATCCAAAAGAATCACATTTACTGTTGTAAAAAGAATTTTAAAATACTTAAAAGGAATTGCTTCTTTTGGGCTTTAGTATCCATCAGGAGCCTCCCTTAGCTTAATAGGTTATTCTAATGCTGACTATGGTGGTTGTAAAATTGATAGAAAGAGTACCAGTGGTACTTGTCATCTTTTAGGATGTTCTTTAGTTTCTTGGCACTCGAAGAAATAAGTTTGTGTAGCTTTATCAACCACTAAGGCTGAATACATTGATGATGGCAATTGTTGTGCCCAGATCCTATGGATGAAACAACAATTAGAGGATTACAATATCTATCTAAATCATATACCTCTAAAGTGTGATAATACAAGTGCCATAAACTTAACAAAAAATCCCATAATGCACACTAGAACAAAACACATAGAAATTAGACATCACTTTTTAAGGGATCATATAAGTAAAGGAAATTGTGTGATAGAATATGTAGACACCAAGTATCAATTGGCTGATATTTTTACAAAACCTTTAGCCAAAGACAGATTTTATGAGCTTGGGAGAGATTTAGGAATACTAGAAGTCTCTTGAAAGAGCAACAAACTTAAGTTTTTCAAAATTTTCGTAAAATAGTGTTCAATAATCGATTATCACTTAGGATAATCGATTATCTCTTCCCTAAATAAGTTCCAAACTCCTGGAATAATCGATTATCAAGTGGAATAATCGATTATCATGACCTTGTCCAAATTACTAACAATAATCGATTATCTGCTCATAAAATTCTTTTCTGGAATTCAAATCTTGAAACAATAATCGATTATCATTAAGGATAATCGATTATTCCGCGATGTTGGGCGAAAAAATTTCAAAAACTAGCCATTGTAACGGCTAGATTTGCCTTGATTATCTCATTATTTCTAGCAACATTCTCCCTATAAATTGTCGCTCCCAATTTCAACTATTCACGCAAAAAAGCAAACATATCTCCATCTGCCCCCTTTTGAAACCCTAAATACGAACAACTTCTCTCTCACTCTCAAAATTCAGTGCATTTTGCAATGGCAGAATTATCTTGTAGGAAAATTCCTACCCAAAGACGTACTACTCCACGTTCAACTCAACCTTTTACATGAACTACCTTCATTGAAGGTTGGATTTATGACGAAGAAAGGAGAGATGAATTCATCCAAATCTGGAAAAATAAGGCCATCATCTCTCCCAAATACATCAATACCCGCAAGTTCATAGCTGCAGGTTTTGAATTTCCCTCTCTCTTCAATTTCCAAGGCATTCGACAGTTTGTTGAAATGCAGGGAACATATTATCCTGATCTTGTTAGAGTCTTTTACTACAATCTCAGAATCAGAGATGAAGTTGCTTACTCAAGGGTAAAGGGTGTAGACATTATCATTGATAATGATATTTGGGAAAATGTGGCAAAATTTCCCATAAATGATGATGTTGAGTCCATCCTCAATGGGATTGATGGCTTCAATCGAATCTTGGCTTACCAATCCTTCTTGCGCAACCTTGCACAGGATGTTGGAAGACAATTATTGGCAAGAGGTCTCAAAATGGATGAAGACTCATCCGCTATTTAATTTTCTGGATTTTGTGTCCTAGAGGAACCAATCATGCCCAATGCTCAGAGGCTGACCTTCTTATAATGTATGGAATTTTAAATCGTGTGCCCATAAAATGGTACAGCTTAATCCTTGATACTATGCTAAAGACCAAGAGGTATCCACAATATCCTCTACCATATTCTCTCTTAATTTAAAGGATTTGGGAATACAAAGGAGTCAACACAACTGGGGAGCTTTGTCAAAGTACAATCCGTGCAAATGAAATTGCTGAAAGCTCTCTCAAACAATTAAAACTTGTTCCTCTTAGTGATACATATGTCCATAGAGATGATATGCCAAATTATGAAGCTGAAGATGAAGAACTTCCTCATGTTGATCCTATACCCTCTGCTGCACCGAGTGTTGGATCTTCTAGTGGTGTTGGATCATCCTTCTCCTTAGAAGATAACATATTGAGCATGAACAAAAGGCTAGAAGAATTATTTCTTCTCTCTAACTCACGTCATGAAGAAGGAAGCCTAGAGATTTTGAATGATGATCAAGCAATGAAAGATGATCAAGCAAGAATGAAGACCAAATGTTAAATGTTTAAAGTTATCTTGTAAAATAAATTAAGTATTATTGTAGAATGTTTCATTTAACTTAGAATCAACAGCATAAACTTCGTCTCTCAAGGTTCTCTCATTTTTGGAAAAACTGCAGTGATAATCGATTCTCTGTGCAAACTTTTATTTTTCGAAATCCTACTAGAATAATTGATTATCCCCCAGAATAATCGATTATCCTATTCAAAATTCATTTTTAGAAAACCTATTGGAATAATCGATTATCCTTAGTGATAATCGATTATCCTTGATAGTTGGAACATGTTTGTTCATTTTTTAACCTAATTTTCGAAACCCCTATTTAAAGAACTGCAGTTCAACTTTGAAAAAAACCTTTTAGAGAAGCTAGAGTGCTAGTTATGTGTTTGCAAAGAAGTTCTCTAAGTGTTCTTAAAAGAGCTTTGAAAATCCTAGTGTGAGTAGAGCGATAACTTTTCCTAAGAGCGTTTCTAGGAGATTGAGTGATGTTGTTGTTGCTAGGAAAGCTAGGTTGAGTTCTCTGTGTGATTCGGAGAAAGGTTGTCCATCTCTTGTGTCTTCAAGAGAGGTGTTTTCTTTTCCCTATTATCTTGTTATCTGATTGTAATATGATATTTTTAGTGATTGAGTTAATCTCTTTATTTGAAGAGATTAACAACTGGACTAGGATCTTTTGATCTGAACCAGTATAAATACTTATGTTAAATCTTCTTCCCTATCTCTTTATTATGTCTACTGTTGCTTTTAAAGGAACTAATTTTTAAATTAATCAGTAAAATTTTAGAAAAATTTTAAAGTATTAATTTCAATATTAAAAACTCATTCACCCCCTCTTGATTTTTGTCCAAACACTGAACATTTCGCTGCGCGATACGAACAATATATAATTATATTTATATAGATATTTTTTTCGTGACAACTTTCTCCTTCTTGATTCGTAATATACCAAAATAAGAAAAAAAATAGAAAAATTTTGCTTTCGTTTAAGAACGTGGAATCATAGTTTTAAAATATCCATCGGGTTGGTTATAGTAATACTCTATATATATATATATATATATATATATATATATATATATATATATATATATATTATGAATAATACATTGCACATGTGTATATAGTGATAATATACATTATATAACACTAGCGTAAACAAAGACACTATCGCGCATGTATGTATGTATTTTTTAAATATGCGTGATATTATATTAATAGGTCATGATATTGTAATGTTATTAAGTTAAAAATAAAGTGAAATATATAAAATAAAACTATATTTATTAAAAATAAAGTGAAATATATCAGAAAAGATGAGAGAATAACTGTTGATAAATAGGAAAAAAGAAAAAAAAATAGAGATAGACAATTTTATAAAAAGCTTGTAAAAATAAAGAACAATTTTCAAAAATTTAACAAATAATTATATTTTTTAAAGGGTAAAATTGGAATTTTTGAATAAAGAATCTCTTTATATATTGTTATAGATAATAATGGTATGCAGTGATTTTTGAATATTATTTTATGGAGATAAACATTTAGAAATTTTGATACTAAATGTATACGAGGGAAGTAAATAATTATATAATGATATGATATCAATTTTTTTTTATACGTGTTGGGTTTTAATGTGGGTTGATATATATAATCATAGTGTAAATCAATTGCTATTTTTTTATGATAATTTTGATGGTTAAGCCTTTGCGATAATGGTTTTTGAATACTACACGTTGGAATTTTAACTGGTGCATAGATAAAATGGTTGTTACAACATGGGATGCATAATAGAGCATGAAAATGGGCATATTTTATATTTCATGAAATTGAAAGATTTGTATTAAATAGTATATATGTTTTATATATACGTATTATATATGTATCATATATATATATATATATATCGGTGTATAGGTTCTTTTATTGTAAAAAAAAATTAAATTGTTGTTGAATTTAATTCTTTTGTTTTACTCTTGAAGTTTATTTTTGCAGGCGGTTTCAAAACTAGAATGTTGATGTTGTTTAAATTTAACTTGTTGTTGTTGTTTCAAGACTAGAATGTTGTTGCTATTTCAATTTAGTTTCGTTGTTGCCGCTATTTTTTTTATAAGATGCTGCTGTTGTTTGTTTAATGTTGATGTCACGGAACGTTAGAAAATTTTTTGCGTTTAGCGGAAAAGGAATTAACATTGAAAATGTACTAATAAAAACTTTTAATTTAATTTAAATTACATAGTTCAAACCGTCACTTTACCAAAAACTTCCAATAACATTTGCGACCAAAAGAAAATTACATAATTTTTAGTATCTGATTTCAAACAACTAAATATATAATAAAAACTCCCGAGTCCACCCCAGCCTTTTGTCCATCTACTCCATGCCAAGATTATCTGCAATATCATATGCTCCCATATAACACACACGTTATACGATCATCACACATATAACAAACACACAAACAAACAAATAGGGGTAAGATAATTACAAACAATGATATTCATAAAAGAAATTCATAAATAATACACGTCCAATGATACTCAACGTCGCATTCAAGTAATACTTAATCATTATGATCACAATCAATCCTTGGTTTGAACACACAAACCCCAAAACCAAACAATCATACCAAACCAGACATAGCATCACATTCATCTAAAATCTTCAAACATAGTGATCATAATCAAGCTTTGGTTTTTCGTGGCCTCTCACCCCACAACAACGTCTAGTTTCCTAGAGCAGATGGTTCGATGTGTCCCACTATCGCAGCCAGACTATCTCCCATATTTCTCAAGGAATTATGAGTAAAAATGTCGATGCATCGCACATCGGGCACTATACTCGCAACGAGCCGAAATAAGATGAAACATCTTTCCCCTCCCCACTGCTTCACACAGGTGAAAGGGTACAACATTTGAACCAATCCTCTACCACTACTTCACACAGGCAAAAAGGACCCCTTTCCACTGCTTCACACAGGCGAAAGAGTCTTCACTGGGTTCCTAGGTACGGAAAACCTCACACAACATTTAATTCCACCAAGAGCTCTTCAAGCAAGGCAAACCCTTCCAATATATAACACATGAGAATTACCAATTGCCAACAAAATATACACAATCACATCATGCATGGGAAATAAACCATAACATAAACCCATCAACTTATCAAATAATACATTCATACAATGAACCCAACGAGTGACATTCATTCAAACACAATATAACATCACACTCAAGTAATTATCCTCAAACCACCACTTAAACTACATAACCATACAACCCATACAAACCAAGAAAAACCACCAATCACATAACCCATTTATTCACGTCATTCTCCCACCATGAATCACAGCCTTGCACACCTTTATGCCTCAACATCCTCACTTACATCTCTCTCTCTCTCTTGGAAAATAACTAATTCTTATAATTTTTATCCAATCCAACTTAACAACACATTATGCAAACGATTTGAGATTTTAGAAATAAAACTGCAACTTGTGTAGAACTCCAAAAATTATGTATTTATATTCAAATTAAAGATGATTGAATCAAGAATCAAATGCAACAATAACCAACATAATTGAATAACTATAGAGAAAGTTATGCACCAAACACGCAACGAAGGTCAATGTTGTATCAACCAAACTACAAGGACCTTGCGATAAAAACTGCTCTCACTATAGAGTTCTGATTCAAGATCTGACCAGTCAAAGTGAAGAACTATGTGTTAAGGATCAGCTGTTAAACTTTCAGCTTAATCCAACGGTTAACGAAGAAGGAACCTTCATTTTACGAAAAATGTAAAGTGCAAGAAAATGATAAAAAAGTGAACCAAGAATTTGATGGTGGTTTCAAAACGAGAATGAGAAAAAGAACGGCTTGCACCTTGAATGGAAAACAACCATCATCCCATGCAACTTAAAGGCTTATAAAGGAAACCAAAAACATGAGTCTATCATATCCAAAAGAGAAACAAGAAAGGAAAACTAAAAAAAAAAAATCACTGCACCATAAAATTTAACAGCCACCACTTCAAGGATTTATCCATCAAATAATCAAAGCATGAAGGAAGAAGAAAGAACAAGAGCAACACGCTTCAAACGAAACAAAAGAAAAGAAAGAAGGTCAACTTCCCCTACCTCATGGTCTCTTTGCTACACGTTTCTTCACTCCCGCAGTCTTCTCTTTCACTCTCCATGTTTCTTTCATTTCTCCAACTCTCCTTTTCTCCCTCTCAAAATCCTAATATTTAAAACTAGATTTATCTCCTATTATTCCTAGCCTTTTCTATTTATTTTTAAAAAATAAAATATATCATTTGGCCACTTTTATTCTCTTAAAATATTCATAATATGGCAACAACAAAAAAATCAAATAAGTGAATCTACCAACCAACTAAAAATGTGATATGATATGATGAAGTGGGTTCATTCCAAACCATCTCTGTACAATCGTGAATGAGGAGAGAGAAGCTTTGATGTGGAAAAGTTTTGTGGGCCCCACAACTTAAAGGACAAAGAAAAAAAAATACAATTTAACCATTTTAATGCTACTTGGAATTGAACCCTAATATCTTTGCATAACAATACACATATTAACCACCGAGCCAAATGTTTTCACATGTCATGATGTGCACCAATTAGTTATATACACATATCCCAAACCTTAAATATAATATTAAAATTAAAAATAAATAAAACAATAACTTATGCCACTTAAATAATTATTATAAATACAACAATAACTTAAATCACTCAAATAATAATTATTTCATAATTTAATAACGCAATTAAATTAAATAAATCAACAATATTAATCAAGCCATTAATTTTTCCCATGTGTTTTCCTTTAGTCTAATTTTTTTCTCGGGTCTTATAGCTGTTGTATTTTTTTATATGATGTTGCTTTTGTTTTTTCTTTTTGCTACTACTGCTTTTTTTATGCTGCCGCTATTTTTTTTCTTTATGTTGTTGTTGTTGATTATTTATTTTCGTTGTTGTTTTTCTTTTGCTATTGTGGTTGTTGTTTATAATTGCAATGTTGTTGTCTATATTATTTGGTGCAGAATTTGAAGCATGTTTTAATGGGTAAAATAATAAGTTGATAGTGAATGACATGATCTCAACTGTGAAACCATTGTTTATCTAAATGTGTGAATTGTGATTCAGTCATATGACTATGACTGGATAGGTATATTTGTCATTATGAATTGTGTGTTAGGTGCTTGGGGTTCTGTAGAACCTGCCCAAAAATGCCAAAAACTAGTAGCATTTGTGTTATTGGTATGGAGCCTAGTGCCGCAGGATGAGCTGTCAGGCGATAGGGACCCAAAATAGTTGTAGTGGCCACTAGAATCGCACGACGCCTGGCATTGGGGATGGTTTCGCCAGGCGGAAATGGTTAGGCAAAAGAACTTTGAAGGTGTGTGACGCTTGGCATTGGGGATGAACTTCTTTTATTCATTCTTGTATCTCTTTTGATTTGAATCAATATTTTCATTTTACAACATTTAAAGATTGATAAATTTTTCAATGACGTGATCAAATGAATACTACTCAACTACAACAACATTATTGGTTATCTAAAGATTATTGTTTAATTAATTATTGTCTTAGATTTTCAAATTAATCAATGTAAAATCTTGATTTTGTTGGCATCCTCACTATTAATCAAAGTACAGTCTCAACTAAATTTTACCATGTCTAATCATGTATATTCTTTTGCCTTTTTATCAAGTAAAAAGCTAATTAACCAAAGTACAATTTTTGATTAATTTTAGTTAAAGTGATTATCTTAATCAAAATAAAGTCTCAATTATTGATAAAAAGTCATATAATCACATCAAAGGTTCTAAATTAAATCAAAATATAATTTCAACATCAACTACTCTAACCAACAAAATATTTATAAATTAAGGAACAATACAAAGATGAAAAGAAAGATATCTACATGCACAAAAATAAAAAGCACGAAGTGAATATACAAAGAAATCAAGAGGAAAAAGAACAAATACAAGAAGAGCAGACGTTGAGTGTATAAAGTCAAATCTAAAAAAGTCTTATGTAAACATACTTAGGCTAAGAGCTTAATTATTGTAATATTCTTCATATAGTAAAGTATACCCTCCGAACTTTGATTTTGCTCTTTAACTTGAAAGTGTCTTTTTCATTAATACTTGAGAGTTCTTATTCTCAGAAGAAGATTAAGAAGGTTATACCAAAAGAGGTTTATACTTGTTATATGGAGAGATTGTACTCACTTACCTCATGATACCTGAAGAGGTTGATAATTGCAATATCTAGAGAGGTTAATACTTGTGATACTTGGAGAGGTTAATATTCAGTGTAATCAAATTAGGATATTTCATTAGTGGAATTTCTTAAGCTAGGTGCTTAAAAGATTGAATGTATCCTTGTGTTAAGACTGAAGTAGTATAAATTTTGTGTGTATAGTCTATTTCTTATATTTTGTCTTAATCCCTTTATATCTGCACATAACGTTTAAAATGTTTATAGACTCTATTCAACCTCGTTCTAGAGTCATCTTGCACCAACTAGAGATGACAAATAAACTCATCCCCGTGAGTATTACCTGAACTTGTCCTATTTTGACAAGGAATCTCCGCACTGACTGGGTACGGATATGAGTATAGGAATCCCCGACTTTTTCAATTGGGTATGGGAATCTCTGACTTTTTCAATTGGGTATGGGGATGTATATACCCACCCCGTCCTCGTCCCCGTTTTAAGATAGAAATGTTATTCTCTATTATCTCTTGATACTGAAATATTAGTTTAAAAGTCATTATTTTTTAGTCTCATAATTGTTTTGTATATTTATATTTTATGAATATAGAAGGAAAAGTTATATAATATATGTTTTTTCATAACCATTTTTTAGTTTTTGCTTGATCATCATATAATTCTTTTAGTAGTTACGTCTCTCAATTTTCGACTAAATTTTGATAAATTATTTTTAGTCTTAAATTTTTTTAAATAAGTATATTGATGAAAAATAAAATAATATAATCATTTTTTTAAAGTGAGTAAAGGGAAGATATATGTTAAGATGGAAACAAGATAGATTTACTTCTTTACATATTTTCAAACATGATAATAAGATCCAATGATCAAATTAGATGAATCATTTCTTAATATTCGAAGAATTATAGGTTGGAGTTTCATATTAATTCTTTGAAACTTAACTAGGAGACATTCTCAAATATGAGAGTATCCAATAAATAAAAAAGTGAAATAGATGAAATTAGAAAAATTTATTTAAAATGGATTATACATAAAATACAACTTAAAAACTATAATTTTTCTAAATAGAAATTCAATACTTAATTATATACATTTTTGTTAAATTAATAACAATAATTAAATATATAAATTTTAAATATATTATTTTGGTCCCTTCAAATTTACTGGTAAAGATCTACCATTGGATGTACATATTCGTCCCGTCTCCGTCCCCATACCCGCCATAATACCTGTCCCCACCATATCTCCATTCCCGTTTAAATTATAAAAATATTCATAGTCAATTTATTAATATTATATATATATATATATATATATATATATATTAATTACTACACAATTTTTATTGTTTAATTCTTCTATTTGTTTGTTTTTTATGAAATTCTTTTGCATCTCCAATATATTGTTCGTCTTATCATAACCTTTATCCAATTATGTTCAATTGATGTATGTTAATTAAATAATTTTTATGTCTCATATTTGAATATTTCTATTGTTTTAATATTTTTATTTATTATATATCTTCCTTTCACATGAAAATGTTAAACACTCTCAATTCAAGTGTTTAATAACATGAATCTTTCATTTACTAGGTAATATTAAAAATTTATCTTCTTTGCTCTATTATTATTAATTTTGGTTTCATTTGAAGAACTTTTTTTTTTGCTAAAACAATTTTCGTTATTTCTCAATCATTGACTATGTTGATATTTAAAAAAATTTCTAAGGTATTTTTCATCTTATCATACATGTAATTATATGTATGCTTTCCTTTGTGCAATTTCATTCAATAATATCTCAAATTTTTTCCAAGACATATATTTGAAACTTTTTTATTATTTGTATTTTTTGTTTATTTTTATCATGTCGAATACTATTTTTTTATATTTTATATAACTATTTTTTTTTTCTAACTCATTATCCAACTTTAATTTTGTCATTATAATTGTATAAATAAATTTTATTTACTATAATATAAAAATTTAATATAATTGCTATGAATCCTTTTTTTATCATCATCCAATATATATTGAAGTTCAAAAGATACAAGACCTATGCTGAAAATTTATTATTATTACTTCAATCTTTATTCTTTACATGATTTTGATTAAGTGATGTATTATAATTTTTATTAGTGTATAAAAAAGATATTCATTAGAATTTAAAAAATTAAAGTAAATAGACTTTTAAAACATATTTTAATTTGGATATTTGTTTTCCTTTTATATTTTTTTTAAAATATTTTTAAATTTTATCAACTAGGTTTCATTAATGTTTGCAAATTTAATAAATGTTTTGGTTCTCATGAAATTTTAGTTGGTATTCTATTGCAAATTTAATAAATGTTTTGGTTTTTATGAAATTTTGTTTGGTATTCTAATTTGAAATGTATACAATTATAATTTCTTTCTAAATATTTGATATCAAAGAAACAAACCTATACTTAATACTAAATATTTGATAATTTTATATTTCCTTTACTGTAATTTTATATTATTTTATGAAAATTAATTAATTGATATTGAAACAGTAAGAAAGTGGATATGAGTATGAGTAACGCCGGTGGGATGGGGATGGGACAAAAGTTTAATATCCATTGGGCTTGGGTATGGGGATGTGAATGAAGTTTTTTATAGGGATGGGTATGAGATTCCGAAACTTGTCCTCGTCCCATTGCCATCCCTAACACCAACAATATTAAGTATCTCACAAATATTTTCCTAATATTTTTTAGGGTAGTACACAAGCCTTCCAAGCTAAATGTAAATGAGATGTGTCGCAACCGAAATCGCGGCGGAATGATGAAAATAATTTAAAAGGTACAGAGGAGTCGCCACCATAGTTTATTATGGAAAACTATATACAAAAATTAAAAAAAAAAAACTTTGAAACCAAATTTGGGTTTGGGAGTCAGTTATGTGTGGGGAAGGAATTAGCACCTCATAACGTCTGTCCTAAGACAGTTCCCTTTAATTAAGTATGCAAAATAAAAGTAGCTTTTTAAAATATTTGTTGTTCCCCAAAAATCAAACAAAATAAATACATATACAAAATAATAAAGAAACAAACAAAATTATTATTATTTTTTTTATTTTTTTAGGTTCGACAAGGATTTTACCTCACTCTTACGTATTTCCATCTAGAAAATCAGGGATAACGAAGTTCTTTATAAAAGAATATTTGTTGGTTGATATTTTTAATTTTAGATTTGAATTTTTTTTATTATAAAGAGAATCTGAGATTCAACAAAATAAAAATATTTAAGTTATCAAACAAATCCAACACTTGACATGATTTCCAAAAATTATATATAAAAAGAGTACAATTTATAATTTTTGTTTTTATTTTTTAAAAAGAGGAGAATTAAGAGCTTACAAAGGAGTTTATAATGTTGTCATACGACACATATCAATCATGAATTCAGTCCTTAAATTACATAACATCATACCCCAAACACGTTCAGTAGTATATTGAGTCAACAATCATACACTTGATATTGTAACAGAGTAATGACATCAAAATTCACAACCCATTAATTTTATTATTCTCATAAATACATGAAAAACATTAGAAGCAGAAAAGAACTTACCTTTCAAGGCCATAAATAGAGCAAATCCAATTGAGAGGATATAGAGGTGATCCTATTTTTGTGTGTGCTATGGTAATGAGAAAAAGGAAGAGAAGTGTGGAATTTTTTTGTGTGTCTTGCATTGGAGAGATTTTGTGCTTATATAGACACCTTGGGAAACCACTGTAATCCTCGTCTTTAATTATAATGAAATATATGAGGAAGGAATTGGTCCCGATGAAAAATATTATAGAAATTAAATCGTCGCATAATATCTAGGGTATTAATTATAAATTATTAAGAAATATTGCCTGTAATGATTAGAATCATATATTTTCTGGTACATGAAGATCCTGATGCAACATATTACGTAACTCAAATCATAACATAATATTCATATAATTGATTCTAATGATTACCAGGAATATTTGCTTCTAATTATTAAAATCATACAATTCTTTGAAAAACATTATTATCGAGAATATTTGCTTCTAATTATTAAAACCGTACCCTTCTCTAAAAATATTATTACCGGGAATATTTGCTTTTAATTATTAAAATTGTACCCTTCTTTAAAAAACAGAGATTTTAAAATATCCTTTTCTAACATGCCATGTGAGGAGTGTAAATATGTATAAAACATTTGGGCTCATATAAAGAATGTGACAATTAAAAACAAATTGGGTTCTCCTTTCTTTTTTTTCTTTTAATGCTAGAAAGTTTAAAGAAAAAATATTACACTTTTTTTCCCTTTTTTTTTGTTTTTTCTATCATTAATTAAAAACATATATTTTTTATTATTTTTTAAGAACAAACTTATTTTCCTAAACGAAATTGGGTGTTGACAAGATGCAATAGATCCAATAATGAATGAACATGTTTTACCATTAACTTAATATCAACATGGATAATTAATTGTATTTTCAAAATGGTTTTGGATGATTACTTTCACCCAATGTGGTCATTTATTTCAAAATGACTTCCACATATTCAATTTGGATTACTTTGATATGATTAATGGAATACATTAAATGACTTTAATTTAACGTGTTTTAAGTAGACATAAGATGACTTGGATCCAAGCTTTAATTGATTTTATTTTGTATGTAGCTTGTAGATATCTAAGGATATGAGCTTTAACGAGTACCTTATAGATATATGGAATCTGAGATTTAATGAGTAACTCTTAGATGTTTGGAGATCTAAGCTTTAATGAGTAGCTTGTGGATATCTGAGATCCAAGCTTTAACGAGTAACTTGTAGATATCTGGAATACAAGCTTAATTGTATTAATAGTTTGCAGATATTGATGCATTCAAGCTTAGTTAGGTAGCCTGTAGTTGTTGAATGCATCTAAGCTTAATTATATTAGTAGCTTGCGGATGTCAATTGCATTCGAGCTTAATTGTATTGGTAGCTTATGGATGTTGAGGCATCCAAGCTTAATTGTATTGGGAACATGCATATGTAGATGTTGGTGTAATGTGGCTTAATGAAAGGGGATGAATAAAGCCTAAAAAAAATTCAAAACATGCGCATAAGTATATAATTACAAACGAATTTACTACTTGAAAATAGAGGTGTAAGGATAAAGAGAATGCACACAACAAATTTATACCGGTTCACATCTACTTAAGGCGACGTT
This sequence comes from Vigna unguiculata, assembly GCF_004118075.2. Taxonomy (NCBI): domain Eukaryota; kingdom Viridiplantae; phylum Streptophyta; class Magnoliopsida; order Fabales; family Fabaceae; genus Vigna; species Vigna unguiculata. The sequence goes on along the minus strand of NC_040286.1, from coordinate 11,751,090 downwards.
TAGTCCCTTAAGCAACCTTCTTAAGAAGTTCCACTAATCAATAACTTTAATCTTGAACGAGTATCACCCTCTCTAGGTTACACGAGTTTCAATCTCTCTAAGTACACGAGTACAAACCTCTCCAAGTTACACCGAGTATCAACCTCTCTAGGTATCCTTCTCAATCTCCCCTTGAGATCAAGAACTCTTAATTACAACAATAAGCAAATGACACTCTCTCAAAGGAGAATAAAGCTCACAGGTTACAACTTCATAAGATATTTCTCAATACTAATTTCATTTGAACGTTTGATTTAAAAACTTACTTCTTTCAGAAGGATACTATTCGTTGTAATTCATTTCATTGAATCTCTGTTTCAAACAATTGTATCAATATATTAATTTGAATGATTAATTAGAGATCAAAAACTTGTTTCAAAGCACGTCATAAATATTTCAACATCAAAGTTCATTTGACACTTAGGTCGTCTAATGACTTAAGCTGCTTTGGCTTATCTAAGACATTGGTTGTCTGACACTTAGGTCGTCTAGTGACTTAAGTTGTCTTAGGTTGTCTAACCCTTTGTTGTCTAATGCCTTAGTCATCTAACACTTTATTTCTCTAACATAGATACTTAGGTCATCTAATGCATTCACCTAATGATTTCTATTGTTAAACTCGTCTGACACCTTGACTCGTCTAATCCTTAAACTTGTTTGATGCTAAGATTTAGCCTTTGCATTTACTAGACTTACTACTTTCGTTGACACACATAATGTATGAATACAAATCAATTTAGCACATACAAGCAATACTACACATCATGTATTTTAATCTTCGAACAACATTGATCAATTTCTCACTCTTGAGCTATCAACTCAACTCTTGAGAATCTCACTCCTTTCACCTTACAAACATTTTGTCCAAATCCAGTAAGAACATTTGGTATCCACTATGGGATTAGAGCTAGCATATTTGCTAATATACCTGTAAAAGACTCTCCAACGCTCAAGTCAATAAGAGTTTTAAGGAATTGTAGAATATATGAGTATATAATAGTGAATGAGAGAATTCAATGACTACTACCTATAATTGTATGTTGTATTTATAGTTTCTTAAAACCATGGATAAACATACATATGTATGTTAAACATATTTGATTGAAATCTTTTTGAAAATAATCAAGGGTTAAATATGTTTTTGGTTTAACTTTCAGCGAAAATTGGAATTGGTCATTTTTTGAAACTTTGACCCAATTTAGTCCCTCAACTTTATAAATGCATGGATTTAGTCCTTTTAACCAAATTTAGTTAAATCTATTTGACATTTGAAACATGTTTCATGATAGTTTTTTAACTAACACTGAAGCAAAAAAAATCAAATGATATAAACAATTCAAATGTTATTATGAAATACGTTTGAAATGTCAAATAAACTCAACAAATTTTGGTAAAAATGACTAAATCCACACATTTCTAAAGTTGAAAGACTAAATTAGATCAAAATTTAAAGATTTAATAATTTCAATTTTCATGACGGAACACATATTTAACCTAATAATCAATTATTAGATCTTAAGATATGTTTTCTTAATATTTTCAAAATATTTCTTAATATGTTGAAAGGTGATACAAAAGAAAAAAAAGATCCTAAAATATCTATACATTTTTTACATATTTATTAAAAAAAATCAAACTAGTTTAAACACAATTCGGCATATCTTTTTCTTCTTATAATATCACTATTTCATTGAAATTTACTTATTAGGTTAAATATATTCTATTATTGTTTTAAAATAATCAATTTTTATATCCTAATATATCACCTTTGAATATATTCAAGATATTCCTAATATATTCCTAATATATTAAAAGAGAGTATAAAATAAAATAAAATCCTAAAATATCTATTAATTTTTTATTTTATATATCTATAACAATATATAAAGGGGATTCTTCTTTTTGTGTCCACTTTTCATTTTCCAATTTTACCCTTAATTAATATTTTAAAAATTAATTATTTTATAATTAGTTTATTTTTAACCGTTTTTTTTTATTTTTTTATTTTGACCGTTACTCTAAAAATATTTTTTTAACAATTATTTTATTTAACAACTATTTTAAAATTTATTATATATGTTTTAAAAATAAATATTATTAATCTTATAAAAATTAAAAAAATGTGGATATACATGCGCGACAGCGTATGTGTGTTCGCTAATATTTATTAAAAGAATCAAACTAATTTAAATATAGCCGTACATTTTCTTTTTCTTAGAATATCATCATTATTTCATTGAAATTGACTGGTTTTTACCGTTTTTATTTCACTTAAATGAAAAGTCTTTAAGATTTTAGTCTACCTTGAAAAAAATCAACACTTCGCATCAGTTCTGACCTAAATCCTAAAAACCAAATCTTCACCAAAAACACAATCACACAGGAAAATCTATCAAAATGATAAATTTAAAGAAAAAAAAAACAAAAAAGAAAAGAAAAACAAGAGCTGGTAACGATGATCCGAAACAGAAAGACAGAAGCTTTACGTAACCCAGTCCTACGAGGCATAACCAATAATTGAATCGAATTGAATAATAAAGAAACCGCATAAATTCTGAATACGTCTCCTTTCACACACAACCTTTCATCTCATATCCCAAATTCTCGATTCACATCCATTCAATCAATCAATCAAATCTCCGATTCGTTCGAATCCACGCTCCGATCGAATGGATCAACACCACTTCCTCCACCACCACTACCACCACCCTCAGGACCACCGCACCACCCGCTACACTTCCCTTAACCCTCAATCGCATCACCACCACCACCACCATAGCAACCTCCCACCGCCGCCGCCAGCGCCGCCGCCGCCTCTCTCCTACCACCGCACCCTCCACGCGGCTCCCCTGTCGCAACCCTACACCCCTTCCACTCCCCAACCCCAACAGCAGCAGCAGCAGCAATTCTCTTTCAACCACCACACATCTCTCCCCCACCGCACCCTCGAAGACGATTCACGTTCTCTCACCTACGACCTCCTTCCTCGCCGCACCACCGCCATCCCCTGGAACCCTAACCCTAGAACTGATGATTTCGATCGCGAATTCCACCACCACCACCACCGCCCTCCCCCGCCGCCGCCTCCCCCGATCGAAACCCTCCGCTATGACCCTGGGCGCCGTGACCGCCTCGTGGTGGATGCCTACGAGCAAAACCCCAGGGAGGCGCTCGCGTGGGGCGGCGGTGACTACCACGCGCCTAGCCAGGGCGACGTAGAGCCAGCACCCTACGTGCGCGTGTACAGCGTGGAATGTGACACTGACGTGGCCGGTAGAGGGTCCCGGGTGGAGAGCAAGAGGTGGGTGATGAGTGATAGAGAGAGGGAGAGGGAGAGGGGAAGAGAGTTGCACGAGTCTTCTTCTAATTTAGTTAGCAAGGGTAGTAACAGTGACAAATATTATCATGGTTCTGATAATGTGGATAGGTATAGTAGAGGGAATAGTAGAGAGCGTGGTCATGAATTCGCACGTACTCCTCCTAAGAAACAGGTGCAGAAGAAGAGCGCGCTTCTTAGGATTCAGACTGTTAAACCTAATCATAGGAACCGTGAGGTTGAGCAGTTACGGTACCCCGGTTATGGACCTGAAGGTAGCAATGGCTTTTTCAGGGGAAAGGAGCCATATTTGGCTCATGGGGTGAAGGGGGAAGAGAGAGAAGGGAGCCCTGTTGAGATTGATATCTCGTTTGAGTCCAATTCTCTGGTGGCCAAGGCTATTGTTGCGCCGCCTTCGAGTTCAGTGTCTGTTCCTGATTTGAATGTGACGCCGGTTTTAGATTCGGATTTGGGTTCTGGGGAGAAGAATAAAAGGGTTTCGGGCTCTGATGGCTATTACTCTGGTTTGCAGCAGCCGTATAGAATGTCTTCCGTTGTGGTTGTGGATTTAAATAGGTCGCCTTGCAAAGGGAATGATAGGTCTGGTTTGAGGAAGGAGGTTAATGTGCGGAAGAGTGTTAAGAATAGTTCTTCTCGGTCTCGCACCAGGGAGGCTGATGATTCTCGTGGGAAAAATGCGGTGCCAAATTCAGTTAAAGCTGGCAATGTCTGTTCTGGTAAATCGACCATAACGGTTGTCAAGAAGAAGAGAATTGTTAAGAGAATGGTGAAGAGGAAAGCTTGTTTAAACTCTATGACATCTGTGCCGAATTCACTGCCGGCAGAAAGGCTTCCTGGAACCGTGGAAGTCGAGAGTGCTGCACTGGTTTCGTCAACGGCCTCTAATCCTGAGAAAATTGAAGCTAATTCAGATGAGAAAAGCAACATCGTTGAGGAAGTGCCAGACTGTTTACATTCTTTGCCAAAGGAAGGTAATGTATTGAAAGAAGATAAAGAGGGAGGTTTACCGCAGCTGAGTTTGGGGCCAGATTCCACATCGCAAGATTGTGAGAGTGACAAAGATTCTGATAATAGGGAAGTATCCAGGTTTGAAATTGAAAGAGATGGAAACATTTCAAAATTTCCATCTCGTGCTTCTAGTAGTGAAGATAAGAAGAGTGATTCAGGTTGTTTAGATGTTAATAATGATGTCTTTGATAATGGAAATATTATTTTTATGCATGATAATGCAAATACTTCCGATTGTTTAGGTGCAAATAATTCTGTTCCAGGTACTGACACGGTTACTGAATTCTTAAGTGGGAGTACTATTTCTGAAGTCAATCACATGGATTATGGTAATAAGCAATTAAGTCAGAATGAAGGGTCTCTATCAGTTGGGAATTATTCAAATGTACAATCCCCACTGAATAACAATCTTGTAGATGCAGGGGATGAAATATTAAAAACCAGCGATACTTTTTCGAGTTCAAGAAAAATTAGGATTCAAGATGGTCTAGATTGCCTACAACATTCCAGTGCACTGAAGCAAGGCTCTGATAATGGATCATCTAATTTAGAAGATTGTATTGTTCACGGCTCTGGTATCATGCATGATGCTGGGAACCAATTGGCCCATGGTGATGTCACCATGCACCCTGAGAATTGTGAGACAGAAAAAACATTCCCAGATTCTAATATTTTAGCTGGATCTGGTGAAGGGAACACAAAGAAGATAAAAAAGAGAAAAGCTAGAACACAATTAAATATTTTGAGTTCAGAGATGGAGTCCTTATCTCCAGATCATGTAAATCCTGTTAGCCTTGCTAATAATGTGGATGGAGGCACGGGTCTAATGTCGAAAGATCCATCTGCTTCTATAGTTTTAGATCAGTCTGTTCAAAACGATGTTGACTCAATAACTGGTTTGGATGGGGTTACTGCTTTACATGAGGAAGGGGAGTTTTTAGAGACTCAGTTTTATGCTGCAAATAACAACAATGATGATGCAAATGAGGTTTCACCATCTTCTAAAAGGAAAAAAGTCACAGCTAACCCAAATTTCACTCAATGTCAATCAGAAATCAGTGCTGTTATTGTGGTTACCACCACATCTGATGTGGAAACTCCAGTCAATCTCAATGATAACCAAGAACATCAGAAAGAATTTGCTTTGTCAAGCATGGGTATGTGCATACCGTCTTCTGTTCAGTCAATGCCTTATTCAGAGAGTATTACCAAAATGTCTGACAATATTTTTAGTGGAGGATCTTTTGACTCTACTGATGCAAATAGGGAAACCATGAGTTCCGAGTATTCGGAATTACAACACTCAGACATAGTCTCTTTTTCACCATGTGAGGACTTGGCATTTCAAAACGATCACTTCTCACCATTGGAAGGTGAGTGCAAAGAAAACATTACTCCGGTTGTGCTTGTGAGTAATACTCAAATTGGTGTTTTAGGTGTTGGAAATACATTGGGAGAAAAGACTGATTTACAGGCCGTTAAGGGAAATTATCAATATAGAGACTTTGTGCAAAGGTCACCAAGACCTGACATGGAACCTAATGATCTCAATGTTAAGAATGATTTGCTTGCTCAGCAGAACCTTATGTCCTGTCCAACTAGTGGTGATGAAGTCACTACAAGTAATTCGAATGACGAATTCATTGTGGATGCACCTGGCGCATTATCAGATATCTTTTCTCAAGGGATGGCATCTGAAGTACCGGATAGAAGGTCTTTAGAATTCACAGCTATCAATGATGAAAATATTTGTGGGGTTGAAGAAAATACTTCGTCGGTACATCAGACGATACAGAATAGTAGGTCAGATAGTGCATTTGGACACAGTAATATGATAACAAAGAAAACAATTTCAGAACCATCCCAAGTTTCTTCCAAAGTTACAACTCAGGCTCTAAATTCATATCGTTTTGGGTTGAGTGGGACCAAAAATCAGTCAGGTAGTGTCATTCCCAAAACTTTTCCAGGTCATTCTTTTACCTTTTTGAAGTCGGAGACGAAGACATCTGCCTCTTCAACTCATGTGTCAAAGCCTCGAACTTGGCATCGGACAGGTAATAATCCCCCTATTTCTGTACCTAGAATCAATTCAGTAAGAACAGTTCCTCCCAAAAGGCCAATTCTGGAAAGGAAAGGGAACTTTCAAAATACCTCGTATGTTCGTAAAGGAAACAGTCTTGTAAGGAAACCTACCCCAGTTCCTGCTCTACCTCAAATCTCCTCTGTTAATAAGTCATCTTCTTCGGGCTTTGGTGAAATATCAAAAAGCACTAAATCTGAAAGCAGGGCTGACGTGACAGATCAACCAATGTACCTGAGAGCAGGAGCAACATATTCTCAGCAGAGGCAGAGGCAGAGAACACCTCCACTACCAATTGACACCAAATCAGAGGAAAATACATCTTCCTCATTGGTAGAACCTTCTGGTGGTTCCTGTGAAAATGTATCTGATCCTAAAACATTTATAGAAATTAATAATAATGCACAGAACTCTTCTGAAGATGCACTGAAGCATTGTGAAATTCTAGAAAACCAACCTGTTCCATCCGATAATGGGGAGAGTCAAGTTGAAGTAAACGAAGGCAATCCTCTTTCTTTGAATACGAAGAGAATAGTATATATAAAGCCCAAAACAAATCAATTGGTTGCAACATCAAATTCGTGTGATGTGTCTGTCTCCACTGATGACAATGGCCAAACTGCCTTCTCTGATGGCTACTACAAGAGAAGAAAAAATCAATTGGTTAGGACTACATTTGAAAGCCACACCAACCAAACTGCTGTAGTGCCTAATGGCATGGCAAATTCTGATGGACAAGGAACTAGTAATGCTCTTTGCAATACGAGGTTTAGTAAGAAGCGGTTACATAAGGGTATGCATGAATTACTTATTTTGTTGCGTAATTTATCTATCTTTCTAAGTCACCCGTGCTTATGAGTCTAATGCTAAGTTTAATTATGATTTAGACAGGATGTGAGGGTCTTTTTGTTTGAGATTCAAATGGATTTTTTCAGTTGAATATTATAGTGTATCTAATAAGAATCGTAGTAAATTGCTTGCTGTTCTTGACTGCTTATCAGTTGCTACTTGCTATATTTACTTATCCTGTAGTTGCTGCGTATTATGTTATTATATTTTGTTAATATTAAATGCTTGTTTCTTGAGCCTGAGCCTTGGCACAACGGTAAAGTTGTGCTTTGGTGACCAGCTGGCCATGGGTTTAAATTTGGAAACAGCCTCTTTGCATATGCAAGGCTATGTTTGCTTATGTTGACCCTTCCTCATACCTTTACACTGTGAGGAGCCTTCTCGAATTGGTGTATGTTAGTCTATATGCTTGTTTAGAAATTGCAAGTTCTTCCAAGCAAATTGCTATTAAATGACTTGAGCTTTTCTTATATGGCTCCTCTTTTTTTTTTCTTTAATTTTTAATAATAGATTATGGATGTGGGTTTTGAGCTGGTAGTGAAATGATTTTATTCATGTTGCATATCATTCTGAGTCATTGTGTTTTCACTCCATTAGCAGATGGATCCAGAACCAGCAGTGCTGTTCCAATTTTATGTTATGTTTCATTGAATTAGTGATTTCATTTGCAGCTGTCAGGAGTTCATGCAAACGTTCAAGAGCCTCACTAGTGTGGACACTCTGTAGCAAAAATTCTTCTGAACATGACAGGAATTCACGTCATAATCAAAAGGTTTTACCTCAATTGTTTCGATGGAAAAGAGCAACATTTGCTTCAAGCTTCAACAGCAGTTCCGTATCTGCAATCAGGTACTTGAGTATTTGCATTGCTTCCGCCATGTATGTTTACCTTTTTGCCTTGTTTTGGTCATGTGCATCAACAGTATTCAATTGCAATTGTCAATTAATGTTTGTCTTTCAGCAAAAAATTGCTTCAATTGAGAAAGAGGGATACTGTTTACACTAGGTCAAAACATGGGTTTTCACTTTGGAAATCCAGGGTTTTAGGTGTTGGTGGTTGCAGTTTGAAATGGTCCAAATCCATTGAGAAGAACTCAAAGCAAGCTAATGAGGTTAGATTGGTGTTTTATACTGTGTTTTTTAATGAAGTTTCCTTTCAATTTAACCATAATTTGTATTAAAGGACAAAATAGATCTAAGCTATGATTCATACAATTTCTCATGATTATTATAGGAAGCCACACTTGCTGTTGCTGCTGTAGAGAGGAAGAAGAGAGAGCAGAAAAATGCGGTTTGCATCAGTTCTCAGTCAAAGAGTAGGAAGCATTCTTTCCATGAGAGTTCGTCATATCATAGTGCCGACAACTCTGTTTTTGTGCTCTTAAAAATCTATGCTTCATGTATTAATTATCTGTCAGTTACTCTGACTTTGAAAGTAGTGGTTGAATGTGCAGGAGAGCGTATATTTCGTATTGGCTCAGTTCGTTACAGAATGGATCCCTCCAGGAGGACACTCCAGAGGATTTCAGGTGGGTAACATTTTTATATTAACCATTTTACCTGGATTTTTCATTACCTTACACTTTTTCTACATTTTTTAGCATGTTGCAATTATTTAAATGAATACATGCATTTGGGACATTGTACTTCTGATTTAAGACATTTAGCGTGGATAGTGTATATTAGAGCATTAATCAGATTAGATAAAAAAAATTTATTTTATATGTATTGATAACATCTATCAGCTTTATGAATGTTAAGCCTTCAAATCCAAAAGACAACGTTAATCATTTGAAGGCTTAACATTCATAAAGCTGATAGATGTTATCAATACATATAAAATACAATTTTTTTATCTAATTCCAATCACCGGAGGACAAGTTTGTGGTGTGACGGGAATTTGGAACATTGAACAGTATAATGCTTTTAGTGTACTTGTTAATGTGATAAATCCATTGAATGAGAGTAGAAATATATTTTCTATATTCCTTGTTTTTATCTTTTTGTCACGTCTAAATGATTTTTTCTTATGTCTGTAAAGTTAAACAACTTGTTTTAGTGTTTCATTTGCTGGTTCAGTTCTGAAAATATTGCTGCAGTTTACTCCTCAGAAATTGAGCTTTTGGTAAAGATATGCTTCCACAGATTATGTAAAGGACGACCAAATATAATTTTTGTATGCATAAATTAGGTGTATGAATTGTGATGGTTAAGATGCAGGAAGGAAGTGATTAATATCATTCTTGGATCCTTCACAATTGCTTCATATGGATGATTTTGTGTCTGATACTCCACGGTAGTTAGGCTGCTTTACAGTGTAGATTATCTGTTTGGGCAAGGAGGAGGTGGGGCATCAGATTCTGAAATCTTTTGTTGCCTGCCATGTTGGAATGCATACAAAATTGTGGTCTTCTTGTCCTTTTCATTTGCTTATTCTTCTTCTATCGACATATTTTTGGCATATTTTTATGTCTTTCTTGCTACAAGTTAAAAGTTTCTATTGCCTCATTTTACAAAGTTTCTCTTACTTATCTTTGTAGTCGATGAATCCCAGTCCTCAGGATCTACCAGTTCAGGTTTGGCTTCCAAAAGTGCTTACATTCCAAGGAGATTAGTGATTGGAAACGATGAGTATGCACATTCTTATTTTTCAGCCTTTCATATCTTGTGCAATAAATTTCATCATTGTTGGTTGTCTTGTTTAGCAAGCCGTTTAAGATGAGACTAGGTGAATAAGGAAAAAGCTTGTATAATATTAAGTCTTTCTGTTTTATTCAAATGACTGCCGTGAGTATTTGCAGATATGTACGAATTGGAAATGGTAACCAGCTTATCAGAGACCCAAAGAAACGAACTCGAAAATTGGCAAATGAAAAAGTTAGATGGAGCTTGCACACAGCCAGACAGCGGTTGGCTCGAAAGCAGAAGTATTGTCAGTTTTTTACCAGATTTGGGAAATGTAAAAAGGATGGAGGGAAGTGTCCTTATATTCATGATCCTTCAAAAATTGCTGTCTGTACTAAGTTCCTGAATGGTTTATGTTCTACTCCCAACTGCAAATTAACGCACCAGGTTTTTTAACATTTGGGGTCCAACAAATTGAATATGTATCTACTGATCTGTGTCTAAAGTCTGAGTTTAACTGATTTGTTATGCAGGTTATTCCAGAGAGAATGCCAGATTGTTCTTATTTTTTGCAAGGTTTGTTGCAGAGGCTGTTGTCTTTCATCTACTGAATAATTTGACAATGTGATTCTAACATGTCTCATGCCAGGTTTATGCTCAAACAGTAATTGTCCTTATAGACATGTCAATGTGAACCCCAATGCATCTATTTGTGAAGGATTTCTCAGGGGATATTGTGCTGATGGAAATGAGGTATTAACCAATAAAGATAAGTTTTCCATTGGGCTACTGCATAATTTGAAGGCCTAACATTTTCCTGTTGTACCACTATTAAATCAATTTTTGTGCATATGAATAATGTTCACGATATTTATTTATTTCGAGAAAAATATGTAGCATTGGAATTTTCATTGTACTTGTGGTGGTTATTAGTTTCATCCCGTGTCCTTTTTCCCTGGTTGTTGGTTGCTAATTATTCTGATGATCTGCCAAATGTTGTCCGATGTCTATTATTTCAGCTAAAATTCTTTCCTCTCTGGAGAAGTTTTACTTTGTTTAGTAACTCCTTCTCTACTTGCTTCCACTTCATGTCACCTTCTGATCTAACTCATTACTTGCCAAATTATGTTGTTCCAGTGTCGGAAGAAGCACAGCTATGTCTGTCCTACTTTTGAAGCAACAGGAAGCTGTACTGAAGGATCCAAATGCAAACTTCATCACCCCAAAAAACAAAGCAAGGGAAAGAAAAGGAAGAGATCTGGAGATCAGAACAAGACCAGAGGACGTTATTTTGGTTCTATTCCTGCAGCTGATGTTTCTGAATCTGGGATGATGGTTGCTCCAAACCGGCATAAACAAAGTAGTGAAATTGAAGAGGAACTGTCTGACTACATCAGCCTTGATGTTATGAGTGAAGAAGTGGCAGACACCGATGATCTATCATTTGATCCAGCAGAGTTGTGTGAGAATGACTCCTTGGATGATCTTGATGAACTCATTAAACCAGTTCTTTTATTGAAAACAAAGTTCACATCACAATCACCTGACTCATATCTTCCACGCAAGTGGTGGAGACTTAGGTCCTTTGTTAATGAGGTAATTTAGGTAGTATACAGCTCCCTTTTCCCCTTAAATTTTTTTCCCATTTGTTTTGAATGCATAGCTTAAGTGTAACTAAAAAATTTATTACCCCCCTCCCCTTAGTTTCTTTTTGCGGATTTACCATTGTACAATAACATCTGGAGTAATATAGATACAAATTTTCTTCTCCCACTACCTCAGTAGAACTGTCACTTTACATTAACAATTAACTTGGGGTTGCGTTTAACTCGATTATGTCATAATCATTGAGGCTTATCGTTGGTTCAGATATAGGAATATGTAATTAGGAAATCAACTTTTGTCTTTTCTATTGGAAAGGTGTTTGTTTGGGTTATTTTCTGTCTAAGATGCATGCAGCTTCAAAGTGGTAGATATCAAAGAGAGAGGATACCAAGTGAGAATGTTGTGCAATTCTACAATTATACAAGCATAATTCATAAAACCTACTTTCTAAATAATTAATACAGTTTTGACTAATCAATTTTAAATTCTAATTCGTATCAGATTAGTGACAACTAATGAATTCAAATTTTCTATTACTTCAAGTTCATACAATTTCTAACCGTAATATTCCAAAATTTCATGGCATTAAGTGAAATTTAGTTTTCAAAGCTTGGAAAAGAAATGAACATAAAGGGAGAGAAGGTAGTGGAATAAGTTTCATAGTAAATGATCCAGACATGTTTATTGGAAAGAAAATGGTCATCTTTCTTTTTGTTTCAAAAATACCTTTAATTTAAATTCAACTTCAAACTATATTCAAAATAAAAATAAGTAATACATCATGAAAGAAATAATTTTTTCAAACGTTCTTATATATGATTTATTCTGTATAGAAACATGATTTATTTAAATAATTATTAATTAAAAATATAAAATTATGAGTTGACAGTACACAAATCATTATGATTAAAATAAACATTATTTCACCTAATTCAATTGTAACATGAAGATAAAAAAAAATATAACATTAGAAGTGCACAATAAATACATATATAGAGGCTGTCTATGTAGTGTATTCATGTTTTACGTAATATCATGTATTCCATTTCTTTGCTTTAGTATGAAAATAAAGAAAAGTATAAATATTTTTGTTTTCTGGTTTCTTTTATAAACTCTTAATTAACAATTTTTTCCCAAGAAAACAAAGACACAAAAGCTATTGAACAAACCTAATTAAATTATTTTTTATTTCTGGGAATAAACATGTTATTTTATAGTTGTGTATGAGAAACATTGTTTTTCTATATTATAATTGATTATACACTTTATAAAATATAAAGATTTCAATAAATTTTCAATCTAAGAATAATCTTAGAAAACATTATTAATTTTAAATTATTTTGTACTTAATCATATTTTAAAAATAGTACAAACCGATTCATAAATTTTCAATTTGTTTTACTTAAGAAAATGTGATTTTAGGTTTAAAATTGAATCTAATTATTTGAATTTTCATTCTATAAAATGTTAAACTAATTTTCTTAAGAAAAATATGAATTTAAATTTAATTTTATTCCAATTATTTAAAGATTTAAATTAGATTTTTAAAATCCCAATTCATATTCATGCGTTACGTATGTTTCAATACTAAACTCTTACCATTCAGTCCAATTCTTTTAAACACACACACATTATCAAATATACAAATAATGATTTAAATTATTTTTTATTAAAAAACTATTTTAAAATCACTATTAAACTAATTCATAAATATCCAAACAATTTTCTTTTTGAAAATATAAATTATGAACTAAAATACAAAAGAAGCATTAAGCATGAATTTTGAACGCTTTCTTCTACCACCTCTACAGTTTTCTCATGAATGTCATAAAGAAAAACTGCTTTCTTCTTCCACCTCTACAGATTTCTCATGAATGTCATAAAGAAAATTAGCCGCGAAGTCAATTTTTTGAGCTGTATAATCCAAAAATATATTTCATATAAATATATTTCTAGATTCTACAATTCAAAATGTTCCAACTCTATAAGCAATGTGAACTTATCCCATGCCTATAGAGAATAAAGAAAATATAAATACAGTGAAAGCTTTGTTAACATTTGGCTCCAGTTATTCACAATAAGAGTCACAATCTACTATAGTGGCAAGCTAATAAAACACTACAATAACATTACAATAATTCCATTAAGATTTTCTCAAAAAAAAAAAAAAAATACCTACATCTACTTGTTTCTTTTACTATTACAATAATCTCCCTCATCACGAAGTTGAAATATAATAATTTTAGAACTTGAATGCACTTGTAACAACAAAAAGACATGTCAATTTAATATGTGTAAAAAAAAAGGAAAGTTTGTGTATGTGCTGGATAAAACTTCAAATGGTAATATAATTTACACAACACTCTAAAATATGAAACTGACTGAATTTTCATTCTCTGGCTACAAAGGTTGATCCTAAGGGGTTCCATTAACTTCATGTTGACAAGATATTTCAGAAACAGAGACATGCATAATATCTTTGCATATGAGCTCAAGATGAAGTAGCTGAGGAACATATAATATCATGTTCTGAATGATGCAATTACAATATAGACAAAAAGAGAACCACCATGGTATACCAAATAATAGACAAAGCTTCTAAGAAGTTCATTTTTCCTTATAGAACACAAATGAGAACCACAACTTATCAATCTTTCTTTCACCAAGTAGGTGAAAGTTCCAAGATAAAGTTAACTATAAACATATATAGAGACTTTGTTGGGTAACTCTTCCTTTCAAATCTTGGAAAAAACAAAGATTCCCTTCTCACATTTTGCTTAAAATTTCCAAGCATAAGTTGTCATCCCAGGGCTTAAATATCCCTTGGTGGGTCAAATTCTGCAAAAGAAATGATAAACAATGAACGACAAGATAACAATTATATTCAATTCACACAAGTTGGAAAAAGATATATATGCACAAGAACTCACAGTCACCAATGTGTTAAAAGTTGTAAATATGTAAGAAATTAAGAAATAATAAAAGAAATGATCCTATGAATTTTCTTTTTGAGAAAAAAATTTCAATGAAAATAGTTACCACAATGTTATTTCTATTTTTTCCCCTTCAAATAAAACAATCTACAGTATTTGTCATCTTCTTTATCATTCTAAATTTAAACTTGTCATTGTTAATAAATATTATTGTGTATATTTGAAACATAGACCCAAGTATTAGGACACTTTTCTCTTTGATTTTGTGTACTTTGAATGTTAAAAATCTATAAAATGGGTTATTTCTAGTTTTTAGTGTAATAATATTAATGTTATCATATATCTTACTAAACTTGTTAATAACTAGTACCAGTTCAACCACGGTTCAACTATATTTTACTAATCAAACATTAAACCAATTTGAATCAAGGTTAAGAACAGGGTTCATTTCATTCTCATCTCAATAACTCAAGTTAAAAATCGCTTCAACAGGAAATTGTGTAAACGTGAATCTATTAACTTACTTGCAACCAGAAAATAAATCCGCGCAGGATAAATAAAACCATTTCTGGTTTTCTGAACTTAGTCATTGCTTTAGCTATTTCTGCACAATAATGAAACAAATATTTGACACACAATGGCATTAGATTAGGCAAAGAATGTTGTAAAATGAAAATAGAAGCACCTAACTGTCCAAAAGAAGCAGAAGCAACCTAACAACTGGCACAAACGATAGATTTTCATAAATTCAGACCGGTATTGAATAACCTAACCCAAAAACTCAGATGATTAAACAACAATAATCAGTCACAAGAATGAATTATTGGCACTTTGGTCTACCCTCAGTAGATTAAATCAAAGGTCCCCTACCATTATATGTTGAGATTTAGTTCATTCGCTCATGAGCAAATTACAACATTATATTATTCATTTCTGTGGTTCTATATTATTTTCATCGCCAATGTTGATTTGGAATAAGTTCAATTTGAGCAAAACTTTTTATAAGCTCAATTTAGCCTATTCCAGTAAGCTTAAGAATAAGTTTTCATTTGAAAAGAGATTTTGAACAAGCAGTTAAAGAGCCTCCTTTAAATCCAAGCACACCCTCAAACACCTTTATTAAATTTTTGGTTTTACATAGACACCCCTGTTTACATTTTAAGCAGATGCAAAAACCATCTCAGTTTTCATTTGGAAAGAGATTTTGAACAAGCAGTTAAAGAGCCTCCTATAAATCCAAGCACACCCTCAAACACCTTTATTAGATTTTTGGTTTTACATAGACACCCCTGTTTACATTTTAAGCAGATGCAAAAACCATCTCAGTTGTAGGTTTACATTTTAAGCAGATGCAAACTACCATCTTAGTGTGTAAAAAATGCACAAAATGTTGCTTATTTGTAGGTGTTCTTTGTGACCTCATTCAAATAATCCAACCATGTAACAAGAGATGCTTAATGTTGGAAGATAACAACAAATAGAAACCACTGAACCTGACTCTTGACCGGCTCAGTTAGGATTTAACTTCACATTAACAATTTATAAGTTAAAAAGGATCTTCGAAAATGTCAAAAAAGTTGAGAAAATACTGGACCTACCAGGATACAACTCAAGATACGATTTGTTAACACCCTTAGTGCAATAAGATTTGACCACCCCTTGACGTGTTTCAATATGACGCTCTGTTTTCCTCTTCTGATTTACTTCAAGCAGAAGTCTATCATGTTCTTCTTTGTCATAAGGCCTTTGAAGGTCATTCATAAGTCTTTTCCTAAACTGAGAATGATCGTAAGCAGATAATTGCCAGTTGTCTTTGAGGTTCACTTCAGTTTCAAACCACTGCACACAGACATTTCAAAGTAAAAAAATAGTTTGTGAACCATGATTATGAAATATACAGTAACATTTTGCAAAGTTAAAGACACTCACAGACAAATCATATGTTTTCGAAGAAACAAATGGAGAGTTCTCATGAATTTGATCAGGTTCTAGAAGGATAACATCAGGTTCAGAAGAATTACTGTCATCATCCACATTAACTGAATTTGAGATATTCCTCTCAGGCATATGTGTATGTAAGGTATTTCTCTCAGGTATGTCTGTTTTGAAGGTATTCCAGTCCAGCATGCCTGACTCTAAGGTTTTCCTCACATGCATGTCTGTCTCTATGGCATTCCACTTAGGCATATCAGTCTCTGATGTATTCCTCTTAGGCATGTCTGTCTTTGAGGTTTTCTTCTTAGGCATGTTTGTCTTTGTGATATTCCTCTTAGGCATGTCTGTCTCTGAGGTATTCCTCTTAGGCATGTCTGTCTCTATGGTATTCCACTTAGGCATGTCTGTCTCTAAGGTATTTCTTCGAGGCATGTTTGTCTTTAAGCTGTTCTTCTCAGGCATGTTTGTCTTTGAAGTATTCCTCTTAGGCATGTCTGTCTTTGTGGTATTCCTCTTAGACATGTCTGTATATGAGGTATTCCTTTTACGCATGTCTGTCTCTGTGGTATTCCACTTAGGCATGTCTGTCTCTGTGGTATTCCACTGAGGCATGTCTGTCTTTAAGGTGTTCTTCTCAGGCATGTCTGTCTTTGTGGTATTCCTCTTGGGCATGTCTGTCTGTGTGGTATTCCTCTTAGGCATGTCTGTCTTTGAGGTGTTCTTCTCAGGCATGTCTGGCTTTGTGGTATTCCTCTCAGGCATGTCTGTCTTTGAGTTATTCCTTTCAGCCATACACTCAACCTCATCATCAAAAATACTTAGAGAATTCAGATATTGTAGGTAATCTTCATCGCCTTCATTCATCTCATGATCAGACACTTGTGAATTTCCCATGACACTTGAAGTCTTTCTTATTAATTCACTAGGTACATAGTCATCAATACAAGAATTCAGGAATATCTGGTAATCTTCATCCACAACATCTAGTTCCGTATTACTGTGGCAATTGTTCTCGGGCACGACTGAAACATCTTCATATGGCCTTTTCTTACTAAGTCCTCTTCCAGCCTCCAAATTCTGCTGAGATTTCATTATGACCCTTGTCTGTTTTCTCACTAAATCACTCCCTCTATTTCCAGACTCACAAGTTTGTTTTGGACCATTCATCATCTCATTGTGACAAATGTTTTGGGGCAGACCCCAAACATATTCATGTGGTCGTTTCTTGCTATGTCCTCTTTTAGCCTCCAAATTCTGACAAGATTTCAATGAGCAACTTGTTTGTTTTTGCAGTGAATCACTCCCTTTATATGCTGCATTTCCAGTCTCATAGCTTTGTTTTGAACCCTTCATCTCAGTGTAGAAATTGTTCCCGGGCACATCAGAAACATCTTCACTTGGCCTTTTCTTACTAAGTCTTCTTTTACCCCCCAAATTCAGCTGAGATTTTATTGGGCCACTTGACGGTTTTCTCACTGAACCACTTCCTTTATTTCCATTTTTTCTTGTTTCATACCTTTGTTTTGAACCATTCATCATCCCAGTGTCTAACTTGGGATCGTTATGAAACCTTTCTTCCCCCAAAAACATCATATACTGAGGATCATAATGGACGCTGTCGTAGCCAATATTAATGTCATTATCAGGATCATCAGCGTTATCGCCACTGACAACATCAATATCTTCATAATTATATGTAACCAAAAACAATTTGTAATCTTCATCCATTTCATCCTCTGACATAGGACCCTCTTGTATTGACAAAAACGACACATTTCCACAATTATTTATGGTTGATCTTGTACCACTATCATGGTGATTGTGCTTTTCACGTATATTTGAAAGTTCCCGTCTCTTCCATCGTCTTTCTAACCTAAAATCTCCAGAATCAGGAACTATCTGGTTCTCACTACTCTCATAATCATCCAGATCAATCGTAGCAGGCTTCATTTTCATTTAACAAGAACAGTGTCCTCCTTTGAGACTGAAATACTTACTGAAAACAGAAAAAAGAAAACAGTTCATTAGTTATGGTCGAAATAGCTACCTTGAGGAAAAGATTATGGCGAAATACTTATATAAAAGTACATAATTTTCTAATGGAGAACATGTTTAACAATGCTTATTGGAAACAAAATGCAATCCAAACAAAAGATACAGTAACTCATTAACTATATCAATAGATAACAATCGATCCATTTGTTATAATACAAATATCAATAGATAATACAGATACAAATAACAATACTGATTATAATACACACTACACAGTAATAGGAGCTTAATCAAATCCACCAATAGGCATTTAAGCTGAATTGAATGTAACAATAACAAAGTGAACAACGGCCAAATATATCTTTCACCTACTATTCTATTTTGGAAAGGGGCAAGAGAGTTTCTTAAATCAAAACCAGACTAAGTTCAAGTAGTTATCTAATGACATTCCAAAGCTTCACAGCTAAATATAAGAAAGAAACAATATAATTCATACCAGTTCTGGTCATGTTATCTTCAACATAAAGAAGATTTTACAATAAATGACAAAAGGTGAAATAGTATAACACTTCAAACCAGTCTATCAACACAAAACAAAGGCAAGATTTGACAACATAGCAACACCAACCAGCAAATGATGGCATGATAGTAAAAGCTTACAAAGAACTGATTTAATATTCATTGAATAATGAATACCCAGATGAATAATAGTTTTCATTTGCAAAACACATTAGAAACTTTCAATCGAAAGATCAAACATTCACAAAAGCCAATCATGATAATTCTTACATCTATTACTTATAGCCTAAATAAACGATTCACTATCCTAAGTAAACTCATTTCCTCATTGTTCAAAACAATGTTTTGGTTCCTATAGCTATAGTTTCATCATTATTAAGCCCACTGCATGCAATCCTTCAATGTCACATTCATGGCATTTTCTCATAACCCTATCTTCTACAAAAATTAAAAACAAAAAATCGACCTTACAAACAGCATTAACAAACACTCCACAATGAACGCTGATGCATTACAAAGCAAATTAAGAGCATAAAAAGAAAATAAGATGAAGGCATTCAGCAAATCCTTCAAAACAAGATTACACTTCGTCAAAAAGAAAAAAAAAAAAAAAAACACCTACACTCCTAAACATCATTTTCAAGCTTACTAGAAGAGTGTGAACAAATGTGAAACGCAAATTGATGGTGAAATAAAATGATAAAAATAAAACAAAAGGAAAACCTTAGACCTTAGAAGGGAGTGAGAGAGGGAGAGTGAGGGTGAGATGCTGTAACATACAAGTTCCCACACACAGATCCAATACCTCTCTTTCTCTTTCCCAATAGAGTTATGTTTCCAAACCTTAGAATAAAGTATTCTGAGAACATTAACACTTGTATTGTACCTGATAATTCCACTAAATATTTTTATCAAATGTAGTTTTGATGATTAATAGTTATAGTTATTTCTATTATAAAGAGAAATATTTATTTTTATAACTATTTATATTTATAACTGTTTGTGTATATATTTTGCTGATAATTTTTTTAATGTAAATAATTTTATTATTTTCAATTTAGAACTATGTTTTAAAATTTACTAATTATTTAGAAGAATTACCTACTTAATAAAATTATAAAAATGATTCATTTTATATTTATTTTGTTACTTTTATACCTATTTATAAATCTAATAATAAAAAAACATTTTTACTTTTTATTATCATGAAAATATACACACATACACTACAATACATACACTTTTCATTAGTTATAACCAAATATATTAGATATTTGATTTGATATAATACCATTTAAAAAATGTGTATTACATATAATATAATATTTTGCTGAGACAGATTTATTTTATCGTTGTTGTGAAATAATACTATTCTTTTTTATTCTTGTTATTTTCAAGACAGGTTTAATGGCTTTCTTATAAGATAAAAAATGAATAATCTTTTATCAATTTAAATTTAAATTTTTAATTTCTGATCCATAAATTTTAATAAATTTATTTTTTTTTAAAATGAAGAATTTGGATTTAATTCTTAGTTTTATACGGTTTATGTATGATAAAAAAAAAACTATATATAATATTTTAAACTAATCATTTTAATATTTATGCATTATGTAATATATTTTAACTGCTTTTTCTATTGTATTTAATTTAAACATTTTGATCCTTTCATAAAAAAAAATATTTTTTGTCTAATAAAATGTGTAACTTATATATTCAAAGTTAATTAAAAATTATATATTTTTTCCAAAGAAAATATTATTTTAATAATAAAGAAAAAAAAAAGCAAATGCACGTGGTCACAGTTATCTTAATTAGATACATTGAAATAAAGATTAAAATTTATTCAAATAAACTAAATAAATATACGATCAGAAGTATACACTTTTTAAAATTTGAGAACCAAATGAAGGTACTTAAGGAGAATCAATATTACAATTTGGTATAATATATTTTTATCATGTCAAATATTGCAGTTCATTTAAAAATAAATACTTCTTTTATTTGATTAAATTAATTTTATTCATATTTGTTTTCATATTGTTGAACATTTTTTTTACAGAAATATTCTTGAAGCCTATGTATATTTTGTTACAGCGATTTTACACGTTTTTTTTACCTGTAACAATTCAAGATTACTATATATTATAAGTTCACACTAGTGATGATACCAATTAATTTTGAAAAGATTAGAGAATAATTTGGTCTTTTGTAAAAGAAGAAAATTGATGAAAGAGAGTCAAGAATATAGTAGGTGGCGAATGAAATTTTTTTTTTCTGAATTTCTGATTCTGTTTCCTTTTTATGTGCATTCAAAATAATATAGTAAAACAACTTTTTAATATAATTTAATATATTAAAATTAGTACATTTTGAAAATATAAGAAAATAATTAACACTAAAAGTCTAATAAAAAATGTGGTAAACAGTTTTAAATTATTGAATTAACGAGGGTAATCAGATTGATGAGTCTTTACTTAAATCACTTAATATGGTATATATTAAAAGAATATCTAAAACTCATATAACATATTTTAATTGATTTTCATATTTTAAATTTAAATTATATTATTATTATTATTATTATAAATTACTTATGTTTCAAGTAACGAATAAAATTATACCATTTAACTTGTTCTAGCGTGATAAATTTTCTAATATTTAAAATATCAAGTAAACAATTAAAGTTCACAAAATAATAAGTAATACTTTTTCAATAAAGAAACAGGAAAATGGTTCAACCAAATTGGTCCAAGTCATCTTTTTTAATTAAAAGTGGGGAGACCAATTTGAATTAATATGCCTCATAATCAATTCATCTTGTTCTCAGGTGATTGACTAATCCAATTCAAATTCCAAAACAATTACATTGAAATCAAAGTTTGTTGATGAAATTAATAGAAATTTATCAAAGTTAAGTTGAATAGGTTCTTCTTCTTCTTTTAATTTTTACTGGGGTAAACAATGTTTAGATATCAGAAGAATATTTGTAATGTAAAAAGTTATAAATGTTAGTTTTATTTTTAATTTTACTCACTTTAAACATCTCAGTATTTATGCATTATATAAAAAGATATTTTAACTGTGCTACTGTTTTCAATTTAAATAATTTTATCCTTTCTTAAAGAAATAAAATTTCTTATTTAGTACAATATATAACTACATAACTTATATACTCAAAGGCAATTAAAAATTATATGTTCTTTTTTAAAACAAACAATATTATTATAATATAATAAAAACTGTAAATACACGTATTCAGAGATACATTGAACTTAAGATTCAGTTTTATTCAAATATACGAAATAAATATATGTAAAATTAAAAATTAGTGCATAAGTAGAAAACTTTTAAAATTTGAGAACTAAAATCATGAGAAAATGACTTAAAGAAAATCAATATTACCATCTTGTATAATATTTTTTTATTATGTCAAATTGTAGCTGATTTGAAAATAAATAGTTCTTCTATTTTATTAGAATATTACTTTATCCATCTTTGTTTTCATATTCTTGCACTATTTTTTTACAGAAATATTCTTATACCCTATGCATATTTGTTACAGTAATTTTGTACTTTTTTTCTTCAGTAACAAGTACAAATTACTATTAGAAGCGCACACTTGCAATGATAACAATTCCAAATGCTTAAAAAATATGAAGAGATGTTTCGAATATATCCTCTTTAAAAAAAATTAATCATTAATTACTTTAAATTTTAACTTTTGGCTGGTATTAACAAAGCAATGAATTTTCAATACTCTATCTATGGATCTTTTATTATTTTATTTATAAGAGGAAGAGATTAAATTTTTTTAAATTAATCCTCAAAAATCATATTAATCAATCCCTGAATATAAATAATAAAATATGCAATTGCAAACAATGAAAATACTAGATTAACTTATTGGTAAAATGGGAAAGGGGGGGTTGAAGAGATTTTGGAACCCTTTTTCTTAAAATAGATCTCTCTCAAGAAAACTACAAATAGGTCTCTCTCAAGAATACTCAATAAGAAATGTTCATCTCCCTTCTACAACTTTCTTTTTAAAATCTTTGTCTTCTTTCCTTGAGATTTCACTTAAACTCCATCTATTTTATGATTAGAGTATACCATTAGAATCATCATAAAGAACTCTACAAATCTCATCTCACCGATCAAAATTGTTAATAGAGTAAGTTCCCCTTCTACCCTTTTAGCCCAATCCGATCCTTGCATATTGATGATTTCAATGATCCTCACATCATTGATTTGATCTTCATGTGAGTGTAGTTAGGAACTTAAGGTTTCAATTTGAGGTGAGGCAAGCTGATGTAACTACTTTATGATTTATGTAATCCAATTCTTTGTGTACTAGTTGATTTTAGACTGACATTGTATGATTGAATTGGTATGTTAATTTGAGGTAAACTTAATTTATGAGATGAAGAAATGCTAAATATCAAGTTCATGTGAGAATTGAAATTCTATGTGGGATAATTTGTGGTTGTGTCTTGTTATGACTGGAATTAATGATTTTAATTGCCTTTGGCATGTTGGTAATTGGATTGAAACATGTGAGAAATATTTAGGTGTTGTCGGTCATTGTCAATTGAAGGTTAATGTTGTCTGCAATTTTGCAGACTTACTATGCAAGCCATATTCTCGATGGGCGACAACCGAAAATGAGTTTGGTAGAGAGTTAGGGAAGATCTTCTAGTGGGGCGAGAAGACTCTCACTAAGCGAGAGGACTCTCCCTGAGTGAATGTCGAATTTAATTTTGGCTGAAAGTCAAGAGAATTGGGATTTGTTGAGCAATTTTGTCTCGTAAGATGAATTATCTTGAATTTGGTTTAAGTGTTGGAATCACTAAGTGAGATGTTCATGTAAAACTAATTAAGGATCTTTAAGATTTATAATTCTCACACGATAAAACATAATAGAGCACTAACCTTGATCCATGGGAGATCTTGTGAATATGCGTTCTTCAAATTTGTAATCTTGTGTGCTCTTCAATCACCGTTTCTCAATCTATCTCTTTGTCTTTCTTTCTCTTCTCACACGTTCTTGATGGGTTACTGTGAAAAGAACCTTATGGCCAGAGACAGAATCCCAATCCCTTTATAAACCAACATCCATCAAGTTGGTTTTTATTTTATCTTTATTTTATTTTATTATCACTTCCCATAATAATAACCAATAAGTCTTTAGATTTTATTAAATCACAATTGGGCCCATCATAATATTTCAAATGAGTCACTAATAGAATTAATTCGTCAATTAATTCTAACATTCTCCCACTTGACTTATATGATCCATATAGACATCCTCTTCTAAATCCCCATTCATAAAAGTAGTTTTAACATCCATTTGATGCAACTCAAGATCATAATGAGCTACTAATGTCATGATAATTCTAAAAGAATCTTTCTTAGAAATAGGCGAAAATGTTTCCTTATAGTCAATGTCATCTTTCTGACTAAAACCTTTGGCAACAAGATGGGCCTTGTAACGTTCAATATTGCCTTGAGAGTCACTCTTAGTCTTAAAGACCCATTTACACCCAACTCTCTTGCATCCTTCTGGCAATTCCACAAGATCCCATACATAATTACGTTCCATTGATTTAAGCTCATCTTTCATGGCATCTAACCACTTATGAGAATTATCACCATTAATGGCTTCTGAAAAAGAAATTGGATTATTATCAATACTTAAGTCATTTTCTGACTCTTATAGTCATTTGAAATAGCAGACTTTTTATCTTTGTGAGATCTTCTTAGTACTATTTCTTGTGGTTGTTCTACTATTGGTTCATTGTTAACCTTGGGATCATTAATTTGTTGTTCTTCTTGATTGTTGTGAGTTTCTACAACATGTGGAACAACAACTCTTGATAAAGAAGTACTAACTATAGGAACTTGTAATCTAACTTCCTTAATCTCCACATTTCGTGAAGCTTCACTCCCACTGGTTTCACCATTCTCAATGAACCAAGCATTTCCAGTTTCAACGATTCTTGTATTTTGGGTAGGATAGTAAAACATATACCCTTTTGATTTTTTTGGATAACCAATGAAAAATCCATTGATTGTTCTTCCATCCAGTTTCTTTTCTTGCGGATTATATATTCTTACTTCTGCCTAACAACCCCAAACATGCAGGTGTCTCAAACTGGGTTTCCTACTTGTCCATAACGCAAAAGGAGTCTTTTGGACAGCTTTACTAGGAACCCTGTTCAACAAATACATGACAGTCTTTAAAGCATACATCCACAATGATACAAGTAAACATGAATTACTTAACATACTCCTAACCATATCTATTAAGGTTTGATTACGCTTTTCTGATACACCATTTTGTTGTGGTGTGCCTGACATTGTGTATTGAGCACATATACCACGTTTCTCAAGGAACTTAGCGAACGGACCAGGGTGTTGTCCACTTTCATCATATCTTCCATAATACTCACTAACTCTATTAGACCTTACGATTTTCACCTTTCTGTCTAATTGCCTTTCCACTTCATTTATATAAACTTCCAAGGCATTCACTGACTGAGATTTCTCATGCAGTAGATAGACATGTCCATAACGTGAAAAATCATCAATAAAAGTGATGAAGTACTTCTCTTTATTGAGAGAATTTACATCAAACGGACCACATATATCGATGTGTATGATTTCAAGAAGCTGAGTGCTTCTCGTGGCTCCTTTCTTTGTGTGTTTAGTTTGTTTGCCTTTAATACAATCCATACACACATTCGGATAAGTAAAATCTAAATTTGGAAGGATTTCATTCTTTACTAATCTTTGCATTCTTTCTTTGGAAATATGTCCCAAACGTTTATGCCACAAGTAAGCAGATCGTTCATCCACTAAACTATGTTTCGTGCCAACATTATGATGCAAAGTCATAAGAGTTTCAACATATAAATTATCCAAATTCAATTTATATAAACCATCATAAAGTGTACTAGATCCAATCATAAAAGTACGCTTAAACAAACTGAAACAATCATTCCCAAACTTAAAAGAATATCCAACAATATCAAGCTTAGACAAAGAAATTAAATTCCTAGTGATACTAGGTACATAAAAAGTATCCATAAGGTATAATTGATATCCAGTGTCGAGGATTAGACGATAAGTCCCGATCGCTTCCACTAGAACTTTCTCTTTATTGCCCATGAAGACAAACTTCTCATTTGGGTTTATGGTTCGGGTTGTAAGAAATCACTACATCACATTAGAAACATGAGTCGTACATCCAGAATCAATCCACCACGTATTATGGGGAACTTCAATTAAGTTTGGTTCAAAACATACGTAAGCATTATGCTCACCTTTCTTTTCGAACTAAGCTCTATGCTTTATGCAGTCCTTTAGGAAATGTCCAGACTTCCCACAGAAATGACATTTGTCATTTTTCTTCTAGATTTTGGTTGAGGACTCGTCAATCTTTAGTGATCCTTTACCCTTTCCATGTTTCTTAGCAACTTTCCTTCCAATAGCTCCTTGATTCTTCACATATTGAATAGAGTGGCTTCCTATGTTCTTCAGTCGGGTCTCCTCCTGAACTAGCATACTGTGCAATTCATGCACATTCCACTTGTCTTTCATGGTGTTATAGTTCATCTGGAACAGACCATACTCAGACGGTAATGAGTTCAGAATGAACTGCACGAGAAAACCTTCATCCACTGCCATTCCTAGAGACTTAAGTCTTGTTGCGATATTTGTCATCTCGATCACATGCTCATGCATGGTACATGAACCGTCAAACTTCATGGTGGCTAACATATTCATTAGTGTCCCAGCGAGAGATTTATCAACAGTTTGGGAGCGCTCTTCCACAAATTTCATAAATTCTTTTTCATCATCGGTTTTGGGAAGAGTTGACTTTATATTGCTTGCTATGCTCACTCTCATAAACATTAAGCTAAGTCTGTTTGATCTTGCCCAAGCTTTGTAATGGGCTTTCTCTTCATTGCTACTAGCATCCGTGATAGCAGCCGACCTTTCAACTTGAAAAGCTAGATCAAGATCCAACAAACCTAAGTGAAATTGGACTTGCTCACTCCAGTCAGGGAAATTTAACCTATTAAAGACTGGAACAGACGAAGAATGCAAGTGTAAAGATACCGGAACAGAGACTGCAATTAAGACATGCCTAACATTAATGCTTTGAGTCATAAAACTAAACGTAAACACAAATTCAGATATAAACAATCATTTCATGCATACTAATGTTCTCCTTTGGGAGATCCAATAATACACAAACATAAGCATAATGATGTTAATCATATTATAACATTATTGATAATTAAAATATGCATAAACTAGAATCACCTACTATCTTTGGGTATATAAATAAAACTAGTGACGCATACAAAATTATCTACAATCATGCTCATTAATTATAAGAACAATTAATCAACCTTTGGGCGATCCTGAAATGCCTTATAATTAATGAATTTCAATTAACCCATAAATTTAATTTGAAATCACAAAAACTTTAAAATTTTGGTCACTTTGGTGACTAACAAAATTTATCATACTTAATTTCAAATAAATAAATACACATTTAATTGCTATAAACTTTATATAGCATCCTCATTAATTTTAATTTAACAATAACAAACATAAATATTATTGCAAATGAAAATAAAATTATTAATTATTTATATAAATAAAATAATTAATATTAATTTTATTAGTGACATAAACTAATAAAAACATTACACTTTAATCTTAATAAATAAATTAACATAATTTAACAAAACCCATTAATTCGATTTCAATTAGAATCCAAACGAAATAATCGCACGGTGCAAATATGGTGCAGACAATGCGAAAACTTTCTAATTACATTTATTAATCAATTAAACATGATGCACCATTATTCACTTCACGTCATCCAAAATCTTGAATGAAAATAAAGAAGTAACAGTAGCGGAAAAAGAATCCAATGAATTCGATTAGGCACGTTCACACGTAACTTTAACAGTTTTTTATTTTTTATTTTTTTTTATATTTTCATTCAATGCCAACAAAATAAAAACACGTTACAGTAAAGGCACACATACAATTCCGATTAATGCTAGCACAATGGGATTCAATTTCAGCAGTGAAAAACAATTCTCATTTTCAACCATGGCATTCGCATTCAACTTTTAAAGCAACGAAAAACTTAAATAACCCTTAAAACTTTAATTAGGGTTCATAAAAATTGGAAACAAACATCATAAAAGGAGAATCATAAATCCTACAACATAAGCTCTGATACCACATGTAAAACTAATTAAGGATCTTTAAGATTTATAATTCTCACAAGATAAAACATAATAGAGCACTAACCTTGATCCATGAGAGATCTTGTGAATATGCGTTCTTCAAATTTGTAATCTTGTGTGCTCTTCAATCACCGTTTCTCAATCTATCTCTTTGCCTTTCTTTCTCTTCTCACACGTTCTTGATGGGTTACTGTGAAAAGAACCTTATGGTTAGAGACAGAATCCCAATCCCTTTATAAACCAACGTCCATCAAGTTGGTTTTTATTTTATCTTATCTTTATTTTATTTTATTTCATTATCACTTCCCATAATAATAACCAATATGTCTTTAGATTTTATTAAATCACAATTGAGTCCATCATAATATTTCAAATTAGTCACTAATAGAATTAATTCGTCAATTAATTCTAACAGTTCAGTCGTGGGGCGAAAGAAATTTCAGGGGATTATTCACTAAGCGAGTGTATGTGCTTGTTGGGCGAGTCTTTGAATTTCATATTAGAATGACTTTAGATCATCTATGTGAGATATCAGAATGATTCAATAAGGTGTTTTAAGATGAGAAGAGTATGATATTTATGTTTTTGTGTGAACTGTGTAGTTATCATTCCTAAGGAGGAATGGTATGATGTGTGAGTCTAATATTATGCATTTTCTAGAAATACCCATCGGAAGTTATCCTTATACTTTACTAAACTCATAGACTCACATAAAGAAAGGAGTTTAGTTGGTGAAGAAGGAAGAAGGTTCTTATAGTTGGTCTTGGAGTTATAACCGCCTCTATTTTTTTGCCACTAGAAATTATAGCTTTGTCATGAGAGGAGAGAACCAAGTGAATTCATTTGAATGGTTATCATGTCTCTTTTACAATGATTGTTTCTCAAATTTATTGTAATTAATTTTTTTAAGAAAGGTTAAATTTAAAAAATATCACTTAAAAACGATTAAACATAATAACAATAACTTAAAAATAATATTGATAAAATAATCTTTAATTTAAAAAAAACAATATTGAAAGAGTAAAATTGAAAAACAAATGTAGACAAAAAAAAATAATACACTAATGAAGTTAACCCTGTCATGACTTGATAAATCATATTGGTTTGTTCATGATACAAGTTTTGAAAGAAGAAAGAGGTGGTAAGTATGACAAGTGCAGAGTCTCATAAGCCTATTTAATACACTAATCTTCTGGAAGCAATGTCTATATGTATGTTGTTGTTTGAGCCATGTGTGCTGAGATTTGAATGAGCTGGTTAGATAGAGTTGTGGGAATTGATGTTCATAGTTGACTTTGATGAAAGTTAACTATTTTATGCTTTTTAGGTTGGTTTTTATTGAAAATGTTCATTAAATAACTTAAGAGTTTGTTTAAGCCTTTAAGGCTATTGTGTGATGGTTGAATTGGAATAAGATCATAGTAAGACTAGTTTTGATTGAGATTGTATGCTCCACACGTATTATAGAGGTAATAAAGGAAAACTAAGAAAGACTAAGCTAAGAATTGATTTTTATTTTAGAAATATGTTTTGATAATCTTTATAATAAGTTATTATTTCTTTTATATTGAGTTTCTTCTTTAAATGCATTAACTTACCCTTGTATTTCTTCTTTGTGTTTGTTTCTTTTATTTTCTCTAATGATCATATAATTATACGTGAGCAAAGATAGGTGCAAATGGTTGTAGTTGCACCAGTGTCGAGGAAGGTCTCTGGAGGAATATAATGATAGTCAGTTTAGATATTGATTTATATATAGTCGTTATATTTTTTTGTACCTTTAGAGTTCCTTTAAATACCTTTTTGTAATATAATTTTTTTATGTCTTGTAATTATACTTAGAATTTATTAATGGTATGATATGAATTTTGATTACTAATAAGTAATGCCTTAATAACCTACTTTATTTAAAATTTTTGGAATGTTACACCTTAAAGGCATACTTAGTGATAGATTTTCAATCAAAAAATTTAAACATAAGATATATTATTTATATAATCTTATATTAAAGAAAGAAATGAGATTTTCACTATAAGAATGAGTTCTTGAAAAAAAAAACTCTCTAAAATCTTAAAAATGATGAAAAATATTATTTTAAAATCTCTTTTATTACTAAGAAAAACTTTATTGTGACCTACAAAAACTTATTGGCTTAAATATACATTTGGTCCCTATTTTTGTCAAAATTATTCAATTTGGTCCCTATTTTCGTTGTTTAGTCAATTTGGTCCTTATTGTTGTAATATTGCATTCAATCGAGTCCTTTTGGCAAACAGTGTTAAAATTGTCAACGACATAGTGACAACGTGGAACTGTTTGGGTTAAGTGTCAAATTTTTGCAGTGATGTTGGCACAGTGAAATTTTATGGCGGTTGTAGGTTTAAAAGTAAGTGAAATTGAATTGGGGAAGAAATTAGGGTTTCAAGGAAAATTGTGGCCAACAAGAAACTTGTGCACAATCCAGTTGGTGATTTTGAATTCGTGTTTGTGAGGTATGTCTTGTCACTATTCGTCTTCCTCCTCTTGCTGTAATAGTTGAGGACAGTCAAGTTGCGGTGGGTCTCATATTTGTGGTTCTAAGGGTATGGGTTTAATCCCCATTTACTAACCTGAACCTAGTTGACGCTCCAATCTCGAATGACAACCTCCAAGCGTAATCTTGAAGCGCAATCTCCAATCTCCAATCGCAAATCACTCTCGAAGCACAATTTCCCCTCTTCACGAACTCTAATTGATGAACAAGAACCCTAATTTCCCCTTTCTCACCAACCCTAATTTTTCCCTATCTCTCGATCACTCGAATGCCCAATTCACTTTTTCACTTCGACTATATCTCGCTGTAGTAAACCTTCAATTCCACCTTTTAATTTTTTTTCACTTAACCATTGTTTTATGTTTTACACAATTCATTTTATTTTATTTTCCTAAAATATAACTAATGAAACACTGTACCAACGTGTGCCAACATCACTATAAAAATTTGACACGTAACCCAAACAGTTCCACGTTGTCACTGTGTCGTTAACAATTTTAACATCATTTTCCAAAAGGACTCGATTGAATGCAATTTTACAAAAATAAGGACCAAATTGACCAAATAACGAAAATAAGGACCAAATTGACCAAATTGACCATATTTTCGTTATTTGGTCAATTTGGTCCTTATTTTTGTAAAATTGCATTCAATCGAGTCCTTTTGAAAAATGATGTTAAAATTGTTAACGACACAGTGACAACGTGGAACTGTTTGGGTTACGTGTCAAATTTTTATAGTGATGTTGGCACACGTTGGTACAGTGTTTCATTAGTTATATTTTAGGAAAATAAAATAAAATGAATTGTGTAAAACATAAAACAATGGTTAAGTGAAAAAAAAATTAAAAGGTGGAATTGAAGGTTTACTGCAGCGAGATATAGTCGAAGTGAAAAAGTGAATTGGGCATTCGAGTGATCGAGAGATAGGGAAAAATTAGGGTTGGTGAGAAAGGGGAAATTAGGGTTCTTGTTCATCAATTAGAGTTCGTGAAGAGGGGAAATTGTGCTTCGAGAGTGATTTGCGATTGGAGATTGGAGATTGCGCTTCAAGATTACGCTTGGAGGTTGTCATTCGAGATTGGAGCGTCAACTAGGTTCAGGTTAGTAAATGGGGATTAAACCCATACCCTTAGAACCACAAATATGAGACCCACCGCAACTTGACTGTCCTCAACTATTACAGCAAGAGGAGGAAGACGAATAGTGACAAGACATACCTCACAATTCAAAATCACCAACTGGATTGTGCACAAGTTTCTTGTTGGCCACAATTTTCCTTGAAACCCTAATTTCTTCCCCAATTCAATTTCACTTACTTTTAAACCTACAACCGCCATAAAATTTCACTGTGCCAACATCACTGCAAAAATTTGACACTTAACCCAAACAGTTCCACGTTGTCACTATGTCGTTGACAATTTTAACACTGTTTGCCAAAAGGACTCGATTGAATGCAATATTACAACAATAAGGACCAAATTGACTAAACAACGAAAATAGGGACCAAATTGAATAATTTTGACAAAAATAGGGACCAAATGTATATTTAAGCCAATAAGTTTTTGTAGGTCACAATAAAGTTTTTCTTAGTAATAAAAGAGATTTTAAAATAATATTTTTCATCATTTTTAAGATTTTAGAGAGTTTTTTTTTTCAAGAACTCATTCTTATAGTGAAAATCTCATTTCTTTCTTTAATATAAGATTATATAAATAATATATCTTATGTTTAAATTTTTTGATTGAAAATCTATCACTAAGTATGCCTTTAAGGTGTAACATTCCAAAAATTTTAAATAAAGTAGGTTATTAAGGCATTACTTATTAGTAATCAAAATTCATATCATACCATTAATAAATTCTAAGTATAATTACAAGACATAAAAAAATTATATTACAAAAAGGTATTTAAAGGAACTCTAAAGGTACAAAAAAATATAACGACTATATATAAATCAATATCTAAACTGACTATCATTATATTCCTCCAGAGACCTTCCTCGACACTGGTGCAACTACAACCATTTGCACCTATCTTTGCTCACGTATAATTATATGATCATTAGAGAAAATAAAAGAAACAAACACAAAGAAGAAATACAAGGGTAAGTTAATGCATTTAAAGAAGAAACTCAATATAAAAGAAATAATAACTTATTATAAAGATTATCAAAACATATTTCTAAAATAAAAATCAATTCTTAGCTTAGTCTTTCTTAGTTTTCCTTTATTACCTCTATAATACGTGTGGAGCATACAATCTCAATCAAAACTAGTCTTACTATGATCTTATTCCAATTCAACCATCACACAATAGCCTTAAAGGCTTAAACAAACTCTTAAGTTATTTAATGAACATTTTCAATAAAAACCAACCTAAAAAGCATAAAATAGTTAACTTTCATCAAAGTCAACTATGAACATCAATTCCCACAACTCTATCTAACCAGCTCATTCAAATCTCAGAACACATGGCTCAAACAACAACATACATATAGACATTGCTTCCAGAAGATTAGTGTATTAAATAGGCTTATGAGACTCTGCACTTGTCATACTTACCACCTCTTTCTTCTTTCAAAACTTGTATCATGAACAAACCAATATGATTTATCAAGTCATGACAGGGTTAACTTCATTAGCTCCCTAAGTATGATTATCTTTCATACCATATCGTTTGGCATTTGAAACCCCCTTCGACCCTCACCACCTAATTATCTTCATCTATGTGAGTTAGACACTAGTAGATTCGGGATAGTCCCACATAACAAATCTCCTTCAATACTTTGGAAATAAATAATTTGACAACTATATCACATGGAAGTTTCCACAATTTTTTCTACATTATCAAAAATACCCAAACAATCATAATTATAATTTGTGGCTTGCAAAGATAACTATTTAGTACAATATAAAATACATATAAAAGAAAAGAAATTTCTTAGAGTACCACCCAATGGTTGGTAATCACCACCCAACGCCACAAAGTAAGAGGCTCATTGTCTCGCCAGCATTCAGCGGTAGGTAGGTGCCACCCAATAATGATCACTTGTTGTCCAACAACAATGCAGCAAAAACTGAGTTTTACAATTGAAGGTATTTTCATCTAATTTAGCTAAGCTTTATTCTTATCTAACAATCAACCACCATTAACTCAAGTCGTAATCCATATTTCTCATCAATCAAAAGAAATCTAAATATTAGCCACAATTTAATTAGATTTTTCTATGCATCACATCTATTTAAGCCTTAACCTTCATGTATAAATAAAGTTATAAGCAGAATCACCTCATTATGTCATAGACTATCAATTTTACAACAACACCATATTTACTCTTACCAATTTAATCCAATTCATGTCCATAAACCATAACAATTCAGTGTTTTTGTTTATGTTTGGCTTATGACGAACACTTATGTAATTGATATGTTAAGGATATATACTAGTAAGAGACTTATGCGTACGCACAGGTCATGTAGTTGGTTTTTACATTTTGTTATTTTGAAAACATATTTTAATATTATTATGTATAAATCAATTATTTATAAATCAATGATTTGAAAGATTATTATTGTTGATTTCCTTATATATAATTATTATATTGATTAAATAAGTATATAACTGATTTAATTAAGTAGTATTATTTATTCTTATATATTATGATTTGTTTGAATTTGGGTTATATTAGTATTATTATTGCTATTTAAGTTTCTTAATTGGCATTAAATTCAATTTACGTAATTAGGCTGAAATTTTATTTTCTTGTCATTAAGCTTTTAATTCTGGGTTAAAGGTGAAGGTATATAGTTTAAAATTATGATAAACAATATTGATTGAATATAATAAATATAATTAAATTTTAAATAAAAATTTCATGAGAATATGAAGAGTTCGCGGCAAAGGAATAATTAATATATGTCTTTTCAAGATGTCTATAGGTTGATATTGGGAAACAAGTTTATATATTTGGTTTGGGTGTTTCATATTCTTTAGTCGTTTCAAATTTAATCATTGTGGCCCTGGTTGTTAAGAAAGGAAGGAGGGAAGTAGCCATTTTCATTGGTTACAGGATCATAATTAGCAAATGCCTACTGTAACAAATTTTAGCTTTACCATTTTTTACCAAAACTCTGTGATGGTAATGGAACCCTTAGAGGTTGGTCTCTTTGCATCTGGCATGCTCTTTTTATGTGTAGACGTAGTTTATGGACCAAAGTTTATTTTTTTAAGTCATCTTCTACCAATTTTTCTTTCCTTTTGATGTCTTTCTAGATCTCCAGTAGTTTTGTATGTCAACATTAATATATTTGTGTATATTAGCATGTATGTTTATGAATTTAGAGTTATTCTGTGTTATATTCAGTACATCTATTAATTGTCTTTAGTCATAGTTAAATTATTCTCTTGTAGTAGTTTTATATATTGATTAAGTAGATTATTTCAATAACCAAGTACTTTGAATTAATTATAAATCTATATTACCAAATTTCGCATTATATAATCCCAAGTGCATGATAATTGAATGTTAATAAACTTATTCTTAATTCCAATGCATAAATAATATGATGCAATATATATATGACTATCATTACGTGTAAATGGATTCACATTACAAATAGTATAACTATTCCACTTGGGTAATATTATTTATTATAAAAAAAATCAATTCATATAATAATGGTAGTTATAAAAATAACTATTTATTGTGTACGGTTTCATTTACTATAGTATTATACTAATATATACACCATAGCAAGTTCCAAATAATTATATTACTTACACTTATTATAGAAAACACAATCAAAAAAATATTTTAAAGGAAATTTGTAGTTTTATGGACTTAATATAGGTTTGTATAGTCGTAGTTACGATATGTACTTATTATATGAACATGCATTAGGATTTTTATGAGCTTATAACATTAATAACGCCAGACATGCGGTAGGTGCACCACAAAATTATGGTGGTGTCATTATGTAGTTATCATATGAACCTACATCAGAACTTATATGACCTTATTAAATTAATAAGACCACACATGTGACAAGTGTACTAAAGAATTATGTTGGTGTCAAAAGTTAACTATTCAGCATCGGTTGGGTGAAACTCTGTATATAATTAAATGTTGTTGTGTTGTTAGTTGTTGGATGGTTTGGATTTTTAATGCATTATCGAAAATAAGGATTTCTTACAGCAATGTAATGGTGATTTTGAAACATGATAAAGCAACACATATGATGACACCAACAAACCATTTACTTGGATCTCCATCTTTCACCGCTCTGTGTTTCTTACAGAAACTGAATAGATGACACCTGAACAACATATCAATGCACAACAACTAAACATTCATATTTTTGTAAGTACTCTTTGACATAGATTTTTTCCCAAAATGCATATACAAATATGTTGACATGCATTGCACTTATACATTGTTAAAAACTTCTTTGAAACTACATTTGTTGTAGTAGTCAAAGGATTGTTTTCAGTTTCATGGATTAAAATCTTTAATCCTGACTTGCTTTTAACTCTAGAAGTTGCAACATATAATTGATCATGACTAAAAATTGGTTTAAGCAAATACAAACTAATGCAATATAAAGATTGTCCTTGAGATTTTTTTATGGTCATAACATAACATAACATGATAAGCAATTGTCCTTTAATCAACTTGAATGGCCAATGGGACTATGATGGTGACATGGATAAACGTGGCATGTAAATTTTTGTTCCTTTTCTTTGCAGTTATAATCTTTCCACTGATTACATGCTTTGCAAGTTTAGTGACTATTAATCTGCTTCCATTACACAAACCTTGAGATTGATCCAAATTTCTCAGAAGCATAATTGGGGCACCAACCTTCAGTTTGATACTGTAGTTTGGTAATCCAAATGTTCTCAATAAATTTAAAAATTCTGGTGTAAACCGTCGTATACATAAACTTCCATGGTGTTAGATGTATCAATGTAGTCTACGTTGAGGTATTCTTTGACTTCACTTGAAATACATGAATAATAGTTCTTAAATATGAAATATGGAACAAATGTATATGTAAATGACAATTAGGAATGAAGCATCACCTAGAATTGATTCCAAAACATATTGATTGATTTCATCTACTGTTTCAATCTGACTGGCTAGAATAGCTCTTTATATTAGGAACATTTCGTCTTCAAAGTTTTCCATTAATTGTGATATGTGGTACTAATTATGGGTTGGATATGATCGATATAGTTCTTTATTAGAAATTCTGATAGGATTTCTATATATACTAATCCGTCATTTGGTTAATTCAATGAATTATCACCAATTTTGATTATTCAGGCAGAAAACTCTTCAATTTCAACAATAGTAGAGTCGTGTAATCCATGTTGTAAGAGTCACATGTTTTTTGTCAAGTTCATGATCTAGAATGGTCCCATAGATAGGATAAGTTGATAGTTGCATGATACCAAGAGGAATAACAAGAAGAATTTGTCTAAAATACCCTCCAAATACTATTACTTTGCCACCAAAAACTAAATCAGATCTATTGTTGTCTCTCATGATATCTTTTAAAGTTTGATACAGGCCTCGAAACAAATTTTGTATGCCATTGGTGCTTCATCCCAAATTATTAGGTTCGCCAATTTCATCAACTTTGATAGTTCACTACCCTTTGTAATGTTGCAAACAAAAAGTTCAAGTGTAAGAACTGGAATCTTAAATTTTGAATGAGTTGTTCTACCTCCTAGCAATAACAAAGAAGTTATGCCACTTGATGCAACATTTAGCATTATTTTTCCTTTAGATTGAAGAGCCAAAGATAACGTGTTCCACGTAAATATTTTTCGTGTTCCTCCGTATCCATCTAAAAAGAACATTCCCCCTTTTCATGATAGACAACATTTATAATCTTTTGGAAATTATGCCTTTGTTTATCTGCAATTCAATACTAATTATGTTATATTCCAATAAGTTGTATGAGAAACATATGTAGAAAAGAACACTAACCTGTCTTAGTTTTAAAATTTGATTGAAACATGTGTAGCTCATCATCCTTGTTGTAATCAAGTTCTATATATACTAATTTATTTCCACAATACTTTATTGCAAAATCGTTAGGATAAGACATGGAGGGAAATTCCTTTAATGTTCTCCTATTATTCTGTAATAGCTTCTTAATCTCAATCAAGGTCAAATTTTCAAGTGTTTCCATATTCAGATTGAGGTTCGTAACAAATGAATTAATTTAATAAATTTTAGAGTTAAAACATAAATTCGATATTGTTAAAGTCAATTTTACCTGAATTTCTAGCAATAATTCTTTCATTATATAAAATTCTATTAGATAGTCATTCTCATGTTTTGTTCCATAGATCGTTAAGTTTGTTGATGCTATTTGACATAAGGATGATTACAAATAATTTCCTCAAGAAGTTTCCCGATCCCCAATTTTTTGCTTCCTTGATAACTTCCACATATTTGGTATTGTCTGCCAAAAATCCAGAAGTTTCACATACTTCTCTAAAGGTAGGATATGTTATGTTTTCAATAGTTCGTAGATCTATGTAGGATATTGGACCTTTAAATTATTAGCATTCTCCTTAGGTAGAAAATTTCACCATTTGCTGGGGGAACCCATATAAGTCTTCCAATGGTGTTACCTTTTTTTTCTTGGTTTCCAACACCTTTGATTCTTATTATAAACATACCTAGATACAAATTGTAGATATGTTAAATCCCTTGCATCATAATATTTCGTGTTTCACTCCATCCACTTGTGAACATGGACTCTCTAACTGATGGTTTTGCCATGATTTCATCAATATCATCATCATTCTTGAAGTACACTGATTACTCACCAGGAAGATGAAAAAATAATCGTTCAACAGTCGAATTTCTTCTATGAATTGGAAACAAAAATATTCTCTAACACGCTTCACATGGAGAAATATATCTACAATTAAATGTAATGTCATTCTTCACAATGCTAACACTATTATTTCTTCGATGATAATGAGGAAAACCATCTTTTGCAATTGTAATAGTATTTTGAAATTTGTTTGGATAAAATCAAGAACATGATCCATTTTTCATGCACGAAGATGATATCTTTGATATTCCACATGGTCTGTGAATCATAAGTTCTTTTACACAAGCATACAATTATGACTTTTCTTTTGCACATGGTATTTCAGTTCAGATTACCTTGTCAATATCCAGTGGTGTCGGATATTTGCTACAAGGATGCAAAAATATCAAAAAATGAGCATGTGGTAAACCACATTTTTGGAATTCAATATTATACATGTATGCAATCACAAATTACTTACATAATTAGAATAACAGATTAAATGAAGTAAGTACATTTAAGAACTATAGTATCAATACATACATGTTATGACTCTTCCTAATATATTCTTTTTTTGTTAAATTTGATAGTAGTTGCTCAAATTTGATTTTGAATACTCTTGCAATAATATATGGCCGATCCGAAGAAGTTAATTTTAAAGGGTTCAATATTCTGCAAATCTCTGGCAATTTTGGATTGCAAGTAACAATTACAAAAGGATCTAGGAATCCTACATGACCACATATTGCCATCCCATCAAAATATAATTGATTCATAAATCTCCTGCCACCCAAAAACTTTGATGGAAGCACAAATCATTTCCCTTTCTCTGAAGCTTTAGTGTGGCTTTCATTACTTGGTTGACAAAGGTTACAGTATTTATCAACCTTGAGCTTCGACTGATTGTTTCTGATGAATGATAATCTTTCGGACTCAATCATTGTATATCCATCTACAAAAAATTGTTGAAACAATTTTCTAGATCTTAGAATAGTCATTGGCTCACATTGTCAAGTTTGAATTCTAAAACAAAACCATTCCCTAATTGTTAACCGATTACGTTTTAATGCCAAAGAATCACGATGATTAATATCATGCTTATATCCATCTTCATCATATGGAAACAACAGAGGATATTGATAACCCAAATAACTTATGTGAAACTCATTTATTCTTTGTGACTTTCTTGTTTTGCTTTCCATAATAATATACCTAGGAGAAGCAATATCAACATCAACTACTATTAATGCAAATACTTTTGAAATTATGGAGATGTTGTATATACATCCATCTTTTTTAGTATCTGCTATAAGTTTTAATTTAAGATCATGATATGGATGTTCCATATATTTATCCCTTGCCATTCTGAAAGATTTTGCATGCACATTATATTTGTCTAGCATCTTTGTTAGTCTTTTAACAATTTCAGCATCAATATCATTGTTGTTCCTACATTGAATTTCAGATCAATACAATCATGAAACACAATATAATATCAATTATTAACATAATTGTACTATACCTTAGAGATTGAATTCTATTTGTCGCAACCGAGATCGTGGCAGGACGGCGAAAATAATTTAAAAGGTACAAAGGAGTCACCACCATAGTTTATTATGAAAAACTATAGAAAAACCTTAAAAGAAAGAATAGTCTTTAAAATCAAATTTGGGTTCGGGAGTCAGTTACGTGTGGGGAAGGTATTAGCATCCTCACGACGTCCATCCTAAGACAGTCCCCTTTAATTAAGTATGCAAGATAAAGGTAGATTTTTAAAATATTTGTTGTTCCCCAAAAATTAAACAAAATAAATACATATACAAAACAATAAAGATAAAAAAATTATTTTTTATTTTTTTGTTGGCTCAACGAGAATTGTACCTCGCTCCTACGTATTTCCATTTGGAAAATCAAGGATATCGTAGTTATTTGTAAAATATATTTGTTGTTTGATATTATTATTATTATTTAGTTTTAGATTTTAATATTCTTATTATGAAGAGAATTTGAGGTTCAACATGATTAAATTATCAAGTAAATCCAAGAATTGACATTATATCAAAAAATAATAAAAAAGAGAGTATAATTTATAATTTATAATTATTTTTATTTTAGATTTTAATATATTTTTTTATTATCAAGAGAATTTGATATTCAACACGACAAAAGACTTAGTTATCAAGCAAATTCGAAACTTAACATGATATTTAATAATTATATAAAAGAAATAATTTATAATTTTTTTTATTTTTTTAAAATAAGAGAATTAAAAGCCTACGAATGAGTATTTTAATTATCAAGCAAATCCAAGACTTCACATGATATTCAATAAAGAAATATAATTTATTTTTATTTCTTAAAATAAGAGAATCAAAAGCCTACACAAGTGTGTTTTAGTTATCAAGCAAATCCAAGACTTGACATGATATTCAATAATTATATAAAATAAATAATTTTTTTTAAATATGAGAATTAAAAGCCTATGAAAGATAATTCTAGTTACCAGGATAAAAATAACGACATCTGTAACATCCCATTTAAATAAGAACATAATTAAATGAGACATCACACAATATAATATAAATAGCAAAGTTACGGAGTATTAATGTCACCTCTTACAATTATCCAAGAATACTTAAAATGAAATACTAAGGCACACCACGGTGTCAATAACAAGACAAAGTAATAGATTAGCAATATTCAAAATGAATGCTCAAAGAGCAAGATAATACAAGGGCTACCACCCTAAAAGAAAACTTGAAGATAGTGGGATCTGACCTAAGAAGGACTAAGCAGCGGAATCTCCATCACCCTGATGACCACGGGGAGTTCTCGCATCTGCTCACACAATAAATTGATGATCATCGCAAAAGGAGAAAACCACACATAAAACATACAAACAAGCAGAAAGGGTAAGCTAAAGTAAAAAGGTTTCCATCATGCAATTGAACATACAATTTAAAAGTCATGAGTACATAAATCAACCAAGCATATAATGACCGACAAGCAAAACACTAAGACTCAAAGATACAATTTATCTGGATACATATAATTAGTCGGATTCACTAGATGTTTGCACTTGTGGTGGCCTCTACTGCTCTGTAGAGCCATTGTCAATGGGTTTCACCCTACCACTCATAAAGTTAGCCTTCAAACATCTAAGGCCATTATCCTACCAAAGACTAGGGCCTCCTACTACTCTCACCACTTGAGTCAGTACGCTTTACGTGAGACTAACTGACTCTTTAGAGTGTCAGGATGCAATCCTTACTTGAATCCTTACTAAATTATATAATGAGGCACCACCACGAAACCCCGTGGAATTACGTCCTAACTAATGAGGCACTACCATGAGCTCCCACTAACAGGGGTCATGGAATTACGTCTTGACCAATAGGCACCCCCATGAGATCTCACCTCGAGATTCATAGAATTATGTCCTAAATCACACCAAAATCATGTCTCACCAACCAAGCATAAATTTATCATGCATACCAATTCCATGTCAACTTTTATAACCAACCATTCATTCATGTTCCATACCAAGATCACACCAAACTCATCAATTCTAACATGTAAGCCATTGAATACATGCAAAATCACTCAATACATGCTTTAATATAGTAATCCAACCAAACATGTGACCATCACTCAAAAATAGAGAAGAAAACAATGCATGAGCATATTCTCGCCCAGTTCTGGCTCAGGCTAAAAGGCCTCGCTCAAGCGAGAGAGTTCTCTCACTTAGGTGAGCTCCTTTCACCTAGGCGAGAGCTCGAAAAGTGAGAATAGTGGCCTAAGCGTTCTCTTGCTTAGGCGAGACCTCCTCGCCTGAGCGAGATGGACTCTCGCTCAAAACAAGAGCTCGTCGCTTAAGCGACAGCTCACGCAAGTTCTAGGGAGCAACTTCTGGTACTCTAGCTTGGGCGAAACTCACACGCCTGGGCGAAAACACCATGTTTCTCCATTGTTCACGCGTGCAATAGTCAGATATTCACCACTAAACAACGTTTTAGCACTTCTCTAGCAATTACAACGTCAAACAACTCATAATATCATGAAGCAAGACCAAAACAAATAGAAAATCGAAGAATAAACAAAACCCTAGCTTTCCTTACCTTATCAAGGCTACTATGAGAGGTTTTTGGCACGAACAGAAAAACATATCCAGCTCCTTGAACAACTTAGTGAGCTAGAAAAATAGTGGAACAGAAAGGAAATGAGGTCATCAAGAGGAACCTTAGTTGGTACCAAGACAACAAAGCTAGAATAGAGGGAATATCAGTTGGGAGGTTAACTTACATGGAATAAATGGAGTCGTTCCAGCTCAACGGAAAGCGGAAGCAAAATCCTAGCAGAGCTCAGTTGCGGGAAAGGAGAGGGAAAAAAGCTGGTTCGTTTATGGAAAATAGAAGAACGAGTGAGTTAGGCTGCTCTAGGGGTTTTGGACACTTCATGGGCTAGCCCTAGGCCCAACTGATTTAAGGCAAGCCCTTAAACATTGAGGCAAAAATAAAGTGGGCCTTATATTCTCCCCAACAACAAAAATTTTTGACCTCGAAAATGAAGACTTACCAGGAGAATAGATGCGAATGTGACTTCCTCATATCCTCATCTAACTCCTAAGTAGAGTCACCTGTTCTTCGATCCCAGATGACCTTGATAAGACTGATTGGTTTTCTCCTACGTTCCTCAGCTCGGCTATCCTCCAAAGCAACAGGTGGTACTTATATCGTGAGATCCTCCCTGATCTGCCTATCCTCGGCTTCCAACACATGAGATGGGTCAAACACATATTTCCTCACCTGCGAGACATGGAATACCGGATGGAAATTTGCCAACTGAGGAGGCAAAACAATCTCATAAGCCACGGGCCAAATCCTCCTCGAGATCTAGTAAGGGCTAAGGAACTTAGGAGAAAGCGTCCTTGAGCGTAGAGCCCTTCCCATACCAGTGGTTCGGGTCACCCTTAAGAACATGTGATCTCTAGCCGCGAATTCCAAATGTCTCCTGCGGTCTGGATAAGCCTTTTGCCTACTCTGATAGGCTTGCATTCTATCTCTCACTAATTTCACCTTCTTTGTTTGTTCCAACAACTCCGGTCCAACAAGCACTACTTCCCCATCTTGATATCAACATAGAGGAGTCCTACACTTCCTGCCATAAAGGGCTTCATATGGGGCCATGTTGATGCTCGCATGAAAACTGTTGTTGTAGGTGAATTCTATCAAGCGCAATACTTCATCCCAAGCACCCAAATGATTCAGCACGAATGTTCTCAACAAGTCCTCAAACGACTGAATTGTTTTCTTAGACTAACCATCGGTCTAAGGATGATAGGCTGAACTCATAGTCAACTTGCTACCCAAAGCACTCTGCAATGTCTGCCAAAAATGGGAAGTGAACCGCGAATCTCTATCAGAAACTATACTCGACGGTACCCCATGCAATCTTACTATTTCCTTAATGTACAGGTGGGTCAACTTAGCCATAGGCATTCTCAACTTCATTGCCAAGAAATGAGCACTCCTAGTCAACTGATCTACCACAATCCAGATCGTATCATGACCCCTAAAGGTTTGGGGTAAATGGGTCCCAAAGTCCATAACTATGCTATCCCATTTCCACATCGGTATGTCCAAAGGCTGTAGAATTCCACCGGGTCTCTGATGCTCTACCTTCGCCTTTTGACAAGTCAAACAAGCGGACACAAACTAAGCCACATCCTTCTTCATACACAGCCACTAGAAGGTTTCTTTAAGATCCTGGTACATCTTAGTCATGTTAGGATGCAAACTAAGACGACTCTTATGCCCTTCCTCAAGGATTAACCTTTTCACCTCAGTATCATCGGGTACACACACCCTACCTTGGAATCTCAGTACACCATGACTACCCATTGCAAAATCCTTCGCTTCATCTGATCCAAGTTGTTCTCTCACTCCTTCTACACTAGCATCTGCCAACTGTCTTTCTTTAACAAAGTTCAAGAAGTCACTAGATATAGTCAGAGCGCTACATCAAATGAACTCATATTCTAATTCAACTTGTAACTTCATGTCTATGAATTTCTCTAGTAGCTCCAACTCCTTGATCATAAGGTGTGCAATATGTACATTCTTCCTACTCAACGCATCTGCCACTACCTCAAGAATTCCATCCACCTCATTTGCCTCATGTTCAACTCCTTCTGATCAAACAAATACTTGAGGCTCTTGTGATCACTGAATACACGAAACTAGGCACCATAGAGGTAGTGCCTCCAGATCTTCAAGGCCAACACTATAGCTGTCAACTCTAGATCATGAGTGGGGTAGGTTCTCT
The DNA here is from genome assembly GCF_004118075.2 of Vigna unguiculata. Lineage (NCBI taxonomy): Eukaryota > Viridiplantae > Streptophyta > Magnoliopsida > Fabales > Fabaceae > Vigna > Vigna unguiculata. The sequence continues at coordinate 11,706,196 of NC_040286.1, read as the reverse complement.
CATGCACCTTAAGTTGCCTCGAAGCATATGTCACCGCTTTCTTCTCTTGCATCAACACACAACCAAGCCCTAGATGAGAGTTATCACAATAAACCTCAAAGGGTTTACCAACATCTGGGATAACCAAAATGAGAACACTCGTCAACCTTCGCTTAAGCTCTTGAAAGCTTCCCTCACATTTATCCGTCCAAGTAAAAGGTTGGTCTTTCCGGGTAAGCTGTGTTAGAGGTGCCACTATCTTTGAGAATCCTTCAATGAATCTCCTATAGTAGCTAGCTAAACCCACGAAGCAGTTGATCTCTGTTGTCGACTTGGGACTTTTCCACTTAACCAATGCCTCAATCTTTGCTAGATCCACCGCAATGCCCTGTGCAGATATCACATGGCCCAAGAATTGTACTTCATTTATCCAGAATTCACACTTGGACAACTTAGCATATAGTTGCTTCTCCCTCAGAACACCAAACACTAATCCCAGGTGTTCGGCATGCTCCTCCTAAGTCTTGGAATAAATGAGTATGCCGTCTATGAAGACTACGACAAACTCCAAGAATGGCCTGAAGATCTTGTTCATGTAGTCCATAAACATAGCTAGAGCATTGGTCACACCAAAAGACATAACCATGTACTCGTAGTGTCTATATTGGGACCTAAAGGTTGTTTTCTGTACATCATCTGCCTTTACCAAAATCTGGTGATATCCTGACTGCAGATCTATCTTTGAGAACACTGACGCCCCATGCAACTGATCCATCAGGTCGTCTATTCTCAAGAGGGGATAGTTATTATGATCGTCATCTTGTTCAACTGTCTATAGTCCACACACAGACGTGAACTCACATCCTTCTTCTTCAGCAAAAACACTGGTGCTCCCCATGGCGAAGTACTAGGTCAAATGAACTATTTCCCCAATAGTTTCTCTATCTAACTCTTGAGTTCTACCAATTCCACCGGAGCCATACGATATAAAGCCATCGACATTGGGGTGGTGTCTGGTACTAGGTCAATCGAGAACTTAGTCTCTATTGGGAGGCAACCCTAGTACTTCCTCCGGGAACACATCCTCAAATTTATGTACTACCTATGATAAATGTTCCTTCCTCCTTCTTCTTCTTCTTCAGATTGTCATGGCATTTGAGTTACATGTAATTGTTTACTATTTTCTATAATTATTTTTTATTTGTTCACTACTATTTGGTACATTGTTTTTATATTTATCCAGCTATAATTTCTCTTTTGAAATTTCACATTGAAATTTTTAGGGTTAAATATGTCTTTAATCTCTTAACTTTTAATGAAAATTGAAATTAGTTCATCTTCGAAACTTTGGTCCAATTTAGTCCCCAAACTTAAAAAATGTGTCGATTTAGTCCTTTTAACTAAATTTTGTTAAGTTAATTTAATGTTTCAAATATATTTTATTATAACATTTGAGTTGTTTACACTGTTTGACACATTTTCGCTTTAACGTTAACTGAGAAACGTGTTTGAAACGTGAAATAAACTTAACAAAATTTGGTTAAAATGACTAAATTCACACATCTCTAAAATTGAGGTTCTAAATTGGGCCAAAATTCTGAAGAGAGACTAATTTCATTTTACAGAAAGTTAAGAGATCAAAAATATTAATCCAAATTTTTATGATATCATATTTTATTTATTCTAATTTTTATTTTTTATAAAAATTATTTAATTTATATCTTGAACAATGAAGGATAGATGTAAGTGCTCGTTATTCAAGGAAAATAAGAATAAGACAATAATTTAATATCCATAGTGTTCCGGTAAAAATCCGAGGGTCTTTATCTAATATAAAAACATAAGGATCTCTTGACTTCAAGTAAAAAGCCAAAGCAGGCCAAAAAAATGGTTCAGTCCCTTGGCCCTGGGAATTAATTTTTTATTTATAGCGAAAACTGATTACAAGTTTTTTCTTTACAAGTTTTTTCTTCTTTTTTGAATAAACGTAGAAAGATATAATCAACAAAATAAAAAATTACATGGTCAAAAATGGATTAGAAATTTAATCTAAGCACCAATATCCTTGAGCCAGCTGTGAGTCAATAATCATTGGTTAGGTTCCAGAAGACTTGAATATAGGCCCAATTCGGCCCAAAAGAGGCTCTTAACTCATTGACATTGAGGTTGGCTATAAGTTGACCTTACCAATTGGCCTATTAACGACCTTCAAGGTCACGTGACTTTACTTTGTGTACGACTTCCCTAGAGATCGGTTTTCGGACATCTCTAGTGAATCGATTGTCATCTCTAGTGATAAAGATAAATTTTCACTTCAAAAATAAAGAAAAACGTAATCAAACAATACTCACTTTATTCAATTGTCATTCTTATTTATCTCTTTTTAAAAATTGTTTATCCTCAACCCTTCATTTTAATTCAAATCTAATTAAATAACACGTTAGTTTGAATAAAGGAAATAAAAAACAAAGATATATTTTTCCATCTTTGAATTTCAAAGACATGATGACTTGTGAAACTAGTAATCAGATTTGTTTTTATAATCATTTTACTTTGGTGATACTTAGTTTTTGTTACAAACCTTATTAACAACTTTTATTAGGAATTTTTATATTTTTTTCTCGTACACTATAAAAAAATTAATATTACCAATTATCAAATTTAGTCATTAATACTAAAATTCAACAATAAATTAAAATTATCAGCAAATTATTAATGATATAAATTTTTTTGGTAAAGTCTTAATCTATAAATTTATTGATGAAATAGGAATTTTATCGATAATTTAATTTTTTCAAATAAATACGTGCAGTACTTTATGTTTACAAGCCAAAAGTTTTTATAAAAAAAAAAACTGAAGTATATGTTTTTAAAAATAATTTTGTTGTAAAATTTGTTAATAAAATTTGATAATTAAACATTTAAAATATATTGGTAAAATTTGTCGATAATTCATCAAAATCAGTAATTTCAAATTTTTTTGCAGTAATATAATTAATCGAGAAAGTTTGAATTCAAAATTTTTATTTTGGTTTAGAACGAGTACAATACACTGGTGATGGAATATCTTTATGGAAGAACTTATAATTGAAACCTTCAAATCTGACAGTTTCTCATGCTCTTTAAAGCATACATTTAGATGTTTTTCCCAAAGGAAAAAAAAAATCCTTAAGGCAATGGGTCTATGAGTTGAGAGTGATGTCAGTGTCTTATGTGGTTAGGCTCAAATCTTATTGGTGTTGTTCTCTCCGGTGAAACCCCCTCTGTAAAACCTGACAAGTGGTATCAGAGCCGATACTGATGGTTAATACTGGCTCAGACGAGTGTAGTACCAGTGTAGTCCTAGTATCGAAAGTCTTCCTGGCAAGAGTCCCAGATAAGGGTTCCAGGTAAGCGTGTCCCGTTAAGAAGAACGGCGGTACAGAAAAGGACAGAAAAAGGAGTACTCGTGGTTCGTGGTTGGGCAGCTTCCGCTGGAGGGGGAGTGTACCAATGTGGTTGAAGGGACTCACCCTTAAGGGGAGAGATTGTTAGGAATCCAAGTGTGAGTCTAAGTCCCACATTGACTAGAAATGAGAAAGTAGAGCACTATATAAGAATAAAGACCCATAAACCTATTGCCTTGAGGTTTTGAGTTGAGAGTGGTGTCAATGTCTTATGTGGTTAGGCTCAGATCTCATTGATGTTGTTCTCCCCAATAAAACCTCCTCTGTAAAACCTGACAGAAACATCTTGACTAGAACAAAATGCATAGATATGATTGATATAATTCTAGTGTCAATTTTGATGAAAAAAAATTGTTATGCTTAAAGAAATTTAACCAAAAATATCAAATTGTATCAATTTTTAAAAAATCAAAACCAAACTAAAAAATTCTATATGACTAACTTAATATTTTTAAAAGAAAAAATAAATAAAAAATATAACTCAACAAAATTTTGAAACCTACAAATATTAGCTGAAGTTTCGCCAACTAAATATATGACATGGTCTTTCAAGTGAATATTTGAAATGATCTTTATGTTTCTAACACCGGTTGAGCATTTTAACTGAATTTCTTTCCTTTTTCCGTTTATTACTTTTTACATTATCAATTTTAACTTAATGTCAGTATTTCTCAAAATTTACAATAATGGAAAATAACATATATTAAATATTATTTATATATCACAAATTTAAATATAATTTCCCTATCTATAAAATTGTTTATCAAAATCTTTAGTATAGTATATATAACGATTTATTTATTATAAATTTTATTCCGCTCAAAACACACCTAAATACTGGTCATTTTAGAAGATAAAAACGAGCAAAAGAACAAAAGAGCACATAGTATTTATTTGGTTTATGCACACAGTAACGATAGTATCCAGAAACCTCTGTTTCTATCTGACACGTGTACTCTCTAGATGAGTCTGAACACGCGTTTGAAATACACCTTCGTCAGTTTTATTCCAATCAAAATTTTCATGAAAATGAGCCGTATGAAAGAGGAAAATTATTTAACCATAAAAACTAAAAACTATATATTAAAATCTATAGACTAGAACATTCTACTCATAAATATCTACCTGGAAAAATCTTGTTGAAGACTTGGATCATTCTCAGCCACATCATCAACATCAAATCCTCAATATAGATTTTTGTACCATAATGTCCCACAGTGGTGCCCACATGACTTTTTTGTGTATGTATATAAACACTTCGCGTGTTGCAGTGCAAAGCATCCATGTATGAAGAATTGACCATAGTGTTGCAGAAAAACAAAATCTTTCTGTTATATTCGAACACCCTTTTGAAAAAAGAACGAGATGTGTGCCCTAACACGCAGCGATTTGCAGAGGATTTTTGAGAAAGTGGACGTGAATGGAGACGGGTTTTTGAGCCTGGAGGAGCTGAAAATGGTGCTGGAGAAGACGGGTTTCAAGTACAGTGTGGAGGAGTTGGAGTGTCTGGTGGGAAAGAAGAGGCTTGAGTTGAGTGAGTTCTTGGTGTTTTATGAATGTATGGTGAAGCAGAAGAATGGGGAAGAAGAAGGGGGTGATGAGATTGAGGATGTGGAGAGAGACCTTGTGAAGACTTTCAAGGTGTTTGATTTGGATGGAGATGGGTTCATCACAAGCCAAGAACTTGAGTGTGTGTTGAAGAGGCTTGGCATGTGGGATGAAAGGTGTGGGAAGGATAGCACATCCATGATTTGCTCCTATGACACTAATTTTGATGGCAAACTTGATTTTCAGGAATTCAAGGACATGATGCTTCTAACAAATTCTTGATATAGTGTAGTTTTGTACTGAGTTTTACACTTTCACTTCTAAGGGTCTTGGTCATTTTTTTTCTGGCCTTAAATTTTGTGGCTTGTTGTAAATTCTGTGTTAGTCACAATAACCAATCTCTTGGTATGGCATACAAAAGTTATGTAATTGAGTTCGTAGATTAAAAGTGTACAAGTGAGCTTCAGTAGTTGTTTGAGCTTAGTATATAACAGATCAACTTTCATGTATATCATGTATTAGTTAAGAGGTGATTTATGAACACCCTTCTTAAGAAAAACTTTATCAATATTTCTTACATTTTTCCTTTCCTGTTTATATCACACTCGATCGTATTAGTTATTATATATACTTATGTTGATGTCTTTTAGTTTCCATAAATATTTACCTTAGTAATGTTTATTTATGAAGGTGATTTATTCAAGGAAAATAAAATATGTGTTTCTAAATTATTTAAGTTTTGTTTTGATCTTTCTTTAAAAAAAAAACGTATTCAATTTTCATGTCTTTAAGTATCTTATTAGGTATTGTTAACTTTAAAATTTAGAATTTTCTTCAAAGTTTTATTCTTAAAAAAATATTTAAAAGTGTTAAGGAAGAAAGTATAATTAAATTTTTTTGACTTCGCGATTCTTAAATAATGTTAAATTAAAACAAACTTTCAATCAAAATCGGGAATAACATTTTATCTTTGAATCATTTTTCTTTTTTTATTGAGGGTCAAGAAATTGAGAGTTATTTTTAAAATCAGTTTTTCATTCTAATTCGCTGAAATAATATTTTTAGATCAATAATTACATTTGACATTTAGTTTAGAGCTTAATTATAATTTTATATTTAAAATAGCTTTCCAAAAGATTAAGAAATAAAACTATATTCAAATTATCTTAATCTCAACTTTTAAACGATAAACTATATTATTGTTCGTATTTAAAACACATTACATAACAAACTTTTTTATTTTCTATAAAGCATTGTCTTATAAGTTGAAAGAAGAATATATAAAAAAATATTTCAAAATTAAAAGAATTAAAAGTAGAGAAAAATTTAGAAGGATTAAAATTGAATTTTGAAAATTTACGATATAAAGGAAAAAAACAGTAGGAATTGAATTAGCTTAAATGACGATTTGAATTTCTTGTTTTTTATATTTTCTTAATTAGATTTTGATTGCAATATTATTGATTTAATAAAGATTGAGAATTTGTTGAAAGTAATACCTTTTACTTGATCTAGAGTATTTTCTTTTTATTTACGTGGACATATGTTATCTTTTTATTTACATTGATAAAATTATTTTTGGTTGTTGTGAATAATTTTTATTTTTCAATCAAGTTAAGATTTTCTCCGTCAAGAAAGTTTTTATTTTTCCTTTTTAATGGATGCAAATACATTTTTCGATTAACATTTATCGTTTTTGTTATCAATGTATACAAGACAAAAAAACTTCAATTAACAATTTCGTAAAAGCAACTCAATTAATATCAACTTAAATAATTGTAATTAACAATAACTGAAATAAACAAAATGGATCAAATGAAAAATCTTGATAAATTTTAACCAAAAAACTCAAATCAATCAAAACTAGGAAATATTTAATATTAATATTTTTATTATTAGTTAATATTAGAATAATATTTTATCTAAATAAAAAAATAAATTTTGATCAATTTAAATTATTTTATCCAAATAAAAATATTTAAAAATAAATAATTTAAAATTATATTAATTTAAATTTAATGTATTTAAATGCTTTATAAATGTTCAAATTTTCTATCTAACCTTCCTATAAAAGTCATATAGCATTAAAGACACTCCAAGGGAAAATTGAATAGTGCATTGACTTTGCTGGTTTTCTTAAAACAGTAGGTAGTTTTTTCTAAACCTTGGCGGTGCATGCGTGTTACATATGTCCTGGAAATAAAAAAAAAAGGAACGAAGAAGTGTAGTTGAAATTATTATATACTAATTCAATGAATTAGTTGTAATGTTTTGGTTTGTATTGTCAAGGTTGTTATCATAAGAAATTTTTTGATAATTATGCTTTTGTGGTTAGACGTCATGTAATAATAAGTAAGTGATTGAAATATCCATAAGTGATAATTAAATTAGGGTTGAATATTTAGTCTCTAATTTTTGAAGTAAAATTAAAAGATGTTTTATATTAAAAATTATATAATTTAGTATTTAAACTTAAAAATTAGTGATATAATAACATTAATATTTTTAACGTATTTAGTGATAAGTGTCAAAATTTAGTAAAATTTCATATAAAATTTTGGTAGTTCAGTTTTTAATTTGTGTTATATGATATTGATTTCCCTAGTCTAAGAAAAATGAACTTCAATCACATGTTTTCAAGTTTTTACTTAAAAGAAATCATTTGATCTCTATTTTGTGTATTTTTCAAGTAAATTAAGGTAGGAAAAGAAAAAAACATAAGAGAGGAAGAATGAATTAAGAAACACAAAGTTAAAGGAAGAAGTCCTGCCATAGTTCGCTCAAGCCAAAATAGTCTCGCCCAAGCGAGAACTGCTTAGATGATGATCAATTCTTGCCGCCATTCTTGCCTAAGCGAAAAAGACCTCGCCTAAGCGAGAGTTTGTGCATAGGACAATCAAGTTGGGCATTTCTCACCTAAGCGAGAATAGTTTCGCTCAAGCGAGATGACTTTTCTTCAACATGAAGTACCTTCTCGCTTATGCGAGAATCGAGTGGCTTAAGCGAAAACTCATGCGGTATAAATATTCCATGAATAGAAAGTGAAAGGAGGCTATAATTGATCTTGAACGAGCTTTGGAGAACCACGAAAAGTAAAGGATCCATACTTTCTAGAGTTTTCTTCTTAGCTCTTACGATTTCAATGGCTACCATGTGTGGCTAATCTTTTCTCTTAGGATTGAATATAATCGATTCAAACTTGGATGTAATATGGTGATATTTATATATAACATTTCTGTTTCTACTCAATATTGGTATTATTATTTTGTTCTTAATGCTTGATTCTATCTTATTAATAGACTCCTGATTATGATTTTTAGATCTAAGTATTTCTGAAAATCTGATCTGAACAATGATACTTGATGAATTGCGATTTTACGAATAGATTTCAATATATCAATTGCTTATAACACTTGAACATAATGCTTGATAGTTTGTTGAATATGTGAGGAATCAATATTCAGGGGACTAATCTTATGAATTTTATATGTGAGGAATCAATATAAATGATTTTTTAGTGTTGCATCAATATTGGTATTATCAACTGTTATAATGTATTTTCCTCCAAATTACAAACAAGTGAGATAGATGAAATTCAATCCAAGTTTACAAAAAGCTTTCTACTTTTACTATATTACTTTTATGCAAATTTAGTATTACAATTAACAATGAATCAAACAAATATCTACTTTTTGTATATAGGCGATTGAGATAATTATATATTTTAATTGAATATGTTCCTCATGGGATTGACACTATTACTTAAAACTCATTATACTAAGTGGACTTTTGGTACGCTTGCCAAGAGACTAACAAGTATTTTTGGCGTCGTTGTTGGGGAACAATGCTCTTTTGAAATCTCTAGTTATCTCATCGAGCTTTGTGAATATTTTTCTTAATTAGATAGTTTATTCAATTGTCTCCTTTGTACTAATCCTTGCTTGAGTTGTTTTGATTTATGTTCTTATGAGGTTAGATTTCTGAAGACAAATTGGCATTTGACCCAGAGATAGAAAAGATAGCTCGAAGGAACAGAGGCAAAAACAAAAAGAAGCAATGAAAAACAAATGAAGAATCTTCCAGTACTTCCATCACACATCAGGAAATAGAAAATTTGGCGAATCAAGGGCTAACTCCACCCAGAAGAACACTTGGAGACTATGCTATGCAACAAGGGTCAAGATACTTTTCTAACATAGCAATACCACCCATCACTAAAACATTGGAGATGAAGCCAACTTTCCTTAGCTTAATCAGTTCTCAATTCACTGGAATGGATAATGAAGATCCATGTACTCATATTTCTACATTCGATGAATTGATAGGAACTATGGGTTTTGAAGAAGAAGATCTAGAGCATGTATATATGCGTTTTTTTTTTCCTTTTTCATTGACAAGCAAAGCAATGACTTAAGTCACACCCAAATCAAATTTTGAATAATTGGAATGATGTAAAAGAGAAATTCTTGAATAGATTATTTCCACCTTCTCGTTACATCAAAGCAAAAGCTTATATTTCAACTTTTAGGCAACGACAAGATAAGCCATTCTGTGAAGCTTGGGAACGATTTAATTCTTTAGTAAGGAGATGCCTTAATCATGGATTTGAAGATATTACTCAGTTAAATATTTTCTACAATGGTCTGAGGCTTGATACAAAGATGATATTAGATGCAACAGCTGAAGGAACAATAATGTGGATGCAGAGAAAGCAACGAGAATCATTGAGGCATTAACATCCACAGATCATCAAGCTCAACATAATAAGAAAATTGTTCAATGAAAAGGAGTGTTTCATCTTAGTACTACAGATGCAATCTTAGCTTAGAATAAAATTCTGACTCAGCAAATTGAAACCCTAACCAAGCAGGAGTCTAAATTACTTGAGCAGTTACAAGTTATACAATCTTCTCCTAGTCAACAACAACCATGTGACTTTTGTGGAGGCAATAACCCAAATGGTCATTGTTCTTATTATAGTATCTCACAAGGAGAAGTTCAGTACATGAGTAATGAAGGAAGACCAGGTAATTTCTCCAATAATGGTAATTTTTCACAGAGGTGGAGAAACAATCAAAATCAGAATTTTGGATGGAAACAAGATGTTGGTCCTTCAAACAAACAACCTCCTTATCAACAACAGTAACAACATTATCCTTTTGAACATGACAGGACAACCAAATTGGAGGATACTCTGGAATGAAAGCTTCTTTGACCAATTAGAAAAATACAAAAGCTTCAATCAGAAATCCTGAAATACAAGTGGGACAATTGGCAAAGCAGCTATCAAATCAACAAGCATGTCATTTTTTAGCCAACACTCAAACTAATCCCAAGGAGCACTGTAATTCAATTACTACTAGGAGTGGTAAAATTGTGGGAAGAGGGTTGGAGATAACCTAGTTGTGGAGGAGGAAGTCTTGGAGGAAATAGAAAATGAAAGAGAAAAAAATGAGTGTGAGAAAGAGGAAGAGAAAAATAAAAGTGAGTATGTAAATAAAATAGTGAATAAAAGAGAAGAAAAAGAAGAAAAAAATACAAATAAGGAGAAAAAGAGGGAGAAGGGTGAGAAACATGTACCACACTTAAAGAACCTACCATACCCTCAGAATCCTTTCAAAAGGGAAAGGAAAGATAGTTTGCAAGGCTCATAAACATTTGTCAACACCTAATTTCGTCCGAGCAAATAAAATGTATTTTTGAAAAAAAAAATAAAAAAATAGATAATTAACATAAAAAAGGTTATAGAAATAAAAGAATAATAAAGTTTGTAAAAAGGAAAAATTAAAAGTTTAAAGGAAAAAATAAAAGTTTAAAGGAAAAAAGTAAATGTTTCGGTTAATTTGAAATAGAAATAAAAATAATAAATAAATAAATAAATTGTAATAACAATAATAGAAACTCAATTCTTATTTCTAATCACACTCATGTTTTCTTCTTTTCTTCACTCCAAAAATTCCCTCTTATACAAAGTTGTCACTGGTCTTTTTGCCACACTCCACTCACTTTTTTTTTTCTCTCTCAACACCCGTGGGACCCACACTCCACTCACATTTTTTTCTCTCACACACCCTTGGGACCCACACTCCACTCATTTTTTTTTCTTTGTCACACACACCCGTGGGACCCATCCATTGACCCATTTTCATCACCTCACCTTTTTTCTCTTTCACAAGCCTCATCTAAAATCACTAGGATAATAGTAGGATGACTACTCAATTTTGACAACATTTGTTACTACCTCACATGGCATCCTATATGGCATATATTTTCAATTTTCAATTTTTCTTTCAAATTCCACATTGGCAACAGAAGAGGGAAGTGAAAGTGGCATTTTTGTTTGAAAATTAGGGTATTATAGATTTCGAGAAGAAGTTATTCAAGACCTTTCTTTCTCTCTCGAAGAACCTCACCCTTACCAATGGATTAATCTAACACACTACGATTCTCACCAACAAAACACATATGTTGCTTCTCCATGAAACCCTCACGCACAAAGGGAGATGCCTTCATTCACCCCGAATCTTCAAACATTGCAATCCATTTTCCTGGGTTCGACCTCATTGTCGAGGTCATACTCATCGATTGGAAGCGCTAGACATTCTATTGCTGGCAAGCTTCAATCATCACAACCACCAACGTCCATTATTGAATCTTCATCTAGTTGGGTTATCTCCGATGAAACCATTGTGATCATAGTGATCTCCTTGTCCCCAAAACCTCAATCCTTGCCTTCACTCCAAAACTCCCTTCCAGCACTCAATATCTCTCTCTAGACCACAATTTCATTGTTCTCTCCTACCCTCCTTGCTGCCACACCCAATGACCCTCTACTTTCTCACTCAGCCTCTCCTATCTCTCCTTTACAGCCTAAAATAAATAAAAAATATAATAAAAACGAAATTAATAAAAATTAAAGGTTAATGAAAAGGAACTACTCATGGCTAGCCAAGGTTCAAACTCACATCCATCCAATTCCTAAACATATGCACAACCAACAAGCTAATACATCTTTCCCACAACCAAAACATATGTGAAATAAACCAACAATTAAACACCACACTAATGGCATACGTAGGACTCGAATCCAAATCCTCTCAAACACACCAAGTGTGTCTAACCACTTGAGCTACCATTGCTCCTTTCCATGTCTTAACAAAGTAATTCTCTTATAGGTACTTCCAACCCATAATTATTGGTAATTAATTATTTATTATTTATTTAAATTTCTCAGGTCTTACAATTGTCGCTCAAGCGGGAACGCGCTTCCCTGACTTAAGTTAGCAGTATGGGGAGAACTGATTCACAATTACTTTCTTCCCCAAACACTCACGCACGCTTTTCCTCACTCAATTCTCTCCAATTTATCTCACCAATCTTTACCTCCATATGCTAATTTCTCTTCAAGGTAAGTTTTTCTTCATTTCTTTCCATTTTCACCAAGCAAATTCTTGTTTTTATGCTCTTTCAAACCCTAAGGGTAGTGCACATGCTATGTTTGATGTGTTTTGTTCTTGTGATATGGGTTTGAAGGTGAACTATTGGTGGAACAGAATAATGTGGGTTATCTATGCATGAACTGATTCAAGAAAATTCGTATTTGGGAAATGCACCTATATTATTTGATGAAATGTCTTGCTTGGTTTGTTCTTGGTTGGACATTAGAACTTGTACATATAATAACATGGACCTTTTCATTGTCATTAACTGACTTGGGATGTTTTTCTTGGGTTAATTTTGATCTTTGCAAGAAAATGGTGAGAACAAAGACAACTTCTAGACTTCCCCCTACTAAACCCAACAAGGGGAAAAAGAGTGCAACACATAAGAGTTATAGATTGCCAACAAAATATACACCACCACATCATGAATGGGAAATAAAGTTCCACAACGAAAACCCCTCACAACATGAACACAACACTACCATTCACTCACTTATTTAAAAAGCGTACCAATCCCAAATATGGAGAACATGCATATGGATACACGAATTAAAATAACGTGCTAAGGCACAAAGGCTAAAATCACAACAAGCCCAATGAGAAATTGGTTCCACCACTGCGGCAACCATAATGGTCAAAGAAAAATTATATGGAAAGCAACACTTGATACCTTCAAACGTACTAATCCCATCAAAGCTAAAGATGACTTACATGAAGATAGTTAGACTACTAGGCATCACTTACAGCCCCACCACCATGCTAAAGTCAAATCACAAAAGAAAGAGAACAAATCATGCCTAATAAGAAGAAAAAAATCGTGAATGCACTACTACAACTTAACCCTTATGTGTATGCTATTGCTTTCAAAAGACTACACTCGGTAAATAGTTATTTTTAATCGCCTTAATATTCCAGTCAGCATAGGCTATATGTTTCTCTTTTATCATTGAGAGGGGTGTCTTTTCGAAATTGAGAAAAATACATTTGACAAAAATTCTTCAACACACTTTCAAAGAGAAATAGAGATACTACAATTTTAGTGGTTGTTTGTGAAGTTTTAGAGCTATGATTGTCACCATCTTGATTTTGGAAGAAGATCTTTGATTGGCTAGAGAAAGCTAATCATCCAAGTTTTGTTAATCATATATTCATCGTGTTGCTTAGTGTTTCTAGTGTGATTTTAATTTGCATGAGGGTGTTCTTGTTATGTTGTGTGTTCTTCTTGTGTGTGTTTCAAGAACATTGTGTTTAGGTGTATATTTCAAGAAATTGTTTGTAAAGAACCTTGTAATTTCCTGTTATAATGGAAAGTCAAGGCTCAGGCTATTCTGACTAACTAGATGTAGCTCCTTGTAAGTGAACCGGTATAAAAACTTTGTGTGCATTGTTTTAATATTTTCAACAACTCACATTATAACATACTACATTAATAAAGTTAATAAATTGAATCTTTGTGATATAATTCATTGTGATCAAGTAAGCGATCAGTTAATCTATCTATTTCATATTATCTTGACTGATCTTTGATCATCAGTTACTTATATTTGATAAAAGAGTCTTGTGTAATAAACAATTAAATTCTCTGGCAATTTTTCAATTTGTTAATTATTCTTTTTAATCGGTTAAATGTCTGGTTCAGTAGTGTTGTTTACCTAAATCATTTGGCCAATCTGAATCAAACGGAAGTTTTTCATAAGTTCTAATTGAACACCAATTTTAACAAGTCTATTTCAACTCCCTCCCCCCTTTCTTGGCTTTGAACTTTCTTCGTGTTTAGTGTAAGACCCGAGAAATAGGAATGTTACATTTAGAACGAGTAGACAAGTCAACACAAGCACATCAAGGCACTAGATGAGAATTAGTGTTAGATGAGTCAAAGTCAACTTATGAAGCTAAATGGTGAAATATCCCTACCAAACAATTACTTCCATTAGACAACTTAAATGGAAGGTTGATTAGACGAGTAAAGTCAAAGCATGCATTATACAAGTATCATAACTATTAGACAAGTCAAGATGTGATCATCAAACGACACATAAAAGTTAAATAAATCACCAAGTGATACAAAGATCAAGTCTGAGTTGAATAAATAAATTTTAATGTTGAAATTGGTAATCAAATCAATAAAAAATATATTATGATTAAAGATATATCTCAAGAATATCAAAGTTGGTCGATTATTTTATTAAATAGAAATATTAAGGCAATCTTATGTAATTGAAGATTGAGAATATTGTCATATGATTGTCAACCAATCACGAGCAAGGAAACGACTATGCAAATCAAAGATTGTAAGAGAATATCTAGATAATTAAAGCCATAACAGTACAATGAATATTAAAATTCAACTTGTTGAATAGCTAAAAAGGAAAAGAACAATGATAATTCACAAGAAGTAACACATTGTGATTGTAATATCAAGTACTTCCAGATGAAGCAAGATGCAAATATTTTAAGATATGAAGAATATACTCCATTGAATATGCATCAACGATATGATTATAAATATCGAGACCAAGATGAAGAAGACAAAAAGAATGTGAATGATATAGTGAAATGCTGAAGAAATAGAGAATGAGCAAAATTCTCAAATCTACGCTAGAATTTAAAGGGAGAATACTCTAAGTGCATCGAGTCAAATCCATATTTTGTAGAGTAATATTGGGTTAGGTGAAAACCATTGTAATATTGATCTTTACATTGTGCAATATATTTGTGATTGTACTCTCTGGTGTGAGAGATTATTATTGTTTATTGTAAGTGAGAGTTATTGATCTCGGAGGAAGATGGAGAAGGATACCTAGAGAGTTTGATACTCGTTGATATCTGAAGAGGTTGATGCTCGTTGATATCTAGAGAGGTTGATATTGTAATTTGGAAAGGTTTATACAAGTGCTAATTAAGGGATTTAATTAGTGAAATTAAGCGGTTTGTTTAAAATACTATATATAATATTCATGATTTGTTATTTTATTAGTTCTAAAATACGTTTAATATAATAGATAATTGCTTCACTTTGAATGTATTGAATTTTCTGCCATAGCTCAACAAGAACAATAAATGTAGTTTATGTTTGTGGAATTCAAAAAAAAAAAAGGAAGTGAAAGAAGCTAAGGACAAGAGTACCAATGTATTCTCTCTATTGTATTTTATTTATTGATAATGAATTTTGAACAAGTAAGGAGGCTACTAGATGACGAAAATAATTTATATTAATTTAAAAAAAAACTCTGTTATTTTATTTCAATTCTTGACTTGATTCTTCAATTATTTCATCTGACATTTACTTCATTACACTCCAATCTAAAACTGATCATTCAATTAATTCATTTTATCTTTGTTGAAATACATTTCTACACTTCTAAAAAGTATAGAATCATTATTAAGAAAACCAACCAACAACCTCACCCTAAAATATAATTAATAGTAATTTCTAATTGAACAATTACATAGAAATATGTTATGTTGGAGGAAAATTATATCTACAATATATTTTTTGTTGAAATGTAATGTTTTTATTTTATTATTATTCATGGGAACCTAAATTTAGGATTAGGGTTTAGGGTTGTCCCTTAATCCTTTGTATTATGCTTTTTTTAATATATATATATATATATATATATATATATATATATATATATTAGTAAAATTGTATCAGTGAAATTATTATTCACTATTTTACTTCACTAAATTTATTCAAATTGGTATCAAAAGCAAGAACATCTTCTTCATTCATTGTTTGTCACAGACACTGTCGTCCTTCGTTGTTCGTCCACAGTCCGCCGCCCCCATCCACCGTCGTTGTCACGGTTGCCGGTGTATATACATATTTATATTAAAATTTTGCATAAGTCCTATAGATACTACAATTGTTTGGTACTATAAGTGACTTAATATACATGTTGAAGTTAAAGAAAGATTCAAAGAAATTAGTGGCGTCGTTGTTGGGTACTTGTATAAGATATTCAGTAGTTTAATTAGTTTAGATTTGAGTGTATATATATGTGAATATAGTTAGCAGTTTTTAATTTTCTGTAATTAGTTACTCTTCTATGCTCACCTACTCTTGAGTTGTTTTCTTGTATGCGAAGTAAAAGACAGGTCCAAGACTTGTTTTTTGAACCTGAGATAGAAAGAACGGTGCCGAGATATATATCAGTAAGGCAAGAAAATAGAAGCAGCTCGAGAAGAGAAGACAACAACAGGGAAGAGGCATCCACTTCCATTTCAATTTAGCAACATCAAACGGAGAAAATGGTAGCAGAAAATCCAATATTCTGTATTAGCCTTATAAATATAACCATGTATGTAATTTGATATTCTACTTTATGGACTATGCTTTATGATATTTAACATAGAACTTAAACTGCTATGCAGATTGGGAAGAAATATATTAATGAAACTGCACCCCTCGAATTTCTGCCTTTAGTGATGGCAAACAATGAATCAATCGGAAATGTTTGAACACACTCATACTGACACATATATCAGTAGTAAGTTTTCCATATTTGTGATGATACTGATAAATAAAGAGTAAAGATTGTTATCGTTTGAGTTATTTTACATGAATATGAAAATTTTACACGATATGTTTGTGAGGCTTACAGAGGCACTTATGTTCTAGCTGCATGCAATTAGGAATGGATGGAGTACTAATAAGTTTTGAAGTGGTGTGTGTAGTTGCTAAGCATGGTTTTATAAGCACAACAAGAAGACACACAATGAATGCTGAATATGTCATTACCAGTTAACATGGATAATCATAATACAGAAGACACTGATTTTTCATCATTATGTTCAATTTAAAAATGACAATTAGACCGTTTTTGAAAAATAAAAATCCTTAATTTCAACTTCTTTATGAAAATGCTTATTCTTACATACTTTTACTGTAAATATATATTTTTATCATGTAAAATAAATTAATCATCTTAAAATACAGTAAACATAACAAAATTTAACTTTGATTATAACAATAAATACTTATACCTATAATTAATTGCTAAAATGATCTAATGTCACCTATGCGAATTATAGATTATTGGTTTAATTTCACCCCCTATGCCCCTTTTTTTCTTAAAAGCAAAACTTCAGAGATGGGAGGCTAAGTGGTATTTTGTTAGCAATAATATATTTACATTGTGAATTGATATATATACTAAAATTATTTTTTTAATTACTTTAAGCATTACATTTGAAACTTTCAAAGTGCTGTCACTGTAAATTATTTACGTTAGCTATGTATGCAAATTATTAATTAAACTCGTATAAAATAATAAAAGTTGGTTCTATAGATGATACTTCAACATCCTTGCAGTTAAAGATAAAATCATTCATGTCACAAGTTTAGGCCTTCTCTCTCCGGCAATATTTTAGACAGTAGGAAGTATAAACATTTAAAAATGAAACTTTAGAACATCATATAAATTGCATTTTATTAAAAACGGGCACTTATGTTTTTAATTTATCAAACCAGAATATACATCCATATACAAAGTCCAGCAGATAAAAGTAGAAAAATATAGTATCAACTAGGCAACAAAATCTGCTAACTGGAGTGAAAACTGAAGCAACTGAAAAAAGCAGAGTCATCCTTTTGGATGAGTTGCGCCTTAGGTATGAGTAAATACTACACCAGCACAAACCTCTGCTAGCTTTAAACTGCTGAATTTTTTTCATATATGCTTCAGTGTATTGCATACTAGTTGATATGCAAGTAGCGAACTACTTTGCATGTGTTAATAAATGCAGGGGCATTTTCTTGAGACGAAGAACCAGCGGATGAAGTTGAATATTACAAGCTATATTACCCTCCTCTCTGTAGTTGATATCAGCATTGCAAGATTTTCATTCATAATAAATTAAGACAGAATTCTTATACCAATGAGTGAATTGTAGGACTACTAAGAGTCCACTCAAAATTGAGAAAATAATACATCGTTGCAAGTATCAACCTATGTGGTTGACATGCATCACTCACTAATTATTTTCCAAACACCATTACATATATCAAAAGCAGTCATCTTAGAAGTATCATATTCAAACTTCTCAACTGCATCTTTATCCTTATCCACAATATCTGCAAATGAGGATTAGGGAGCAACCAATTTTTTTAAGAAAAGAATCAACAGATAATATCAGAATACCACAAAAAACAGATTAAGGGGCAGAGAACAGTAAATTCATCAAAAGGATACAGCCTGAGATTTTGGTTTGTTCACCCAAGTCAGGCACAATATTTGTCACAGAAGCATACATTGACAGTATCATCCTGAAAATGAAAAGAAGAAATGTTAAGTCCCTAATTTGTCATGTTTTTCATTGTTAAAACGCTTCATTTAGGATTGTTTTGGTTTTAATTCTTTGGTTTTAATCCATTTTCAGTTTTTCTTGTAAAAAATAGAGATTTTAGGAAAATGTGCAAAAATTGTGTTTTTAAGTTTTTTTCTTTTTAAGTAGTTATTATTCTAGTTTAGTTTTCCAATAGTAATTTCCTAAGTAGCATAGTTGAATTCTCTAGCTTTACTTTTCTGTTTTCATGTGCAGCATAATTTTCCAGGTTAAGTTTTGGTGCCTAAATTGATTTTTACCTTAGTACATTTAACTTGAGAGAACTCCTTGTTTTAGGTGCTGTGAAGGAAAAAGGAAGACAAGTAAAGACAAGCTAGTGACCAGTTGAGAAATAAATGAGAAGTCAATCAATGAGTGGATGGAAGAGGCTGGTTGCAAGCTGTGAAAGACAAGCTGCCGCACGTGCTGAGAGGTCATTCGAGGTTTCAGAGCTGGAAAAGACAAAGAAACCCACACCTGGCGGTTTGAGATGAACAGACAGCTGGACAGAGGAGCTGAACCTTGTCCAAGACTGGCTGTGATGTTGAAGCAACCTATGACAGCCAGTTGGAAGTTGACTAGGCATTTGCTGCATAACATGTTGACCTGCATTAGCCAGTCCAATTTAGAAGAAGCTGGGAAAGTTGACCTGCTGTTTAGGTTTTCTAGGACTAGAGTTAGGTAGTTAGTTGGTTCTAACCTGTTTTGACATTCGTTTTCCAGTTTTAGCTCTTTGCTTCAGCCTATATAAAGGCATGACTGGTCATTTAGAAACTTGTTTAAACAGTGCTTCCTTGGTGGGTTGTAGTAGTAGTGGCTTAGGTTAGTTTCTCAGAAACCTTTTTTCTGGTTCTGTACATTCCAAGTGCTATTCTCAAGGGCTGTTTCAGGTTCCATCAATTCAATTCTGTTTTTCGTTTGATTCTACTTTCCTGTGATGCTTTCTGCTTCATCTTATGATTCCTGTTCTTCTATTGCTGCTTCTCTATTCATTCTAGTTTCAAATTCATGCATTACGTTAGTTAATTTCTTCCTTCTTTATCGGAAATTCAAGTTCAATTAATGAACACTTGGTTCTCATTCTTGCATTTTATCTAGACTCAGTTTTTGGATTCAAGATTGAGTTTTAAGGAGTACAAAGTGACCACTTACACACCAAGAAGTCAGAATTGACCCTTGGCTAGCAAGAATGAAGCCTAGTAGGCATTGACTCAACATTAAAATTCTGGTTTATTTAGTTAGGTTTTACAGTTTTACGTTACTGCCTTTCATGTTTTTCTTTAAATTTGATTTCTGCAATTGATTTCACTTCCAGAATTTACTTTCTAGTTTGATTTCACTTTCAACATTTCATTTTAATCATTTGAAACTTGTTCTAATAGTTAGTTTCCAGTTTGACAGATTTTCCAATTATGAAACTTGTTCTATTTTTGGTTTGAATGTTCTATTTTTTATTTTTGGTTTGCATAATTTTGAATTTTCATTCTCCATGCATTTCATCAAACAGTTTGTGCATTCTAGGGTTTCACTTAGGCATTTCTTCAAACAGTTCTCGTATTCACATTTCCACGTAGTTTTTCTTCATTCTAACTTTCAGAACATGTTTCCATACATCATTCATGACATTATATTCATTCATTGGTCATTCCTAATCACTCTAGATTAGTTTCATGTTAGATTTGCATCTTTCTAATATATATAATATCATGCATTCTGTTACAGTAGTTTTATATACTCTCTCTACACTGTTTTTAGTCTCATGCATCATATCCATCCCATTCTTTAGATTAATAGTTGTTGTATCCTATTGTTTTACAGTTCAATATTGTAAATATCCCCCAATTTTGTGACAATCACCATGGTTAAGCTCTCACAAACTAGCTACTAAAATCAGAGTTCCTAGCATTGACTACATTAAAGGGGAAATTTATTTTTTGACTAGAGTTCTATGTGACTACGGGCTCTATCAAATGGCACTGTTGCCAGGGGAACAATGATTTAGTAGTCATTTGTGTCCAGTTAACAATGTTTTCTGATTTTTAGTTTGATCATTTTAGTAGTAGTTTAGAATTTTCTGCCACTGTTATATATTGTCTTTGCTGTGATTACTGTCATTTGTCTCACTGTATTTGCTGTGAGTATATGTCCATGACCATACCAGGCTCAATACACAAGTTTAATCCTGAGATTGAGAGGGCTAAACGGGAACTCAAAGAAGAAAATCAAAAACCAATTTGAGTCAGGACCTGTTGACCAAACTGTCAATTACACAACCAAAAGCTGCTAAATCTGAGAGACATGGCCTGGCGGCATGAGAGAACCTTGAAGGAGCTGGCAATTCTGGATGTAGGCTACCGGCCTCTGTGCATCCAGATTCCCTACACAGAAGGGTCTCTTAATTTTGAACTAAGGACTGGATTGATCCAGCTGCTGCAACAATTTTCCCAGCAACCTATCAACCAGATGCAGCTGTTCAACTCTAATGCTCAGCAGAAATATGTGCCACCACCAGCTAGGCAGAACTTAGCATCAAATCCTAGTCAGTTTCAACAGTTCAGACTACAAAATTTTGCACCACAGCAGCGTGTGAAACAAGAGACATCCTTAGAAGCTACCATTCAAGACTTGAAGACACAGATTGGCCAGCTAGCTACTACTGTGAATGAGTTGGTGGAACAAAAATATGGATCAATTCCTGCTCAGCCAGTGATAAATCCAAAGATTTGACAGAAGCTGTCTCCAGATTGCTTCCCTTGCACATTGAGGAGAATGTGTCACTCAAGTGAGGAGGGAGTGGTTCAATTTTCGTTTTTTTGCTTAGTTCTCCTTTGCTGCTTTATACATATATTGCTGCTTTGAACTTCTTTTTGCTGATTTCATCTTTAATTGCTTTGTTTTTGAGTCATATTGAGTCATTTGCTGTTTCTAGAGATTAGGAAAGGTGCAGTACTTCCATTTTGAGTTTTATTCTCTGTTTTGAACTTTCTTTGCTGTTTCAAAATTTTCTTTGCTGTTTTGAGCCTATTCCTTTTTCTTTTTTGCTGCTTTTGTAGGTTAACCAATAGTGCTTTACTGTTTTGAGATCAGTAGTAGATGTTTTGATTAGTTTCATTTGTTGTTTTGAGATTTTGTTTACTAACTAGTTTTAACTAAACTAACCAGTTTTTGTTTATCTTTGCTGATTTGAATTCACTAACATGTTTCTTTTCTGTTTTGAGATTTCTTTTTCTGATTTAGACAGTTCTTTCTTGTTTTGACTGTGTTGAAGTATCATTTTCAGTTTTCTGAAACTTTTTCTGTTACAGTAGTTTTATATACGCTCCCTGCACTGTGTTTAGTCTCATGCATCGTATCCATCCATCCCATTCTATAGACTAATAGTTGTTGTATCCATATTGCAAATATCCCCCAATTTGGTGACAATCAACACGATTAAGCTCTCACAAACTAGCTATTAAAATCAGAGTTCCTAGGATTGACACTCAGGTGTCCTCTATACTACATTAAAGGGGGAATTTGATTTTTGGCAAGAGTTCTATGTGACTATGGGCTCTATCAAGAACACATTTACATTCACTTTATGTACAATATGCTAAAATCAAACACCATCACAAGCAATCGAGAGATTACAACACGAAAGAAAACATGAATAACAAATCAATCATATGTATGAGGCAGCTTTACTATCTTCGATTCAAGTTTTGTAATTTACTTACTGAGCCCTTAGCTTGGTCTTCTCAATTTTCTGCAAGGTCTTCTTTTGCCCTTGGACAGAAATCCACTGCTGTTCTAGATCATTAAACTCTTCGCCGATGGCTGTGCTGATGAGAAACAGATGGTAAGACATATTATGCTATAAAGCTACGCAATTGAAAAGACAAAAACACAACTAGAGACATATCTAAACTCTTCTTTCAACAAACGTTCTTTTTCAAGTTCTTCCTCCAGTCCTCTCTGCAGAAGGTCCAGTTCCGCGTCAGAAACAGTCTCAGATCTAGCTTCCTCTATTTGCTGCTTGCAAGCATCTACTTTTTTCTCACAATCTGATTCATACAAAAACACATTCAAAAACACATTATAATGAAGAAGATCCACTCATACCAGACAACATTGATAAGAACTACTCCATATAAGTGATATAATTTCTAGAAAAATTCTAATACCACAACCTCGGCTGCAAAGTTAAGGTTTTTACGAGTCGGCGACCACAATTGTGGCTACATGTCCACAACTTCTCACAATATCAAGGAACAGAATGAAACCGAACTGCAATTTTAAACCTTTTGTAATAGTTAGCAATTAGCATACACAGAATCCACTTCCACATATGACTAGAAACACTATCAAATCCAATAGCTTTTGTAGGAGAGCGTTTAACAAAGACTCATTTGTAATCGAGACTATATCTATAAAAAGTTTAACAGCAAATTTGCAACATCCGACACAGAAAAGGTAACGAAAAGAGTGATACAATTGGTGATGAAAAAAAGGGTATTGGCACAAACCTTGGAGGGAGGAGCGAACGTCTTGGTGGTGGGAATGGGAAGTGGAAGACATAGAGAGCTTTTGTTGGTGACAATATGAGAGGTTGTTGAGGTCGCGCGGTTCCACCAATACCGTAACGAGGTCGTCGGTGTAGGAGATCAGCTTCTCCACCTCCATATTTCTTGAAGGTTCCGCCATCACTCTGCAAAACCCTATCTCCTCTCTCTTCACTCTTCAGAGACAAAATTACAAATTCAAAATATACTGAAAAAAAGTTTATTTAAATTAATTCCTTGATTTCATTTTTTTTTAAGTCATGAACCAAATTCTTCTTCACAGTGCACGAACAAACCCTCGCTAATTCACGAACCAAATCGAACATCCACAGCAGCTAACCTTCTCTTAGTGCACCAGCAAAACCCTTGGCCGCTACACAAGACAAATCGCAAATGCGCGTGCACTTTCCCTTCGAGTTCCTTTCGAGAACCAACGAACCTTCGAATCCCAAAGCGAAATCGCAAGAACACCAAACGAAAGTGCCTTTCGAAAACCCACGCCTAAACCCAATTCGTCTCGAGAAATAGAATTCTCCTTCCCAGAAAAGCCAAACGCAAATCAAATCTTCCCGCTCTCTGTTTTCAGTTCAATCTCTTCCCTTATTACACTTTCAATTTTAACTTCCTTATTACCCTTATTTTTATCCTCTGGACCCACAAAAATATCCTTGGACCCACAAATGCGTCTACTATAAAAAAAAATAAAAAAAAAAAAAATATATATATATATATATAAGGAATAAATATGTTTTTTTCCTTGTACTTTCAAATTGGTCCTTTTTTTAGAATTTTATAAAAAAAATATCATTATACTTTTAAAATATTTGAAATCCATCCTTCATTTTAAAACGGTGTTAAGTGATTGATGATGTGTCTAATAGAGTTGGTGACCTAGATAAAAATAAATGACACGTGTTAATTAAAATTTAAAATACTAAATAACTTAAAAGTCAAATAATGTTTTAATTAAAGTTTAAAATAAGAAAACCTCCTTAAAAATTAGACGTGTTTTATGTTTGTCAGAGAAAACCCCATTTGATAAGCCAAGTTGCATTTTGTGTTTTTTTTTTTGTTAAATCATTCTAGAGGTCCCATTTTTATATCGAAATCTTAAGAAGGTCCATTCATTTTTATTTGACTTAATTAAGTCCCTATTTTTGGAAATTCATTGCAATCAATTCCTTTCTGTTAGTTGTACAGTAACAGAAAAATTATTTTTTTTATTTTTTTTAAATATATATATATATATATATATATAATTGTCACGTGTCAATCTGACATTGTGCCACATGACAGAGACAATATGATGTGGCAGTGCCACGTGTCACTATTGGATGTGAAAAATCTCAATGTAGTCCTTGTATTTGTTATTTTATCTTAATTTGGTCCCAAATTTTTTAAAATTGAATCAATTTCATTCATGTATCAAATTTAATTTTTATATAATTTTACAATGGTATTTTTATTATAGTTCATATTTTTAACAAAATTAGGTTTATTTAAATCTATATTTTGCACTGATATTTATTTAAATTTTTTTAAAATATTTATATATCTATAATTTATAGATAAATGTTAGAATTGCTTTAAAAATAAAAACTTTATAAATTCAAATAGGTATATTGATAAATATATGATTAGTTTAAAATTTCACTTCAATATTTCAATGTTGATATTCATACCCATTCAAATTTGAAGGATTTGTCGACCATTATTGAATTATGTCAATCTTTGACAAAAACAAACAAATTAAAGATATTTTACTTGATTGATTTTCTAATTCATTTTATTTAACTCTTAATGTTTATCAAAACAAAATTTGGAGTAAGATGAAAGATGAATTTCTTGAACGCAATATGGTTATTTACATTCAAAAAGGAATAACTGGAGATTTTTATTCCGAATAAATTATTGTTGGGTTCAAAATTTTTTACTATATGATTTCAACTATAATATTAATTATAAATAATATTATCATTTGTATTATTTTTATAAGCATTAGTATTTATAATTATTAATAACATATTATTATAAATATTATTTATAGTGATAGTAGTAAAATTATAACAAATATTGGTATTATAATAATAATAATAATAATTGTTGTTATTATTATTATATGTTACTATTATATATTATTACTATTAGTATTATTAACATTATTATTAGTAGTAAAGTTATTATTCTTATTTGTAATATATAATATTGTATTGGAAGTCTGGGTACATCCCATTAGTTAGGTACAATAGGGAAGTTTGGGAGGGATATACTCGGCCACGGGCACGACAGGAAAAGGTGAGGCACAGTCAGTAAAAGAAGGTTAGAGTGGTGTGGTCAGAGGCATATGTCTCGACCCAGGAGCCGTAAACATCACGGCCCAATGGCTAGACACATTTGAGGCACTGAAGTCAGGGAGTGGCCTGGTAGGATGGCAGGCACGCGCAGAGTGGAGGCCGAGTAGGTATCGGCCCTGGGTGCCTGGTACATCTCGGCCCAAGGGTTCTGATGCGTAATGGGCTAGCAGTGCAGAGGGGTAGACCCATCCCAGTCACGGCAAAGATAGCACACAGGCCCAAGAGTTTGGAAGTCCAATGGAATGTAGAAATGTTACCGTTAAGGTATGAGAGGCAGTTACTGTATTGATTAAGATTCCTTAGTGTTTAATGGGAGAAGGAAACCGCTCTGTAGGCAATAATGATGGGAATAAGGCCAGGTAGTATAAAAGATATTTGGACTGTCTAGTAAAAGGTAAGTTTATCTAAAGCCAATATCTAAAGAGAGAATATCTGGGGTTATTACTGACTTAAGCATCGGAGTATTTGCAGGTACTCACCCCTGACGGTAGTCCAGAAGCAGCTGTAAAGAGAAGGGACGCAAAGTGGGCGGAAGAATACAGAAGGCCTTTGAGATCGCTTGGCTCTAACCCTTACAAGAACAAATATTATTACTATTATATATTTTTGTTAGTAATTACATCTCAATTTTTTTAGATTATGATAAATTATTTTTTGTCTTAAACTTAAAAAAAAGGTATATTGATAAATATATGATTAGTTTAAAATTTCACTTCAATATTTCATTGTTGATGTTCATACTCGTTCAAATTTGAAGGATTTGTCTACCATTATTGAATTATGTCAATCTTTGACAAAAACAAACAAATTAAAGATATTTTACTTGATTTATTTTCTAATTCATTTTATTTAACTCTTAATGTTTCATTTTCTACGACGAAGATTATCAAAACAAAATTTGGAATAAGATGAAAGAGGAATTTCTTAAATGTAATATGGTTATTTATATTAAAAAAGGAATAACTGGAGATTTTTATTCCGAATAAATTATTGATGAGTTCAAAATTTTTTACTATAAATTATTTTGGCTCCTCCAAAATTATTGGTCAAGATCCGTCACGGGTTATTATTATCAACTATAATTTATAATCATTATTACTATCAACTATAAATATTATTATCATTATTATTAATTATAATTATTTTTATCATTATAGTACTAATATTATTATATTACTATTATTATTATTATTAAGAATTATAATTATTATAATAGTTATTATTATTATTGTTGTTGTTTTTATTATTATTGTTAGATACACATTTTTAGGGATGTCAACAAGGCGAGTAGGGTACGAGTAGTAGTTCCCTCATACCCTACCTGCTGGATAAATATATGTCCCGTATCCATACCCATATTCATCGGGTACCCGCCTATTTTTTCATATCCGCAGGTATCCACGGGTACCCGCAGATATTTACAAAATTATTTAAGAAACAAATATTTAATCATAAATTCAAATAAAATAAAATAAAATACATCAATGTCATAAATTTTGAATAATGTTCAAATAAACTCAAGTTCATACAAGTCCAAATAGTTATAAAAATAAATATAAAATGACGTTCAACATAATGAAAATTTTTTAATTAGTGCTTTGATCAATAAACTCACTTTCTCCGATTGATTCTTGAAAAATAAACAAAATAAACAAATAATAAAACTCAACTGCCACGTGTTAAGTATTCTTATTTTGATTCCATCATTTGACAACAAACATACCATACCATAAATGTCACTGTCTATATAGGGTTTGATGTATATGCCCAATTTCAAAGAAAGGAAAGACAATAATGTCAAGGGGTGTACCTAAAAGAAGACAATGTACCAATACTTGAAGTTGGAAGAATGAAGACAGAAGAGAAGACAAGATGTGCAACTTAGAAGAAATTAGGTCAGAATTTTTTTACTAATATATATATATATATATATATATATATATATATATATGGGTATTTTTATGAATTAAAGTTTAGCGAGTACGGGTATCCACAGTACGGATACTATGATATCTGTACCCGCCCTGTTAACATGCGAGTATCAAAAATATTCGTACCCGTAGATATCTATTTTTAACATTCGTTTCCTACCGTTGCAGATACCTGCGGGTACTTATCATTTTTATTTGTTTTGTTGTTCATTTATTTTTCCATTTGAACAATTATTTCAATTTAAAAAAATAGTTACTAAAATTAGTAAAATAATAAAACTGAATTTTTTATTATTATAAATAATTATTTAAATTTAAAATATAATAATTAAGAGGATAAAATTGATAAAATAAAAAAGACACCAAAAATATTTATCTCTTTATATATGTAGTTGTATTAATATTAATATTATTATTATTAGTAGTAGTATTAAAAAAAAATTTATCACTACGTGATATTATCATAGTGGTATTATTATTATTATTATTATTATTATTATTATTATTATTATTATTATTATTATACTTAGCCACATATTTTACTTTTATTTACTATGAGATCATATTACAATTATTTGCTCTTTGTATTTGTTTTGTTATTCATTTTATCTTTATGTCTTGGTATTTTTTGAATTGAAAAAAAAAATAGTTACTAAAATTAGTAGAATAATAAAACTGACAAATAATTTTTTATTATGAATAATTATTTAAATTGAATAAATAATAATTAAGAGGATAAAAATGTAAAAACGAAAAAAGACATAAAAAATGTGTATCTCTTTACATATTTAGTTAGTGTATTATTATTAGTATCATTATTATTTTTATTATTAATATTATTAATATTCATAGTGATGTTATTAGTATAAGTGTTTTTTTAATTATAAAAAATGTTATTATACTAAATACTTTTGCTAAATATATTTTTAATCTTTTAAAATTTTTATAAGTTATAATTTATATTTATATTATTATTATTTTAATGGTTACATAAATATAATAACAATTATATTATTATTTTAAACATATTTGCAATAAATAAAAAAATATGCATATACACACGCACGGGTCATATACTATTATAATTATTTTGTAAAATCAATTAACTACACCATATTGTGATATTAATTTTATTTATTATATTTAAAACTGAATTTACAAATTCATTGATAATAATATTTAAAACAATATAACCTAATTTTCATGATATTTATTATTTTATTTTTATATTACTGTTATTATTATCAATTATAACTCTAATTATAGTTATTATTATTATTATTATTATTATTATTATTATTATTATTATTATTATTATTATTATTATTATTATTATTATTATTATTATTATTATTAGCTCTAATTATAATAATAATAATTAATTATTATTATTATTAACTATAATTATTATGATTAGTATTACTACCAACTATAAGTATTATTATTATTATTATTATTATTATTATTATTATTATTATTATTATTATTATTATTATTATTATTATTATTATTATTATTATTATTATTATTATTATTATTATCATTAACTACAATTATTTCTATTATTATGATTAGTAGAATAATAAAACTGACAAATAATTTTTTATTATGAATAATTATTTAAATTGAATAAATAATAATTAAGAGGATAAAAATGTAAAAACAAAAAAATGACATAAAAAATGTGTATCTCTTTACACATTTAGTTAGTGTATTATTATTATTATTATTACTATTATTATTATTATTATTTTTATCACTACAAGATATTATTATAATGATATTATTGTTATTATTATTATTATTATTATTACTACTACTATTATTATTATTATAGTTAGACACACATCTTAAATTAATTTACTACGGATCGTATTTCAATTACTTGTCATTTTTATTTGTTTTGTTGTTAATGTATATCTTTGTATATAATTATAAATTATTATAGTTGACATTAGCCTTAGTGTTAGCATTAATATTAATATTAATATTTATAGCATAAATATTATTATTATTATTGGTTCATTATTATTTTTATTATTATTATTATTACTATTCATAATGGTGTTATTATTATAAGTGTGCTTTTTTCAATTATAAAAAATGTTGTTATACTAAATACTTTTGTTAAATAGAGTTTTAATTTTTTAAATTTTTATAATTTATAATTTATATTAATATTAATATTAGTATTTTTAATGGTTAAATAAATATAATAATAATTATATTATTATTCTAAAAAATTTTAAAATAAAAAAAGTAAAAAAATGTTCGCTCAATTAACTATATTATATTGTGATATCAATTCTATTTATTATATTTAAAACTGAAATTATTATTGCATCACTTAGATTTACTATTTTATTACTTGAATAACAACATTTACAATAATATAACTTAATTTTCATAATATTTCATTACATAATACTTTCACTATTTTACTATTTAATATACAAAATAAAACAAATACGTCCCGTGCGTACGGACGGGTCAGTATACTAGTTTATATAAAAATTAAATTTGATATAGGGATGAAATTGAATTAGTTTTAAAAAAATTGGGACCAAATTGAGCAAAATAAAAAATACAGGGACTACATTGAGACTTTTCACATCCAATAGTGACATGTGGCATTGCCACTGCCACATCACATTGTTTCTGTCACGTGGCACAATGTCAGATTGACACGTGGCAATTTTTTTTAAATTATAAAAAAATGAAAAATTAAAAAAAATTAAGAAAAATAAAAAAAAATGATGTGCTGACACGTGGCACATAATTAACACGTTACTGTACAACTAATGGAAAGGAACTGATTGCAACGAATTTTCAAAAATAGAGACTTAATTGAGTCAAATAAAAATGGGGGGACCTACTTGAGATTTCGCTACAAAAATGGGGGCCTCTGGAATGATTTAACCTTTTTTTTTCGATTAATGGTTTTCGAGCAACCAAAGCATCAAGGTCACTGAAGTTAGATTGTGAACTCGAGGTTGGTTTGTGGGCGTGATTGCGAGTTCGAAATGAAAGTGGGTTTGAGGTGGTGTGATTGCAAAGCTTATGGTTTTTCACTTAGGACAACAAAAGTATGGTTTTATGGGTTTACTTAATTTTGAAAGAAGAATTATGCAAATCATTAATATTATTTGAGTTAATGTTCACATTCCTTGTAATGTTTCATTCACATTTTCATGGTGACGTGCAAAATCAAAAATTAGGGATTTATTTTTTTGATTCATGCATTTTGGTTTTTTTTTTTTGCTGAATTGGTTTAGGGGTTTGAAGTGGTGGTTAAAGTAAGGTTTTGACATTGTATAGAAATGGGCTTCTTTATAACATTTCATCATATAGGGAAATTTGTGAAATCTTAGAAGTTGCATGACGTGGGTGGTGAGAAACATGTCATTCTTGATGCTAACCCAGATGTGTGGTCCTATTTTGAGGTTGTTGGTATAATAAGGGATTTCAAGTTATGGTGGAAGCCTAGTAAAGGAAGCTTGGATACCAATTTGAGAGTGTTTAGTGTGGATAGGGATGCCATGGAGTTAGCAAATTATGCTGAGGAGAATAGAGAAGCAATAGATATTTATGTTAAGCACGTAGTGAGTCTAACATTTGAATTTGTAGAGTTTATTGAAGGCAATACAAGTGTTGGGGTTGATGGTTGTGAGAAAGATGATGTTCATGTATGTTTGTGAGGTTGAGAAAAGAGAGAATGGTGAGGGTGAAGGTGATGACAGAGATGTTACTACAGGTGGTGAGATTGGTGAACAAGGTGAAGATGAAGAGGGGTCTGTTGAACATTTTGAACTAGATTATAGTGAGGAAGAATTGTGTGAAGATAAAGATGATGGTTTTCAGATGGATGATGATAAACCTCGTAGAAAAATTGGAGATGTTCTAGAAAGATGGAAGAAAATAGTTGACAGCAAGAAGTCAATGTCTACAGTTGGGGGTGAAAAGGTTGGTTCTATTAATGGTGTCCAATCAAATAATACTATTGAGGAACATGAGATTGACGAGGAGTACAACAATGAAGATTTGGATAGTGATGTTGAGGGGCAAGACAACTTCTCAAAGTATAAAGTTCATGATATGTGTAACAGCTTCAAGTTTAAACTAGGCATGGAATTTTGCTCATTGGAAGAGGCTAAACAAGCAATTAAAGAACATGTAGTTCTAAATGGCAGACATGTTGAATTTGTGAAGAATGATAGGGTGAGAATTAAAGCTGTTTGAAAAAAAAAGGTACGGGTTTGTGATATTGGTGAGTAAAGTTGGTTCATGTCATACCTTCCAAGTTAAAACACTCGTTGATGGACATAAGTGTGCAAGGATTTTTTCCAACAAAAATGCGAATGTAGAGTGGGTTTCAAAAGTTGTCATGGATAAGTTCAGAAATGTGGGAAACATGTCCGCAATCCAGATAATGGATGATGTTAAGAAAAGTTATAGCACTAAAATCAGCCTATGGACAGCTTTGCAAGCAAAACACAAAGCTTTGGCAGAACTTGAGGGAGATGGAGCTAAACAATATTCTCTTTTATTTGATTACATCGCAGAACTTAAGAGAGTTGGTAGGGAAACAACTTGTGAGATTAAACTAAGTGAACTTATTCCCACTTTCCCGCAAAGATTTCAAAGCTTTTACATGTGTTTGGATGGCTGCAAAAAAGGTTTTCTTGCTGGTTGTAGACCTTTTATTGCAGTTGATGGGGTTCATTTGAAGACTAAATATGGTGGGCAGTTACTAGTTTCTATTAGAAAAGATCCCAATGACCAATACTTTCCACTTGTTTTTGCGGTGGTTGAAAATGAATGCAAAGAAACATGGAGGTGGTTCCTTACTTTGTTCTTAGATGATATTGGGAATATGCACACAAATGGACGAGTCTTCATTTCTAATCAACAAAAGGTATGAAGAATATGTATAAACAATAATAATTTATATTTATGATAGTTATTGTATAAGTTGGAACTAATGTCAATTATTGTTATTTTTTGGGTTTTAATTGAGACTTAAAATTTAAATTCTATCATATCAAGTCATATCTTAAATTTGTTATCGAGTAAACCATCTTATATTATCCGTGCACCAAACCAATAATGCTTGGTGAGATGGTAAGAGAACCTCACCCTTAATTACATTGTATGCGATAACTCCCTGGTAAGAAAACACACTAGTTCTGAGTTTTACAAAAGTAACCATTCATTTTACAAAAAAAAAAAATATTAAAGTAACATTAATGTGACATAATTAATTATTACTAAAGAATAATCTGTACATAAATAATTATGGCTAAAGAATAATACGAAGTTATTAAGCATTACAATTCAATATATTTAATGAATTTATTCTTCATTTAAATTGAATGAATAAAATTCAACTTATTCTAACAACTTGAAATCCAATGAATTTAATGATTTTAAAGTCCAACTTATTTTCGTAACTTAAATTCCAACTCATGAATTTAAAATCCAATTTAAAGTCCAACTTAAAACATTGAAAATAGAGGTTCAACGAAATTGGAAACAATGTAAACTCCAACTTAAAACCTTCAAAAGCAAAACATGTTACTGCATCACCACAATATAAATTCAAGAACAAAATCTCTCATAGTCAAACTTCATTGGCTTAAAAGCTTTTGGCATTATACTTGTCTAATTTCATTACATTCACAACTTAACAACATTCTTCACCTACAAACTAGTCCAAAAAGAAACCTTTCAACCTAAACTTAATTATCAATTACAATTGCTCTTTAACACAAAAATTATACAAAATATAATTGTAAATGCCCAAGATACAACAAAACACAAGAACTTTATTTTTTCCCTTTTTTCTTTCTGACTCTAATTTCATCTTCAACTTTGCATTCTTCCTTACCAACTCCATGATCAATTTGTCATTAACGTCACCAATTTCCTCTTCTTCTCTTTCTGGCTTCTCTTCCATTTCACATTTTGCTTCATCAGCTCATCGGAAGAAATTGCAATGACAATCACTCTACAATGAAAACCACAACCCATAAACAAAAATAGTCATAACATAATTTAATGCCAAAATTATAATTTACTTACTTTCCAATTCATGCATCTCCAGAACAACCTTCCTTTGTTTTTCACGGTGTTTGCTTTGAGAAGCATTAATGTTGTCCCATAACCACATACTTTTCCTTTTCCTCTTAAGCTCAAAAAGGGTGTTGATGAATGTTAGAAATATTTTAATATAATTTAAAAAAAATAATTAAAATAAAAAACTTATTGTTACTGAAGTTTTTATAGACCTTTAATTTATGTGTTAATGTTTTTTATGGCTAACGGCTATATTCTTATTACAATTCACTTCTTTGTCTCCTTCTGCTACCTATAAATACCACCTAGGTGCATGAATAAAAAAACAACCACAACAACAAAGACAACAACCACTAGAGTTTTCCTTAAAAGTGTTATTCTTTTCTTCTCTATATTATCTTTAAGATAGTGGTGTTTATAAGGTTCGGAGATCCTTCGCTGCACTCGATTGATCTGACGGGTTGTTGTATCTTGGGAGAGAAACGCATATGATTTGAAACACATATGAGTGTGTATTTGTTTAGCTATGTGCAGTAGGGGCGTTTTCTCTCTAAGGATAGCACTATGCGTGCCTCAACCCAGGATATTTCTACTCCTTACCTTTTATCTTTTATTTATTATTGTTATCATAATTGTTGATCTCTGATTAATATTCATTGTTTTATATATTGTCTTAGTATTATTATTGATTTAATAATTATTATTATATCATTTTATATTTTTATTATTAATAGTATTATTTGAGTAATCATTTTTCTAACATTCTTAGAGAGAAAAATTATTATCTTGTTATTTCTTTTTTTGATTATTCATCTGTATTCATTTCTAAAATTATAAACAGTATAGAGTTGAAGACTGAAAACACATTTTATGAACTAATGTGTTTGTTATGGTTATAATTAAATCAGTGTCAACTAAGCCTAAAAATCTGGGTATAATTGTCTCTATTTCTATTGGTAACAATAAATGAAATTATGGATAAATGATATTCCTGCTCATTGAATCTTTTTTTGTGATGTTTATAGCTAATATTTTTTGTTATATTAATTTATGCTTTAATATTGTCTATTCTTATCATTGATAAAGATGTTCTATATCATGTATATATTTTAAGTGTTTTATATGAAAAAAAAAGTGACTGATAATAAATATAACCTTATCAAATTTATGAATTCAAAATTATTGTTTATGACATGAAATTAAAATGAATTATTTTAATTGATATCATGTTTAAGATCATGTAAATGCTGATAAAAGAAGAAATCTTCATATCAAAAATTGAAGTGATAGTCAAATAAAAATTAAACTTGTCTTCTAGATTTTTAAAGAGTTTTTCATGTTTCTGAATTTAAAATCTTTCTTGTGCTCAACAAGGTTATGAAGTGGTTCCCAAGTGCAATAAGATTATTATTTCTAGACATGTGTTTTGGTTGATAAATGATATATTGTTTGAGTTAAGTGTTTTTATCTAGTGATAAAATATTTAGTAACTTTTTCTTTGATTATTACAATTGTTGAGAAGTTGAGAAATTTGGTTAGAGACCATTCAAATTATAAAATTTTGAGGTGCAAAATTAATTAATTAAAGAAGTGATGATACATGTCTTTACAAATGAGTGTTTTTATGTAAAATTCATGGTATTATTCATTAAGTAACATCTTTATATAGTGTATGATGTTAATATAATGTTGCAGTGAAAGAAAGAAAAAAAAATGTTTTGATATGGTAAATGTTATTCTACAAGTTCTAGCTTGCCTAACATTATATTAGTGAAATTTTATATTTTGCTTACCATATTTTGAACACAAAAGATTGAGATAAAACTTTTTATGAGTTATAAAAGAAAAAAGAACCACATTAAAAATATTTCAAAGTGTGGGGGTGTCTTGTAAAGGTTAATATACCTTTTAATAAAAAAGAATCTTTGGTTATTTATATTTATAAATATCTAGAGATGTTTCCTTCAATTGATAAATTATCTAAATTTGTTTGTGATACCTCGAGAACTATTTTGCCATCTAGTGTAATATTATTTGTGTTTCTTATATTATGGCAATATGTCCAATTTCTTGAGATCATTGAATGATATTTTTAATGTGAATTGGATATTGATTTTGGTGACACAAAATCACCTATTGGTTATGGCTATGTTTTAACCTTGGATGGAGGTGCACTATCATGGAAATATGTTAAAAAGTTGTTGTTCTATCATGATCTATTATGCAAGCATAAATTATTCCTTTGCTCAAAGCATCCTGACAATCAAATTGTTATATTTAAAGTTTCTAGTAAAAATGTCAATGAAAAATTGACATATTAGAATGAGAGACAAATGTATTAGAAACTTAATTACTCATGGTTATCTCTCTTGACTTTGTCAGGTCAAAAAGAAATATTGCAGATCTGCTTATCAAAGAGTTGATGCATCAACAACAAGTATTTGAGTCGTCGAGGGGAATGAGACTATAACCCATAAATTAGTTGCAACAATGGACACCCATCTCCACATGAATGGCGATCCCATGGAATGAAGTTCAATGGGTAACAATGAAGTTGTTGTTGACTAAAGTACACCAAATAATTTGATTAAATTTTATATCTCATTCCTATGGCGAGGTGTACTATAAATTGTGGCAATAATAAGGTTGAGGTATGTGCATTATTATGCTTATTTTATAAAATACCTCTTAATAAACCCAATGGTTGAGGTATGTGCATTATTATGCTTATTTTATAAAATACCTCTTAATAAACCCAATGACAATTATTGTAGGGGTGTGAGTCACAAACCACCCTTTGAGGGTTTACCTAGTGAGTGTAATGGTGGGGCCGCCATTGTGAGACATGGGCAAGTCTCTAAGTGACACTCATGAAACAAGATACATGCGCAAGGCCGTAATGTGCACCCACTGACTAGAACCTATAATGAACACCGATATTGTATGTGTTATTTACTAAAACCTGGTCACATGAGATGTAGTTCAAGACAATCAAGTCTCTGCATTTTCTCGGGTGGAAATTATAAGCACTAGGTGTAAGGTTCAGACCTGGAAGGTTCCTTATTTTGTTTTAAAAGATAATATATTTTATTTTATTTTTTTAAATTATGTGGGGGATTGTTAGAAATATTTTAATATAATTTTAAAAAAAATAATTAAAATAAAAAACTTACTGTTACTGAAGTTTTTATAGACCTTTAATTTATGTGTTAATGTTTTTTATGGCTAACGGCTATATTCTTATTACAATTTACTTCTTTGTCTCGTTTTGCTACCTATAAATACCACCTAGGTGCATGGGAAAAAAAAACAACCACAACAACAGAGACAACAAACACTAGAGTTTTCCTTAAAAGTGTTATTCTTTTCTTCTCTATATTATCTTTAAAATAGTGGTGTTCATAAGGTTCGGAGATCCTTCGCTGCACTCGATCGATCTGACGGGTTGTTGTATCTTGGGAGAGAAACGCATATGATTTGAAACACATATGAGTGTGTATTTGTTTAGCCCTGTGCAGTAGGGGCATTTTCTCTCTAAGGATAGCGCTATGCGTGCCTCAACCCAGAATATTTCTACTCCTTACCTTTTATCTTTTATTTATTATTGTTATCATAATTGTTGATCTCTGATTAATATTCATTGTTTTATATATTTTCTTAGTATTATTATTGATTTAATAATTATTATTATATAATTTTATATTTTTATTATTAATAGTATTATTTGAGCAATCATTTTTCTAACAATGAAGTTGTACTATTCAATCCATAGCTTCTACGAATAGATGCACAACCTTCACCATGTGATTTCATCACTAAATCAACACCTGAGAGTGGTTTAACATTTATCCCCAAAAATTTGATACTTTCCTAGAAAAAAACCCTAAACAGTAAATTTGAGACTCGAAAACACACCTTTGTTGTAAATGAAAAACCCTAAGATTCACAATCACACCACCTCGAACCCACTTTGATTTTGAACTTGCAATCACGCCCACTGACCAACCTCGAGTTCACAATCTAACTACAATGACCTTGATGCTTTGGTTGCTCGAAAATCACTAATCGAAAAAAAATGCAAAATGCAACTTGGTTGTGCTTTGTTTTGATGAAAGTGGGTTTTCTTATTTTAAAATTTAATTAAAACATTATTTGATTTTTAAGTTATTTAATTATTTAAATTTAAATTAACACGTGTCATTTACTTATATTCACGTCACCAACTTTGTTGGACATGTCATCAATCACTTAACACCGTCTAAGATGAATGATAGATTCCAAGCATTTTAAAAATATAAGGATGTTTTTTGTATGAAGTTCTAAAGAGGGACCAATTCCACTTTCGCATAAAAGTATAGGGATGAAAAACATACTTATCCCAATATACAAATATAATGTAATAGTAAAATTCCAAAATTGAGCCTATTTATATAGTTACCATGTGTCCAACTTTTCCTATTTTACTCATAGTCCAGTGAGGATACATGTCATTTTTACAGGCTTTTATGTAATTTTATCAGTATACCAGTGGCACAAACACTATAGGTGTGGTGTGTAAATGCTTAAAATGAGATTCTTAAGCTAAAAGTGTTCGTAGTTATTCTAGGAGGAACAAGATAAGATATTACTATAAATTCATCTTACCTTTGTGATCATTGTCATATATTAACTTTGACAAAAAATATTCGTCTATCACAAGTTGGGTTAGACCCGACTAAGACAACAGAAATAAACAATTTACTGATTGCATAGTGAAGGTTGGGGATGGTACACTAGCTGAACCGAAGGATGGTTTAATGGAAATTAAAATTCCACCATAACTTTTGATAATGCATTTTAATGATCCTATTCAAGCTATTATAAATAACGCATACCCAAATCTAACACAAAACAACTTCAATGATAACTGCTTGCAATCTAGAGCAATATTGACTAGCAAAATAGAAATTACGAATGAGATTAATGAATATGTTTGTCCTTATCATTGTTGGATGTAGTATGTTTAAATCTATAAATAATTATATATAATACATATTGAATGCATTGTTATAGGTGAACATAAAGAATATCTTAGTTGTGATAGCATTGCCAACACTAAAGAAATGGTTGTTGATGCATATCATCAAATCACTCCAGAATTTCTAAATACACATTCATTATATTAGGCCTCCCAAATCATAACATTAAACTTAAGTTTGGGGCCTCAATTATGCTTTTGAGGAACTTAGACCAGGATGAGGGATTATATAATGGTAGTAGATTAGTTGTAAGCAAACTAGCAAATCATGTTATTGGAGCAAAGATAATTACTAGAAATAGAAAAGGTCATGAAGTATATATTCTTCGAATGTTTATCATTATCACAATCCCCATGGACTTTCAAGCTTATTAGAAGGCAATTACTAGTTATTTTATCATATGCAATGACAATAAACAAATGTTAAGGACAATCTCTAGCATCAGTAGGATTATACCTACCAACATCAATTTTCAGCATAGGCAACTATATGTTGCAGTATCTAGAGTTCAAAACAAAGTTGGACTAAAGATCTTAATTCATGATAGTGAAAATAAACCTTTAAATTCTACTACCAATGTAGTTTTACCAAGTATGCACTTACATCCATCTAACCTATGTTATATAATTCTAAAATGAAGGGAACTATCTCAAACATATTTTACTTGCATTATGTCTTCAGTTATGCATATGGACATACTTTTCTTGATTACTAAATTTTATGGGTTAACATACAATTTACCATCGTTATAGCATTTGGACTTTGAAATTTCGTTATCATAACAACCACTGAATGAATCCATAACAATAACCACCACGATATGTACAACCATCATATAAATAAATTACAACAAAAAATCATATTCAAAACAGATCTAAACCTGTTCGAAGACGAACATATCATGGAGTTCCAAGTTCTCCCCATATATCCTCCACAAATTTCCTCTTCCATCATCCATAACTACAACCATCAAAATGTTAGCGATAAACTTTAGCAAATTTCACCCTATCTAAACACTATTATCGGCTTTCGTGTATGCAACTCACTAATTTCTCTTTACACCCTTCCTATATCAAATTAATCTTTATTTTCATAACCATATTAATTAACTAAACCGGTCTAAACTAACAATTTTCAGTTACAATATTATTCTATCATATACTTATTTGAACCATATACATAAATGCAATACATCTAAACAGAATATTCATTAAAAATCCTCTCAAAATTATATCTATAAGTTCCTTAAATTTTACTTAAAATGTACAAGAACATAAAATGTTAATTATTTAAATATTGTCAATTACTTAATATAATAATCATTCCATTAATATATTTATTAAAAAAAACTACAAATTACAGACTCTAATATGTCAAAAAAATATCACAACCCGTTTAAATTTTAATGATTTCATGTAACTGTATTTCGGAGAATTGATATATTATAATTACTGCGTTTTAAATTGATATATCCAACTACTAAATCTAAACTTTGTAACATACAATAATATTTATTTTACTGTGTTTTAGCATTTATATTTATAGAAATTAAATTCCTGCATATAACCATTATTTTGATTATTATACTCAACAAAAAAATAACAATTCCATTTAACTATTTATTTCAACATTAAAATTTACAACAAATTCATATAATAACATTTAATTATATTATATCTCACTATTCAGAAATTTATATCAAATTAAATATTTCAACATAAGTTAAAATAAAATTAACTAATTATTTAATTTATTTTCATATTATCAATCTCATGATTTAAATATTTTATGTAAACTCACCATGATAATAAAAATTAAAAATAAAATAAAATAAATCACAACGACGTCCGTGCTTTACGCACGGGTCTCAAGTTTGAGTGTAAAATTGAAACCTTGTCAAAGTATTTATTTATAAAATATTATTTATGAACATTTTATTAGCCATGTTTCTTTTAAATATTTTATTTTTATTGTTATTATTTTAATATTTCAAATAACAAAAAAGAGATCTATAAATTAAATCTGAAATTTACTTTTTATATTTTTAAATTGAGGAGTTTTCTTTTTGCATCTTTTTTAGTAATTGGTAAATTTAATCTCTTTTTCTAAAAAAAAAGTTTATATTTTTAATTTCGTTTCTCAAATCGAAGTGGATGATTACCTAGATTTTGTTTTTAGTTTTAAACAAAATATCAAAATTTAATCCAGAAGCAAAACCTCTCATATGTTACTATTTTCATTTCCTCTGTTTAATTAAAGTGCAAGTTGTTATATATCGTGTAAAAAAGAATAAACATCTTTATATAATCCTTCGAGATAAATATCAACACGAATCTGTACAAATCGAATTATAATGACTACTAACATCTGATCTGAGACATGAGACACTCAGGTTTTAGTTTTTCCAAGTTGAAAATCTTAACAGTTTTGTTCCTTTGTACTCCAAAACTAGTTCATTGTCATTTTGTCCTTCGATCCTTGCTTGATATGAACCTTCATTTCCTCTCAACACTTCTCTGGTTTCCATCAAAATATTTTTGCTCAATTGGCAACCCTTAAAGCTAATCTCATCACTCTGCATCTCCTCCCATATTTGTAACCAATCAAGAGAGGAAATACAAGGTTGCAAAAACAGTTGCTCCATGGTGATTCTTGCTTCTGAGAAACGAGTTGGGAAATGTGATTCAATTGCTTCTAACAAGGCTTGGTAATGCTCCAAATGTACTTTAAAGAATGACCTGAAATTGAAGTTGTTTTTCACTTTCTGATAAGCACTTCCATCACCAAAAGTTATAATCCCCCTATTGCCAGAGGTGTTGATCAAATCTTCAGCTACCCTTAGAAACTCTGAGGCTTGTCTTCTGCTACTTTCTCTTCCCATATGAGGAAGACCAATCATGGAATTGAAGGCCAAAAACGCACCTTTCCCACCCCTTTTGTTCATTTTCTTAATCTCAGCAACAAGTTCCTCCACTCCTTTCTCCTCTACCTTCAACTTCAAACCACAGGATTTGGCATGCTCACAGAGCAGCTTTCTAGTTTCCTCAAAATTTGATGGACTAGAAAAACATTCATCACCACCACCCCATTTAATTGATGTCAGTTTCACTGTTTTGTTCATGTGTGCAATGGCCTCAATCAATGGAACCCATTGAAATCCATGTCCAACACAAGAGTCCACTATGTGTACACTATTACAATCTTGTGGCATGGCTTCAAGAATTGCAGAAACAGCAGCAAAGTGAGCAACTCTCCCAATTGGGAGACCTTGATAGAGTGCCCTCAAAGCAGCCTCAAAGTTCTTGAAGGCCTCACCTTTGAGATAGTCTCCATGATTGGTCATGCTTTGAGACAAGTAGAACACAAGGCGCTCTAGAGACTCACCTAGTGGACTAGCTTTCTGACTCATGCACCTCAAAATCACTTCTGCTAGTGACTTTTGTCCTTGCTCCAAGGCCTCTCCATGTGCCTCTAGCAAGTGTGGAAGACTCACTTGGTTTTCAATTTCCATGTTTTGGTGAGGTAAAGTCAATAGTGATGATGCTTGATTTGTGGACAACTCTGACCTCACAGATGGGGTAGGACTCCAAGCATTTTCCACCTCACTTGAAAAAGTCTGTGTAGGAAAGAAGCTCCCTTCACTCTCCCTTAGGTATCCATGACCTTCAATACTAACAATTTCAGTATCCAAAATGGAATCAAAATCATCCAATTCCATGAGTGATGGAAGTTGCCCAGTTTCTTCAATGATTGGGTATTGGGTGTGAACATGATCATTGGAGAAGAATAAGGAAGAGGAAGAAAAGGGTATGGAAGAAATTTCAGAAGTGGAATCCTCTAGAGTGCTCAATAGTGTATTGAGTCCATGGTCATCCACAATGA
Source organism: Vigna unguiculata (assembly GCF_004118075.2). Taxonomy (NCBI): domain Eukaryota; kingdom Viridiplantae; phylum Streptophyta; class Magnoliopsida; order Fabales; family Fabaceae; genus Vigna; species Vigna unguiculata. The sequence goes on along the minus strand of NC_040286.1, from coordinate 11,663,650 downwards.
AGCCATAGGATCCAGAATCACCAACATGGTCATACATAGAGAAGCCATAGGACTCAACACCTGATTCAAAAGTTGAGTTCATGTCTTCAAAGAAGGACCATGGTGACTGCATATCCTCTTGCTGCATTATCTTTTCTATTAAACTTTCTCACACTGCAAAGAGTGGAAAGTCTTGTTTCGGAGTAGGTAGGGTTTGATGAGTGTGAATGTTTGACTATTTATAGAAACAAATATTAAAGAAAGTTTGTTTCCCCTCACTTTCAGCTAAGTTTCCATGATTAAAATAACATGAATTATATATTTTAATGAGACATTAAAATAGTCTCTTAAATTATACATCATCAATGAATATATTATTTCGAATTTTGTATTCCTGTCAAACTTACCCACCAAGCCTTGGATATCCTTTTTAAAGAACACGTATTATTCATTAGGAATAGAAAATGACGAAATTTTTTGAAGCAGTTTTTGCAGAGTTTTTTATTCCTGCAAGGTTGCCATGAAAAGTGTATTTCCTGTTTTGGCAGCATCGATGGAAGGTTGAATTCAATGGGTACCACAATTACCGGTGTTATCACTATTCCATATTACAATTAAATAATTGATTAGTTAATAGTTCATGTCTTTTCAAACCTCATCTGTTGGTGAGTTTCAGTAAACGACTAGGTTTGATGATGGAAGATCCTTTGCGGCTTAACACGTATTTTGATTCTACGTCAAAGTAATATAAAATTAGTTAAAATTGATTTTCTAATGTAAAGTCGATATGTGATTGATTTGCAAAATGAATTAAAAAATATAAGATTCACGTTAAATAAAAAACAACTGATTGATTCCAATTCCAAGTCCAATAACGCTAAACCAAATCAAATCCTTCAAAGATGAAAGCATTGGAGGAGGAGGCAATAACTTGTGTAAGAAAAACGGAAATAAAGAGAAGATCTTGAGAAGCCATAAGAGATATTGGCAATTTGATTGAGAAAGCCAAGAACATGCAAGGAAAGTCTTCTTTGTCATGTTCTGACATGTGAACGTTAATGCAACGTTACAAAAATGTATGCAAGAGGGGAGATTTTTCTTAAAAAGAATTGAACAATCATAAGGTTGAAAAAATTTATTGATGAAAGTACAAGAATTTAAAAAAAAGAGAGTTTGATGTCGTGAATATATATTTTGTAGACAGCTAAAAAGCTTTTCCAAACATGTTTTTGCTACATATTTGGCGAGGATGTTCTTAAGTGGTTGCTTGGAATCAAGTAGGAGGGGAATGATTTGAATTTGAAAATTATAATTAGACAGCAAAAATATTAAGTGTCTTCTTGATTAATTTCTAGTACGATCTTCTATCTTGGAGGATTGTGATAATTCATTGATTGTTTCTTAGCTATTCAACAAGAAATTAATATAGAATGTTGTTATATCAAATTTATTATTTTAAGATTTTATATTAAACATTACATTGTAACGTCTAATTTAATAGATAAATCTAATTAAATAAAATATCGCATAGAATATAATATTTAAAGGGATACAAGACTTAAAGTATAAGGATTTTACATCATCCAATTACACCAAGAGGAAAACAAAGGTACTACACAATGCCCAAACAAAGATAAGAGTTTCAACGGATATCCAAAGGCTTGCCCATAAGCAGGAGATTACAAAAACAATGAAGACTCTTCAAACATGGGCACAACAGTGAGCCCAATACCAAACAATGTCCAACTAAGCTGCAACATTTTCGTCGCCAATGCGATCGCCAGAAGTTTCCATATCTGCTCACACCAAGGGATCCTTGGTGATCATTGCAAAAAGGAAAAACCACACAAGAAAACAACACAAACAAGAAGGGTAAGCTAGAGTAAAAAGATTTTTTATTATACAATTAAGCATACAATTTAAAAGTCAAGAACACATAAGTCAACCAAGCATGTGATAGAAAACCACAAGACTAAGACTCAATTTATCCGGATACATATAATCGGTCAGATTCACTATATGCTTGCACTTGTGGTGGCCTCTACTGCTTTGTAGAGCCATTGCCAATGGGTTTCACCCTACCACGCACAAGGTTAGTCTTCAAACATCTAAGGTCATTATCCTACCAAAGACTAGGGACTCCTGCTACTCTCACCACTTGAGTCAGTCCGCTCTACGTAAGACTAACTGACTCTTTAGAGTTTTAGGATGCAATCTTTACTTGAATCCTTACCTAATTATATACACTATGACACCACCATGAAGCCTTACCAAGAGGTCCATGGAATTACGTCCATCACACAAGGCACCACCATGAGATCTCACCAAGAGGTTCATGGAATTGCGTCCATCACACAAGGCACCACCATGAGATCTCACCAAGAGGCTCGTGGAATTACGTCCAACTCATACCATAGCCATGTCTCACCAACCAACCATAGATTTATCATGTATAATAACTCATACCAATATCCAACCAATCATCCCATCATGTTTCATGAATTCATTCATACCAATCTCATCAATTTAAAACCCAATATATCACATAGAGCATACATGGCATCATACTTAAACTGTTTAAAGCAAAAAAAATCATCCAATCATGTGAAACACACCCATGTACAATCAACTCTGTCAATCTCGCTCAGGCTAAAGAGCTCTCACTCAAGCGAGAGGAATCCCTCGCTCAAGCTACTAGCTCTCGCTTGGGCGAGACTGCAAACAGAGGCACGTCGAGGTCTCGCTCAAGCTAGCCCATCTTGCTTAGGCGAGATTGTTCTCGCTCAAGCGAGTGACTTTCGCTTAGGCGAGCCCTCAAAATAGAGAGGTGGCGAGTTACTACTGTTCTCGCTCAGGCGAGAGCTCCTCGCTTAAGCTAGAGCATTTTGTTTTGAGCGACCACTTCGCTCGCTTGGGGGAGTTCAACAGAACTCACTGCTTTCACACGTGCAAAACCAGCAAAGTTCAACTCAAGCACCAACAGTTCATTCCCACATAGGCACAAACATCATCCAAACATTTTAAACATAAAACAGAGGCAAATGCAGGCAATATACTCAAAAACATATAGTGGAGCCAAAATGTAAGCACAACGGTCCTAGGAGAAGAGACGAGTACTATAACTCTAACCAGTGCAAAGAAATTGAAAAACAGACGCATAAAGACTAGCATAAGGTTTTCACGTCAACCCGAGGTGGAACCCAGACACTAGAATGGAAGAAAAGGGTAAAGCTCAAGTTCAACTTACCAGGAGAAGACGTTAGAGTGAAACAGCGGGTACTCTGATTGTGCCTTAGCAGAGCTCACTTCTGCAGTTCTTAGAGGGAGGAGGGGAACAATTTTCTGAAAAGTAGTAAAATGAGAGGGGTTAGGGCTAGGAGTAGGGTTTTGGGACACCCTATGGGCCGGTCTTAGGCCTAACAGAAGGCTAGGCCTTTAAACATTAAGGCAGAAAAGAAAGTGAGTCTTACATTAAATATCTTATATAAATAAACCGGTAACTTATCATATGTATATCTTTCCAGCTACGAACTAACTCTTCTTCCCATAGAAGGAATTTAAGAAAGGAAAAAAAAAATAGAGTTCGTGTTTAAATAGGCCTAATGGAAGAAAAATGATTTTACAATTTGAATTATTTTGTATACTTTTAAAATTTAAAATTTCAAAATATAAATAAGCTTTTTTTTTATCAACTTCTAATGTTTTATATTATTTTTCTCTCATCCTAATCATCCCAAAAAAAAATGGACCAAGAGAAATTTTTCTAAATGTTAACTCAAAAATAGAATAGAATGAGATTTTTTTAATAAAAAACTTCATAAAAAAAATTTGTCAGTATTCTTTGAATTGTTTTTACTAAGAATCCTACATTGGTTACATTTGAATAATACTCAATTTTTGTAATTGAGTATAAAAATGGAGATATGAATATGTATACATATATAGAGTTTCTATCCCTGTACTCATTTCAATAACCATTCCTATCTTCATCTTTGTCTATGTTTAAATTATTAAAATAACCTAAAATTATATATATATATATATATATATATATATATATATATATATATACCCTCCTTTTGTTTTTGTTTCACTATATCTTTTTTTTTTCATCTTTCATAATTATTTGATTGTTCTACATCCATAAAATGCACTCACATTTTTAAGATGTTTTTCTTCTTATTATAATGTCAGGGAATCATATAGTTCTTCATTCTCTTTCATCTTTATTTTCTTTTATTTATAGAATTTTTGTTTTACTAAAATAATTTTATTTATCTCTCAATCGTTCAACTAGTTTGATATTTAAAATTTTTTCTCAAATCTTCAACATACTTTTCATTTTATTATATCCTTAATTGTACACTTTTTTTCTATTGTGTGATTTCGTTCAACATTGTAAAAAATCATTTTTAGGACACATTCAATTATTTTTACTTCTTTCTAATATTTTTATTTGTGGTTTATTTTCATTATCTAGAATATAGTTTTGATGATTTTTAATATACTTAAAAATGAGAAAGTTAAGAACCATATAAAATTAAAAACTCATAAATCCATTGCATTAAAGTTTTGAATTGGAGGTAGTATCAATCCTTTATGTGGGTTGGACTTATATTTCATTTGTATTGTGTCTCTCTTAGTTGCGGATTTTCAGTCAATATGTTGGAGTTGCCCAAATTTTGGTTGAATTACTTTTTTTGTCCATTTTTTCGTCTAAAAATATCAAGTTTGTCGTCTAATGTTTTTTAGTCTCAATTTGGTTTTTATTTTTAAAAATTGATGCAATTTGATCTTTTACGTTAAATTTTTTAAAGCGGAGCAAGAATTTTTTACCAAAATTTATACTAGGATTATGTCAATTACATCATCAAAACAAACCATTATTATTCATAACTTCAATTTTGATGAAAAAACCTTGTTCCGATTCAAAAGATTTTTTTGAAAAAAATGACAAAATGGCATCATTTTTTCCAAAAATCATGATCAAGTTGAGACTAAAAATATTTGAGGACCAACTTATTATTTTTGAACGAAAATAGGAATCAAAAGACTAATTTCAAAATTTTTATATAAACTAGTAAAAACATTGTATTTACTTTTTTTATGATAATAAAAAATGATAAGATTATAATTATTGTTATCATTATAATTATAAAATTAAATATAAAATGATTTTTATTTTACTATAATTAATTTTCATTTATAATAATTAAGTTTAAAAATAATCAAATAAAAAATAATTAAATTAAATAAATAATCACTTAAAAAATAATATTAATATAATAACTATTTTTATTTAAAAGATAAAATTGAAAAATAAATGTGAAGAAAAGAAAGACTATTCCTCACCTATATATATATATATATATATATATATATATATATAAATATATAGAAATTTATTGGAATATAAATATATAATATTTATTAAAATGTTAAATTTAAAAAAAAATTATATGAAACTATATAAATATAAAAAAATGGGGCCATGACCCCCTATGTCAACACTAAGTTCTGCCGATGGTCTCTCCCGTGAATCCTCCTCTCTATAGACTCATCAGTGTGGGTCAGAGTCAATGGTTAGTCCTATGACCAACTCATACAAGCACAATATGATCCTTGTATTGAAAGTCTTCTTGATAAAGGGTTCAGGCAAGCATGTCCCACTAAGATTAACAACAAAATGAAAAGGGGTACTTGTAATTAAGAGTGTTTTCGCCCGAGGGGGAGTGTACTAATGTGGAAGAGACTCACCCTTGAGGAAGATATTGTTGAGAATGCAAGTGTGAGTCTAAATCTTACACTAGGTAAAAATAAAAAAGTTGAGCATCATATAAGGGTCAAGACGCATAAACTCATTACCTTAAGATTTTGGGTTGGAGGTGGTGTCAATCTCTTATGTGGGTTAGGATGAGGTCTTATTATTGTTATGCCTCCCTAGTGAATTATCCCTTGGATAGACTTATCAATAGTATCAGAGTTTATGGTTAGTCTTTGTGACTGGCTCATATGAGTATATGATCCATGTATTAAAAGTATTTCTAATTAGGGTTTTAGGGTTTTAGTAAGCATGTCTTGTTAAGATGAACGACAGTACAAAAAAGTGTACGTTAGTGTAAGACCCGTGAAATTTAATTAATTAAATAATTAATTAATTAATAAATGCGGGTAGTGGGAGCCTTTATGACATTTAATATTGATTAATGTGATGTAAAAAAGTACTAGCTCAAATGGTTGAGAGTACTTAATTGTGTGAGAAGACTTGGGTTTAAGTCCTAAGTATGTCATTTTGTGTGTTATTTAATTTATTGTTATTTTGACAATATGCTTGATCATGTTGAGTGATAATATAATCATAGAATTATATTAGTCATCATGAAACATGAATTGAACATTAGCATGGTTATGGATTTGAACCAAGGAAGGGGGCTGAAAAACCATCATAGAATTTCCAATGAATGACAATTAAACTCAAGTTTAATGGTATTTTCGTTTTATACCATTTACCTCTCATTAAGACCATAATTAGTGACTATTATTGTTCAAAGGAAGATCAATGGTGATCAAGAGGGAACTCACAACAAGTCGATAAATAAGCTAAGGAAAACAGGTTAGGGGAGCTGCAATTTATTGTTTTAATGATATTATATGCAATTGTGTTATATATTGATGCATGAAAGCTTTCTCCTGAATAAAATTCTTGTATTCTTTAATTTCTTGATGTTTGTAGTAGGTGATTTTAGAGAGTATGTGTGTGTTTGTGATTTTCGTTGTATTGAGTTCTCTTTGTGACTCAATCATTGCTATGATTGCTATCATTATTATGATTCTTCTTTTGGCTTTTGTGATCTAATCATTGCTATGATTAGCATGATTCTTCTTTTCGACTTGACGAGATGTTTAGGATTTTTCTTGTAAATACAACACACTTAATATTATTCTTATTATTTATTTTATTTTATTTTTACTATTATTTATTATTATTATTATTCTTATTATTTTATTCTATTATTATTATTATTATTATTTTATTATAATTATAATTATAATAATTATTTCTATTATTATTACTGTTGTTATTATTATTATTTTTATTTTATTTTATTATTATTATTACAATTACTATCATTTTTTTTTTTTTATTATTATTATTATTTTGATTATTATTAATTTCATTCCATTTTAAGAATTTGTTTTTTTCTTGATATATTTAAAGTATGAAATGATTTTCGGGAAGAAAATCATGAGTTTTTTTTTTCATAATATAGATTTATTTTGCTATGTGTACAAAGTAATTTTATCATGATTTGATGTCATCCTCGTATTTTTCTTTTTCTTTTTTAATAAAATCTTCATGTAATGAAAATAATATAGATGAACTTTTTTCGAGAATAGATATTGGATATATAGGAAATAAGAGAGTACATAGTTTTTCCTTTTTTTTATATGGACAAAGAGAATATGTTAATTTCTCATGAATAAAAAATGCAAGAATAAATATACTCACGTTTCATGTTTGCAACAATGTCTGAAACAAAATATTAACACTAGTATGGACTGCATGCACCTGGTCACAATTTTCTGAACCACTCATTTATTGTGTTTTTAGGGAGCGAATTCAATGACTTTTTTGGAGAGAAAGTCATGTAACTTCAGTTTATTTTTATCTGTTTTTTATTATTTCTTTTTTAAAAACTGGAGTGGGTTATTTAAGATTAGGGATGTCAAAAAAATTTATATCCACAATTATTTGCAGATAAAATTCACAACAGAGTTTTTTTTTATACCCACATGTTAACGAGACAGGTATGGATATCATAGTATTTGTACTCGTGGATACTCGTATTCACTATACTCTAATTTAAATCAAAAAAAATGATTGAAACATTAACACATTGATAATGAATGAGTTATTTTTTATCAATTGGTTTTAAAAAATCATCATTTATTTGTAAATTGTCATTCAACACTAATTAAATGAGTTATTGCACTTTGTTTGAAATTTATGGATATATACATTGTATTTTTTATTTGAATTGGTTAAAATATGTTGTTATCTTTTATAAATATCCGTGGGTATCCAAGAATATTAAAAAAATATATGGGTATATACATAACAGATACTCATACGGATATAGATACAGTTACGAAGTAGATATTTATTTAACAGGTAGAGTACAAGAGAGTTACTATTCGTACCATACCTGCTCTATATATTGACATCCTTACTCAAAACATAAACCTGAACTAAAGTTAAAAAGTCTCTGAATCTGCTCTCATGTTTTTAGTTTTTAGGTCTAGGGTTTTTATTTGTCATTTCTCTTTCAAATAGAAATTGTGAGATTTTGGTTGGGAAATGAGCTTCAACAAAATCAACATCCATTTATGGTTTTCAATCACTTGAGCATAGAACTAGTTTTCTTTGAATATGTGTTATTATCTTGGTGTTTTAAATTTTCTCATTCTTGTTTTTTAATATGATTAAGATGGATTTCTATGTGCCTTGTTAATAAATCAAATCCATTAGCCTTCGGTCAAAAGAATCTATAAAACACTTCTTTTCAGGATCATTAGTTAATTAATTAATTAAGTAATTGGTTAATTATAATATATATTACCAACTTCAGTAGAATCCTGTTCCTTTGTCATGCAAATATCTTAAAACTTTATATTTAATACAAACGTTACGTAACCACGTAACCACGTAGGTTGATTCATAATTTGGCTTTTTGCTACCTTATCTTTTAACAAATAGTCAAAAGTATGTTCTGGGAAAGATTATCTATCATCATTTTAACTGTTTTTAGAGGAAAGAAAAAGTCTTTGTAGTTTTAACTGTATCTTTGAAAAGAATAATTTTATGAATTTGAAAATTGTAGTCTATGATTATTTTTAACAATTTTATTCCTGTTAACTTCAAGTTTAAAGTAAAAAAAAATTACTTTATTAAACATCCAAACAAAATTAATTATTTAGAATATTTTTCAACAAAATCTGCTCAAATAATATTGAATATGGTTATAATAAATTATATATATCAGTGAAATAATCTATTTTATTTCAATTATTTAAAACTTTTAGATTAGAAAACTTAAAAAATATGCATGAAATGAGGAATGAGAGATGCTCCTTTAAAACTTGTACTTCATTCCAAAGTCAATTTAATGAAATAATTAATTAACAAATGTACCAAAACAGTGGCTTAGATAGAGCAAATTCATTATTATATTGCAACGAATCTGAATTAATTAAGGTATAAATGTTCAACAGTTTTTGGCTCTTAACTTTCCTATTGAATGGTATTCTTAACTCTTCTTTGTATGATTAGTTAATTAAGAAAGAAGCCATCCTAGCGTAAACTCTGAATACGTGGTGAACGTTAATGTCTTTATTTTCTCTCTTATTTTCACTAGTTTAACAGCTTAATTATTTTTTAAATTTGCATAGCACTTTTTCCTGTTAAAAACACTTGAAGACCAGTTTTATACAGTAGAAAAGTCTATGTTATTTAAGGAGAGGTTGGAATGAAACAGAGAAAAGGAAAAACAAAATTAATTGAGAAAAAGATTGAACAAACTGATGTTTAGAACAATTTTAAGAAAGAAAAAGTCTGGAACCGTGTTTTTCCACCTTTTTCCTGTTTTCTTCTTCGTGGGTATTTGTAAAGTTTACAGACTCTTTTTTTTTCTGAAAATATCAACTTAAGATTTGACCTTTCTGTGTTACTAACTACATGAATTAAATGGATATCATTCTATAAATAGTTGGATAGATGTTAAATAGAAAAATAAAAAGAAAATATTTTTTTATTAAATAAGAGTGATTTCGTCTGTAGAATGTGCATTTTGTAGCTTTGCAAAAAGTATTAATGCTTAACTTACGTGAAATTTATTGGGAATAAAAATAATTTGAAATTGAAGTTGATTAAAAATGTTTGTTGTCGTGGGACTCTTGTACAAACACCGGGACATCTGCTTTAAACCATACATAGATCTGTTCAACTTTTGAACCAAGTTTTCTTTTTTTTGGCTGTTATTTGATCTTATTTTTTATTCAATTTTTTAATTCAGTCCTACTTTTAAATTTTTGTTAAATTTGATCCTAAATTTTAAAAATGTCTTTCAATTAACTCATTTGATCTAATACCGTTAGAATTATTAACAGTAAATTTGTACGTGTCAGTTTCACATTGATGTAGATCACTGTATAGTTAAGTGGCTGTGAATGTACAATAACATAGACTGTGATTTAATTGAAAAGTGATTTAGGTTTTTAATTATGGCCGTTGAAATTAAAAAAAAAATTATTAATTGATATTTTGAAAATAATCGTTATTTTGAAATATTTTGCATAAAATGGTCAGTTTTTTTATTATTATATTTATAGTTTTCTAAGCAAGATACTTTTTACTATTTTTATTATTTTTCTCTTATATATTAAGTTAATCAATTTACATATATTATTATCTTAAAATATAATATAAATATTTAAAAAAATGTGAATACACAATTGATTATAATCTTTTATTGATTGATAGCGTAAAATTGTGCTAGCAAACCGTGTATAAAAAGTAAACTCTTTAAAATATATAATAAAATATATAAAAAAATATGCATCTCATACATTTTCCTTTAAATCATTTAAAGACGTATATATGATAAAACTTGGTCGTAGATAACATTCTTAATTATTATAAAGCAATATATGAGGAGTATGAAGTCCTTCAATGACAAACAAAATCCATCATATTTAAACAAAACTTTGACATTACCCATAAGTTTGGGATGTCTTTACGTATAAAAATATCTTTCAAGATAGCAAGATATTACATATATTGTTCATGAGGAAAACATGATACAATAAAAGATTTTTTATGAATTAATTTTTCTTTATTAAAAAAATTATTTGGGTTGAATAAAGGTAAAATGAGCAAAATGTTTTATCCAATTATTTAATACAGTTATATATACTTATGATTCAAATTCAAAATGGTTAAGTTGAAATATTTGTATGTGACTTAATCCATATGATAGTATAATAAAAAAATATATAAATTTTCTTTCATTAGATAAGATTGGATAAGAGTTTGAGAAAATTTAACAAAAGATCATGAAGGAAAGCGAAAGGAAACAAATATAAGGACATTATGTCTTCTTTAGCTTAAATTAACACAAAATTTACAAACAAGTTATAGATTGTTTGGTACGTTTAATTAAAATATGTTAACCTTATCTTTATTAACCATTCCGATGTTTTTTTCTTTGAATCTGCTCTTGGATCCGAAGAGTTGTAAGCATATTAACTGCATATTTTAAAGAAATACGTAAAAGTCTTCTTCAATCCATGCAAATATCTTGAAGTGTTGTATAATGTTCATGTATTTTGTCGCATTCATGCTTTGGTTATTAAAACTTATAATTATTTAAAAATAATTGGAGAATGATGATATGACATGTATGTTTATGCAACAATATAGGGGCAAATTCTCTTTTAAATATGTGGATATAACGTTTTGATTATGATAAAAATGAGAAAGAAGTAATGGATGATAAAAAACATAACGTATCATAAACTTTTAGTATATATATATATATCAAAATCTTCCTAACATTCACATTTTTAGTTAAATTTTAAATTAAAACAAATATGTTTTGGTTCCATCCATTCAATTTCAATATGTACGGAAAATCATCCAAGACCACGAACATCCAAAAATCTCATTAGTTATCCACATAAAAAAACACTACATTTCAAACCAGAAATCAATAACACATTAGTTTGCTTAACCGAGGGTTTCACTCATAAGTTCAAATTAACTAAATTAAAATAACTTATCATAATTGTTTCAAGAAAACGTACATAAGACTAGAATTATTATGAACCTAGACCAGCAAAGATTTAACTTTTCAACTTATATCTCACATGCAAAAAGACTAATCATCCATATACAAAAGAAAACATAAAAGGGAATTGATAATATGAGGAGGGAAAAAACTAACACAAAACAAAATTATAATTAGTGCAAATTGTTCTAAACCTTCTACCTTATATCTAGTGTGACATGAATCAAGAAACAAAGAAAAATAACTTAAAAAGAAATAAGACATTTTTTTAGATTTAAAGAGAGAATCTATTTTATTAGAGAAATAAAAAGTAAAAATATAAGTTTTATAATTTTAAAATAACAACATATTTATTCTTCACTTGTCTTAAACCTTTTTCATTTAAATAAGTCCTTGCAAATGTAAAAACAAGGATTAAATTAAAAAAAAACAATTAATTTTTTATGTGATTCTAACTTTTAGATTTAAATTAAGTCAAAGTATCACGGTTGTCTGATTTTATTCTCATCATCCATCTTTATTTACAGTAATACTAAATAATGATTTGGAAAAATATATTATCTAATCCACATGTAATTTCCTATTATTAGGAATATAATGGAACAAAAAAAATCACCCTCGAGAAAAAAATCAACTCTACGTAATATTCAAAATAAGGGTATATATCCAAAGTATGTGGCATAAACAGAAGGGAGAGAGAAAAAGCAGAGAAAAAGTTAACATAACAAAATTTAGTAAAAACAATAGAATTGTGGGACTAGTGGGCCAGAGAATTATCCGAGTATCATTAATACCCCCTCTCAAGATAGAGCATGGATATTGAGCAGGTCCATCTTGAATAAATTCTCTTGAAATGCAGTGGGATATTGTACAACACCTAGGCGGCCTAACATGACTATAACAGTAAAATCCGCCTACATAAACCCCAAGGATGCAAATAGTTACCAAACAAATCAACGGACGAGTATAGGCGGACTACTTTAGAGGATAAGACGACATCTGCTGACTATTATAGACTTAGAATATAGAGACAAACCCCCTTACAACCAACAATCATTGAATTAAGGGGGCCAGGCTAGGCCCATGCCCACCTACGACCCAATCAATAACCCAGCCCATGGCAAGGTCAAATGTAATTAATAAGCTATAAATACACATGGACCCTAGTACTTAAAGGTACGCATTCATTAATCCCTTAATCACTAGATTTGACTTTCTAAGAACTTGTTGGCTGACTTGATCATCAGAGTCTTCTCCGTAGGTAACCCCTCACGGGTCCAAGGCAAGGGACCAACAGATAGCATACGCGAGCCGAGAGGACGCCTACTAGAGGGATTGTAGATTGAGGTAAGGTGATATTTGTGTCTGACATCTCTTATTTGTTCTCTGCAGGAATAAATATAATAACTTGGTGAGCAATATAATGACTTGGTGAGCATGTCAGTGACTTGGTGTTTAGAAGAAACATGAGATAAAATAATAAGTCCTTCAAGAACTTTGGCTCTTATAAAGTGGCAATCCACTTCAATGTGTTTGCTTCTTTCATGAAAGGATGGATTTTTGGCAAGTTGAATGGCAGAAAGATTATCATAGAAAACAACAAAAGGCTTTGAAATTTTTAAAGCTAAATCATCATCTATGTACTGTAACCATTGAATCTCATAAGCTACCGATGCTAAGGCCCGATATTCAGCCTTTGTAGAACTACTGGAAACGGTATTCTGCTTCTTTGACTACCATGATATAAGACAATTGTCATAGAAAACACAAAACCTTGTCATAGATTTTCTAGTGGTGCTACAAGCATCCCAATCAGAATCTAAAAAAGCTTGGAGTCTATTGGGATTAAGAACATGATAGAAAAGTCCTTGTCAAGGAGCCCCTTTAAGATATCTCAAGACCCAAAAAGCTGCTTAAAGGTGTGGTTCCCTTGGCTGAGATATATATTGGCTAATTTGTTGAACCGCAACTGATATATTTGCGCGAGTGTTGGTAAGATAGATCAACTTCCCAATCAATCGTCTAAATTTGGTTGGATGTTTGATGGTGCGAAAGGGGACCATGGCTCCCCCCCCCCCCCAGTTTTTTTTTTTAAAATTAAATTATATTATTTTTTTTTCATTGTCTTTGAAGTTTTTAACATATTATATTTATCTCTTACCACTCTCACCTTTTTTTTTCTTTTCATTTTTAAAGAAAAAAATAAAATTAAACATAAACTCACTATTTTTGCTCTCATTTCTTATATTCTCTTCCATTCTTGAAGAGAAAAAAGGACATTTTTTTATCTCACTTGATAGTGAAATATTAGTTTAATAGTTAACATTATGAATATTGAAGAAAAAGTAATGTACTATATGTTTTCATAACCAATTTTTAATTCACTAATAAAAAATCTTATATTTCTTGCCAATTTTGTTTTGAAATTCTTTTCATTGGGGGAGGGGGGATACTTCAGATTTTGTTATAAAAAACAAAATTGAAAGAAATTGCTACCAATTTGTTTGCAAAATATTTTGTATAAAACATTTGCAAAAAACAATTGTAGGAAATATTTCTGAATTTTATAATTTTGTACAAAATAATTATCCACGAAGGAATTACATGCTAATTAACATTCTTAGAAAAAATGGCAAAAAAAAAAGTTTTTTCTTTCAATTTTTTTAACAAAATTTGCAAAAAATAAAACTGATGTAATATGAAATATTCTAGTCGTGATTGTGAGTTGATTATGATATAATTTTCTTTTAGTAATTATGTCTTTGAATTTTTGATTAGATTATGATAAATTATTTTTGAATTTTAAACTTAAGAAAATAATAGTTAGGTTAATGAAGAATAAAAGAATATATTGATATTTTAAAGTAATAAAGGGAATTTAACCGTGAAGATGAAAACAAAACAAATTAAACTTTCTTACATAATTTGAAACATCTTACTAATAATCCAATTGTTCAATTGTAGAAATCATTTCTAAAGGTTCAAATAATTACATGTGATGAAATTATGAAAGTTTATTTCAAAGAGTGTTCATATCAAATACAACTTTATATATTTTGAATGTATTATTTTGGTTCCCCAAAAATTATTGGTCAAGATCCACCACTAATCGAGGAGAGCACCATTGTCATCATTTAACTGTACAGTGGGATTTGAAGGAGTATCAACAGGCTTGTAGGTAGTGAGACCAAATTCTGAAAGAATTTCAAGACAATATTTGCGTTGATTCAACACCAAACCACATTTTGAACGAGCCACCTCAAATCCTAAAAATTATTTAAATTTAAGTTCTCCAAGATCCTTAATGTGAAATTGTTGATGAAGATATTGCTTGACAGTGGTAATGAAAGTTAAATCATTACTTGTTAGGATAATGTCATCAACATAAACCAAAAGAGCTGTGAAAGAGTGATTCTGATAAAGAGTTAACAGAGAATAACCTGTCGTGCTCTGTGTGAATCCAAAGGAAAGCAAAGTAGTGGTGAGTTTAGAATTCCAAAATATGCTGGCCTAGCGTAAGCCATAGTGGAACTTATTTAATTTGCAAACCATTTTGGAAGAAGAAACAATGGAAGAAGCAACAATGAAGCCAAGTGGAAGACACATGTAAACCTCCTCATGTAAGTCACCAAGCAAAAAAGCATTGTCTACATCTAGCTGATGGAGAAACCATCCAGAAGAAATAGCCACAGATAACAAAAATCGAATAGTGGTAATCTTCACAACTGGTGAAAAAGTCTCAAAGAAGTCCACCCCCTCTATTTGTGTGAATCCTTATGCTACCAAACGAGCTTTATGCCTTTCAATACTCCCATCAGCATGATATTTAGTTATGTAAAATCATTTACATCCGACAATCTTCTTATTTGGAGGCAAGGCAACCAATGTCGAAGTGTGATTCCTTTGAAGAGCATCCAATTTGACCCTCATAGTTGTGTTCGCCAGTAGGCAAGTTGACTTGCTTCTTTGTAAGTGGTGGGATCAAGTGTACCATAAATAGAAAGGTAAAAATCATTGTGAGTATTTGAACATTTAGAATAAGACAAAACAAAATGCAAGGGAAAGGAGACAATGGAGGTGGAATTAGATGAAGCATGATGACAATAGTAGTCGGCTAAATAAGAAGGTGGCTTTTTTACTCTTGTAGAAACTCGAATCTCAAGATCATTAATGTGATATGGCTGCAAGCAATTATTGGAATCAATTGGTTGTGTAGTGGGAATAATATTAGTGGAAAGTGGTGTATCATATTGCATCAGTTCATCAAATGATGTTTTAGTTGTAACATGATTGATAATATCAGAATGTGGCAATGAAGAAGTAGTATTAGCATAAGGAAATTGAGTCTCATAAAATAGTACATTTTGTGAGATGAAACAAGACTTGCGAATGATGTCATACAAGAAAAAACCTTTAACACCAGTTTTAAAACCTAAGAATATGCATTTGGAGGCTCTATGATCAAGCTTAGTGTGTGCTATTGTGAGTATGGAAACATAGGCAAGACAACCAAACACACGTAACATTGTAAAATCAGGGAGATGCCCATGTAGAACTTTGTAAAGGGCTTTATTATTTAAGAAAGGTGTGGGCAATCAATTTATAATGTGAGTGGCATGTTTCAAAGCAAAATTCCAAAAAGAAGAAGGAAGTTTTGTTTGACAAAGTAAAGCACAACTAACATTAAGTAAGTGTTAATGTTTCCTCTTAACAATTCCATTTTATTGAGGAGTTTCAACACAGAGACCTCATGAATAATGCCTTTCTTGTTGAAAAAATCATGCAGAAAAAATTCTTTCCCATTGTTAGAGCGAATTTTCTTAAGCGTGACAGAAAATTGATTTTCAATTAAAGTAACAAAAGTAGGAAGAATCTGTTAGACCATGGATTTATTTTGTAATAGATGAACCCAAGTAAAACGTGTATGATCATCCACCATTGTAAGAAAATAGTTAAGACCATCAAGTGAAGTATGAGCAATAGGGCCCCATATATCAACATGAATTAACTCAAAGAAACATGAAGCATGAATTTGGCTATTGGGAAATGGCAAACATTTTTGTTTGGCAAGATGGCATATATCATAGGGCGGTAAAACATCAAAAGTGATATTGTGGTACATTGAAGATAAGTATTGTAACATTTTATGAGACGTATGTCCTAGCCTATAATGCCACAATCTAGAGTTTTCAATGTTTGTTACACTTGAAACATGGAAAGGAAAAAGAAGTATTTGAAATATTTGCTTGCAGTGTTGGAGCACGAGATTCTTGTAAGTCTGCACGATGAAACAATGAATATCACAAAATAAAATCAGACAATGAAGATGGGACATGAGCTTATGAATAATTGAACATGAAAATTTGGTACATAACGAGTGTCCTGCAAAGTGAGAAGACCAAGTTGAATAGTGTTAGAAAAATTAGCAAAAATAGTGTTATTATTCGATAACCTAATTGAAACTAGTTTAATGGGGTGCAAGAATTGAAAAACAGATTGAACTAAGAAAATATGATCAGTAGCCCCACTGTTTAGAATCCAATTAGAAGAATGCAAGAGATCACTTGATGTATGAACAAATGTTTGATTGATGGAAGAAGCATGAGCCTTGTATTGATGAAGAAGAGCTAGGATGGCCTAATGTTGCTCTTTAGAAAAAAATAGGGACTTTGGGTAGAACTGTCTTGCACAGAAGAAGATTTTGGGGTTGTAGCATGATCAACATTGGCCAAAGCAGTTGAAGAAATAGTGCTGGAACCACTAGCACGATTGGACTTCCTATAACTAGGAGGAAAATCAATACGCCAATAATAGGTATCAAAAGTGTGGTTGGTGTTCTTATAGTTTTCACAGAATTTGGTATTACGTCCGTGAGGAGGTTTGAGTGGGACAATTTTAGAAACAATAGGAGGGACAGAAGAAGACCCTTTAGCAGAAGCCATGAAGGCAATCGTATCTTGAGACGAAACAGTGGGAGAAAGACCAAGAAATTCACGTTCATGTTGGAGGACCAACAAAAAAATCTTAACAAGAGAAGACATAGGATCCATGAGCATGATTTGGGATCAAACTTGTGAATAATTGTCGGTAAGCCCATGGAGAAAACGAATAACATAATGATCTTTACGTTCCTTTTAGAGCTTGGTAAGAAGACCATAAGAACAAACAGGGGAACAATTGCATACAAGAATACAATGGTACATCTCCAACTCTTTCCACATAATCTTTAATTGAGTGTAATATTCGAATATAGAGGAATCACCTTGCTTGCAACTCTATATTTGATCTTGCATATCTGCAATTCAAAATGTATTAGCGTGAGAGACAAGTTCTTTAAGATCTGTCCAGATTTCAGCCACTGTCTCCATCCACATGATTGAATGCTTTATAGTTGGAGTCATGGAGCGAGTAAGCCATGAAATGACCATGCGATTGCAGCAACGTCATGGATTGTGAAGAGGGTCAGAGGATGAAAGACAAAGAAAGCCTTTGGTGATGAATAGTTCTTTGTTTTTGGTTTCGAGAGCAACAAGCATCTCACGTTCCTATTGATAGAAATTGGATTCGAGAGTGAGGAGCACAGTAACAAGAACTAGTGCGGGATTTTCTCCAAGATGGAGATAAAGAGGACTAGAAGGATTGATAAGGTGATAAGGAGGGGAAGTGAGAGAACTTTGGCTTAAAAAAGCCATGGTTGATTTATCAAAGATGAAGAAGCACACAACAAGACACAGAGAGTGTACCTTCTGATACCATATTAGGAATATAATGGAACAGAAAAGAAAATCATCCTTGAGGAAAAAGATCAACTCTATATATTATTTAGAATAAGAGTATATATACAAAATATGTGATAGAAACAGGAGGGAGAGAGAGAGAAGTAGAGAAAGAGTTAACATAACATAATTTAGTAAAAGCAACAAAATTGTGGAGCCAGTGGCCAGAGAATGATCTGAGTATATTAATACCTATCACATTAAAAAGTTATAAAGAAATTTAAGATAAAAGTGTGAAGCACAACATCAATATATCAGGTTTATTGGTGATAATAGTTATAAAATAGAACAAAAGGGAAAGGTATGAGAGAGTGCTGGTAAACACAACTTTTCTTATACTGACGTATTATAATCGTGAATTCAAGAGTATTTGGACAAAACATTTGTCTTGAATGTTGGAAATTAGAAAGGGACAACAAAATTAAAGTCATATGGGTTTCTCACAGCATTAAAGGGACAACAGTCTACCAATAGCGGGAACCCATATGGTGCTTATCAAAGAAACAAAGTTGGATCCACAACATTTTATGAGAGAAAGGAATCTTTATGCAGGAGAATCAAGCAAGCAAAACAATGGCAAATTAATATCAATAACTACAACATCATCCATGAATACCACTCTATAACGACGTCAAATAAGGTCAGCCGTACACAATCTTTGCAATTCAATCTCTGATACTGATATAGTTAATTGCAATAGGTTGTTTTGGATGAGGAATAGTTCTATTGAGGCAAATAGAATTTGGAATCTAGGCAAACAACTAGGGATTACATTTACAGGGGAGGAAAACCAAATTCTAGAACAACTTCAAAAAATGGAAGAGAAAGATAGTAAAATTAAACGACTTAGGGAAGAAGGGAATGATGACAGTGATAAATGAATATAGTTAGTCTCAACGTAAGGGGAATTGGGGGACCTGCAAAATGGAGATATGGGAGAGAGATAATTAGTAAGAATGAAGTAGGAATGGTGTGTATCCAGGAAACAAAAGTGGGAACAATTAATAGAGAAAAATGCCTTGCAATCTGGGGGGATGACGAATACAAATGGATAGATTCTCCAGTCGAAAATAGTGGTGGGGGAATCCTTACTATCTGGGGTAAAAATAAATTCAAATGTGAAAAATCAATCTCTAAAAGAGGATTCATAATAACCATTGGAAAATGGGGTAAGGATAATATCCAAGTTAACATTATTAACATGTACTTACTGATGTGATCCCAATAAGCCTAAGCTCAAATGCATCAACAAGCGCAAGCCCACCTCGAGGCCCAATCACTAGAAGCATGATGAAGAAGATCCACATGGGCCTCTCACATGATAATCAAGTCAATCATGGGCTTTTCACTTTATTCACATGGGCCAAAGAAATCTACAAAATATGAGTTAATGCATGGAAGACCATAGTTTAGATTTAAATTGGGCCATTGTTTAGGCCTTGTTTTTCTAGAATAATAAGTCAAATAATGTGTAGTTAAATTGCTAAAATTGGGCTTGACTAAGCCCAATAGGAGATTTGGCCATGAGCTACCAAAGGTCAAAGGTGGACTAAGTGGAAGTCAACATTCCTTCCTACACCTCATGGATCATGCATCCCATGGAGCCAAGTCCACACTCCACCCATGTGCCTCCTTCATCCAAGGGCTAAGAGAGTGTCTTCTTTTCCAAGTCTTCATCCAAAGGCTAGGAAGATGCCTCCTTCTCCAAGCCACCATCCAAGGGTGATGATTAAAGCTTCTCCTCCAAGCTTGATCTAAGGGCCAAGAATTAGTCTAGCTTTTAGGCTCACATATAAAAGCTAAAAGTAGACCATTTGTACATTTTTAACTCTTGAAATTTTATGCAATAGATGCAACTTGAGTTGAGAGCACTCCTCCCTCTATTGCCTTTGAGAGTCACCACTTTCTAGAGATTTCCTCTCTCTACCTCTAGCTACATTCCTTAGGCTAGCATAGATTAGGAAATCCTATCACCTCTTTCACCTTTCATTGCTTGCAAGTGCCTTCCAACTTGCCTCCATTCCTTCATCCATTTTCGCTGCCCATGGAGCTCTTCATGCACCTTTGGAGCTCCACCATCAATTGGTATCTAGAGCCATCCAAGCCTTTGGTGCATCCATCCTCTTGGTTTGGGTAAGGTTCTTGGTCCATACTTGTCTCTTGTTTCAATTTCCGTTTTGTCTCTCTTCTCCACTGTTTTCTTCACTTTTGCTGCTGTTTTTTCATGTTTTTTATGCTTTCCACCGTTTGACATTGAGGCTACATGAATCTCCATTGATTCATCTTGTAGTACTCCTTGCTTCATTGGTGCAAATCTGTTTTTAGGTTCCATTTTCGTTTTCCAGCACTTGTTCTTTTCTTCCTTGCTGTTTTTCTTCATTTTAATCGGTGCATCTTTCAATTTTCAGTTCCTTATATTGTATTTTGTATTAAGTCATGTTTTAGCACTTTAATTCATCTTAATTTTCGTTCATATGGCTGAATTCTGCACTTGCTTGATGAGAACCAAGTCCTACATCACACAAAATGAGCTATGAACTTCAAGTGATGCTTGTGGATGTGTAAGGCAATGGTCTCACTGTTTTTCGTCCATTTCACCGATTGGATTGTGCTTTTGAGTGTTTAAGATGTTCTTCTATGATTCATACTTGATTTTAGATCATAATCAAGTTCATTCATCTTGAATTTTCATAGAACATCTTACAATTTCCGTGAGCAATTCTGCTCTAGTCTGTTTTTCCAGATTTCACTGCACGCACACCTACTGTTTGAGATTTGTCATGACTCACTGCCTGGTCCAAATTTTAATCTGAATTTTTCCTCATTTAGCTAACATCCAGACGAAACATACAAAAAAAGAATCATTCAAAAATGTTGAGTACAAAAAAAAATGAAAAATCGACGAAGTTGAGGAAAATTTTCACGTTTTCTGGCGCAGTGGTCTCGGAAATTTTATGTTTTACTGCTGTTTTGTGCGATTTGTGGTGCTTTTAAGTGCTCTTTGTTATTCTAATTGATTCCTTGATTGTGTACTTTATATTGGCTTGAGTTTGCCTTCAATAGAAGTGGAATTTATTCCCTCAATTTGGCACAAAATTGCAATGAGTACAGTGGCTATTTTTGAGCACTTTTTCTTCACTATTTTCAGTTTTTTTTCATCTATTCTAGTACATTTCTAGGTTCCTTTTTGTGGTGCTTGCCTTTCTTTCCAGCCTTTAATTTCTTGCTTGTCACTTCTTGAATCTCCTTCTAGTCATGTTTCATTTCAATTCTCTTTTGGTTTAACATTTCTAATTAGCTTTTCTTGCTTTCTCCTTTGTTTAGGTTCATATACTTGACTCTTGGTTATTGGTTGTGATTGATGATGCTATGAAGTTTAGAATGGTTTCTATGATTTGGTAGCATCTTAGGTGGTGGATATTGAAGTAGAATTTTAGCTTGTGTGCTTATTCTTTTCCTCACCTATTGAGAGTTTTGGACCTATTCATTTGAGAGAGTGTGTGCTAACTCCATTGCTTGGTATAGTTTTCTTGTTGTTTTGTTTTTTTTTTGTGTGCAGGTTTGGTGGCTGTTTTGGCCTTAAAACCAAGGCTATAGTTGTTGTTTTGCACTTCATTTTGGTGGCTTAAGGTGCTTACAAGTGCCTTACTTGGTGGTGGTCTTTATTCAAATCAAAAGGAGCCTACAAGCCAAGCTATTGGCTCTTGATTTTGTGCAAATTGGCAGCACTTTGGTAGCACATTTGGAGTTGCATTGTTTCTTATTTTTTTGGCTTTATTTCATTGTACTTTGTACTTCTTTTTGGCACATCTTATTTGGTACCAATTTGAAGCCTCCTTGATTGTGAAATTGCATCTTTTGAGCATCAAAATTTGAGATATTAAGTAGCTTGAGGTTGCTTCATTTTGAGTACCAAATTAGTGAACCAAATTTGCTTTCAAGTTCTCAATTGTATCCATGGCCTACTTAGGTGTCTTGGGGAACCAAAGGTGTTCAATCTCATCTCTTAAGTAGAACCTTTTTCATATTATAGTGCAACGTTTTAGTAAGTGAGTGTGTTGAAAGTTCTAAGTGCTTTCTCACCTTGCTTTTAGGCCGCATAGATTAGACGCTTAGTGGTTTTAATTTGTGAGACCAAAGTCTCTAAAATTTTTGCCATTTAGGGGTCCGTTTTTAGTGTTAGTCTTTTCTTTTCTTTGAGTCTTGTTTGTGCTTGTGTGTTTTGCCTCATGTGATTCTATCTACTTATTACTTGAACATTTGTATGAACTTTGAGTACTTTTTCAAGTGTAACCTTGGCAAGGATTGGCCTTGGTACTTAAGAAGTCCGTGAGACTCACCTCGCTTACTTGGAGGTACACTTGTGCTAGTCCTCTTCTTTCACCCTTTTATCCAAGTGCATAAGTTCATTCAATCATCATGAGTACATATTCTACATATAGTCCTAGGTTGACTAAGCATGATAGTCATGAGTTGCATCATACATTTCATAGTGACATTCCATTCTTTGGGGAGGATATAGGTCCACTATCATTCATAGATTGGATGTGGGATATAGAGAAGTTGGTGCAACCATTCTTTAATAGATATAGTCAGTATGATATTCTTAGGCATGTTATTTCTAGATTTGTAGGACGTGCATGTGAGTGGTGGCATCAAAGGCAATTTCAAGTGGAAAAGGGAAGAGCATCATGCATTAATACCTTTTATGAACTAAAAGCATGCATGTGGAAGCATTTTGTTCCCTCTTCATATAGGATCACTCGAGAGCAACAGTCTCGACTAGAAAACTTCATTGATATAGGAGATGCATTCATTCAAAATCTAAAGAAGTTTTCTCGTCAAGAAAGAGATTTTAAAGATAAACTTGACTTGCTCTTGAGTAAGAAAAGAGAAATTGAAAAGCAAAGAGAAATTAAAAAGCAAAGAGACCATGTGCAAAAAGAGCAAGAGGAGAAGGAAAGAAGAGATAGAGAGGAAGAGGAAAGGAAAGAATCTGACAAGGCATTGAGAGAAAAGAGAGCAAAAATAGAGCTTGAAAAGAAAGAGAAAGAGGAAGAAGAAATCCTACTCAACAAAGGAGTGCTACTAAAGGCACCTCCAAACCCCACAATTCTCATTGAATCAGGAATTTTAAAGGGAGTGCTCAAATCTTTTAACTCTTCTCATTTCATCAATCATTCTCATTTCTTCAAACCAATATTTACTTTTGCTAAGTTTTTCAAGCCAATTTCCCTTCCCATTGTTTTAAACTCCTCAAAAGATTTTGCAAAATCAAACTTTGAGTTAATGTTGCCTACTAGGTTTGAGACAACTCAAAGTACACAAAATTATTTTTGTGAAGTAGATCTTGTTCATCTTCAAGTAACTTTCAAAAATACAACAAGATCTTCTTTTGTCCTCTACTTTAGATATCCTCCTACTTATCAGTATGGTGTTCATTCCACTTTCAATATATCTCATTTAATTCCTTTTGTAGGATCCATGGATGATGAACACCAAGATTTGAGGGCAAATCCTCTTCAAGGGGGAGGGGATGATGTGATCCCAATAAGCCTAAGCTCAAATGCATCAACAAGCGCAAGCCCACCTCGAGGCCCAATCACTAGAAGCATGATGAAGAAGATCCACATGGGCCTCTCACAAGATGATCAAGTCAATCATGGGCTTTTCACTTTATTCACATGGGCTAAAGAAATCTACAAAATATGAGTTAATGCATGGAAGACCATAGTTTAGATTTAAATTGGGCCATTGTTTAGGCCTTGTTTTTCTAGAATAATAAGTCAAATAATGTGTAGTTAAATTGATAAAATTGGGCTTGACTAAGCCCAATAGGAGATTTGGCCATGAGCTACCAAAGGTCAAAGGTGGACTAAGTGAAAGTCAACATTCCTTCCTACACCTCATGGATCATGCATCCCATGGAGCCAAGTCCACACTCCACCCATGTGCCTCCTTCATCCAAGAGCTAAGAGAGTGTCTTCTTTTCCAAGTCTTCATCCAAAGGCTAGGAAGATGTCTCCTTCTCCAAGCCACCATCCAAGGGTGATGATTAAAGCTTCTCCTCCAAGCTTGATCTAAGGGCCAAGAATTAGTCTAGCTTTTAGGCTCACATATAAAAGCCAAAAGTAGACCATTTGTACATTTTTAACTCTTGAAATTTTATGCAATAGATGCAACTTGAGTTGAGAGCACTCCTCCCTCTATTGCCTTTGAGAGTCACCACTTTCTAGAGATTTCCTCTCTCTACCTCTAGCTACCTTCCTTAGGCTAGCATAGATTAGGAAATCCTATCACCTCTTTCACCTTCCTTTGCTTGCAAGTGCCTTCCAACTTGCCTCCATTCCTTCATCCATTTCCGCTGCCCATGGAGCTCTTCATACACCTTTGGAGCTCCACCACTTACCATGTGAAATCAATGAAAAAAGACACATGTGGGAAGATATAATAAAATACAAGGAGGATGTGGGAGGAAAAATGTGGTGTATCTTAGGTGACTTTAATGTTGTGAGAAACCTGGAAGAAAGAAAGGGAGTCAATCATATAGGCAGTTGTAGTAGAAGTGAAATACAAGGCTTTAATGAATTCATAGAAAGGATGGAATTAATAGATTTACCACTTGTTGGTAGGAATTATACGTGGTATAAAACTAATGGATCTGCCAAAAGCAGGTTAGATAGGATGACTAGGGATTGAGAGGATGTGTGGCCAGGAAGTAAACAATATGTCTTGGATAGAGTAATATCAGATCATTGTGCTTTGTTCCTAAAATCCACACATGTAGATTAGGGCCCTATACCATTTAGAACCTTGGACACTTGGCTCACTGTGACAGGCTTTGCAGATTTTGTTAAGAAATAATGGGATAGCTACAGTGTGGTTAGGTGGCCTTGTAATGGTAAAGGAGAAATTAAAAAGGTTGAAACAAGATTTAAAGATTTGGAATAAAGAAGTTTTTGGGGACACCAATAAAGAAAAGCAACATCTAATAGAGAACATAAGTGAATTGGATAAATTAGACGATCAAAGTGTATTGAATGAGGAGCAAAAGAACCAAAGGAGTATTCTCTTCGCTGAACTAAAAAAGGTTAACAATAGATTCAAATCAGTACTGAGACAAAAATCTAGGATTAAATGGCTGGAGGCAGGGGATTTGAATACAAAATTCTTCCACCTAACAATGAATTGGAGAAAAGGAAAAAACATGATTACAGGTTTGAGAATTCTAGGAGAATGGAGTGAGAATCCTCAAGAGGTTAAAGAGGGGGTAAAGGAATACTTTGAGGGTAAGTTGAGAGAGACAAGTGAGTTCAATGTAAAACCAGGAAATGTAGATTTTAACTCAATATCAAAGGAAGACAGCATAATGTTGACAAAATCTTTCTCAGAAGGGGAGATTAAAAGGGCAGTATGGGAGTGTGAAGGTAACAAAAGCTCGGGCCCAGACGGTTTTAACTTAATTTTATTAAGAACTCATGGTAAATAATGAAAGGAGATATTATAAAGACGGTTCATAACTTCCAAATTACAGGTAAGTACCCTAAAGGTTGTAATGCATCCTTTATTGCACCTATACCTAAGCGAGATAACCCCCAAGTCCTAGATGAATACCGACCCATTTCCCTAGTAGGAAGCCTCTACAAAATCATATCCAAATGTTTTTCTCTAAGGTTCAAATTGGCTATACATAAGGTAATTGATCATACCCAATCTGCATTTTTGGAGGGTAGAGGACTGTTGGACAGTGTTTTGCTTGCAAGTGAAACTATAGATGAGGTTAGGTGTAAAAAGAAAAGTTGTGTTATAGTTAAATTTGATTATGAGAAAGCCTATGCTTAGAATCATCCACAATTTCAGTGCTTGTTAATGGCAGCCCAACTCAAGAATTTTGGCCATCTAAAGGGCTACAACAGGGAGACCTTCTAGCCCCCTTTCTTTTTTTGATCGTAGTAGAGGGACTGGCAGGTTTAGTAAGAGTGGCAGCAAAGAAAAAATTGTTGGAAGGGATCAAAGTGGGAGAGAAAAACATTGAGGTAAATATGTTGCAATTTACAAACGATACATTGTTCTTGAGCGAAGCAAAAACTCAAAACATAATGGTCATAAAAAGTATTCTTAGTTTTTTTGAATTAGCTGCAGGGCTGAAAGTAAACTTCATTAAGAGTAAGATAGGAAGTGTAGGGGTTACTAAAAACTACCTTCAGAGATTTTCGAAAATGTTAAACTGTGACACCATGCAACTTCCTTTTTCATATCTAGGCATGCCAATTGGGGATAATCCTAAGAAACATTACATGTGGAAAGATGTTGTTGAGAAAATAAGGAAAAAATTAGCCAAATGGAAAGGAAAGCACCTCTCTTTCGCTGGTAAAACTTGCTTGCTTAAATCTGTCATCACATCTTTACCTCTTTTTTTCTTGTCCTTTTTCAAAATGCCAAAATCTGTGGAAAAAGAAATTAAGAGGATTCAGAGAGAGTTCTTATGGGGATGGGGATGTGAAGGTAGGAAGATTGCATGGGTTAAGTGGGATAATATTTGCAAACCAAAAGAGCTTGGGGGTTTAGGAGTTAAAAGTCCAAGAATATTTAATATTGCACTACTTGGAAAATGGAAATAGAGGATAGGAATTCAATGTGAAGGGCTATGAAAATCAATTTTGGACTCAAAATACGGTTCATGGAGGAGCTTACATAATAGAATAGACAATAAGCTTAACTCATGTTGGTGGAGGGATCTTAGGAGGGCAACAAGTGGAGAAGAATGAGGGAAGTGGTTTGAAAATAATGTGAAGTGGAAGATACGAAATAGTAAAATTATTAGATTTTGGACTGATAGGTGGTTAGGACATGAGCCACTATGCGAAACGTATCCAAGGTTATACGCTAATTCAATAAATAAACAAGCTACACTTGGAGAGATGGGCAATTGGCAAAATAACACTGGGGAGTGGAACTTGGAGTGGAGGAGACAGTGATTTAAGCGGGAGGTAAACCAGTTAACCATCTTGAAGCAACAATTGGGAACTAAAACTCTCAAAAGGGAGAATGATGATTGTTGGGTATGGGTAGACGAGGATTCATAGACCTTTAGTGTTAGTTCAGTCTATAGAAAATTTTTAGACGCCACTATTGTCGAAGAAACAGTAGAGTTTGATAAATTTTGGAAAGTCAAGGCCCTTCCTTCTGCTCAACATTTTGCCTGGAAAGGTTTTTTGAACAAAGCTGCTACAAAAGACAATTTGGGTAGAAGGGGAATAAATATAACTGATAGCTTATGCAATATGTGTAGGTTAGTTGATGAATCCAGCAGTCATTTATTTTTTACTTGTGATGTGGCCATGGGGTGTGGAACATGTGCAACAAATGGATGGGTGTTAGCAATGTCAATTATTTCATGCCAAGACAACACTTTAATCATTTTTATCTTTTTGGTCTAGATGGTAAACAAAATAATGCATGGAAATGTATGTGGATGACAGTAGTTTGGTGATGAAGGATTATCTTGTTCCTTTTTAAGATTATTGAATATGGTGTGAGTTGATTAAGAAAGCAAAGCGAAATCCCCACTGGACATTAAGATAGCAAGCTATCTAGATGTGAAGGTTCCTTTCACAAAGCTCAAGAGAAGAAAATGATGGATTGATTCAAAACAAAAAGGAAATGGAAAGCACATAAACCATAGAAAACCAAGAACCATTAAAAGAAGAAGAAAACATAAAATGGAAAGGAAAGAAATGGTAAAAATGTGAGAAGCACGCCACTACAAGGCTAGGCTAGAAGCCATGACAACCTTGAAGATGAGTGGATGTGTGCCGCCACTTGCTATGCAAGATAAGGCTTAAAAGTATTCACTCCCAAGGGAGGAAACTCTCACAAATGGTTGAGACACAAGAGTGTTTTTACTTCAAAATGTTCAACCCTTTTACATGTCTAGGAGCACCCCTTATATAGAAGAGTTTAGGGGTCTCTAAGCAAATAAAAGATACCTAAGGATGTCTCTACAAAAACCTAACCCTAGCTTCTAGAAACTAGGTCAAATAAGGTTACAAAAAATGAGAGACAAAAGAGCTAACTATGGTGTGTGCAAGGTTAATTTCGTTCTAGCACAAAAGGAGACAAAAAATGTGTCTCATATGTCTCCAAAAAGTGGCCAAAGTGTGCTAAAAACAAAGGAGACCAAAGGTACATAGGTACACTTGCTTCATGCCTTTTACTTTATGCTTTATGCCTTTGCTTTACTCTCTCCTCCACATCATTTATGCTCCCCAATCACCATGCGCCACCTAGCATTGCTTTCTTACTCCTAATTAACCTACAAAGCAAATAAACATAGATTAGCATGTTGGCTTAAGTCAAGTCAACTATAGTCAACAAGTCAAACCTAGTCAAAGGTCAACAAGTCAACTAAAGTTGATTCAACTAAGTCAACTTTGGGAATCAAAACTAACAAACACAAATGAAAGGGATGAAGGATTAGTGAACTTCCTTTCTAAACATGCTTAGTGTTCTTAAGCATGTGCCTCTATCCTTTGTTGGGGTCAATCCTTCATCATTTGGTATCTAGAGCTTTGGTTGTCCTTGAATATGGTGTTTTCATGTTCTAACTTTGTCTTGTGTAGCTATCTTTGAATGGTCCACATAAAAACAATGTTGGCAGAAACTGTTCACGATTTTAAAAGATTAAACTGCACCTGCTCAGTGGTCCAAAAATTACGTTCTTGATGTCCAAAGAAAGCTCTGTTAGTCTAGTTTTTAACAAAAAAAGAACCAATGCATTTGGAATTCTGTGGAGAGAGTTATGATTGAAATAGTGAGCAAAGATCAGAGCTGCCGAGATCACCGCGAATCAACGTTTTTCAGGTTATGTTGGGCAGTTTTGGCTACTATTTTTGTTACTCTTCTTACTCCTAAATGTTGTTAGATAACATGTCTTTGTGTGCTTAATCATTGACCTTCATTTCCAAAAGTTTAAATGCATGATAGCTACATGTTTGAGTCTTTAAATGTGCCTAACTTTTGCTTGAGTCATATGTCATATGTTAGCTTGAAGTTTTCTTATTCTTGTTTTTCCAAGTATTTGAATCTTGCTTTCACTTTATGTCTTGCTTGATGTATGCTCCATGAAATTGATTTTGGCCTAAAACTTGAGGAACTAAGTGTTCAAGCCACCTAAAACTCTTTCTCACCATTTTATGAAACTAGTTGTGAAAAGAAGAAAATTTTTGCACCAAATATTGTCTAAAAACCGAGAGCAATCTTGCTCATTGGTGAACTAAAAGTGTGTTTTTCACTAAGTGTTATGCTACAAGTTTCATGCTTGAGAAGTGGGTGATATTGGCAAATTAGTTCCATGCTTTAACTTGGTTATGATCTTTCTTGGTGTATGCATGATTTAAGACTTGAAGATGCTTGTCAAGTGCTTTCCATAGAGTCTTTAAAATGTGTTTTTCTTGTTTTAGTCTTGTTAAAAGTTTTGTCTCAAACTTTTCTTCTTTAGAGTTTAGCTTTCCTTGTTTTTGTGCTTTTCTTGCTTGTCACTAGGTGTTCTTTGTTTTGTCTTAGTAGTTTTCTTTTCTTGAAACTCTTGGGATGTTGTGCCCGAATCACTTGTCTTGCATTTGAAAGGTTTTGAACAAGTTTTTAAAAGTGTTTGCTTCACTCCTTTGGTGGATTTTGAGTGCTAGCCTTGCCTTGTTACTTTGGGAGAGTGATCTAAACACTTGGGTTACAATTTTGGGTTGGATTTGGTCTCGATTTTCTTGTTTTCTAACCTCTAATCCATTTATTTTGTCTCGGATTTGAGTGTTTTTATTGTAGGAATCATGGCAAGTTCATCAAATGCACCTACTCCAAACAAAAACAATACATTGATGAGATTGCTTCGGGATTTGGAGTTGTCTAGGAAGGAGTCCTTTGAACAATTGAGAAAAGACAAGGAGCAAAGTGACCTAAGAATCCAAGAGCACATTAAAAGGCTTGAAGCTAAAGAGCAAGAAAGAGAGGCTAGGAAAAGAGGGCATTCTAGGCGCAACCCATCACAAGAGATGGAAACTCCAAAGATTCCTAAGTTCTATGGAGGAAGTGATCCCAAAGTCTTCCCTGATTGGGAAGCTAAAGTTGATCAAATTTTCAATGAAAATGATGTAAAGGATCAAACACAAGTTGATCTAGTAGTTTTAGGATTTTTGGAGTATGCCAATACTTGGTGGCATAAAGTTTGTAAGAATTATGACCAAGGGCCACCCGCGGCTTCTTGGATGGACATTAAAACTCTTATGCGCGCTAGATTTGTTCCTCCCTCCTATAGGAAGGAACTTCTTTTGAAGCTCCAAAGGCTTCACCAAGATTCTATGAGTGTGAGTGAGTACTTTAAAGAATTAGAGTCTCAAATGCATAGGGTTGAAATAAAAGAAACTAACAAAGAGAAAATAAAAAGATTTGTGAGTGGTCTTAGGAGAGACATACAAGACCAAGTAGAGTTGTATGAGTACTCCACTCTTGAAAATGTTTTCACACTTGCCCTTGGGATTGAAATTCAATTGAAAAGAAAAAGAAGGGCAAGGAAGAGTTACTCACCCAACCACTACTTTAGTCACTCATGGAAGGGAAAGGATAAAAAGAAACATGATAAGTTCACTTCTAACTCTCATCAAGAACCACCAAGTAAAAGTAAGTCACCAAGTGATCACATTCACCATTCCACTTCTCAAAGATCAAGTTCCATTAAATGTTTTAAATGTTTGGGTTATAATCACATTGCTTTAAATTGCCCAACCAAAAGGACCATGATCTTAAAGAAGAGTAATGATGTTGAAAGTGAACACTCATCTCCCCATTCTCTTTCAAAAGAATCTTCTTCCTCTAGTAAAACTAAAATTTTTGAGAAAGACCCTATGTTATTAAGGCGCATGATAGGTCAAGATCAAAGTGAGCTTGAGCCAACTCAAAGAGAAAACATTTTTCAATCTAGATGCAAAATTAACAAATGGGTTTGCTCTCTAATTATTGATGGAGGAAGTAGTACCAATGTAGCTAGCACAAGGTTGGTGGAAAAGCTTAGCTTAGAGACCATTCCTCATGCTAATCCCTACAAGCTTGCTTGGATAAGTAAAGAGGGAGAAATAGATGTCAATAAACAAGTCCTAATTAACTTCTCTATAGGAAGCTACAAAGATGAGGTGCTATGTGATGTTGTTCCCATGGAAGTCACACATATCTTACTAGGTAGGCCATGGCAATTTGATAAACAAACTTTACATGATGGCTATACCAACCAATACATTTTCTTCAAAAATGGGAAAAAGACAACTTTACTACCTCTATCACCTCAAGAAGTTAATAAGGATAGAAATATAATAAGAAAAGATAAAGAAGAAAAAGAAAAGGGGCAAGCTTTCACCAAGGTTTTACTTGCCTACAAAAAAATTCTCCCAAAGCAAGAGAGGAAGAGTAGTCTAGAAAATAAAGATGGCCTAACCAAAGCTAGGGGTAATACCCTTAGAAAGGATGGAACAAGAACTCATAAAAGGGAAGCACAAATCCTCCCCCAAATCAAGTCAAGCTCCATCTACAAAGGCTTAAAGAATTTGTGGTCAAATTCTCTCCAAGGAGGGGAGGATGATGAAGGATTGACCCCAACAAAGGATAGAGGCACATGCTTAAGAACACTAAGCATGTTTAGAAAGGAAGTTCACTAATCCTTCATCCCTTTCATTTGTGTTTGTTAGTTTTGATTCCCAAAGTTGACTTAGTTGAATCAACTTTAGTTGACTTGTTGACCTTTGACTAGGTTTGACTTGTTGACTATAGTTGACTTGACTTAAGCCAACATGCTAATCTATGTTTATTTGCTTTGTAGGTTAATTAGGAGTAAGAAAGCAATGCTAGGTGGCGCATGGTGATTGGGGAGCATAAATGATGTGGAGGAGAGAGTAAAGCAAAGGCATAAAACATAAAGTAAAAGGCATGAAGCAAGTGTACCTATGTACCTTTGGTCTCCTTTGTTTTTAGCACACTTTGGCCACTGTTTGGAGACATATGAGACACATTTTTTGTCTCCTTTTGTGCTAGAACGAAATTAGCCTTGCACACACCATAGTTAGCTCTTTTGTCTCTCATTTTTTGTAACCTTATTTGACCTAGTTTCTAGAAGCTAGGGTTAGGTTTTTGTAGAGACATCCTTAGGTATCTTTTATTTGCTTAGAGACCCCTAAACTCTTCTATATAAGGGGTGCTCCTAGACATGTAAAAGGGTTGAACATTTTGAAGTAAAAACACTCTTGTGTCTCAACCATTTGTGAGAGTTTCCTCCCTTGGGAGTGAATACTTTTAAGTCTTATCTTGCATAGCAAGTGGCGGCACACATCCACTCATCTTCAAGGTTGTCATGGCTTCTAGCCTAGCCTTGTAGTGGCGTGCTTCTCACATTTTTACCATTTCTTTCCTTTCCATTTTATGTTTTCTTCTTCTTTTAATGGTTCTTGGTTTTCTATGGTTTATGTGCTTTCCATTTCCTTTTTGTTTTGAATCAATCCATCATCTTCTTCTCTTGAGCTTTGTGAAAGGAACCTTCACATCTAGATAGCTTGCTATCTTAATGTCCAGTGGGGATTTCGCTTTGCTTTCTTAATCAACTCACACCATATTCAATAATCTTAAAAAGGAACAAGATAATCCTTCATCATTTGGGTTATCTGGAAACAAAGAAATAACATTATTTTTAGTGGCGGAACGGTCAACATTATAGAAATGTTCACTGTTGCATAATTGAAAACATGGGGATGGATAACTACTAAATTTCCAAAAGCACAAATTTCTTTCTCTGATTGGTGTCTTAATCCTTTATCATGCCTAAGACCTATAAGGTAGCATGAAATTATCGCGACTGTAGGCATGAAAAGTATTATTAGATTCTTAGGTAAAATATATGCATGGTTCTATGTTTCCACTCTACCTATCAGTGTCAACTTTTGCTCACTATGAATTGTTTGCTATAATTTTGTGTTTCCCTTCGAGGTAAAACTGATGGTTGAGCAGTGCGATGAGCATATAAGGAAATACATATTAAAGACATTGGTAATTGGCTATGGTGGACATTATCTAAGGAGGAATGTTGATAGACAAATGCATACATAGACACCTGCAAAAACTAAAACATAGTTGCAAACACTCGTTGACAGAACACGATACAAAGCATAATTCATATTACTTTGTGGGGATTTCTGTCAAGACATGATACACTTTATCGA
This sequence comes from Vigna unguiculata, assembly GCF_004118075.2. Taxonomy (NCBI): domain Eukaryota; kingdom Viridiplantae; phylum Streptophyta; class Magnoliopsida; order Fabales; family Fabaceae; genus Vigna; species Vigna unguiculata. The sequence continues at coordinate 11,629,798 of NC_040286.1, read as the reverse complement.
CCATACTACAATTAGACTCAACTGTGCTATATATGGTGTTTGAATTTACAATTGGAGTGTCTTGATGGATGAATATAAGTTAGGATTTTTTGACTTATAATTACACTGATAATTTTTATTGTAGGTACACTATATTATAAAAACTTTTTATATTTGTATACGGGTTGAAGCACACCCCTAGTGTTCCAAATATATACATATATATATCCTTTTGCTGATAAAAGAAAAGTTGCAGATTAAAGTTGTACGAAAGGATACTTTGAAAGTTTAAATTCTTTTATTTGTTATGAGTTTCAAACTTTGAAAGGGTTTATTTTTTTATTTTCTTATCAGCTTTCAAAGGAAACATTAAAAAAAGTTAGTAGATTAGATCTTTAAATAAAATTATCTTTTGTCTGGTTCCAATTAATCAGAAGTGTTCCAATCCGAAATTCATGATAAAATTACAGTTAAGAAGAAAAAGAAATGTACTTTTAATAACCATGCAATGCTTTCTTTTAAACATCGCACAGGGCTAGGGCTGGCCCATTTTTCTTCTTTTCGCACATGTTCACTTTCTGTGTGCACTCCATTGAGTTGACTTCTGTTTTATTTCTGTTTTGGGCTATTACAACATTTTTATCCCCACAACCCATTTGTATGGGTATTGCTTCCTGCACCCCATCAATTTCTTCATGTATCTATCAGTTTTTTTTTTTAATTTCATTCCTACCCTACTGATTTTTATTTGAAGTTGTATCCTTTGTGGAGACTATCCCGTGAGCAGAAGTATTAATTTTATTACAATAAAACTAATAATAACATGACATCAATAAAGTTGAACAGTAAATGGACAACAAAACAATAATAGGAGGGTAAAATGTAAAATTAAACCAATGTCTTTATAATCTTATGGAATATTTAGTAACCTTTTTTCCTTTTCATTTTGAATATTAAATTTAGTCAAGTAATTTAAATTTATAAAAATGTTCATTCTGAATTTTTATGTAATAATAGTCACTACATTTAAATAAGTAAAGTTAGTGTATTGACATATGTTTGACTTGAAATTTAAATAATATTTTAAATTATTATTATTATTTTTTACTTAAATAAGATATAAATAGTCCCTTTGATCTTTTAATACCAGACAGATTTGAGAAGAAATTAATTGCTCTTTTTATAAGGCTTTTTACAATTTATATAAAGTATTAAATTTCTTTCCTTTTCTTTTTCCTATTAATGAATAACGAAATTAATTAACATTAGGGTAAATATGGTATATTTGACCTATTGTTTTAAAATTAGAACAAAACAAATAAATTAATTACTATTTTTTATTTGTTCGATTATGTTAGAAGATCTAGAAACTATATTTGGGTAACCTGGTTGTAATATTTCAATATCATATTTAAACAATTAAAACTCTTCGTAAATTTTATAAAGTTAGAAGAAAAAAGTGTGTCAAATAAATCAAGGCTTATCGGTTACTAGTGATACATTATCCTTTAAGATTATTAAAACAATGATATGAAGTTTTCACACAAGGTGAACTTCATAATGAACTCGGTTTACTCGGTTTATGTGACATTCTTCCAATTGTGTTGAAGGTTCTTTAACATTATCAGTTAAAGTTATGATTAATGTTCTTCTCTCAACATGAACATTATTATTTTGTTTAATGTATATTGAAATTGTGTCTAATATGAAACGTAGTAAAATTAAATTATATAACACAAAAAATAAGTTAATAAAAAGAATTTACGCTTGTAATGTATTTAGAATTTTCAAAATGTTAGACTTCTTATGTAATGAACACAAAAGAACCACAACAAACTTTTGAGGAAGAATTACCAACAACGACCAATGAAATTTAATGTATAAAAGACATTCTTACTCCTACAAATAAGGCGCTAAGTACACTTCTTTTTTCCCAACATCAAATGTCTCTAATAGGTACTTTTGAACCTTTTCACTTTTATTCCCAACGCCTTGAATGGCAATAGGATCAATAAATCCATGTAAATACCTTAAACATTGAAAATAAATCATATAAGAATAACATATTGAATATATTCAAACTTCATAAAAGTAATAAAAGTTTGCTTACAACAACCAAAGTTGTATTACTGATATACATAACATATCAGTGCCAAAGAGAACTTCAAAAATATCCTTTTGACATAAAAAAGGGGTGTTGAAGGTCCTATTTGTGGCTTGAAGAAGCACTTCTAATTGTATAGGTTGCAAGGCGATAGTCGCTGCCATTGCACCAAGTCATTCTAGAATTGTCGGTTGTGGTAATGATTCATTCACATCTTCCTTTTCTTGTACTCTAATTTGTTATACATATTTAAAATATTAAATAACATTAATATACACTTATGTAAATAAATTCATAATTGAATAAGTAAGAGCAATTACCTCCTTTGCAATTACTTTTACTAATCTAACTGGCCAAAGGATAAAATTTCCAGGGACCTGCTCCACTGTCTTAACCTCTTGAGTGGGTACTGGGACTCGAGTAGTAGCATCTCAAACATCTATAATCACTACTCTCGTAATATCATTTGCCATGGTTGCATGGTGTATGGCTATTCATGATTGAAACTAACAACGTTGTTTAACAACATGTGCAGGCTCTTCATCTCCATAACTGTAAAGATGGAATACTTAGATGGATGCAGTGGCGGAACCACGAAGGGACGGGGGAGCCGTGGCCCCCCCAACGTTTTTGATTTTTTTTATTTATATTATATGAATTTTTTTTGTTTTTAATTTTTTAAATTATGTATAAGAAATTTAATGTTTTGGAATTTTTTAAATAATAAAAATATATATTAGGAATAGATAAATATTAAAATAGGTATCTTTTTATTTATTTTATAAAATATAATATTTAATGTTAATAAATAATAAAACATAAAATTAAATTTAATAAAAAATAAATAAATTTATTAAGATATTTTTTATTTTGTCTCTCACTGTTTTTTGAGTTTCTTACGTATTGTATCCACTTTAGACTTTTACTTGTTTTGTTTTCTTTTGTTTATGAAGAAAAAAAGAAAGTTGAACACAAATTCATTATTTTGTTCTCTCATTTTTGTATGCTTTCTTCTATTATTGAAGAGAAAAGTAATTCTTTTTTCTCAATTGATAGTGAAATATTAGTTTAATAATTAATATTATTTTTTATCTCACGAACATTTGGTATATTCATTTTTATAAATATTAAGAAAAAGCAATGCACTAAGTGTTTTTTAATAACTGGTTTTTAATTGTGACTTGATTATCATATATTTTTCTTTTATTAATTACATATCACAATTTTTATTTAGATTATGATAAATTATCTTTTAGTATTTTTTTTAAAACATAAGTATATTGATGAAGAAATAAAAGAATAAATTAATTATTTAAAAGTGATAAAATGGAAGCTAGTGTGAGGAAGAAAATAGAAAAAATCAATCTTTGACAAAAATAAGAAGTCAATTACATCTATTTCATTGATTTTTTAATCTGTCTCGTCTTATTTTAACTCTTCTTGTTTCTACAACTATATCAAAAAGATAATTTTCTACAATGAAAATTATTAAAATAAGACTGCAAAATAATACGGAAGGTGAATTTTTTTTGCTGACGATATGATTATTTACATTAAAAACAAACTATAACTACAAATTTTAGTATTGATTCAATTATTATTAAGTTAAATAATCTTACGGATCCATAATTAAATATATAAATTTTAAATATATTTTGGCACCCCCATAAATATCGAACAAGTTCCGCAACTGTCTATGACAGTTTCTAAAACTTATTTCAATATTATTACTTTTAAATGTCATATATAAAACAATTTATATATATAAATATTTCATTTATTTATGAGATTTTGATACATATATGCAGATTGAACTCACTGCACCAAAAGAATTTGCAAGCCAATGCCCTCTAAATTCTTTCAAATTCTTCAAAACTAAGGAAAGTCCCACTGGATTCTTTGAGATCCAATCCGGATCAACAAACATTCGAACACCTTGGTGGTAAGATTTCTACTTTACATGAGCCAAAAGTTAAAAGTTAATTTTATCAAAGAAAAAAAGAAGATAACTTAGATGAGAAGAGGAGAAGAAGTTAAATTTAAAAAATGCAACTTGTGTAATGGTTGGATTTTGGGTGCAGACGTACATGCATGCATGCACAATGTTCAATGTGTCGGGGAACGTATCCGTAATAAAATAAATAATAAATATTAATATCAGTTCGGAGGCCTCAAAGGGCGGAAAGTTGTCATTTGTTTAGAGTTAGGTTGTCTTATTCACATGTGTACATATCCTTAGTGGGGTGGTTTTTTGACAGTGATGCTTCTATTTGGTTTCAAGTGTACTTTTCAAGTTTGTCAAGCTAATAATAAAAAAAGAGGACATTTTCATAAAGAAATATATAAAAAAGTAGCAGATAGGAAACTTATAGCTATAGTCTCTTAGAATGAAAAGATTTTTAAGTTGCAATGGAGAAGTTTTAGAGAAAGTGAGGACTTCCCAAGATGGAAAGATAAAGATATCAAGTGATGGAAACCTTCTGCATGAGGAAAATGGAACAGCAATTGCAGGTGACATCCGCAACAGTTGGGCTGGTGTTTCAACTCTGCAATCCCTTTTCATTCAAGAACACAACGCAGTTTGTGATTCTCTCAAGGTATAATGATCATAAATTTCATCATGGAAAAAAACATTAACCAATCTTATTAATGAAGAGAAAACACTAACTGATCAATCTTTCAGAAAGATTACCCTGATATGAATGACGGAGAACTTTATCGCCATGCAAGATTGGTGACTTCAGCTGTGATTGCAAAGGTTCACACCATTGATTGGACTGTGGAGCTTCTTAAAACCGATACTCTGCTTGCAGGGATGCGTGGCAATTGGTAAGCCTCTCAACACCACACAATTTTCTCACTGTTTTTTTAATTTATATTGAAAATGTAAAAGAATTTATTTCTTTTTTTTTTTTGAAATTATTGTTTATATTTCAGGTATGGGCTATTGGGGAAGAAGTTTAAGGAAACATTTGGACATGTTGGTGGATCCATCTTGGGAGGATTAGTTGGTTTGAAGAAGCCAGAAAATCATGGTGTCCCATACTCTTTAACTGAAGAATTTGTGAGTGTCTATAGAATGCACCCACTCCTACCTGATAACCTGCAACTGAGAGACATGTCTGCAACTCCTGGCCCAAACAAATCTCTGCCAGTAATCGAAGAGTATGACTATAAAATCTTATCGTAGTCAATGACTACTGAACTGTTATAAATGGTTAATGACAAAAGTTTTTCCATTTGGTATTGTAGAATCCCTATGAAAGACTTGATTGGACTAACAGGAGAGAAGACATTAAAAGAAATAGGAGTTGAAAGACAACTTGTGTCTATGGTGGTCACCAAGCTTGTGTCTTGATAATTGATTTTTAATGATATAAACAAATAATACAACGATATTTCGTTTTATAATTACTATTTTGGTAAGGACAATAATTATAGTGAAGTGATATATAAAATAATAGAAATAGGAAAAAAGAAAGAGATATAAGCTAATTTTGGGGAAACAACCTTTCTTTTACTTTTTCTTTCTTCTTCCCACAAATGTGAAATTTGTTTCCAGCACAACACATGCAAATGTGAAATTTGTTTCCAGCACAACACATGGGCACCATACTCATAATACATGACTTCTCATCTTTATAATCTAACACCTTTTCAGTTTTCTCTTCTTATAATATCCATTCCATTTTCACTCTTCATACACTCCACCATCAAGGTTCGTCTTCTCCGCACCGCCTAACCCTTGCCGGAGTGCCTCTACCGTTCTCAGGTAAGCCCAATCCTCTCCTGGCCTTGCTCTCTATCAGATTCACTGCTTACCATTTTGTTTCATAATTTTTGGATGGATATGATTTTAGTTAGTACATGTTTTTATGATTCTGTGAGTTTTATTTGGAATCGGAAGAAGCCTATTTTGAATGTTGGTGACGTGACCAGTTTCCAATGGAAGGATGCTTTTGGTTGTTGGAGTGAGGTTCTGGAAAATCATTGATTATTTGTTCATTATGGATTGTACCAGTTGCGTTTTCTGAGTTCATTTTTGTGGTGCGTGTGACTTTGCTAGGAGATCTCTTATTAATCCTTTAAGTCACGGTTCTACTTGATACTGATCTCGCATATAAGAAACATCATTTGACTCTTACGATTTAAACATCATTTTCGATATGATTATGACACTGTATACACTATACTGTATAATATGTATAGTATTTATGTATATTAGGATGACTATAAACACTCTTTGTGTTCTATATTAAATCTTAGATATTTTGTAATTTTAATTATTATATACGAGGACTTGTTTTCATGGATATATATATATTTTTAAGATACTTTCAAGAATTAATTAAAAAAATTTAATAATATTTTTTTAATTTAAAACAACGAACAAAGTATGTCTTGCTCATGCTTTGGAAGCATGAACTATGTTTATGATTGATTAGGATCTTTATAAGGATTCATCCTATGTCTAAAAGTTGAAAAAATCATAAGTTGAAATTATTTATACTTTAAAATTAAATCGATAATATATATTCAATTTGAATATTATGAAAGTAACTAATGAAATGTGGGAAAAAAATGTTGATAGTTATTTATTTTGATACCAAATTATAGTAAAACATTTTGGAATAAAATTTTGTTCAATTAACAAATTACAAAATTTAAAAACACTCATTTGTTAAGTTTGTTTAATTAGCTCTCAAAAATACACGAGACTATAAATAAAGATCAATAGTTAATTCATTTTCCATCAACATTCGATCATAATGAATAACTTCATTTTTGCTTTTATAATGTTGTTTTTAGTACATGGTCCTACTAGAGGATTTGATTATTGGAAGATTGCAAAAACTTGGCCACTATAATTCTGTCACAAAAGTCTCTTTATGATTACAAAAACAACATCAATAAAGTTTATTATACATGGTTTATAACCATCTAACAATTTCTTCTCAACAATTTCTTCTCATGACACTCTAATTGTAAATCTAATAAACTACTAGAAAATTTTGACATAAAATTTTTATTTAAATTTATAAACACAATAATATTTTAATATAATACTGAAAATATGATACATTTTATTTTATGTGAAAATATGATATATATTATACTCACCACCTTATAAAATAAAAAGGTATCATCTTTCCAATATCATATCAAAATATTATTGTATTTATAAATTTAAACGAAAACGTTATGTCAGAATTTTATAATAGTTTATTAAATTTATAATTAGAGTGTTGTGAGAAGAAATTGTTAGATGATCATAAATCATGTATAATATACTTTATTGATTTTGTTTTCGTAATCATAAAGAGACTTTTGTGATAGAATTTTGGTGGCCAAATTTATACAGTCTTTGGATGATCAATCCTTTAGTAGAACCATATAATAAAAAAAAACATTATGAAAGAAAAATGAAGTTATTCACTATTCATGGAGAATAAATGAATTATTGATAGCTATTTATAGTCTCATACATCTTGTAAGAGCTAATTAAACAAATTTAAACAGTTAACGTTTTTACATTTTGATTTTATTAATTAAACAAAATTTTATTCTAAAATGTGTTACTATAATTTATATATATATATATAAAAAACATTGAACTGAACTATATGTTTTTCTCCCATTTCATTAGGAACTATATCTTTTTCTCACATTTCATTTTGAACTTTCTTAATTACAAAATATCTGACACTTATTTCTATTATAGCTATCCTAATATACCCAAATACTATACATCTCATATATTTAGTAATTTTAATTATTATATACAAAGACTTTGTTGTCATGGATATATATATTTAACATGTTTTCAAGAATTAATTAAAAAATTTCATTAATATTTTTTTACTTTAAAACAAAGAACAAAGTATGTCTTGCTCATGCTTTGGAAGCATGAACTATGTATATGATTGATTAGGATCTTTATAAGGATTCATCCTATGTCTAAAAGTTAAAAAAATAATCATAAGTTAAAATTATTTATACTTTAAAATTAAATCGATAATTTATATATATATATATATATATATATATATATATATATATATATTCAATTTGAAAATTAAGAAAATAACCAATGAAATGTGGGAAAAAAAATATTGTTGATAGTTTTTTATTTTGATTTAAATTATACTAAAACATTTTAGAATAAAATTTGTTTCGATTAACAAATTACAAAATTTAATAAAACTCATTTGTAAGTTTGGTTAATTAGGTCTAAAAAAATACATGAGACTATAAATAGAGATCAATAGTTCATTCATTCTCCATGAACATTCAATCATAATGAATGACTTCATTTTTGTTTTCATAATTGTTTCCTTATTATATAGTATTATTAGAGGATTTGATTATTGGAAGATTGCATAAACTTGGTCACCAGGATTCTACTATGAAAGTCTTTTCATGACTACAAAAACAAAAGAAAAGTTTACTATACATAGTTTATGACTGTCCAACAATTTATTCTCACGACCATTTAGCTGAAAATCTAATAAACTACTAGACAATTCAGTCATAATGTTTTCATTGAATACAGTAATATTTTGATATGTTATTGGAAAGATGATACCCTTTATTTTACAAGGTGTTGAGTATGATATAAATAATAGAAAATAGGAAAATGATATTATGACTCCCAATTTTTAACTCTCATCCTTTATTCTTTGACGTGACTTAGTGTGGACTATTGATTCTTTCAAAAAAAAAAAAGAATGGTACATTAATCAATGTTTCATACTAAATCACATAAGGGAGAAAGTAATAAGAGTAAAAAAAAAATAGAAGTTGTAATATCATTCATATAACTTGAATTATACATGGAGGACTCTAAAACTCATTCTCCGGCCACAACAAATTTTTTATTGCTAATTTGGTTGCGATATAAATAAATGTTAATATACACTAATTTGTAACCACTATTAGGTGGCTATATCAGTCATATATTTCCAACCAACTTTTTCTGTTGCAATTGAGATGATATGATTTATATCATACTCTCACGTAAAATAAAATATATCATCTTTTCAATATCATATCAAAGTACTATTATATTCATAAATTTAAATGGAAATTTTACATCAAATTCTCTAGTAGTTTATTAGGTTTATAATTAGATGGTTGTGGAGAAAATATTTTATGGTCATAAATCATGTATAGCGAACTTTATTGATGTTGCTTTTGTTGTAGTGATAGATTTTCATAATACAATCCTGATGATCAAGTTTGTACACCAACAAAGTAAATTATTCATATTAAGAGTCTCAATTTTAATGAAAAGATCATTGATTTGTTTCGAAGAATTTAACGAAATTTATCATAAAAGATCGAATTATATTAGTTTTTTCAAAAATCGGGATCAAATTGAGACTAAAAAAATTGGAGGACCAACTTAACATTTTTAAACCAAAACATGAATCAAAAGAATAATTAAACCAAATATTTATTAACATAATTTTTATTTTCCTTTTTATTGTCTTTTTAATTTTTCACAGATTGTAATAATCTCTCACTCTCATATGTCTTCTTTTTGTTTTTAAAGAAAAAAAGTTAGACATAAACTCGTTATATTTCTCATTTATCCTCTTCCTTTCCCGTCTCTTGTCTTACTTGATAATGAAAATATTATTTTTTTATTTCATGAGCTTTTTGTATAGTTTTTTTATGAATATAGAAAAAAATAGTGTATTATGTATTAATAATAATGAATATATTTTTCTTTTAATAATTACATGTTTAAATTTTTTATTAGATTATGATCAATTATTTTTTAGTATTATTTACAAAAAAGGTATATTGATAAATAATGAAAGAATAAATTAATTGTTTAAGAGTGATGAAAATGAAATTATTGATTAAAACAATATAGATTCTACCTCTTCACATATTTTGAAGCATTATACTAATGATAAAAAATGTTCAGTTAAAGAAGTCATTTTTTGAAGCATTATACTAATGATTGAATCTAATGATCTCAAAATTATATTATTTTTGTCCCTCCGACGCTTTTGATCAAGATCCACCACTGGATGGATGCATCACATGAACAGCCCCATAAATCATATAAGCGTAGACATGTGCAATGGGTTAGAATTCTCCCATGTTAACATCACTGCACCAATGGAAAGTCCAAACACCAACGGCATAGATATCTCTGGATCATCCAATGTCTTCGTACACTCTTCCACCATTCAAACCGGTAACTAATCCACCCTGATTCCTATATCACTCTTCATCATCACTTTCCATCCATTAATGAATACACATTATTCATCACAGGTAATGACTGCATCGCCATAAACTCGGGTTCTTCCTTCGTCAATAATATAAGTGACATTTTTTGTGGATCTAGTCACGGCATCAGGTAAGTCCAAGTCCAAGTAAATTACTACATGAGTATTATTATAGTATTATTAGGAGTGTTGAATTCCCTTTGTGGTGTGTTTGGTGAATGAAAAAGAAAGTGTTGGGAGCCTGGGACGTAACGGAGATGATGCCAGAGTTGAAAATGTACACGTGCGGAATTGCACCTTCCTGGGATCTTCGAACGGAGTGAGATTGAAGACATGGAGGGTAAGGATGAAATTAAGGTTAAATGAAAATGAATTAATGAATGAATGATTAATATGATGTTGTTTTTTGGTTAACTAGGAAGCACAGGGTTATGCGAGGAAGATCATATCCATAATGCTTTTATTGTAAGAGAATGCATCATACTCAATAAAATTTTTAATCTTTGCATGACTTTCCTGATAAGATAACAAATATCCCCAAAACAGTGTTTTGGACAATTGAGCAGAGAGGATTAATGTATTTTGGGCATGGCTATACAAAAAATGGGGTATCTACTAACACTCAGAAGTAATGGCAACTAGGTCAACATCTATTGTCTATTGATCCCAAGTGATCTTGGGGATTCCTAGGGCTAACTAGTTATCATAGGAGCTTTGCTTGAGACTACGGAAAAATTGCCAAACCTACAAATCTACTCTTGGAAAAGACAACTTTAACTGGGGTTTGGAAATGCCGACAGTGTTTAGAGTAGAGGTGTCAATTTGGCCCAGCCCACAGGGTTTGGCCCTAGCCCATGTGGGCAGGGTCAAAAAAGCCCACATTGAAAAAAAGCCCTCAACAAAAAAGCTCACAGGGCCAAAAACCCTACAAAAGCCCTGTAGGCCAGGGCCAACCCATGGGTTTTCATCTTCCACACGAAAAATATATTATTTTTTAAAATATATTACTATCTGTGGGATAAGCCCAACGAACCGGACAAGCACGACGACCCGAATAGGTCTAACGACTCGGACCTGCCCTACGACCTCGACAAGAACGACGACTCGAACAGGCCCGATGATCCAAACAGGCCCAACAACCCAAACGGGCCCGACGACCCAAACGGGCCCGAATACAGGACAAACCCGACAACACGGACGGGCCCAACGACATGGAAGGGCCCGACGAACCGGACAGGCTCGATGACCTGGACGGGCCCAATGACCTGGACAGGCCCTATGACCCAAACAAGCCCGACGACCCGAACAGGCCCGACGACCCGTATGGACCCGACGACCCGGACGGGTCCTACAACCCAGACGGGCCTGACGACCCAGATGGGACCGACGACACAAACATGCTCGACAACCCAGACGGGCCGAACGACCCAGATGGGCCTAACGACCAAGACAGGCCATACGACCTAGACGAGCCCGACAACCCGGACAGGCCCGACAACCCGGACCGGCCCAACAACTTGGACGAGACAAACGATATGAACAGGCCCGACGACATGGATGGGCCCGACGATCCGAACGGGTCCAATGATCCAGACAGGCCCAACGACCCCAACGACCCCAACGACCCCAACGACCCCAACGGGCCCGACGACCCAGACGGGCCCGACGACCCAGACGTGCCAGACGACCCGAACGGGCCCAATGACCAAAACGGGCCCAATGATCAGAACGGCCCCGACGGACCCGACGACTCGGACGGGACCAACGACCCAGACAGGCCCAATGATCCAGACATGCCCAACGACCCGAACGGGTCGTCAGGCCCATCCGAGTTTTCGAGCGCGTTCGGGTCGTTAGGCCCGTTCAGGTCGTCGGGCTCGTTCGGGTCGTCGGGCCCGTTCGGGTCGTTTGGCACGTCTAGGTCGTAGGGCCCATCTGGTTTGTCGGGCCCGTTTGGGTCATCGGGCCCGTTCGGGTCGTCTAGCACGTTCGGGTCGTCGGGCTCGTCTGGGTCATCGGGCCTGTTCGGGTCGTCGGGCCCATTCGGGTCGTCAAGCCCGTTCGGGTTATCTGGCACGTCTGGGTCATCGGGCCCGTCTGGTTCGTCGAACCCGTTCGGGTCGTCGGGCCCGTTCGGGTCGTCTGGGTCGTCGGGCTTGTTCGGATCATCGAGCCCGTTTGGCTCGTTGGCCCCGTTCAGGTCGTCAGGCCCGTTTGGATCGTCGGGTCCATACGAGTCGTTGGGCCCGTTCGGGTCGTTGGGCCTGTCTGGATCATTGGGCCCGTTCGGGTCGTCGGCCCGTTCAGATCGTTGGGCTCGTTTGGGTCGTAGGGCCCATCTGGCTCGTCTGGCCCATCCGGGTTTTCGGGCCCGTCCATGTTGTCTGGCATGTCCAAGTTGTCATGCCCGTCCTGGTCGTCGGGCCCATCTTTGTCATCTGGCCCGTTCGGGTTTTCGAGCTCGTCCGTGTTGTCTGCCATGTCCGGGTTATTCGGCCTGTCCTGGTCGTCGGGCTCATCTTGCTCGTCGGGTATGTCCTTGTCATCGGGCCCGTCCTGGTCATTGGGCTCGTCCGGGTCGTCGAGCCTGTCCGGGTCATCGGGCCCGTTCGGGTCACTCAACTTAATCTTTGACTCTGGCTTAATGTAGTATTATTTAGGGGGCTAACCCACCTTAGCCCTAGCCCTAACCCACTAGAGAGGGGGCTTTGGGGGTTGGGGCTTTTTTTTGGTCCCCTCATTTGGGGCCCCCCTAAAAGGGGGCTTTATGAAGAGTGGGCCAGGGCTGGCCCATGAGCTAGGGGCCAAATTGACACCTCTAGTTCAGAGCACTTAAAAATGCTTGACAATCCGGCCATCAATCAAGGTAACTGATTTCTATAAGACTTTAATCATAGAAACAGATGCACCCAGCAGAGGTTTAGAAGTTGCACTAAAACAAGAACAGAAACCAGTGGCTAAGCTTCATTAATAAGGGCCAGCCAATTCAATGCAGTGTTAGGGCTATGGGAAAAAAGGGAGCTAGTTAATATAGTTAAGATATTTATTAGGTTAAAATACTTGGTCTTGTTGCAAAATTTTAATTTGGTCATCGTATTTTTATTAGTCTCAATTAGGTCCTCATTTTTGTAAATTAGTATCAATTAGGTTCTTTCCGTTAGTAGAGAACTAACATCGTTAAGTAGGTGCCACGTGTCAGTTCCTCGTTTTTTTGAATTTTTGTTGAATTTTTGAATTTTTTAAAATTTTTTTAATTGAAAAAAAAAATTATGCCACGTGTCAACCTAATATGGTGACATGTGTCAAATTATTGTATGAATCTCAATTTGGTCCTCATATTTGTTAATTTGATTTGATTTGAGTCTCAAATTTTTTTAAAAATTTTCAATTTCAGACACTTCAAATTTAGACCAAATTTTACTTTTATATAATGTTATGATTATTTTTATTAAAATTGATATTTTTATTAAATATTTTAATAATATTAATTGTATTTAATATTAAAATTTTAAATATATTTATTTTAATTTCTTATAAAATTATTTTAAAATTTTACATTTGAATTTATAAAATTTTTATTTTTAAGCCAACTCTAAAATATTGTTGATATAGAATATTATACAAATATTTCGAATATAAATTTATTAATCTATATATTTATAATTTTAAAATAAAATTTAAATAAAGTTTAATGTAAAATATAAATTTAAATAAATTAAATATTGTTAAAAATATGTAATAGAAATATCACTTGTAATAAAAGTATCATCATTACATTTATAAAAAAAATTAAATTTGTTCTAAATTTGGAGCACATGAAATTAAAATTTTTTAAAAAAATTTGGGACTGAAATCAAATCAAATTAATAAATATGAGGACCAAATTGAGATTCATACAATAATTTGACACGTGTCACCATATTAGATTGACACGTGACACACTACAAACCTGACACACGGCATAAATATTTTTTTAAAAAAATTCAAAAAATTCAAAAACAATTCAAAAAATTCAAAAAAACGAGGAGCTGACACGTGGCGTCTACTTAAGGATGTTAGTTCTCTACTAACGAAAAGGACTTAATTGATACTAATTTACAAAAATGAGGACCTAATTGAGACTAATAAAAATACGAGGACCAAATTGAGATTTTGCAACGAAAACGAGAATTAACGGAGTATTTTAACCAACGAGTTAAACAAATAGGAGAATGTAAAGGAAAAAGGGGGAGTTAAATCTATATTCATTTGTAGATTGAGCATTAGCTCTTTGTGAAAGAAGAAATCTTTTGCGAAGGAGAAACACTTGGAGGAGAGATTTCTCTCCTATTTATTCTTTTCATCCTATTCAATAAAAATCTCTTTTCTTTCTCATTTATATTCTTTGTTCTCAGCGGTATATGAATGAAACTCAATTGCTATGGCGGTAGCTGTGAACAAATGGTATCATAACTTGTTTGGTCTCAACCAATTTGGATGGTTAAGACTTGGATCTTGACAAAGCCCATTAAGAAATACAAAGCTCCTTTGGTACATAACATCATTTATACAAATGGGTTGCCGCAGATTCCTATAACTTAGCTCACTCATTTCAAATACAAATATGTATTATTTGCATGTCTAGCTCCGAGAAAATTAGCCACTAATTTCATTATTCTTACATTGTAAGGCATCTTATTTCTTTTGGTAGTTTCCATGAGTCTAATATAAAGGAATCAGTAGAAGCAAGGAGACTAAGGTTATATCTAGAGCATAGTTTATGCAGTCCTTAATGAGAGTAGAAGAGAACATCGTGTACTGGAACTTCTACAAATTTTTTATCTGGAAAAAAGTAACTTTTTTATTGTTTGTGGTGTCCTACTCATGGAAGCTTCAATATTGTTATAATCCTAGATTCATAGGGTAATTGAAAAGCCTTGTTGCATTCAGGGAAAAGAAATAACGGGAGGACAAGTATGTAGTATTGTAGGACATAATTGTGTCTTCCCCCATGTTAAATCTACATAATGATAAAACCAATTAAGCCATTATCACCAACCCCAGCATATATAAATTTGAATTTCTTAAAAGAAATAATGTGGCTAGTAGCCACTATCATATGATACATATAAGCTTGGACTTGCATTTCTATCAACTACAAGTTAGAAACATCAACAAAAAGACTATAAAGCACCAAAATACCGATCAGAGCAGGAAAAAATGGCAAAAAAAAAAAACAGAAAGTGCCTTGCTTGTTATAATCAGAAAAAAGTTGAAAAGACGGTCGTATAGTTTCAAACACGTATAAAGGTAGATGTGAAGGAAAAGGAAGGGTTAAATCTAAGTCCCATACTAGTGGAGGGACATTTCCTTGTTTTATCTGTAATGCAATCACAACAAAAGTATGACAAATGATCCCTATAATAAGAAATTTAGATATCAAAATAAACTGCTTTCACAACCTAGCAAACTAGCCACCACAACAAAAGGAAAGGAAATACATATTAGGAAATACCTGAATGCAAATTACATGATAATCCTATAGAATCACCCCATCAACTCTTTTGCTAGCCTTTTGATTCCATAGTGGGATCTACAAAAGTTATATAAGTGTAGCTGGAAAACTCTTCAATCAAATATGTAGTGGTAGTGGTAAGAAAAAACATGGATAAATACTTGAACATGCAATTAGTACTCTGCTTGCTTGTAAGCATTACATAACTAGGAAGAAAGCAAAATATATTAAAGATAAATACTGACAATATTATCAAAAACTTTAACATGTTTTTCCTTCACATTCAACTTGCACAGTGAAAGAGCCATAGAATTATTCCCCATCCCACTATTACTCTATATGGTCACTATTTAGCAACAGTAAGCAAGGTATTAATTATATCTTAGAACAGAAAAAAAAAAGCAATTGACGAAAAAAAATCAATAAAACATCAAACAAAAAAACTCAAATACAAAGAGTGTCAAAATTACTATTCACAATAACAATTCTATTCCATAAATTGTAACATCCCTAAAGAATATTAGTAATATTTAATAAATAAAATCAGAAATAAAAATAAATACCTCATTAATAATAAACCATTTCCCAAAAACACAAGAAATTTAAAACTTTAATATACATGTAATAAAAGCAGGAGTCCATGATTATAAAACTGAAGTAATATTCAAATGGGTCCCAAAAGGGTTACAAAATTAGCTCAAAACCAAAATAATAAATATATATATATAAACAAAATCCCATGTTATCCCTCACTCCGAGTCTATGCATCTCCTGGTCCACGTGTCACATCATCTGCTCTCGGATAACGAGTTATCCGTTCATCGCCAGACACACACAGAAAGGGTGAGCTATGCAAAATATACAAAACAGATGCATGAAGTAAATATGTCACCCATCCCAAAATAACATAACTAAAATTTCATGCTTTTCAAATTACCCCACCATGACCTCATAGTCCTTCATGAGTCATATACATGAACTAGGTATTGGGACTTCACTATGCTCCCACGAAACTAACTCATTCGTGGTCTAACCCTATGAGCCTATCCCGCTCATAGTCCTGCCCTACAGAATCATCGTTTGTAGTAAATCATCCAAGCCTCCTCAACTTGGACCCTGGCACGCACGCAATCACCATACTATGGACTCCTCGCCCAATAGTAGCCAACGGGAACATATCAGTTCCTTGCCCATCGCGCGCCCGACACATGTAATCACCATACTAAGGACTCCTCGCCCATTAGTAGCCGATGGGAACTCAACCAGTTCCATGCCCATCATGTGTCCAACCATCAAGCACATCCCAAACCCCTATTGGACTTAGTCCTTCAAGCCAAAATACCACACCACATGCATATACTTCCTATACTTAGGAAAAAGTAGCCAAACTAACACACACAAGCACACACAAACATAGTAATTTGCTTAAACTCGTTGAAGCCAAGGACTCTCGCCCAAGCTAAGCCCTCAGTCTCGCTTAGGCTAGTTCACCTCGCCTAAGCGAGCTTAAAACAATAGCATCAACACATCATCTCGCTTAGGCGAGATCCTCTAGCCTAGGCGAGGTCATCTCTCGCCCAAACACCTAATTCAATCTCACCTGAGCTACAATGCAAGCAAAACATCATACTTGACCACGACATCTCGCTTAGGCGAGACCCTGGTTCGCTCAAACCCACAAAACTCCTCGCTTGGATGAGGTTTCGCGCTCAGAACACCCAGGTCACCTCGCAACCTCGCTTAGGCGAGTGTCTCTTGCCTGAGCGAGAGACCAAGTCGCTCAAGTACCAAAATAGTCGCTTGGGCAACACACTCGACCCCTAAACTAGTAATGAAACCCTGCAACTCTTGCTTAGGCGAGGGTGACCCGCTTGGGCGAGAATTGCAGTATCCCTCTCTTGGTCTTGCGCGAGAACAAACCACAACCATACCAAAATCCAATTTAGGCAATTTCCAAGCATTCTACCCCATCAAGCCATCACAGTAACATGGTTCAGACAGGTTTGCATCAATCAAACTAAAGGTTTGGCCAAAAACCACAACAACAATACCCTAAACCCTTATACCATTCATATAAACCACCCAAAATGACTTTGTGCCTAACTTCAATCCGCCAATTCTCAATTACAGTGTATATTATACCACAATCATACCCTATAGAATCCAATTGGAAGCAAAACGCAGAAAAACGAGCATTAATGGTATACACGTAATACAACACCCCTAACCTGGAATTAGTTATCGAAATTGAGAAAGACAGGACCCTTGATTCACAATTGCCTTCTTGCTTCAGCTCTTGCACACCCAAAACTCAACCTACACTCTCAATCTCGTGCTCCTCTCTATACAAATTCACCACACTGCCAAAACTCTTCCCTTTACCTAAAAGTTGGCTTTTATAGGTGTCTTTAAGATGGGTTTTAAAACTAAAACGAAATTGGGCTTTTTAGTGTGTTTAATTCTCATTTAGGGGTCATTATAGGATGTTTTCCAGCCCCTCTTGGTTCCCCCTTCTAGGTTTCCTTTTTTGCCCTCTCATATTCCCTCCAAAACTACACTTTTAAAAAATAAAGTTCCAATTTCATTCCCAACAAAGTTTGAACCCATGACCACTTAGTCACCCTTCAAGTGCATAACCAATTCAACCAGGTCATGTTAGTGATACACTCTAATCATGATAAGCTTACAATACCAATTCCATACTCATACATATTATTAAAAATCAATAATAAAACAACAACACATAATTGGCATACATAAGACTCAAACCCAAGTTCTCTCACACAATCAAAGTACTCATTTGAGCTAGTACTTTTCCATGTCACATTAAACAATAATTAATGCCATAAAGGCGCTTTCTACCCACATTTATTAATTAATTAATTATTTAATTAATTAATTTTCACAGGTCTTATAATTCCCCCACCTTTAAAAATTTTCGTCCTCGAAAATAGGACTTACCAGCAAAGAGGTGAGGATAAGACTTCCTCATGAGATCTTCCATCTTCCAAGTCATCTCCTGAGTTGCTTCGTCCTAGAGAACCTTCACAGTTCGAATCTCCTTCCCTCTCAGTTGTTTGACTTGAGAATCTAGAATTCTCACTGGTCCAACTTCCAAAGTCAGATTCTCATGCACTTGGACATCATCCTGCTCCAGCACATGAGTAGGATCTGCCACGTACTTCCTCAACTACGATACGTAGAAGATATTGTGCAGGTTTGCCAAGTGAGGTGGCAATGCAATCTTGTACGCCACCAGTCCAATTCGTCTCGTAATCTGATATAGACCGATGAATCGAGGAGTCAACTTCCTCGACTTCAATGCTCTCCCAATACCCGCTGTAGGTGTAACCCTGAGGGACACGTAGTCACTAGCCTCAAACTCAAGTGGCCTCCTCCTCTTATCTGCGTGGGATTTCTGTCGACTCTGAGTTGCACGCATCCGATCCTGTATTACCCTTACTTTCTCAGTAGTCTGTTGTAAGAATTCTTAGTGTCCGACATCTCCTGCCATACAAGGCCTCGTAAGGTGTCATCCCAATGCTGGAATGGTAACTATTATTATAAGTGAACTCCACCAGTGGTAGAACATCGTTCCACGTCCCAAGATGATCCAAGACACATGTTCTCAGTAAGTCCTCCAGAAACTGTATGGTTCTCTCATACTGGCCATCAGTCTGAGGATGATATGCCGAGCTCATTCTTAACTGAGTGCCCAAGGTGTTCTGCAGCGACTGCCAGAACTTCGATGTAAATCTCGGATCTCTATTTGATATGATACTCGCAGGCACACCATGTAATTTGACTATCTCCCTCACATACAACTCTACTAGTTTATCTAGAGACATCTTCTGATTAATGGGTAGAAAGTGTGCGCACTTCGTCAATCTATCCACTATTACCCATATGGAATCATGCCCCCTCACTGACCTTGGTAGATGTGTAACAAAATCCATGGAAATGATGTCCCATTTCCACTGTGGAATATCAAGAGGCTCCAACGTACCACCCGACCTTTGATGCTCTATTTTCGCTTTTTGGCACACTAAACAGGATGCTACATAGTCTGTCACATTAGTTTTCATGCCAGTCCACCAAAAGGTCGCCTTCAAGTCTTTATACATCTTAGTTATACTTGGATGTATGCTAAGACGGCTCTTATGCCCTTCATCCAAGAGCATCTTCCTTAATACCCGACTCCTGGGTACACACACCCTCTCTCTAAAATGCAGGATGTCGTCTTTATCCATCCTGAAATCTTTTCTCTTATCTGTACCTAACTTACCTATTATCTATTGCACCTCTTGATCCTTTCCCTGTTCCACCCGAACCTCATCTAAAAACTCATTGGTAATTCTCAACATGCTATACCGTATATGACTTTCCCCCATATCCAGCCCTAGATTCATGTCTCGGAACCTCTCTATCAACTCCAACTCCTTAATCATTATGGCTGACACATGGATCCCCTTCCTACTCAGGGCATCTGCTACGACATTAGCTTTACTAGGATGGTATAACAGCTCAAAGTCGTAATCCTTTAAGTACTCCATCCATCGCCTCTGCCTCATATTCAACTCTTTCTGGTCGAACCAGTACTTCAGACTCTTGTGATCGTTGAATACTTGGAACTATGCTCCATACAAATAATGCCTCCAAGTCTTGAGGGCAAAGACTACTGCTGCTAGTTCCAAATCATGCGTAGGATAGTTCTCATGCACCTTCAACTGATGAGATGCATATGCGACTGGCCGTTTCTCTTGCATTAACATGCAACCCCGCCCTTGATATGAGGCATCACAATATACCTCAAACGTCTTAGTCGAATCTAAAATAACTAACAGCGGTCCAGTCGTCAACCTTCTCTTCATGTCCTCAAAACAAGTTTCACATTCATCGGTTCAAGCGAAAGGATGATCCTTTATAGTGAGCTACGTTAATGGATTCACCCTCTTGGAGAAACCCTCCACAAATCTTCTGTAGTAGCCTGCCAAACCCAAGAAGCTCCTCACCTTGGTAACTGTCTACGGTCTCTCCCATTTCACCACTGTTTGAATCTTGGCTGGATCCATTGCTATCCCCTGGGCTGATATTACATGACCCAAGAACTGTACCTCCTCGAGCCAAAATTCACACTTCGATAGTTTCCCATACAGTTGTTGCTCCCTGAGGATTTCCAGCACCACTCTCAGGTGATCTGTGTGTTCCTCCCGGCTCTCAAAATATATGAGTATGTCGTCAATAAACATAACGACAAACTGATCCAAGTACGACCGGAAAATTCTGTTCATGTAATCCATGAAGATCGCAGGAGTATTCGTCACCCCAAACGGCATGACCACATATTCATAATGCCTGTAGCGTGACCTGAAAGCCGTCTTCTGCACATCCTCTAGCTTGACCAAGATCTGATGATACCCAGACCTCAAATCTATCTTTGAGAACACCGCAGCTCCCTTCAGCTGATCTAGTAAGTCATCAATCATCGGCAATGGGTACTTATTCTTTATGGTCAGCTTATTCAATTGTCTATAGTCAACAAACAATCTGGAACTGCCATCCTTTTTCTTCACTAACAATATCGGTGCTCCCCACGGTGACGCACTCGGTCTGATGAACTTCTTTTCAAGCAGGTCTTCAATCTGCCTCTTCAGTTCAGCTAACTCGGTTGGCGCCATTCTGTATGGTGCCATAGAAACTGGTCTCGCTCCAGGGATGAGATCAATAGAGAAATTCACATCCCTACTCGGTGACAATTCTGGAATCTCGTCTGGGAAGACATCAGCATACTCATCCACTACTAGTATGCTTCTGATCTGCTCAAATGTGCTCTTCTTGTCTCCTTGAGCCACTATCACCTCTAGCCACCCTAATCGCCTTTTGAGCTGATATCAACTCTAGCCTCAAGGTCTCTGGAAAAATCACACTACGTCTTTCGCAATCAATAACAACGTGATTGCCCGACAACCAATCCATTCCCAGAATTACATCCAAGCCCTCCATTGGCAAGCAGATGAGATTCACCTTGAACCTGCGGCCCACCACTTCCATTAAGCAACCTACACAGACCGAACTGGTAGCCACCTGACCCGAAGATGGAGTTGAAACCAACAACTCACAATCTAAGTCACGTTTTTCCAAGCTCAGATTTGAGACACATGCATCAAAAATAAAGGAATGTGTTGCTCCGGAATGAAACAACACCAATACTACTTTACCAAACAATACACAAGGTTCAAGAATAAGATTACCCAACTGTGTAGCCTCAGTGGTGGTTAGGGCAAAGACTCTGCCAACTGCTCTAGCTTGTTTTGCTGGCGATGCTGCTGGTTTCTTCGCGCCAGGACTCTTCTTTTCATGACAACTATTGGCAAAGTGTCTCAGTTTGTCGCATATAAAACACTTGCGACAATCGCTTGACCCTCCTACTCCACCTGACAGCTGGGGACAATTTCTCTTCAGATAGGGTCCGCCACACTAGTAGCAAGTGGGACCCTAAGATGCCTGTGGTCGGTTGTAAGGCTTTTTCATCTGCTTAGCCTCAACGAAATTTTTTTGATGTCTGCTCACAACTGGACCAGGGCCCTTCTCCAAATGCTCAACACTCTTGTCCTGTTCCACCAAGACTGGGAATCTTCTCCCTCTCAAGGGTGTCACCACCTTCTTCAACTCATGTTTGAGTCCTCGCTCAAACTTCAAGGACCTCCACTCCTTAGTAATGTTCTGCGAGTAGTATCTCGCCAGATGCTTAAACTTGTTGACATACTCTTGCACTGACATATCCCCTTGCTGCAGTGCAAGGAACTCAGCTTCCTTGTCCTGTCTAGCTATATCTGGAAAGTATTTCTCTAGGAAACGAGTCCTGAAGTTGGCCCACGTCACCGGCTCTTCCCGAGTCTCCATCTGTTGTTGCATATCTGTCCACCAATATTCTGCATCCTCATTCAGCAGATAGGTAGCAAACAGAAGCTTCTGCTCATCTTCACAGTTCATCACCCTAAAAATCTTCTCGCATTTGCAGAGCCATGCATCCGCTTCATTAGGAGAGGCTTTGCCAGTGAATTCCGCTGGCTTGTGGCACAAGAAGTCCTCCATGGTCGGCACCCTGATTGGTGCAATTACCGTTCTAGGCTGCGCTGCTATGGGTGGCTGCATCGCATCCACCATCCGGTGAATAGCCTCAACGATGTCATCAGCACCACTACTCCTCCTACTCCTGTTAGCAGTCATAGCCTGGATACGCCACATTACAACTATTAAAAATCAGTCACTTAGTCAAACAAAACCATTCACACCTTTTCAATGTTCAACACAAACACACAACAAACAACCACATTGATAAGCTCACTCCCCACTAGCCCCAAAATATTTAAAAATATTTTCAAAACTTTTGCTCTGATACCAATTGTAACATCCCTAAGGAATATTACTAATATTTAATAAATAAAATCAGAAATAAAAATAAATACCTCATTTAATAATAAACCATTTCCCAAAAATACGGGAAATTTAAAACTTTAATATACATGTAATAAAAGCAGGAGTCCATAATTATAAAACTGAAGTAATATTCAAATGGGTCCCAAAAGGGTTACAAAATTAGCTCAAAACCAATATATATATATATATATATATATATATATATATATATATATATATATATATATATATATATATATATATATATATATATATATATATATATACAAAATCCCATGCTATCCCTCGCTCCGAGTCTATGCATCTCCTGACCCACCTGTCACATCATCTGCTCCCGGATAACGAGTTATCCGATCATCACTAGACACACACAGAAAGGGTGAGTTATGCACAATATTAATGTATCAGCACAATCACATCAGAGGAACACTATCCTTTGATTCCACACCACATGGCCACCACCATGTCATCCATGATCTACGTCTTTAGATGAATACCGTAACGCTAGGTGGAGTTTCCAATAAGAACATAGTTTGTAACGTCCCAAGATTACCAAACTCGTCAGTTAAATACTAAGGAGGGCAATCTATCTGGACTCATCCATATGAGCCACAACTCGCACACTCACACCGGCAACACTCGCCAACTGGAGCCACAACTAAAGAGTTCCTCGTGTTCATCTGCCATCCCGAGCCACAACTCAAGACATAAAACAAGAGGCGGACAACAATTTTATAAATAATATGAGATCTTTTATGCCAATTATATTTTCAACCGGTATAAAAATTAATGTGGTGGCAATTTTGTGATATTGAAAAAGACTTTTTATACCGATTATAGTTAGAATTGGTATAAATTTCGTGTATATATATATATATATATATATATATATATTATCTTTTTTTTTTTTAATTTTAAAAGAGATATTATACTTGTTGACCTTGTAATAGGCACAATATGTTTCTCATTTCCCATTTCTTTCGTTCATCCGCTTTCCTTCACACGGTTCTTCGTTTCCAACATAGTTTTCCCACTTCCCAACAGTCACCGTGCGAAGTCACCTACGAAGTCGCCATCATCGTGTGAAGTCGCCTATTAAGTCGTCGTCACCGTGCGAAGTCGCATCACTGTCGCATTGTGTTATCTTCGTTGTTGAAATCACTTGGTCTCCTAGTTTGTGTCGCCCTCACCGTCCATCTCTTATATGCTTTCTCCATTTAAAGGTCAACATTTGAACCCTAACCACACATTACTGTTGTTTTATTGAATGAGTGAAATTGGTAGATTTGTTCCTTTACAGGAGTTAAGTGTGATTGATGTTGGAGTGAAAACGACCAAGGTTAGTTTTGGTTCTCGTTATTCCTATTATAAATTGCTTAATTGTTCAATTTCTCCTAAAATTTGTTGCGAAATTTCACAATTCTCGTGCAAGTAAAATGTCATGTTTTTAGTTTTATGATTTCCTTCTATGTATGTGTTTATTTATTTATTTTTTCATTTTTGTTATATTAAATATAGTAATATTCTGTAGAATTTTCATTTTTTGGATATTTATTTGTAGTGAGGAGAATGTATACTTCCTTTGCAACAAGCTATGTAGTGATGGAATAGCAAAATCTGAGGGATTTAATCTTTTTGATGTCTTCATTTCCAATGAAAAGAAACAGGCATGTTCTATTTCTTCCTCTGGTTGGTGTTGTATGTTCACTATCTAGTTCAAGGTGATTCATGTAAGACCCGTGAAAATTAATTAATTAAATAATTAATTAATCAATAAATGCGGGTAGAAAGCGCCTTTATGACATTAATTATTGTTTAATATGACGTGGAAAATTACTAGTTCAAATGGTTGAGAGTACTTTGATTGTGTGAGAGGACTTGTGTTTGAGTCCTAAGTATGCCAACTGTGTGTTATTTTAATTTATGCATTATTTTGTTAATATATTTGAATGTTGGACGTGATAATATAATCCTAAAATTTTAGGAATTATCACAAATGTGAATTAGTTGAATTGGTTGTGCATTTGACTTGGTAATTGATGGGTTGTGGGTTCAACCCTTGATGACAACAAATTAATCTCTTTATTTTTGTTATAATATTTGTGGTCTGAATGTGAAAGGGTAGGAAAGCCCTAGAGATAATGGGCAGCCAAGGGAGTTGGGAAAAACAACCCATAATGGCGCTTATGAAAGGTAATAATAGACATTGAAAAGCCAATTTTCATTTTCTTTCTTTTTACCACAATTAGGAGCCATATAAAAGGGAGAGTTAGGCAATTAGAAGGGTTTTATGTTTTAGAAGTTTGAAAAACTAGAGTGAGAAAGGATCACGAATTTTGAGTGGAAAAGTGAATTTGGGAATTGAGAGCAAAGCTGTAATTGATTGGGAGGGTGATAGAGGCCGTACCCCACCAAATTAAAACATATTAAATGCAGTACATGAAAGTGAACCAAGTCGTCTCCCAACGACCAATATTTTCATTCAAAGCCAATTTTCCAGGTGAACACAACAATAAAACACAGGGGGGGGGGGTTGCCAGACAGATTCAGAATGCTAATCAATAAATTAATTTAAATGCTACAGTGACTAAAACCGTATTGACATCCCTGATTCAAACGCAATTTCACTTATCATAGGCCACCAAATTAACGCCAACCCTGCCTTGTCTCAATCCACTAGATAATAATTCACTAAGCGAAAATTACAATCTAGCTTCATTATGCAATTAAGCAATGCACACATCCTTAAATTCGTGACAGCCAAGCTACATACATTAAGCATGAACGTATCTTAAACAAAACACATGCAATTACTCTGTAAATTAAGCATTGACAGATTCACCACATGCATTCCACGAATTCAGAACAAAACATGACAGATTTCACAAAACAAGCACAACCTCAAAGCTTCATTGCATTTTTCATCAAGGAGTCAATACACGAATTTAGCTAGACATGGAAATGAGTAATTAAACACTTCAAAACTGAAATCACAAAAATCAGAACCAAGAACCCTAACTTATCAAATCTGAAAACGCAATTTAAGAGCAAAAATTGAGATTTCAAAGCTTAAATGGAATGCAAAACGGTGTTATCATATATAAATGCGAAAACCCCATGAATGGGTATTGTTCCAAGTCAATAAAACCCACAAAACGAACTGCCCAAGCAAGAAAACGAATTCCAAATGTAAAACCCTCAATGGGTGCTGTCAAATATGCATAAAAACGGTAAAAATGAGCCAAAAACGTGAAAAACCGCAAGGGGGGACGTCCATGGAAGCTTGGAGAACGAAAATGGAGGTTGAAGATGATGGAGCGGTTGCCTCCCTCTCATGCAGACCTAATTCGTGGTCATATCACCCATGCCACTCAGAATTACAAAACTGCCATTATGAGCCGCAGAATTACAAAAATGCCACTCTAGGCCTCAAATGTTGACCCATTGACTTTGCTGACGTGGAAATGACATGGAAATGATGTGGCAATGATGTGGAAAGTTTCTTCAACTAAATATTAATGTCCAAGCTCCAAAATTGCTTCACCCAAATACCTAAAAATAATTAAAAACAAAAATTAGGCCAAATAATGTGAAATTAGTCCAAATTCGGAACAGTGGCCCAATAAAGCCCAACAGATGAAAAACACTCTAATGATGAACAATTAAGCACTAATCAACTGTCTAATGGGTGCACAAAGGCTAGTGGAATAGAAGAAAATAGTGACTCATCAAAATCGACCACACTTACCCTTTTGCACTCCTGGGCAAAATTAAAGAGTAAAGCAAAGCAAGGACATCACAAACATAACAAGAGAGACAAAAAGACACAAGCGGGTAGGTTCATGGATAGTGGATGACATGTGATGGTATGAGCGGGGAGGTTCATACTCGATTACTCTCATGTGGGGATACGAGCGAGGTAGGTTCGTATGTTCCGTGCTCACAGTTGAGAGATGCTGCGTGCGAGGAGGTACGTAGCTTGTGGATCACATGTGTTGGACTACGGGCGGGTAGGTCCATAGAGTAGGACTACGAGCGAGGAGGTTCATAGAGGCAGGACCACGAGCGGGCGTGTTCATGTGAGCATCATGAATCCTGAGTCCATGGCTAACCTTGTTGTATGTTAGAGGTTGAAAAGCCTTGTGGTGTGTTGTGAATGTAAACAAGGTCTAATTATGATAATATGATTGGGTGTTTTATATTATTTAATTTATGTGTTTCCTTACATTGTCGAGCTCACCCTTTCTGTTTGTGCTTGGCGATGATCGTGTAATTTTACACGGGAGCAGTTGATGATACAGGTAATGCTGCTAACACCTGAGACGGAGAGAGGGACTAGCTGGGAATTAGAGCTAGGGATTTACTATGTTTTAAAGTTTTATTTGGGACTTGTAATAACCTTTGGAATTACTTTTATTGAATGATTGTCGCATTGAATATTAAATTTTGTTTTGTCCCCATGACGGGAATTAATAAAGTTGCAACGTTCAAACTTCTTTTTATATTTTTAAATATTTAATTAAGTAATATCTATTAGGGATGTTACATCAACCCTAGTCGAAGGTGCAACATGTCTTCTTAGGTTGAAGGTCGAGACGATTCGACCCAGAATGATGGTCGGCCACTAGTGCAGTGAAGGGTTTCTGCAGCGGTTATTTTGGTCATTTGACCTTGGTTTAGGACCTAAGGCATATCCAGCCAAGGTAAAAAAGGGTTACCTTTTTGTCTCATATCTCAACACCAAAGAGTTGGCTCTAGGATAAAACTTGCCACAACACCAAAGAATATCACCCTAGCAAAAAACTACATGAATGAGAAGATAGAACATTTTCTCATAACTAATATGAGAGAATACAAAAGAATAAACTATTGCTACTTTATTATGGTAGCAAAAAGCACACTTACTACCCAAAGGTTGCCTTTCAAGTAGCCTAGTGAGTTCAAAGCATCGTAAGCCAAATCAAAGAACAATATGTTGAGCATCAAACCAGTAGCAAAAGACTTCAGTGGAATAATTTCCTAAAGCATACTTGAGTAAACTAACCAACAAATGGAATTTGGAAATAGAGGGGTATAACAATTATTGTCAACACCCAATTTCGTCCGGATAAAATAAATTGTTGTTTGACCTAGATAATAATTAGGAAGAAAGTTAAAAAAAAAATACAAAAAAATAAATATTTAATTGAGCATAAATACATATTTCTTTTTTACTTTTTATCTTATTTCAACTTTATTTTCATCTTCTTTTTGTTTTGTTTTTGTTTTAAATTCGTTTTACTTTTATTTTATGGTTTTTATTTTATTTTATTTTATTACTATTATTATTGTTATTATCTTATATTATTTTAACCTTTTTTTTAATTTTATTTTGAATTTTTGTCTTATTTTATTCTTTCTCTTTATTTGGTTTCATTTTTATTTTTGCTTAGTTTTATTTTATAATCTTTGGGTTTAATATGTTTTACCGTACTTTTTTTCATTTTAGCCTTTTTTTATCTTTCTTTTTTATTTAGTCGTTTGTTTTAAAAAGAAAAGTTTTCCCTTTTTTTTATGCATATCCATTTTCATTTTCTTAACAACCCAATTCCTTTTTTATGTACCTGCACCATTCGTTTTCTTTTTCTTACCTTGTTTTCATTTCGTTCAAAAGCCTATCAAGTTTCTACCATGTTTACGTCATCTTATTTCGTTTTTACACTTTTTTTTAGATTAATTCTCACACCCACTTTTCTCTCTTTGCATTCTAAAATTCTCCCAATCACTCGCTTCCACGTTGCCACGTGTTACATGTTTTCTCCCTCAACTTATTTTCTAAACCATGCAAAAAAGGGCTCTTTTTTCTCCTGCACCAGCACAACCTACTGGTTGCAGCTCTTTCTTACACCATCATCTCTCCACGTTGGTTTCATGCATCAACACACGGTTTCACGCATTAACCTTCATACATCTCCTTTGTTTTAATCAAAAACTGTCGTTCTTGTGGATTCCCTCAATGATCAACACGCAACCGCCAACAAGGAATCTTTCTCTCCTATAACACGTTTGCCTTTATCTTTCCTGGGAGGCCCAACACTTACTCACACTGAACAACAACCCAAAGTCTACTCTCCTCCACCTACACACACAACTTCCAAGTATCAGAAAAGCACACACGGTGAGAGCACAAAAAGAGAACAAAATGAGAGAGAAAAAGAAGAAGAACAGAGGAGATTGCGAGATTGCGAGAAGAAAGGAACTGTCATAGGCATTGAGGATGTACAAGAGGTACACTTGCATCTTGAACGAACAGACCAAGACCACCACCAGGAGCTTCCGAGAAGTAAGCATCGTTTGTACCTTCAATACTTATGTGTCAACTTGATTAGTTGTTAGTTGTGTGTTGGATCGGTTGTATTTGATCTGTTACTGGTTCACGATTCCAATATGTTTATGTGTGGAGACCGTTGTTGCATTAATGGTTGAAAACGAGACATACACTAAACCCGTCCTCCATTCAACTAACGCTTCACTTTGTCCTCAGAGCCAACCCCTACACTAACACTTTCACTTCCTTCTTCAATACTCTGCATACCCAACACCCTAGCATTGACTACGACCCCATTCTACACATTTTCATTCTCCTACAACCTGCACATAACCACAAACTGCACATAACAACATTCATCTCTCTCGCCATCATCAACATCACGCCCTCACCTCCACCAAACAAAATCCGCATATACACTTAATTCATTTCCCAAACTCCAGCACCTTCATTCAAATTCTAACCATCAGCCTCCATCATCATTTTCACATTCACCTGCATAAAAAAACCAGAATAAAAAACAGATTCACTATCCTCCAATTATCACCACCTTCCCGCCGCACTCAACACAAACAACAATCCTTCCCAAAATCACCATCACCGTCACGCACTCTTCCACCATCAATTAATCTTTTTTCTCATCTTTATCATTCACCTGCGCAAAATCAAAGAACAGACCCCCAATTCCAGTGCCAAACAGCCACATCCAATCGGAACAAAGAGATAAAAAAAAAAACGAATTGAAGCAGTCACCGACGGCTTCGCCGCCGGCGAGTCAGGGTTTCTCGCAGAGGACTCGTGTGCAAACTGGTGCTAGGGTTGAGCCGCGTTGACGCGAGGAGAAGGGAACTGAACTAGAATCTCCAGCGGTGTTCCTAGTTCCCAACAGCGGCGCTGCGACGGCGGTCTGGGTCGCGGTGAGCTGAGCATTGTCGGCAGTGGCTTTGGGCGTCGGAGCAGCGGCCGTTCGAGTCGTGCCTGGGAGGAGGGAGAGTGAAGGTCGCGTATCCTGGGCTCTCGTCGAGGTCTGTGGTGGCGTCGCTGTCGCCGTCTTTGGGTGGTTGCAGCGGGGAGACGATATCTCGGGTTGGATGCGTGCGCGAAAGGGAGTCGTTGAGCCGCCGGGAACGAGGGCGACGTCTCCGGCGTCAATAGGCGCCGCGGTGGTGTGGTGATGCAACGGTGAAGGTGGTCGTTGATGGTGGTCGGCGTCGTCGCCGGCGTCCCTGGCCTGCCGGAGTAAGTGAGGTGTTGATGATGATTGGTCATGGTTTTGGTTCCATGCGGAAGAGGGAGAGAGGGAGGTGACTTGCCTCTTGTGTTTTTTCAGCAGCTAGGGTTTAGGTCAATTGGTTTCACTTGCCACGACTTTTTTTGTTTTTTCGCCTTGCACCCCCATAGTTTCATCTTGCACCTACCATTATTTCGTTTTGGGCTAGAATACTGTTTACGTTCTGCAACCCCTATTTGGATTGTATTATTTGTTTTTCACACCCTCTTTGCATTAGGAACTCCTTCGTGTACCCCCGTTTTTAATTCCTGCACCTCCATCTTGTGTTTGCTTAGCACACCCCTTTATTTACTGCACGCACCCCACCTGTTACTTCATACACCTTTCACATGTGATATTCATGCACCCCATATCTTTGTCTATTGTTTTTGGGCTTGTTGTTGTGTTTACTTTGTGCACCCTCACTAATGACTCATGTACCCCATATTTTATTTTCCACTTTTATTTCTTCTTAAATATTTTCATCCTTTTATTTATTTTATTATTATAAAAAAAAACAAATATATTTGAAAATTATAAAAAATTGCAAAAAATAGAAAAATCAAAAAAGTAAAAATGTTTTCTTTCGCTTCATTGTGTTTGTCCGGTCGCTCGCACCGTGTGACACTTATTTTCTAAACATACCAAAAATAATTTTCTTTCCCTTCTAGTGTCTGTTCGACCGCTCGCGTTGTGTGACACCTATTTTCAAATAATTCGAAAATGCCAAAAAAATATAAAATTTCAAAACATAAAAAACATCAACATTTGCAAACAAACAAGCTTTTAAGAACTACGTGATCCTTGATTCTCCGTTGTAAGATACGTAAGAGCAAGGCCAGTCCTTGTCAGGTTCACCTCCAAAAAATCAAATCATTTTCTTAATAGTTTTCCAAATATCTTTTAAAGAACTACATAACCCTGATTTCTCATTTTGAATGAGAATACGTAGGACCAAGGTCAATCCTTGTCGGGCCCAAAAATTAAAAAAAATATTTTTGTTTCTTTTTTAACATTTTTTACTCATTATTTTTTGGAAAAATTAACATTTTGAAAATCACATCAACTTTGCATATTCAATTAAAGGTACCGCCCTCGGGCGGGCGTTGCAGGGTGCTAACACCTTCCCTAAGCGTAATCGACTCCCGGATCCGAAATCTGGTTTTTCGCAGACTTGTCTTATCTTTACGGTTTTCCATAGTTTTCCAGAATAACTATGGTGGTGACTCCAATCTCTTTTCAAACCTCATTTTCTTTTTTGGTTCGTCGTCCCGTCGCGATTCCGGTTGCAATAATTATAAATCAATCAATACATTCTCA
Source organism: Vigna unguiculata (assembly GCF_004118075.2). NCBI lineage: Eukaryota > Viridiplantae > Streptophyta > Magnoliopsida > Fabales > Fabaceae > Vigna > Vigna unguiculata. The sequence continues at coordinate 11,597,638 of NC_040286.1, read as the reverse complement.
TAACTTAAGGAGAAAAAAAAAACACCACTCTCTACGGAGGCACCCCCTATGTCTTCATCGCAACTGAAGTTGTTGAGAGTAAGAATGGCAGGCGTTCCAAAGGGATTGATTTCAGGAGAATGAGCGTCGTTGGATCTACATGAAGTTGCATGTGTGAGAAGTGTCGTCACATTCAATAAGTAAAACAAAATCACGAACGTAACAATATTTTTCATTGCTCAATAACTATATATATATATATATATATATATATATATCAAACAACCATCTTTTTCATATTCTTGAGTGTTTAGGTGACATATGCAGCATTGAGCATGTTTGCATAATCAATTAGAACATGTCTTGGTTGTTCTTTTACATTGTTCTTGCTCCAAATCTCAAATATGCATTTTTGCATTTTTTTTTCCAGTATTTCAGTCGACTGTTTTTCTATTTCAACCGATTGATTAGACTAGTACAAAATATGTTTAGTAAAATCAATCGACTAACTCTGTTTTTGACCGATTGAAAGCATATTGTCTAGAGGTTTTTGCATTCAAACTTGGTGATTGAATTGATTCAATTCAAGATAGTTTTTAGCCTTTAAAGATTGCCTAAATTTTTAACTAGTTAATTCACCCCCCTACTTGGTATTTCAACCATTTCAAAACTTATAGAAGAAACCCATAGTGTTACCAGAATCAAATAGATATATTTAAATGTTCGAAGCCTTCAAGTTAATCAGGAACAAACTAACATTTTCTAAAACCCCAAAACCAGTTGTTTGTTATACATGAAGATTTATAATTGGCAGAGCTACTTTATTTAACTAGTTTTTCTCTAAAGTTTTAAAAACAAAATTCATATTATTCACATTAGCGGCTGACACAAGCATATTATTCATATTAGCAAATATAACTCACCTTCACAGTATCTTCAAGAACACAAAGAATGAACTTCCTAATTTGTGATGTCTTCACCGATTTGCCCTAATGCGAAATTAAAACCAATGAACCAGTGAGAATCATAAATCTTAAAGATCCTCAATTAAGTTTTACATGTGGTATCAGAGCATAGGTTGTAGGATTTATGATTCTCCTTTTATGATGTTCGTTTCCAATTTTTATGAACCCTAATTAAAGTTTGAAGGGTTATTTAAGTTTTCCGCTACTTTAGAATTGAATGTGAATGACATGGTTGGAAACGAGAATTGATTCTCGCTTGGAATTGTATGTGATGGTGATTTTATTTTTTTTTTATTTTTTTTGTCATTGAATAAAAGAAAAGAAAAGAAAAAAACGGTTGCATGAACGTGAATAATGTGTGAATGCATGAGCCTTCAAATTTGGAGTGAAAATTGTTACGTGAGTGAACGTGTGAAAATTGGAAGTTTTCCAATTTCATAAATTTCATAATGTGTGAACCGTGTAATTAGTGGTTTTGTTAAATTATGTTTATTTATTTATTAAGATTAAAGTGTAATATTTTTATTGGTTTATGTTACCAATGAAATAAATATTAATTATTTTATTTATATAAATAATTAATATTTTAATTTTAATTTGCAATAATATTTATGTTTGTTATTGTTAAATTAAAATTAATGAGGATGCTATATAAAGTTTATAGCAATTAAATGTGTATTTATTTATTTGAAATTAAGTATGATAAATTTTGTTAGTCACCAAAGTGGCCAAAATTTTAAAGTTTATATGATTTCAAATTATTAATGTTTTTTATTTTAATTACCCATAGTATGGATGCTAAATTATGAATAATTAAATTTATGGGTTAATTAAAATTCATTAATTATAAGACATTTAAAGATCGCCCAAAGGTTGATTAATTGTTCTCATAATTAATGAACATGATTGTAGATAATTTTGTATGCGTCACTAATTTTATTTATATATTTATATACCCAAAGGTAGTAGGTGATTCTAGTTGATGCATATTTTAATTATCAATAATGTTATAATGTGATTAGCATCATTATGTTTATGTTTGTGTATTATTGGATCTCCCAAAGGAGAACATTAGTATGCATAGAATGATTGTTTATATATGAATCTGTTTTTACGTTTAGTTTTATGACTCAAAGCATTAATGTTAGGCATGTGTTAATTGCAGTCTCTGTTCCGGTATCTTTACACGCGCTTGCTTTGTCTGTTCCAGTCTTTAATGGGTTGAATTTCCCTGACTGGAGTGAGCAAGTCCAATTTCACTTAGGTGTGTTGGATCTTGATCTAGCTCTTCTAGTTGAAAAGCCGGCTGCTATCACGGATGCTAGTAGCAATGAAGAGAAAACCCATTATAAAGCCTGGGTAAGATCAAACAGACTTAGCTTAATGTTTATGAGAATGAGCATAGCAAGCAATATAAAATCAGCTCTTCCCAAAACTGATGACGCAAAAGAATTTATGAAATTTGTGGAAGAGCGCTCCCAAACTGTTGATAAGTCTCTCGCTGGGACACTGATGAGTACGTTGACCACTATGAAGTTTGACGGTTCGCGTACTATGCATGAGCATGTGATCGAGATGACAAATATCGCAGCAAGACTTAAGTCTTTAGGAATGGCAGTGGATGAAGGTTTTCTCGTGCAGTTCATTCTGAACTCATTACCGTCTGAGTATGGTCCGTTCCAGATGAACTATAACACCATGAAAGACAAATGGAATGTACATGAATTGCACAGTATGCTAGTTGAGGAGGAGACCCGACTGAAGAACTTAGGAAGCCACTCTATTCAATATGTGAAGAATCAATGAGCTGTTGGAAAGAAAGTTGCTAAGAAACATGGAAAGGGTAAAGGACCACTGAAGATTGACGAGTCCTCAACCAAAATCCAGAAGAAAAATGACAAATGTCATTTCTGCGGGAAGTCTGGACATTTCCAGAAGGACTGCATAAAGCGTAAGGCTTGGTTCGAAAAGAAAGGTGAGCATAATGCTTATGTATGTTTTGAATCAAACTTAACTGAAGTTCCCCATAATACGTGGTGGATTGATTCTGGATGTACGATTCATGTTTCTAATGTGATGCAGGGATTTCTTACAACCCAAACCATAAACCCAAATGAGAAGTTTGTCTTCATGGGCAATAAAGAGAAAGTTCCAGTGGAAGCGGTCGGGACTTATCGTCTAATCCTCGACACTGGATATCACTTAGACCTTATGGATACTTTTTATATACCTAGTATCACTAGGAATTTAATTTCTTTGTCTAAGCTTGATATTGCTGGATATTCTTTTAAGTTTGGGAATGATTGTTTCAGTTTGTTTAAGCGTACTTTTATGATTGGATCTGGTACACTTTATGATGGTTTATATAAATTGAATTTGGATAATTTATATGCTGAAACTCTTATGACTATGCATCACAATGTTGGTACTAAACGTAGTTTAGTGGATGAACGATCTGCTTACTTGTGGCATAAACGTTTGGGACATATTTCCAAAGAAAGAATGCAAAGATTAGTAAAGAATGAAATCCTTCCGGATTTAGATTTTACTGATCTGAATGTGTGTGTGGATTGTATTAAAGGCAAACAAACTAAACACATAAAGAAAGGAGCCACGAGAAGCACTCAGCTTCTTGAAATCATACACACCGATATATGTGGTCCGTTTGATGTAAATTCTTTCAATAAAGAGAAGTATTTCATCACCTTTATTGATGATTTTTTGCGTTATGGGACGTGTCTGTCTACTGCATGAGAAATCTCAATCAGTAAATGCCTTGGAAGTTTATATAAATGAAGTGGAAAGGCAATTAGACAGAAAGGTGAAAATCGTAAGGTCTGATAGAGGTGGTGAATATTATGGAAGATATGATGAAAGTGGACAACACCCTGGTCCGTTCGCTAAGTTCCTTGAGAAACGTGGTATTTGTGCTCAATACACAATGCCAGGCACACCACAACAAAATGGTGTATCAGAAAGGCGTAATCGAACCTTAATGGATATGGTTAGGAGTATGTTAAGTAATTCATGTTTACCTGTATCATTGTGGATGTATGCTTTAAAGGCTGCCATGTATTTGTTGAACAGGGTTCCTAGTAAAGCTGTTCAAAAGACTCCTTTTGAGTTATGGACGAATAGGAAACCCAGTTTGAGACACCTGCATGTTTGGGGTTGTCAGGCAGAAGTAAGAATATACAATCCGCAAGAAAAGAAACTGGATGAAAGAACAATCAGTGGATTTTTCATTGGTTATCCAGAAAAATCAAAGGGGGTACATGTTTTACTGTCCTACCCATAGTACTAGAATCGTTGAAACTGGAAATGCTCGATTCATTGAAAATGGCGAAACCAGTGGGAGTGAAGCTTCACGAAATGTGGAGATTAAGGAAGTTAGAGTACAAGTTCCTATAACTAGTACTTCTTTATCAAGAGTTGTTGTTCCACATGTTGTAGAAACTCACAACAATCAAGAAGAACAACAAATTAATGATCCCGAGGTTAATAATGAACCAATAGTAGAACAACCACAAGAAATAGTATTAAGAAGATCTCACAGAGATAGAAAGTCTGCTATTTCGAATGATTATGTGGTTTATCTACAAGAGTCAGAAAATGACTTAAGTATTAATAATGATCCAATTTCTTTTTCAGAAGCCATTAATGGTGATAATTCTGATAAGTGGTTAGATGCCATGAAAGATGAGCTTAAATCAATGGCACATAATGACGTATGGGACCTTGTGGAATTGCCAGAAGGATGCAAGAGAGTTGGGTGTAAATGGGTCTTTAAGACTAAGCGTGACTCTCAAGGCAATATTGAACGTTACAAGGCCCGTCTTGTTGCCAAAGGTTTTACTCAGAAAGATGGCATTGACTATAAGGAAACATTTTCGCCTGTTTCTAAGAAAGATTCTTTTAGAATTATCATGGCATTAGTAGCTCATTATGATCTTGAGTTGCATCAAATGGATGTTAAAACTGCTTTTCTGAATGGGGATTTAGAAGAAGATGTCTATATGGACTAACCGGTGGGGTTCGCTGAAGAAGGAAAGGAGCACATGGTGTGTAAACTTAAGAGATCAATATATGGACTTAAACAAGTTTCTCGGCAATGTGTCAACACCCAATTTTGTCCGGGTTATTTTTTTTATTTTTTTATTTTTTTTATTTTTATTTTTTCTTTTCATCTTATTTTACTTTTATTTTTATTATTATTCTATTTTTATTTTATTTTATTTTTTGTTTTATATTTTTATTTTGTTTTATTTTATTTTATTTTTATTTTATTTTATTTTGTTTTAATATTATTTTATTTATTTTTATTTTATGTACAATTTTCTTTATTTTCCTTTTTTACTTTTTATTATTTAAGAAAAAATAAAATGAAAAAAAAAAGAAGACCAAGAGGTTAACGTAAGGTCTCTGATGGTTATGGGTGGTAGCTAGCTGGCCATGGTCATGATGGCTGAAGAAGGAAGGAGCAGGAAACAACATCTGCTTTCAGCTTATCCCATGTCTCGAGGTGGGAAAGGAACAAAGCAGATGCACAACAAATATCATGAGGGATCCCTTCATTCAGCAGATTGGAACTTCTTCACTCATGGAGGCTTTCCCGCATTCTGTTCTCTAAAAAACAAAAACAACACCTTCATCCTAACATTCTCAACACCATATAACCCAGCCCAATACCACCGTGAATCATGATCACCTCCATAGCCTGTCAATACCACTTGCATCATCACCACCTCCATTAACCATCATCACCATCCCCACTCTTCTCCATTATCATCTTCCATCACCTTCAACCTGCAATCAGAAAAATCAAGCAAACCCACTTCACCGCCACTCTTCATCTTCTTCCGATCACATACATCAAATCAGAAATGGAGAAATAGGAAAAAACAGAAACGACGGCGGCGATGCCGCCGGCGAGTCGGAACTCTGAACGGTGGGGTGTGATCGCGTGACGTTTGCGGACCTAGTCACAGTGTGACTGGCGCAGTGGTGGCGAGTGGCAGAGGCTAGGATGCCTTTCTCTCTCACGGGAAGAAGAAACAAGAAAAAGTGGTGATTCGGGAAGCTTGGCAGCACCGGCGGCATCGACATTCATGGCGGTGGTCACAGCGGTGGTCACATACGTTTCGTTAGCATCATCTTGAAGGAGAAACAACCTCTGTCTCGCGCGTTGGAGAAAAAGGGAGAAAGAGATGCGCCGCCGATTAAGCTCCTGGCGGTGGTCGACGTTGTTGCTAGGGCCCCCTCGCCGGCCGGAACGAGTGCAGCGTAGGTGGGTTTGTCTTGTTGGTGCTGTGAGGCAGTGAAGTTGTCTGGCCGTGAATGAGGGTTGGTGTGAAGGAGAAGAAACTCTCTTTAGGGTTTTGCTTTCTATGAGTTATTTTTGGGTTTAGGTTTAAATCTGCTCCCATTAACTTCTTGCACCACCATTTTTAATATTTTCAGTGTATTGTTTCAGGTCTTACTCTGTGCACCCCCTTTTTTTCCTTTATCTTGCACCCATGTTTTAATTTTTGCTGCGAGTACCCCTGATATTTACTAACCTCGCACCCCTGCCTCACTTGTTCCATACTTTACTCTGCGTACCCCCTTTTCCTTTACCTCACACCCCTGTTTTAATTTTATCTACGAGTACCCCCTGATTTTACTAACCTCGCACCTCTACCACCCTTGTTTCATGTTTTACTTCGTGTACCACCATAATTGATAACCTTGCACCCCTATTCATGTTTATCTTATTTTGGGTCTATGTTTTATGTTTACTTCATGCACCTCACACATTACTTATGCACCCTATTATTATTATTATTATTATTATTTTCTTTCACTTTTGTCCTTTTTGTTATTAAATTTTATTTTATCCTTTTTTTTTGTTATTTATCTATTATTTTTTTTTCTCTCCAAAAAAAAAGAGAAAACAATTTTTTTAAATTATAAAAATTAAAAAAAATAGAAAAAAATGTAAAAAATGAAAATATTCTCTTTTGTTTTATTGTGTCTGTCCGGTCGTCCGCACCGTGTGACACTCATTTTCAAAAAACCAAAAATAGTTTTCTTTCTCTTTCAGTGTCTGTCCGGTCGCCCGCACCGTGTGACACTTATTTTCTAAAAAATACCAAAAGTAATTTCATTTCCCTTTTAGTGTCTGTCCGACCGCTCGCGTCGTATGACACATATTTTCAAGTAATTCAAAAATACCAAAAAAAATATACAAAATTTTCAAAGTACAAAAATATCAACATTTTCAAGCAAAAAGTCTTTTTTTTAAGAACTACGTGATCCTTGATTCTCCCCTGTGAGATACGTAGGAGCAAGGCCATTCCTTGTCAGGTTCACCTCCAAAAAATTAAATCATTTTCCCAATTGTTTTCCAAATCGTTTCTCTTTAAGAACTACGTAACCCTGATTTCTCATTTTTTAAGTGAGAATACGTAGGACCAAGGTCAATCCTTGTCGGGCCCAAAAATTAAAACAATATTTTTGTTTCTTTTTAGTATTATTTGTGTCATTATTTTGAAAATCACATCAACTTTGCATTTTTAATTAAAGGTAACGCCCTCAGGCGGGCGCGGTAGGGTGGTAACACCTTCCCTACGCGTAACCGACTTCCGAATCCAAAATATGGTTTTTTTCGCAGACTTGTCTTATCTTTATGGTTTTCCATAGTTTTCCAGAATAACTATGGTGGCGACTCCCAAATCTTTTTTAAACCCGTTTTCTTTTTCGGTTCGCCATCCCGTCGCGATTCCGGATGCGACAGCTGGCGACTCCACTGGGGATGCTAGAGAGTCAAGCCATTTAATTATATATGCAAACTTGATGTGGTTTTTCCTTATGTTTTCTTTCCTCTTTCTTTTTATTTGTTTATTATTGTCTTTATTTGCATGTGTATATATTTGTCTCTTGGAATAATTGTTTGTGAATTGTTTTGCTTATTTGTTACATATTTGTCTGGGAAATTTTTTGACTATTTTGCATGTGGGGTTATGGTATGCATCACTCTCTCTCCACACACACACACATTGTGCTGTGCATATCATGAGTGGGGCCTTATACCCAGGTCTGTGTAACTTAGAATTAGAGGGGATTGTGTAGCGATGCCACAGTGGATGAACTTCCCAAGTGGTCATTGTGAGAACCCCAACTAGAGTTTGCTTGTTTCCTTGATACTCTCACTCCTTGTTGTATACCAACTGTTGTGGGAAATATCATGAAATGGGCCATAGCTCTATTGACCTTGATCCTTAAGTTTAGGGAACCATCCCGGTGAGCGCATATACTTTACTTTAGATCCATTAGGCGCTAAACCTCTGTTAAGGCATAAAGGGAGATTGCTTGCTTTAATCCTCACCTTTTGTGTGCATAATGTACATGTGAATAAGTGCCTATTGAGGCACAATCATGCATAGCATTTTTGTATCATATATCACATCTCATGAAAATAAGCGTCTCTTGAGGTATAAACATGCATTTCATTATGTCACTCTGTATATCATGCATTTCATTATGTCACTCTACATATCATGCATTTCATTATGTCACTCCGCATATCATGCATGATGTTTCCAAATACTTGTATCACATTTCATCATCATATCATGGGAATAAATGCCTCTTGAGGCACATGCATGGTACTCTTTAATCGCATCGACATACAAGTGAGTAAGTGCCTCTTGGGCACAAACTTGCGTTGCAATTGTTGTTTTTAGTCATAGTGGCATGTACATAGTTTTTTTTAATCCATATCATGCATCTCACCTCATATGAATAAACAGACTCTGCAAAAGAGAGGAAGGAAATAAAAAGGTTGTTGCATTTTGAGTCATTTGTTTTTCTAGCAAATCATCAAATTCACTTCTTGAAAAAAAAAAGAGAATAATGGGGTGTCACGCTTTTCTGGGGTCAAATGTTTAATCAAGAATAACGACTTGACTTTTTCTTTTGATACGTTCGTGTGCGCATGGTTTGAAACAGTCCATCCTTCGGCTTCCCTACAATGAAGGATTTGTCCTATCAACATTGACATTACCTAAGTTGATAAACATAAACCCTTAGAGTTGGCAAATTTTCTAAGTTTATCCTTGTCTACACTTGTTGGGTGGTCCTTGAATCCATCGAGACAAAAAAAAATTTCGTTAAAAAAAAGGAAAATGAGAAAAGAAAATAAAGTTTGCTAGACTCAAAACCAAAAAAGGCAGTTTTGGCAAAAAAAAAACAAAAAAAAAACACGCTTTGGTCAAATCAGTAGGTTTAATGAATAGATAATGTTTGATATCATATCTTTTGAAGCATTTGTCCAATCTGCATAACATGAGATTTTCAAACTCATCCTTTTTTCATTACATTTTCACCATAAAGCCTACATTTTGAATTTCATGGAGGATCAACATAAAAGGGGCACACTGGCCTGGATAGACTGCGAGCAAATCTCTTAGCATGAAAATAAAAAATAAAAAATGTCTGCTAGACTGAAGACCTGAAAGGGTGGTTTAGGCAAAAAAAAAAAAGACAAGAATAAAAGTAAGGGACAACCTGTAACATGAACCAATTTTCTTCATGAGTTGAAACTTCTTGAAAGAGAAAATAATCATGTTTTGGAAATGATGTGTGGCCATGTTTCTTTATCATAAAACACAAAATGTGAACCTTTGTTACCCCTTTGAGACTTAAAAGAGCAATTTTTGTTTTCAAATTACCTCGAACAAGGGTCACCTCACATTGATGATTTACACTTTTGTTTGACAAACGGTTCACCAATAAAAAAATCCATGAGAATCAAAAAGTTTGAAAAAGACAAAAAAAATGATGATGATGATTCGGTTACATCAAGAAGAAAAAGAAGGAGGATCAATGTTAGAAAAAAGGAGAAATGGTGAACACATAAGAGGCAAATGAATTTATGATGCAGCATTATTCAAAGATCATTCTTCCAAGATACCATCACATCTTTTTAAGTTTTTACTATCCACATTTGCTTTCATACCCTTAGCCTTGACCACGATACAAGCATAATAAAGCCCATACAGATCCAAGACTGATTGTCGGTACCTTTCAAAAAGTTTAATTCATGGAAATCATATTGACGTGCTGAAAGGTTTGTCCAAAATAAAAAAAAGAGAAAGAAAATAAAATTGAAAAATATGTTTTGAGATTTGCTTTCACTGATTCAGACAGTTTTTCATTCACATGTGCCTAAAGCTCCTTAAAATAAGCCTGTTTAATCAATTAGATAAGGGGCATCCTCCTTCGTTGTTTCATTCTCACCCTCTTCATGGATTTCATCTTCAATCCTACCATATCCTCTACTCTCAGCCCAAACTTGTCCAACAATTTCATACAATTGTCCGACCCTTTTCTCTAAAATCCAAACTAGACAGTTGTTTCATTTCTCCATTCATATGACCAGTCATAGGGCAATCTCACCTTGATTATCATGGTCACGCTAGGGGCAGCTTTTGATATCCTAATCTTTTTCCACCACTCCATGCCTTACCATAATTGGGGCAGATCAGACACAATTTGTGCTTCAATCTAGGTCCTCAAGTCAAAGAAATCTTTGAACTCCTCTTAATTTGTCTAACCCTTTTCATCATAAATGGAGTAAGTCAAACACATTTTGTACCCTAGGCCAATCCATACTCTCACACTCGGTCAACTTTTGAAGTCCATATCATTTTCTTCATGTCATTAGTAGCTGGGGCAAGCCCAAACATACTTGGTGCCCTAAGACTAAATCAAACTGAGTCAGCTCCCTAGTCGGCCCTCGTCATCTCATCCAACCCCTTCCAAGCCATCAGAAATTTCATACATGTTGTTTAGATAATGCTTCAAAAGAAATAAAAAAAAAAGTTTTTCAATAAATTGATGAGACCAAAGAGTTGATTTCAAAAGAAAAAAAATGAAAGAAAAATAATGTCTCATGAAGAAAGGAACACCCTATTATCAGACCGAAGGCAAGTCAAAGAAAAATAAACCAACTGGGGCAATCCTTTTCACCTAATCCTTTCCATTTCCACTACCTCTTTTGAAATAACATCCATCATTCAAATTCTTCTTCAAACACCAAAACTGGGGCAGTTTTGTGAGTCTCACTTGAATTTCTCACCCCAAATGCTCATCAATCCCCATCTTCTGAAATAAAACCCATTGTTTGATCAAGATCTTTTGTGTATACCAGAACTGGGGCAGTTTCGTGGGTTTTTGCGTGAATATCTCACCTTAACATTCATTGATCAATATCCTTATACCCTTTTTCTCATACACCATAACTGGGGCAGTTTTTGGGATTCTTGTGCTTGTCAACCTGATATTCACATATTGCTTCTCCTTTGAAGGGTGTGTGGAGACAACGTGCCCACACGACTATCTCAGTCTCCTTCAAACTCTTTCCAAACATTTCTAGCTTTCACTCACTTGTGAATTCAAACATGTGTGCACTGATATCATAAAAGAGAAAGTCAAAGATATACTCATTTCAGATGTTAGACCTCGATAAATGTGACATTCCTCACTTTCATGAAACAGTGAAAATAAATGAGTTTGATGATTGCAAACGAAACAGTTGGCTCATACTTGCATAGGATAATCAAAGGAAAAAACACAACCAACTTTGTTTTCATTAGGCATTCAACTTTTCGTGCATATCTGGGTTTCGACACCCTGATCCCTGCACCAAGGTTTTGACACCTTGTTTTCTCTTGCATATCGAGGTTACGACACCTTGACCCTGCCCCAAGGTTCTGACACCTTGTTTCTTATGCATATCGGGGTTACGACACCCTCATCCCTGCGCCAAGGTTACGATGCCTTGTTTCTCTTACATATCAGGGTTACGTCACCCTGATCCCTACACCAAGGTTTTGACACCTTAGTTCTCCTACATATCGGGGTTACAACACCCTGATCCCTGCACTAAGGTTTCAACATCTTGTCTCTCTCGTCTAAGTTAGGGTTCCTACGCTTTGTCAAGGTTCTACATCTTGTTTTTCTCCTTATTAAGTTGGGGTTTCAACATTTTGTCAAAGTTTCAACAACTTGTTTCTTCTCTTTGAAAACATGGCTACCAATGTTTGAACGCCTTGTCAACTATCTTTTGCAATCATTACTCCATTTCAAAATAGGTTGATTTTCATCCTACTTATCTCCACAACAATGAGTGTGATGATTGAAAATAGAACAATTGACTCTAGCAAAAATTTTCAAAATGCAGAGCATAACAAGTTTTTCATCATGCATTCGTGCATTTCATGATCTTGATCTCTACAATAATGTTTTGATTCCTTGTGCTTAAAAATAAGAAAACATGCTTTCTATCATGCATAACCATTTGCATGTCATATCATCATGTCGTGTGTTGACACCAGATTCGAAAAGCAAAAACCTTGACATCATGAACATGCAATCATTTTCATGCATCATACATCTTCAACCATTGTTTCTTCTGAAGGAATCAATCTACAAAAATTATCTTGAGTTTTCTCAAATTAAGGATCATCTTCAAAGTCCTATATATCCTCTGAGCCCAGTTTCGTACTGGCCCACCAAGCCCGGTTTCGTACTGGCCCATCAAGCCTAGTTCTGTCTGGCCCACCAAGCCCAGTTTTGTACTGGCCCACCAAGCCCAGTTTTATCTGGCCCAAGCCCAGCTCCGTACTAGCCACCAAGCCCAGCTCTGTACTGGCCCACCAAGCCAAGTTTTGCACTGGCCATAAACCATAGCTCCGTACTAGCCTACCAAGACCATCTCACTTGGCCCGCTAAGCCTATCTCGTGACCCTCTCCTTAGGAATGGTCAACTCTTGTGTTCTCCTTTCGGACAACGACCCTCTCTTTGAGATTGGTCAAGTCCAGATCCTCCTTTCATCAAGGCCCTCTCCGATGGAATGGTCATTGATTTTCTTATGCTTACATCAAGGCCCTCTCCGATGGAATGGTCATTGATTTTCTTATGTTCACATCAAGGCCCTCTCCCATGGAATGGTCATTGATTTTTGTCACACCAAGGCCCTCTCCGATGGAATAGTCATTGATTTTCTTATGTTTACATCAAGGCTCTCTCCGATGGAATGGTCATTGATTTTCTTATGTTTACAGCAAGACCCTCTCCGATGGAATGGTCATTGTTTTCTCTCTTTATCAAGGCCCTCTCCAATGGAATGGTCATTGATTTTTGTCACATCAAGGCCCTCTCCGATGGAATGGTCATTGATTTTCTTGTTTACATTAAGACCCTCTCCGATGGAATGGTCATTAATCTCTTTGTCACATTAAGACCCTCTCCTATGGAATGGTTGAGTCTTGTTTTTACTTTCCATATCATGAGCCTCTTCACAGAATTGGTCGCCAGATCCGTGTGAATCTATTTTTACTCATCTTTTTCCTCTTGAAAATCCGGACAAAATTAGTGTCTTTATCTTTACTTATCTTTTAATGCGATCATTTGAAAATGTCACATTTTCATATTATCTAATAAAATTTAAGTAAAGAGGGGCAGCTGTCAACACCCAATTTTGTCCGGGTTATTTTTTTTTATTTTTTTTTATTTTTTCTTTTTTCTTTTCATCTTATTTTACTTTTATTTTTATTATTATTCTATTTTATTTTATTTTTATTTTTTGTTTTATATTTTTATTTTGTTTTATTTTATTTTATTTTATTTTATTTTTATTTTATTTTTTATTTTATTTTGTTTTAATATTATTTTATTTATTTTTATTTTATGTACAATTTTCTTTATTTTCCTTTTTTACTTTTTATTATTTAAGAAAAAATAAAATGAAAAAAAAGAAGACCAAGAGGTTAACGTAAGGTCTCTGATGGTTATGGGTGGTAGCTAGCTGGCCATGGTCATGATGGCTGAAGAAGGAAGGAGCAGGAAGCAACATCTGCTTTCAGCTTATCCCATGTCTCGAGGTGGGAAAGGAACAAAGCAGATGCACAACAAATATCATGAGGGATCCCTTCATTCAGTAGATTGGAACTTCTTCACTCATGGAGGCTTTCCCGCATTCTGTTCTCTAAAAAACAAAAACAACACCTTCATCCTAACATTCTCAACACCATATAACCCAGCCCAATACCACCGTGAATCATGATCACCTCCATAGCCTGTCAATACCACTTGCATCATCACCACCTCCATTAACCATCATCACCATCCCCACTCTTCTCCATTATCATCTTCCATCACCTTCAACCTGCAATCAGAAAAATCAAGCAAACCCACTTCACCGCCACTCTTCATCTTCTTCCGATCACATACATCAAATCAGAAATGGAGAAATAGGAAAAAACAGAAACGACGGCGGCGATGCCGCCGGCGAGTCGGAACTCTGAACGGTGGGGTGTGATCGCGTCACGTTTGCGGACCTAGTCACAGTGTGACTGGCGCGGTGGTGGCGAGTGGCAGAGGCTAGGACGCCTTTCTCTCTCACGGGAAGAAGAAACAAGAAAAAGTGGTGATTCGGGAAGCTTGGCAGCACCGGCGGCATCGACATTCACGGCGGTGGTCACGGCGGTGGTCACATACGCTTCGTTAGCATCATCTTGAAGGAGAAACAACCTCTGTCTCGTGCGTTGGAGAAAAAGGGAGAAAGAGATGCGCCGCCGATTAAGCTCCTGGCGGTGGTCGACGTTGTCGCTAGGGCCCCCTCGCCGGCCGGAACGAGTGCAGCGTAGGTGAGTTTGTCTTGTTGGTGCTGTGAGGCAGTGAAGTTGTCTGGCCGTGAATGAGGGTTGGTGTGAAGGAGAAGAAACTCTCTTTAGGGTATTGCTTTCTATGAGTTATTTTTGGGTTTAGGTTTAAATCTGCTCCCATTAACTTCTTGCACCATTTTTAATATTTTCAGTGTATTGTTTCAGGTCTTACTCTGTGCACCCCCTTTTTTTCCTTTATCTTGCACCCCTGTTTTAATTTTCGCTGCGAGTACCTCTGATATTTACTAACCTTGCACCCCTGCCTCACTTGTTCCATACTTTACTCTGCGTACCCCCTTTTCCTTTATCTCACACCCCTGTTTTAATTTTATCTACGAGTACCCCCTGATTTTACTAACCTCGCACCTCTACCACCCTTGTTTCATGTTTTACTTCGTGTACCACCATAATTGATAACCTTGCACCCCTATTCATGTTTATCTTGTTTTGGGCCTATGTTTTATGTTTACTTCATGCACCTCACACATTACTTATGCACCCTATTATTATTATTATTATTATTATTTTCTTTCACTTTTGTCCTTTTTGTTATTAAATTTTATTTTATCCTTTTTTTTTGTTATTTATCTATTATTTTTTTCTCTCCAAAAAAAAAGAGAAAACAATTTTTTTTAAATTATAAAAATTACAAAAAAATAGAAAAAAAATGTAAAAAGTGAAAATATTCTCTTGTTTTATTGTTTCTGTCCGGTCGTCCGCACCGTGTGACACTCATTTTCAAAAAAACCAAAAATAGTTTTCTTTCTCTTTCAGTGTCTGTTCGGTCGCCCGCACCGTGTGACACTTATTTTCTAAAAAATATCAAAAGTAATTTCATTTCCCTTTTAGTGTCTGTCCGACCGCTCGCGTCGTATGACACATATTTTCAAGTAATTCAAAAATACCAAAAAAAATATACAAAATTTTCAAAGTACAAAAATATCAACATTTTCAAGCAAAAAGTCTTTTTTTTTAAGAACTACGTGATCCTTGATTCTCCCCTGTGAGATACGTAGGAGCAAGGCCATTCCTTGTCAGGTTCACCTCCAAAAATATTAAATCATTTTCCCAATTGTTTTCCAAATCGTTTCTCTTTAAGAACTACGTAACCCTGATTTCTCATTTTTTAAGTGAGAATACGTAGGACCAAGGTCAATCCTTGTCGGGCCCAAAAATTAAAACAATATTTTTGTTTCTTTTTAGTATTATTTGTGTCATTATTTTTGGGAAAAATTAATATTTTGAAAATCACATCAACTTTGCATTTTTAATTAAAGGTAACGCCCTCGGGCGGGCGCGGTAGGGTGGTAACACCTTCCCTACGCGTAACCGACTTCCGAATCCAAAATATGGTTTTTTTCGCAGACTTGTCTTATCTTTATGGTTTTCCATAGTTTTCCAGAATAATTGTGGTGGCGACTCCCAAATCTTTTTTAAACCCGTTTTCTTTTTCGGTTTGCCATCCCGTCGCGATTCCGGATGCGACACAATGGTATCTTAAGTTCAATGATACTATTGTGTCCTTTGGATTTAAGGAAAACACCGTTGATCAGTGTATATATCTGAAGGTCAGTGGGAGTAAGTTTATATTTCTGATTCTGTATGTTGATGATATCTTGCTTGCGACTAATGATCTTGGTCTATTAAGTGAGACTAAGATGTTTCTCTCTAATAACTTTGAAGTGAAAGATATGGGTGAGGCATACTATGTGATAGGAATAGAAATATTCCGTGACAGATCACAAGGATTGTTAGGTTTGTCTCAGAATGCATATATTAATAAAGTTTTAGAGAGATTCAGAATGGATAAATGTTCAGCATCTCCTGTTCCAATACAGAAAGGAGACAAGTTTAGTCTCATGCAATGTCCAAAGAATGGTTTGGAACGGAAACAGATGGAAAATATCCCTTATGCATCTGTTGTTGGGAGTTTGATGTATGCTCAAACCTGTACGAGGCCAGATATTAGCTTTGCAGTTGGTATGCTTGGTAGATACCAAAGTAATCCAGGTCTGGAGCATTGGAAAGCTGCAAAGAAAGTTTTAAGATACCTACAAGGAACAAAGAATCACATGCTTACTTATAGAAAATCTGATCACCTTGAGGTGATAGGTTATACAGATTCAGACTTTGCCGGCTGTGTGGATACAAGAAAGTCTACATTTGGTTATGTGTATCTTTTAGCCGGAGGAGCGATTTCATGGAAAAGTGCAAAGCAGTCTGTCATTGCTGCATCCACCATGGAAGCTGAATTTGTGGCATGCTTTGAGGCCACAGTTCAGGCTAATTGGTTGCGGAACTTTATTTCAGGACTTGGAGTAGTCGACAGTATTTCCAAGCCGCTGAAAATTTATTGTGATAATTCTGCAGCAGTCTTCTTTTCTAAAAACGACAAGTATTCTAAAGGTGCTAAACATATGGAGTTGAAATACTTTGCCGTTAAAGAAGAAGTTCAGAAACGTAAAATGTCAATAGAACATATTAGCACAGATCTTATGATTGCTGACCCTTTAACAAAAGGGTTACCGCCCAAATTGTATGCTGGTCATGTAAAGAATATGGGCATTATGTCTACTAGTGAATGTTAAATGTTGAATGTTAATGTTTTGAATGTTTATGTGACACTTTGAGCTCCCTAATGTATAAATTTCTGAAATCTATGTTTTCTTCTTTATGTTTATGCATGCAAATTATGATGAAGAAAACAAATTATGTTATGTTATTGCTTTGTAAAATGACATTATGTTTGAACCCATTATGGACTTCTCGTTTTTAAGGTCATATTAAGGAGAAAGGGATGATATAGTAGTACATGGAAGGGATCATGTCGATCAAATGATGTGTGACCGCCATGAATCTTATTATTTCTGTATCTTTAATTATGAATAATGATGGAACCAATTTATGCAAGGTCTTTTATTGCGCATTATGTTTATGTATTAAATCACATAATGTTATGACATCATATGAGTCAAGTGGGAGAATGTTAGAATTAATTGACGAATTAATTCTATTAGTGACTCATTTGAAATATTATGATGGGCCCAATTGTGATTTAATAAAATATAAAGACTTATTGGTTATTATTATGGGAAGTGATAATAAAATAAAGATAAAGATAAAATAAAAACCAACTTGATGGATGTTGGTTTATTAAAGGAATTGGGGTTCTGTCTCTGGCCATAAGGTTCTTTTCACTGTAACCCATCAAGTACGTGTGAGAAGAGAAAGAAAGGCAAAGAGATAGATTGAGAAACGGTGGTTGAAGAGCATACAAGATTATAAATTTGAAGAACGCATATTTACATGATCTCTCATGGATCAAGGTTAGTGCTCTATTATGTTTTATCGAGTGAGAATCATAAATCTTAAAGATCCTCAATTAAGTTTTACAATTAACTCAAGATAACAACCACGGCAATGGAAGGGAATGATCTTCTTATGAGGAAGGATCGCATCTCTTAGAATTTGAAGAAGAAAAAACATTGAGTCAGAAGAGAGGGTCACGTAGTTTGAAGAAGAACACGTTGAAGACCTAAAATTCTAAAAACAATGTTTAACGTTAACTAACAGAGAGAAGAAACATATTCTTAATTTAAATTTATTTTTAAATAACTTAAAATATTACTTTAAATTTATTTTTAAATAAATTAAAATACTACATTAGAATATTAAAATTTAAATTAATATTAACTAATTCCATGTTATAATAAAATTAATTAATTACAAATTTATTATTATCATTAGGATAAAAACTTAATTATTTACAGTAACATTTATTTAAAAATGTTACCATATTATTATTATGATTATTTATGGTAACATTTTTAATTACCTATGGTAAAAATTTTTAAAAGTATTATTATAATTATTTAAAAGGTAACATTTATAATAAATGTAAAAAATGTTGCAAAATTTAATAAATCTTGTAGTGACATCATTCAAATATAGGACTACGATTAAAAGTGTGTTAACTGCTAATTAATTAACCAACGTTGGATTTATTTTCTACTTTACAAGTGACCATGTTCAAACATAGGAATTAATCTTAATTGAAAAGGTGAAGAGACATAAAGCAGCTTTTTTCAACAACCATCCACCTTTCTCGACATTGTAGTTGATGGTGGCCCATTCTTTTCATGGTTTCAAACCTAATTCTTAGACATGACCTTGCTCTAGAAACTACGATCAAAGAAATTGCTTAAACAACGGGCTTTGCTAACACTAGTTTTATGCAACACCTACAAATTACTTAAATCTTAAGAATAAAAAGTTTTATGCGATTAAGTAATAACTATCTCAGTTATAATTTTTAAAATGATTATCATGAAAATCAACAAAATATGTACAAGAAATATGACAGGAAAAAAGATAAAGCAAGAGAGAAAAAATAAAGCGTGGTTCAGGAAGGTAGTTATGAGAAGATATAAAGAAAGAGAAAAGAAAAAAATAGAAGATTAGAGAAAAGGATGAAGAAGCGTACTTCGTGGTTTTTGGTCATTCCATATTAATACGTTAAAGAAATATTTTGTACTATGGTGATTTAATACTTTTTTTTTCTATTTTGTACTAGGTCGAAGAACCGGCTACATCTCAACTATATGAAGTGATACTAATCATGACTAAGAATTAAAATAAGATTAAACTTTTAATCTCACTAATCAAATCATACTTAATCTGTAGAATATATGGACGATGCTAATATAAGTCTATGGTCTATTGAAAAGTTATAAATAGATTGACATAGAGTATTATTATTCATAAAATATATAAGTGATTTGAGTGACACATCATTCACATCCTACTCGGATAACAAGGTGTATTACTCATTAGATATAAAATATACTCACAATTCACGAAGAAGATATTGGAAGAGATATCATATAGACTCTTGTAAGAACCTTTTGGTACTTACCATGGAGTCGAGTTAGATTGTGAAGAATTATATGGTATCTACAAGGAATATGACAAATATGAACACTAGTTATTACTGAACATAAGGAAGTCTAAAGGATCAAATGACATTGCTTACGAAACTATGAAAGGATCTTGTGGATCTAAAAAGATAAAACACCAAAGAGATTCATGTTTATAACAAAAGAACGAATCCATGAAGAAAAGGCTAGACGCAAAATCCCACATATCTAGGGAACACCAAAACAATGTTAAACAAGTGATGACAAAAAAAAAAGATCCCAAGTCAATTATAGTGTATACTCCCACCACCAAATGATATAATGAGAGCCCTAGAAGCCAAAAGTTATCAAAATATAAGATCCTACTATAATACATAAACTCCTACCTCTTTAATGATCGATGAAACTCGCCACCACCCTTTCATAAATGATATTATGTAAATTATGCTACCTCCACCTAGAAGAGTCTCTCAATCGATTAGTATAACAGGACAACCAACCAAGATGAACACAAGACGTATACGTCATGCAAGTCAGTTATGGACATTGTCATCCTTTTCAAGTGTTCCCTACATCCCTAAAGGGGGTTGCTCTAAGCTAGTTTGCATGGCTTCCACCTAACTCCATTTATTGCATTGACACCTTAGTGGCAAACTTTGGTACATAGTTTGAAACAAGCTTACCACATCTTCTAACGTCCATTGCCCTAGCCAACATCCAACAGAAGAAAGGTGAATATAAGGAGAGAGAAAGCAGAAGAAAGAAAGGAGATATTAAGTAGAAGAACAAAGGATCAAATTTTATTATCTTACACAAAGCATGTACAAGGGTTTATATATGCATGTATACAATGCAATTGTACCAACGGTCAAAACAGAAACAAATAAGCTCTAGTTACGTAACAGCCCCCCGTAAACTCATGGGTGTCCCGTCAATCATGAGTTTAGAGCGAAACTGCATAAATGAAGGTCCAGACAACGGTTTTGTTAGAATATCAACAATTTGTGATGTTGAAGGAATATGATGAAGTTGTAGATGACGCTTTTGAAGGTGATCACGAACAAAATATAGATCGAGCTCAAAGTGCTTTGTTTTAGAATGAAGGACATGATTAAAAGCAAGCATGACAACGCTTTGACTATTTGAAAAAAATGATAGGAACCTTCGGTGAAGCGCCTAGTTCGAAAAGTAGGTTGCAAAACCAAAGAGTTTCTACAGTAACAACTTTTTAAGTTTCTTCGAGAAACCACTTTTTGTTTGCAAGTTGTCCAAGAAATAAGGTTGGAGCCAAAGTAAACCCAAAAACCCGATGTGGATTTTCGATCATCTGGGTCAGCACCCTAGTTAGAATCGCAAAAGGCATGAATGCGAGAATCTGATGAAGGTCGGATGTGAAGGCCAAGGTGTGACGTGCCAGCAATGTAACGTAAAATTCTTTTCACAGCACGCCAATAATGCTCTTAGGGATTATGCATGAACAGGCAAACCTTGTTAATTGAAAATGAGAGTTCAAGACGGGTAATGGTTAGATATTGAAGAGCCCCAACTATGGAATGATATAATTTTGGATATGAAATTGTTGTTGTGCCATCTTGAGACAATTGTAAGGATGAAACCATAGGTGTGGGATATATTTTGGCGTTGTCCATTTTGGCTCTATGTAGAATATCTTTGATGTAGTTTGTTTGAGTAAGAAGAATACTACCATCTGAATCCCAAGTAACCTGGATGCCAAGGAAGTAGTGCAATCGACCTAGATCTTTTAAAGCAAAATTTGTGCGAAGGAGTTAAGTGACAAAATGAATAGCTTTTTGAGGAGCTTCCTGTAACGATTATGTCATTGACATAAACAAGAAGAAATAACGAATGAGTAGATGTGATTTTAATAAATAAAGATGTATCAGATTTTGTGGACTAAAAACCAAGGTTTAGGAGAGTGTGACTTAGCTTAAAAAACCATGATCGTGGCGCTTGTTTAAGGCCATATAACGCTTTGCGTAGCTTGCAGACAAGAGTAGGATCATAAGAAATAAAGTCAGGAGGTTGTTGCATGAAGACATTTTCTTCAAGATCACCGTATAAAAATGCATTGTTGATATTCAACTGATGGATTTCCCATTCAGCAAAGATCGTGTGTGCAAGAATGAGACAAATGGTAGTGGCTTTGATGACCAGACTGAAAGTATCGAGGTAGTCATGTCCAGGAGTTTGTTGAAACCCTTTGGCAACTAAGCGAGGTTTATGCCTCTGAAAACTTCCATCACCATTGAATTTGTTTTTAAAAACCCTATTTACAAATTATTACCATTGCACCTACAGGAAGAGAAGTAAGGGTCCAAGTTTTGTTTGCAAGGAGAGCTTGATACTCTTGTTGCATGGCAGCAAGCCAACCAGAATGTTGCATAGCATGTTTATAAATTGTGGGTTTAGAGGCAATATCAGCAAGAAATGTGCGAGGCTTGAAAATGCTTGCTTTGGCCCTGGTAATCATAGGATGGTGGTTAGTATTGACAAGCGAAGTTTGTATGGGAGATGAAGGTTTGTTTGGGTAGATATGCCAATTGGCGTAGGGGAGGTGTGAGTTGGAAGAATAGTGAGTGTGTGTGGAGTGAAAGAGGTGGAAGAAGAAGCATTACTATTTGTAACAAAAGGGTTATTTGTCGAACCATATGGAAAAACAGTTTCATTAAAAATCACATGTCTGGATATATATGTTTTACCTATGGAAGATAAACATATATACCCTTTATGACGATTATTATATCCTAGAAATAGACATAACTCAGATCACATACTTAATTTGTGTTGATTATAAGGTCTAAGAAGGGGATAACACGCACACCCAAAAACACGAAAGAAACTATAGTTTGGTTGTTTGTGAAACAACTTAGTATAAGGATTATTATTTTCCAAAACAGGTGTAGGCAAAGTATTAATTAGAGTAGTCGCAGAAACAAAAGCTTCATCCCAGTATTTAAGAGGAAGAGACGCACCACTTAGAAGAGCAAGACCAATATTTGTAATGTGACGATGTTTCCTTTCAATATAACCATTTTGTTCATGTGTATGTGGACAAATTAAACAAAAATGAATGCCATATTGTTGAAGCAATTTGTTTAACACAAGAAATTCCTTGGCATTGTTAGTTTGAAGACTTTTAAGTTTAAAACCTGTTTGAGTTTCAGCATATGTTTTAAAATTTATAAAAACAAATTGTGAACGAGCATGCAACAAATACAACCATGTGTAACGAGAGTAGGCATCTATGAAAGCGATGTAGTACCTGGCTCCATTTGTCACAACGATGGGAGTAGGACCCCAAATATCAACAAAAACTAACTCTAAAGGATTATTGTAAATAGTTGTAGATTTTATAAAGGGTAGTTGTTGAGCCTTGGCTAATATACAAGGTTCACAAACATTACGCATTGGAGAACAAGTAATATTACAATTGCGTAAAACATTCATTACAACTGGAAGATAAGCATGTCCAAAACGTGAATGCCACAATTTAAATGAAGATTGTAAAGTAGTATTATGTGATTCAATGATAGGAGCATGAAATTGTTGGAAAACATATAGCCCATTTTTAAGATTTCCTTGCAGCAGAATCTGTTTGGTGGCCTGATTTTTAACATAGCAACGTGTTGGGTAAAATTCAAAATACACATTATTGTCATGCGCAAATTTAGATACACTAAGCAACTTCTTTGAAAGAGAAGGGACATGCAAAAGTTAATGAAGATTAAAACAGTGAGAAATGTGTGGAAATTTGTAGGAAGAGGAACCAATATGAGTGATTTGCATACCTGAATAGTTACCTAGTTAAACTGTTTTGGATCCAATGTAAGATTGTTTATTGGTGAGATTGTTGACATTATTTGTGATATGGTGTGTGGCCCCACTGTCGGGGTACCACACAAAGTCATTAATAAGAGCAGGATTGCCAAGAATGGAGGAGGTATTGTCATCTTGTGAAGAAGATGGAAACGTAGACGTATTAACATGAACGGATGTAGGAGGTTTGTTATCATACTGATGTCAACAGTTTGTGGCAATCTGACCCATCTTGTTGCATATAAGGCATTGAGTGCAGGGATTTTGATTGCTTGGCCATGAAGTGTTGGATGATCCCCAAGAACCTCTTCCAAAGAGTTTGTGTGCCATTAGTACGTTGAGCTCGGTTGCCGCGGTTGAAAGAGCACCCACCTCGCTGGAAAGATCCTTGATATTTGTTCTTGTTGTGAAATTAGTGGTTGTAGAGATGTTTGCTTGAAAAATAGATGAATCATTGAGTTTATGTTTCTCGAAGTGTTCTTCTTGCGCAAGCAAAAGAGCTTTGATATCTTTGACGTTGTACGGATCAAGGCGAGAAGTAACAAAGGTAATGAAAGAATCGTAATCTTCAGATAATCTGTCAAGGATGGCGTCAATATGTTCATCTGCAGATAAGGGAGTGCCTATAGCTACTAAAGAATCGACGATTTTCTTGATGTCAAGATAAACGTTGACAGATCGATCTTTCTTTGATTGACGAAGTTGAACACGCAATTTCTTTATGTGAGCACGCGTATGGAAAGCGTAGTAGGTGGCGAGTTTCTGCCAAATTTGAGATGTGGTTTCAAGACCCACCATCTTGGTGAGAATGGGTGTCGTCATTGATGCAAGAAGCCAAGCCATGATATGTTGATCTTGTTGATAATGATTGATGTACGTCAGGTTGAGAGTGTTGGAGAGACGATTAGTGACGGAGAGAAAGCGAGGAGGAGCATTTGATCCATCAAGATAGTGAAAAAGTTTGAATCCCCTGACAGTAGCTAAGATTTGTTGTTTCCAAATGAGATAATTCTCATCAGATAGTTTCAAAGTAATGGGAGTTGTGAAAGTTTGAGGGGTGAAGGTGATGGATGCTAGAGAGGAAGGAAGAGAAATACTAGTGTATGATGATGGCATGACGGTGAGAAGGTTATGCCCAAAAACTAGCTCTAGATACCATATAAGGAGAGAGAAAGCATAAGAAAGAAAGGAGATCTTAAGCACAAGAACAAAGGATCGAATTTTATTATCTTACAGAAAACATGTACAAGGGTTTATATATGTATGTATACAATGCAACTGTACCAACAGTCAAAACAGAAACATGTAAGCTTCTAGTTACGTAACAATGAACCACTAAGTTTCAATGTAGGTGATCCTTCTTGGTTATTGCGAAGGCAATCAACATTAAGCAATGATAATAAAAAGAAAAAGAATGAAAATAGAACAATAGTAGAAGATCATAAGAAAAATATATATCCATTAATAGAGAAGTTGTGACTACATTAAGATAATTGTTAACTATAACTAGGGATGTCAACGGGACGGGTAGGGTACGGGTAGTAGCTCCCCCGTACCCTACCTGCTGGATAAATATTTGTCCCGTACTCGTATCCATATCCGTCAGGTATCCGTTATGCGGGTACCCATCTAATTTTTTCATATCCGTGGGTATCCACGGGTATCCGCGGGTATTTACAAAAATATTTAAAGAAACAAATATTTAACCATAATTAGTACTTTGATCAACAAGTTCCCTTTCTCCGATTGATTCTTGAAAAACAAAAAAATAAAAAATCACTAACAATTTATAATTGTAGTTTATTTGTGAATGAAATATTAAAGAAATTACTAACTTCATCAATGTCCACCTCTTGCAACATTTAATAAAATTTCATGTTATCATTGTCGAATTTTAATCTAGAAGAGCCTAAAAACATAAGAAGTTCATTAAAAATTTTTAACAATCACTTATTAAAATATCTAAGTAAAAGTGTTAGTTTCATTACCTTCCATCACTACAAGAAAAACCGATATTACCGACGGTCAAAATTCGTCGGTAATGGTCAAAATCCGTCGCTAAATCGACATTACCGACGGATTATCGACGGTCAAAATTTCTTCAGTAAAATGTTTGTCGATAAAATTTTACCGACGGAAATTATGTTTCGTCGGTAATTATCAATAGAAAAATCCGTCAGTAAATTTGTCGGTAATTACCAACGGAAAAATCCATCTGTAATTACCGACCGAAAAATCCGTTCGTAATTACCAAAAAATCCATCGGTAAATTTGTTGCAATGTTCATCTTCTTCCTCATCCCTCTTTCAAAATTTTTGTCGTTTGTTTTCGTAATCGTCGTCGTCGTCGCTACCACCATCACCGCCGCCACTATCGTTGCCTTCGCCGTCGTCTTCTTCTTCTTCCTCTTTCTTCTTCTTCTTCTCCTTCATCTTCTCCTTCTTCCTTTTCTTCTTCTCCTTCTTCCTCTTCTTCTTCTTCTCCTTTTTCTCCTTCTTCTTCTTCTCCTTCTTCTCCATCTCCTTCTTCTCCTTCTTCTTCTCTTTCTCCTTCTTTTTCTTCTTCTTCTCCTTCTTCTCTTCTTCTTCTTCTTCCCTTCTTTTTCTTCTTTTCTTCTTCTTCTCGTCTTCTTAAAAGGTGATATTTGGGCGGGAAAATTTTCGCTTCTTTTATCGACGGATTTTATCGACAGATTTTGGGTTATGTAAGCATCGACGGATTTACCAACGGAAAAATCCGTCGATAATTCAAATTTGGGCGGGAAATTTCTCGTTTTTTTTACCGTCGATAAATTTGTCGGTAATTCAAATTTACCGACAAAAATATATCCGTCAGTAAAATTCCATCAGTAATTTCAGTTTTTTTTGTAGTGCATGTTGGTCCATAACCAGTCTTGGAGACACATCGATGCCTCCACAGTATCTGGAAGTAATATACTCCGTTGTGGGGTAAGAATCTGATCATCATTATTGAATGAAGACTCATAATGTTTTTTACTAATATATATATATATATATATATATATATATATATATATATAAGGATATCTTTTTGAATTAAAGTTTAGCGGGTACGGGTATCCACGGGTATGGATACTATATCCGTACTCGTCCCATTAACATGGGGGTATCAAAAATACTCGTACCCGCGGGTAGCGGGTATCCATATTTAATATTCGCTTTTTACCCTTGTGATTTGTATCCGCGGATACTCGCAAGTACGGATTTTTTTGACATCCCTAACTATAACTGATCAAAAAGAAAAAGAAAAGGATATACATAAAATAAAGATAAAAAAAAACAAAGAAAAACATAAGATTTATCATTTTCATTAATTTCGGGATCTTCACCTAAAGAGCCCTCAGTAACAAATTCACCACCTTGAAAAGGTTCTCCTAATTAGCATCTCCGCAAGGATGTCATTAACAACTATTAACTCACCTTGGTACACATCTATTCAATACCAATGGTTGTGCTAATGTAGACTCAACCAAGTGGAAAGATTATTGAAACTCTATAAATAAATTGACATCTTATATCTTATCACATTCAATAGCATTTATTGGTCATAAAACATGTGATTGACTCGAACATTGAAATATATTCTACAAATATATACCTTATTCAGACAAGAGACTTGTTACTCAAAAGACATTGAATTTCTCGATTATGCAAGAAAATGACATAGGAAAATGTGCTATAAAATTATATCAGTGTTTAACTAAAAATTTAATGTAAAAATTTATATATCTTTTTCTCATATATTACTTAACATATAGGTGCTTATTTCTATTTCAACTCAGTTACATTTTTAATATGTTTGATATATCTTAGGGAAGGATATATGAGGACGTGAGTTTAATCCAAATTTTCAAACATTAGTAAAAGTAAATAAAAATTAAAATATGTATTTTAAGATTATATACATACATTTTATTCATAAAAAAAACTTTTATCACAAGTTTTACTTAGTAAAAGTTATGTAAGAAGTCATGAACTATTATCAATAAAAAATCATAAGAAGAGAAAATACACGTGGATGACGAGAGAAGTAACCATATCTAAGTGTAAGAAAAAATATCTTAAGTGATTTTTTTTTTCACAAATTTCTTCTGAAAACTGGTAATATCGCAGGAAAATATTTTTGATTAAAGATGTAATTTATTGCTTTTTATTTGTAATGTTGATCTATACATATATTATACCATGAATTACTTGTGAAAGGAAAGAATTTTTCATATAATGTTTTATTTTAATTATTCTACTTACCTAGTCCAACCAATATATTTAAGAATATGGCTCAACTTGCTAAATATTATCCATCTAAAGTGATTAAATAATGTTAATAAAGATATTTGTTAGTTTCGATATCGTATATGAGCATAACATATGACTAAATCTCGATAATTTGATAATGTGATATATTGATTTCATAATTATCCATTTATATCAATCATCAATAAAATATATGATTAATTTGATTTTATAATGTATTATTATTATTATCTTATTAATTTATCTTATATGTTATCAGTTTTTATTAGTATTGATATTTTAAATTTTGTGACAGATTTTGTAAAGTTTCAAAAATCCTATAAATACATGTTAGTATTGAATTTTAGAGAATTTTTTACACGTAAATATTTTCTATAATTCAGCCTCAGAATATTCACCAAGAATTCGAGTCATTCAAAATATACACGCTTCAAATCCCAAAGAAGTACCGTATTAAAATAACATAGCATGTACTTTCCTAATAAATTATGAGTATAACAATAAATTTTATATTTAAAAAATGAAAATTAGATTATCAAACCTACTTGAAGCTGTCTAGCCACTTAGGTAAAATCTATAAATTAGCAACACTTGGAAAGAATGGAATGCAAGATCACCACCACGCGCGACACCAAAATTCAACGGATAGAAAAAGCCAATGTCACCACCACCTACATGTCACGTTACATCCTCTTTTTCTGAACATAAAAGTAATAAAATATATTTATCCATACGATTTAATTAAACTAATTAATTAGATCTAGATAATAAAATAAAGCTATTTTAAAAAAACAAAATGAAGCTCTACCATCTTTCAGTGAAATTTTATTCTCAACTTTATATATATATATATATATATATAATATCTTCTTTTAACATATGTATGTAAAAAAAACATGCAGTTTCAAATTTTTTCCCTTTTCTCATTTTCATTAATTTAAAATATAACAACATATCCTTAATATTATTAACTCGAGTGAAATTGGAATGAATTTCTTTAAATGAGAAGATCAGAAATAAGTAAATTTGCGTTTTGCAAACAATGATTAAAAGAAGAAACTTCATGGTTACTAAGATATCAATTCAAAGTCGATTACGAGCATAACTTGATTTTTTTTGTTTGAATCAATAATTGAACTGCTTTTTTTCCTTTTACTTTATCTCTAAGAATGAATATTTTCCGTATCAAATAATCCTTCTAACTGTTTTTTTATTTATTTAAAAACTTTAAACTCGTTCTGATAATTACACATATAAAGTGATTTTGATAGAAGTTGTCTAAATAACATTCATTTAGTCAGCATCAATTATGGCTAAAATATATGAATAAAATCAACATTGCAACAAAAAGATGAAAGGTGAGATAACTATGTGCAAACCTCTCTTGTGAAAAAAAAAATATGTCAATAGTTTCAACGCACTATTAAATATCAATTACAAAGTTACCTAATACTTTATGTAATTTACCTTTAACCTAACTTTGACTCTTTAATAATTGAATTAGTTTTTAAAAATTATTGAAGGTAAGACTTGGTTGGTATTTTTGTAGAAATAAATTTTAAATAGACCAAAGAAAGGGTATAAATATTTATTATTTTTATTGTGTTAATCTATCTAAACTTCAGTTATAAGTATTACTAATTGTTACTATTTATACATGTCTAGAACCACAATACCATCTCTCAATGGATACAATTTTGGTGATAACAAATATATATGTATTATTGTTAGAATTGTGAAACTTCTATATGACCTTACATTCTTTGATTGAAATTAATAATCAATGCTTGCACTAAATCCGTAATTACAAATGTTATTTTACACAAAATCAAAGATAATGTGTAAATTTATATTTGCTTATATAAGCATAATAACTGCCTCAACGTCCAAAGCCTTATGGAAACTTACGATTTCAACAACGCTTAAAATATCTATCTTTTGAAATATTTTAAAAATGTGAATCGACCTTATCAAATTATGTTATTTTATATTATCTTTGCATTGTTTCCTGATTTACAATGTACAACTTTATACTCAGCACAAAAAAATCGTCATCATATAAATGGAGGACTAAATTGAATCAAGGTTTTGAAGAGGAATTAATTTCAATTTTCACTAAAAGTTAAAGGACCTAAAACATATTTAACCCTTAAAAAAATAATGGTAATTTTAAAATTTTAGATAAGCTCTGGTTCCTACAAAACTGAGGCAGATATGTTCAATATGCTTCAATTTTGTTCCTGTTGAAATAATAATAAAATATTAGGGAGCACAAATCATATCTCACCTCAATCATTGACTTCTTTGGCATGGTTACTCCTTGGTTTGGATGCGTCTTTTTTTGTGTTGGTGGATTGGACCCTTAAGGGGTTACCTGCAGAAAGGACTCCAACGATCAAGTCAACGAAAACTCTCTCAAGTCAAATCACAGATTAGTGAATTAATTAAAGTATACCTTTAATTGTTGGGGTCCACATGTATTTATAGAGACATTAATTATGTTTTACCCTTCTTATGGGTTGGGCCCATCTTTATTACGTTGGGCTAATGTTCAGGCTCTGAATGGGCCTAGGCTAGGCCCAAGTTCCAAGCTTGCAATCTGATATCAGAGGCCCCTATGTTATTTACTAAGTATGAAGTGAGCAGATTTTTACTCATGTGTTATTCTGGAAGTGGGCGGTGTTTGCCCTTATGTATGTGTCATTGTTTTGCGTAGTTAACCAATTGTTACACTTTTATTATGGGATTATAAGTTAGCAGTTTAGGCCGGGTAGTTAGTTACACTAGTCCTAATTGCCCAGGTATAGTACATTAGTCCCCCCAGTCTTTGACAGGATAAATCATGTCGAAGGTTATAAGTTGGCGGTTTGAACAGGGTAGTTAGCCATATTGGTCTTACCCGCTTAGGTATAATACATCAGTCCCCCAACGTTTGACAGGATAGGTCATGTTGAAAATGTTTGTTTTATCCTGGTGGTATTTTTTGCAAGAAAAAATTACTTCTTTCTTGGTTTTCTCCTTGGGGTATGGTAGTCCCCTAGTCTTGAGGAGTGGAAACGTCGCTAAGACTTTGTCAGAAGTGATGGGAGTAGTTGAAAGGACGTATGTTGTCAAGAGTCTCATCAAAAAGGGCTTATGCAACCATCATTA
Source organism: Vigna unguiculata (assembly GCF_004118075.2). NCBI lineage: Eukaryota > Viridiplantae > Streptophyta > Magnoliopsida > Fabales > Fabaceae > Vigna > Vigna unguiculata. Next base: position 11,566,807 of record NC_040286.1, on the reverse strand, counting down.
ATTGTGATGTTTTGTATTCGTAACGTTTAGGCGAGAAAGATTTATTGGGAGCGTAGCTATTTATTATAAATAGTGGTTGAGAAGAAGATTTTTTTCATTCTGCTTCATTTACTTAGATATCAGAAAAGTGCCTTACTTGCGTTTGTGTCTATCCGATATATTCCCTATTTTTGTCGCCATCTTTACTTTACACAAGGTATGTCTAACGATAGTGATAGCATGCCTTCATCTGGTTCGGGTAGTGGGAGTGGAAGGTCAAGGGATGAGGATAGTGGCCATCTAGCTAGTGAGAGGGGAATTCCGATAGAGGTTACTCTTCAAACTAGAATGGATTCGACGGAGAAGGTAGCCGAGAATGAGTTACCAGCAAAAGCCAGATTTGAATGGGTGGCCGCTAACGTGTGGACCCAGTATTCTCTCTTCAAGTGGTCTCAAATACTGAACGCCTTGTTGAATTGCGTACTTGTCCTCGAGAGGGGTACTCGACCAAAGTTAGTATTATTGGAGCGAGTAAGCGTCGTTAAGTGTGTTTGTCATGGCTATGAGGGGGCCAAGGAGTGATTTTTTTATATGTACATGTGTCACTTTTCCCAATTGCATATGTGGATTTCGTTCGATGACTTCACGACGAAGGTACTTCAACTATTGAACGTTGCCCCTACCCAACTACATCCTAATAGTTGGGGTTATCTTCGAGCCTTCCTTGTGTTATTTCATCTCTTTATCTGCAGCCTTCTCCGCAGTGCTTTCTGTATTTTTACGATACTCGGGCTAAAAGTCCAATTACCTGATTGTCATTAATAATTTTTCCTAATATAAGCAAGTTAGACGCCTTTTCACAGTCCTTCAAGCATTTTAAGGACAGGTTTTTCAAGGTAGTCATGAAGGACCCAAGTTGTTCACACTTTTACAACGAAGATGGAAGTACAAAATTCCCTTTTAGTTGGACTGACAACCCATGGTGGTATAAGAATATGAAGAGGGAGGAGTTGTCGGTGGCTGATAGAGAAATGGTGGAAGTTTTGATGAAATTTAGTGATAAGATGCCCACTAAGGACTTAGTTAAAGTTTATTTATCCGTGCACCCTCTTATTGATTTAGAAGGTATCACTTTGTATTTTTACCGTTATGTTTTATGTGAGAGAGATAACCGTTAATGGTTATGTTTCAGTTCATATGGCTCAATTGGGAAAGAAGAACCTGAATTTGTTCAGGACATTGCGTAAGGAGTAGGCTGAGAAGGCCAAAAACATCGTGAATATTGATGTTCCCAACTTGCATGAACTACTAGTTGATGTGCATGTTCATGGAAGATCCAAGAGAAAGGCCTCTGCTCCTGCCCAACATGGTGTTGGGAAGGATTTGAAGAAGATTAAGAGTGTGTTGTTAGGGCCAGAATCTTCTTCTGGGTCAAAAAAGCCTGAGGCATGCTTGATAGAGTTGCTTGAAACCACTGTTCGCCGTGACATTGAGATACATATCCTAGAATCGTTGGTTGCATCTATAGATAACATGGAGCCCAACGCTATGATCAAAACGATGCTCGAGTTTAACAGCAAGGCCTTGATTCTTGGTCGTAGAGTGGGTAGTTTGTTGCAAAAGGAATTGAAGGGAGGGGGTAAAGCTATGGTGGAGGAAATTGAAGAAGAGTTAAAGGCTTAGTCAACCAAACATGAGGAAGAGAAGGCAGGTTGGGAGAAGGAATGCGAAGAGTGGGTATCTGAGAGAAAACGCTTAGGTACTTGGAAAGTTTGATGCTTGGATTCTAAAAGGATGGTTCTCCGATCTCGACTGGTAACATAGCATTCGTTCCATAAACTAGGCTGAAAGGAGACTAGTTGGTGCCTGATTGAGGTGTGCATTTATAGGCCCACAGGACTTCGAGTATTTCCTCTGGCCACTTCCCCTTCTCCTTGTCTAATCTTTTTCGAAGTTTTATTAGAATGACCTTGTTGGCGGCTTCTTCTTGTCCATTTGTTTGGGAATGTTCCACTGAACTTATTATGTGTTTAATTCCTAAACCAATAAAGAATTTCGCGAGCTCTTTATCTATAAATTGTCATTCATTATCTGTTATGATGGTATGTGGCACCTTTTATCTGCATATTATGTCTTTCCAAGCGAACTGTTGGACCTGTTGTGCTGTGATAGTGGCAAGTGGTTTAGCTTCGACCAATTTTGTGAAATAATCAATTCCTATGATGAGAAACTTGACTTGCCCCTTACCAAGATTGAACGGCCATAAGATGTTCATTTCCCACTTTGTGAATGGCCACGAGGATAATATGGAATGTAGCTCCTTTTGTTTTTGATGAATAAGATTGCCATGTTTCTAGCATGGTATACACTTCTTGACGAAGTCGTGGCAATTTGACTCCATAGTTGGCTAATAATAATCAGCTCTTAGGATCCTAGTTGTCATGGACCGTGACCTTGAATAATACCCACATATTCCTTCGCGAATTTCCTTTATGACGTACTGAGCTTGTTGTCTGGTAACACACTTGAGTAATGGTTGTCCATACCCTCCTTTGTCGGCATTATCAGGTAGGTTTCTAGTTTTTAAGTAGTGCACATATGGTGACATACAATCGTGAATTACTTTGAGTGCCAAACATGTGTTTGCTGTGGAGGGTGCCGCCAATGTTTACTGCAGCAAGGACTTGTACTTTCCTTTGTGCTTTGTACTTGCTAGCTTAGATAGGGCATCAACTTGCGTGTTTTGTCCTTTTGATATATGTTCTATTTTTACATCTTCAAATCTGGACTTTATGATATTTTAGACCAGGTGGTAATACTAGACGAGTGTGGAGTCTTTAATTTGAAGGTTGTCGTTTAGGTGGCCCACGGTCAGCTTGGAATCTATCTTGCATGTGAGGACGCGTACTTCGAATTCCTTTGCTAGATATAGTCTAGCTAAGATGGCTTCGTATTCGGCTTGATTGTTAGAGGTTTTGAAGGCGAAATGCAGCGATTTTTTGATAAGTATCTGATTGGGGCCTTCTAGGACAATAACAGCGCCTGCTCCTCTCTGGTTAGAAGATCCATCAACATACAAGGTCCATTGCTCTTCTTGAGGCGCGTGTTGTAGGTCATTGACGAAGTTTAGGAGACATTGAGCTTTGACAGGTCTGTGTGGTTCATATTGAATATTGAATTCGGATAGTTCCACTACCCATGAAGACATTCGTCCAGCTAAATCTGGCTTTTGGAGAATTCTCTTTATAGGTTCTTACAATAACTTGGTGATTCTAAAAGTAGGGTCTGAGCCTTCTTGCTGCGTTTACTAGAGATAGGGCCAACTTCTCGACCATATGATATCTGGTTTTAGGGTCTTGCAGCGACCGACTAACAAAGTATATTGGGTATTGGGTGCCAACAGATTCTTGGGTGATGGCAGCGCTAATCGTTCCTTCCGTGGTCGTGATGTAAACTATCAATGGGAGGTTTATGTTTGGTTTTTGTAGGATTGGGGGGGATGCCAAGATTGTTTTGAGGTCTTGAAAAATATGCTTGCATTGGTCATTCCATGTAAACTTTGCTGATTTTTTGATGAGGTTGATGATGGGTCGGGTTTTTTCGGCTAGCTTGGGGAGAAATCTTGATATGGCGGTAAGACGGCCTGCTAGTCGCTGCACCTCCTTGATGTTCGTTGGGCTTCGCATTTCAATGATAGCTTTGCAATTTTTGGGGTTTGCTTCAATTCCTCACTGTGTGAGCATGAACCCCAAGAAATTCCCATTGTCTACACTGAATAGTGGCTGGTGGTCAGAGGCAGACGTTGTTTGCGAATGGTCCTGGTTTTAGTGCCAATGCCATGCATTGAAGGATAATCTCCTACGTTAGGTTTTTCATTCGGAGAGCAGCCTTTTCGAATCGGTCTATAAAGGCACAAACATCTCATCTTCTTCCTATCTAATGCTAAGGAGGGATAGAGGAGTGGCCTGATGGGGGCGACTTCCAGCAAACTAGGTGGTGAACAGGTGGGATAGGTTGTCGAAACAGTCGATGGAGTATGGGGGCAGGGAAGTGAACCATTCTAGAGTTGGTCCTTTGAGGGAGGTGGGGAATGCCTTACACATAATGGCATCTTCATTTGTGTACAGACTGATGTGGGTGACATAGATCTTGACGTGTTCGTCGGGGTTAGTGTCCCCGGCGTAGCGTTCCAATGTGAAGGCTTCCCATTGGCTGGGGAGAGAGGTTTCGGTTATGCCATCGATAAAAGGGTGACGACGTCTATATGTATAGGGTGGTACAGGGTGGCGAATGATGGTGGGGAAGGTTGAGGTGAAGTGATGAGGTGGGATGTGGGTGGTGGGGAGGTTAGTTGTGTTGTGGGTGGGAAAGGTAGTGGCGTGGTGTGCGGGAATAGTGGTTGGGTTGTGGGTGGGAAGGGTGGTGGCGTGTTGTGCAGGGATAGTGGTTGTATGGTGGGTGGGAATGGATGTTGAGTGGTGGGTAGTGGACGTGCAGGGAGTAGGGTTATACTCGCTTTCTTCTTCAGTAGGTTGGGGAGTAGGGATTTTGGAATATTTTCCCTTCTGGGTGGGATTAGCTTCTATCTTCCTTCTCAGGTTGGAGTTCTCCTGTCTCAGTGCTTCCATCTCATCAGCGTTGCGCTTCTTAAGGTCAGCGAGCTCTTGTTGCATCTTGGTTAGACCTTCCAAGATAGCGGCCAAATTCAGGTTGTTGCCTATAGGCATGCTTGGTCCTGCCTCAGGTTCTTTTGAAATTCCAACTTTGCTACGTGTAGAAACCATCCTTGCAAGTTCTCAGATTGTTGTGGTAAGATACTAACTTATGCCCCACGGTGGGCGCCAATTGTTCCTGCGAAAACAATAACAGAATATCAAGGAGTACAAATCATATCTCACCTCAATCATTGACTTCTTTGGGATGGCTACTCCTTGGTTTAGATGCGCCTTCTTTTAGTGTTGGCAGATTGGACACTTAAGGGGTTACATGCGGAAAGGACTCCGACGATTAAGTCAGCGAAAACTCTCTCAAGTCAAATCACATATTAGTGAATTAATGAAAGCAAACCTTTAGTTGTTGGGGTCCACATGTATTTGTAGAGCCATTAATTATGTTTTACCTTTCTTATGAGTTGGGCCCCTCTTTATTACGTTGGGCTAATGTTCAGGCTCTGAATGGGCCTAGGCTAGGCCCAAGTTCCAAGCTTGCAATCTGATATCAGAGGCCCCTCTATTATTTCCTAAGTATGAAGTGAGTGACTTTTTACTCATGCGTTATTCTAGAAGTGGGCGGTGTTAGCCCTTATATATGTGTCATTGTTTTGCGTAGTTAACAGATTGTTACACTTTTATTCTAAGACTATAAGTTGACGGTTTGGGTCGGCTAGTTAGTTACACTAGTCCTAATCGCCCAAGTATAATACAACAGATTCCAAAATCTATAAATTTTCTAAAATTTCAAAATTGCAACCAAATTTTTATATGTTATGATTTTTAAAATATTGAAACTTAGAAGGTACTGTCAAAACGTAAAACTGCACTAATAATACAATTTTTTTTGAAGACGTCGATTGTAACAAATGATATTATGTCATTGAGATGCAATTAAAGCTTCTTGCAATCTTGGATAAAAGTAATTAAATTGTTATCTGTTTTGGTGCTCTTGAGTGGAGCAAGAGTTTGATATGTGTGATATATGTATATTATATGGTGTGAATTTTTTTTTATGAACAATAAATTATATATTTTAAAATATATAATTTTAAAGTAAACATATAATGTGTGTTTTAAAATTATATATGAATAATTTTAAAATATCAACTCAGCCTTAATTATGTGTGTTCGTGTACATTACAAGAGTAGATGAAATCTTGAGAACTTTCAAGGTAGTACAATAAATATACATATGTACATAAACATATAATGGGGAAATTTTTCAAAAGAAGCAAATTGTTTCTATAATAATTTTTTAACCTCAGAAAAGGATAAGGGTAATGATCCATCTCATTCGTATAAAGAAAGTGTATAGATATCCATGAATAGTTTATGGTTGTTCCATGATAGCTTTAGATAAGATCATAGCCAACTTTGTTTGATTTCATCTTCAAGTATCCATATATAACCATGCATATGAGGTTGTTGTATGAGAATCGTTTTAGCTAAGAGCAGAACAACTTTGTTTGATTCCATTTTCTTGTGTCTACTTCCTTAAACTGTAAGATTCTTTCTGGCACTTTCGGACTTATTAATTCAGACCTTAATTTTTTTGACTTATTGCACGTTTCTTAGTGCATTTTAACTTGTTTAAACAAAAACTGCTTCAATTACTGTAATGACAACAAAATTTGACAGAGATATTTTGTTTGCAGTGATTTAACTTTAGCTTTGTTAGCAGCTCCATGATTGAATAGGGTATAATTTGTGTCTTTCATCTTCTCTTGTCGCCTGCTGCATAATAGCTTTATGGCTTTTATATGAATAATTGAATATTGTTACCATTTTTATTATGAGGTAAATTTCCAAATATGCTATATTTTTTATTTGTTTTATATAACCAATAATTTGATTGTTATCATTTTTATTATGAGGTAAATTTCCAAATGTGTTCTATTTTTTATTTGTTTTATAGAACCTTTAGGTTATTACTCTTCTGTTTATTTTCTCACTTAACTATTTAAAAATTAAAAATCTTTATTTACTCTCTCTTTAGTTTTGTGTAATCACAAAAGAACTTAACTGGCAGAATATGGGAAAAGAAAAACAAAATCACAAGAAATAAATTATATTTTTTTAAATAAAAAACAGAAAGAAAATTTGTGATATTTAAGGAGGATTGAAACATATTTAGACTTATAAATTAAACATGTACTTAGTTTCCCTTTTTTCCAGAAAAAATTAAAACATGTAGTTTAGTTTGTGTAATGTATAAATGATAAATATTTATTTTATATAATTAAAATTTATAATAGCTAATTTTTATATATAAATAATATTATAGCTATATTTTATATAAATAATACATGTGTTAACATATATTAAATTTAAATTACTTTAAAGTGATAGTCTTACAAATATTTTTTCTCTTGCCTATATATATATATATATATTAATTTATTTACAATACATTGATAAGGTAAAGATTTAATACACGAACAACTTATGGATAATTTTTATAATAAATTTGATGACGTTTATTATAAATACTTTAAACAATGATACTTTGAATGGTTTGCTATATTTGTTATCATATTAAAAATCATACAAATATCATAATTGTGAACTAAATATTGATTTTTCCCAAGCAGTTTTGTCCAATAAACCTAGTTGATCTAGCTCTCTTCTATACTTTTTTTTTTCATCTAGATAACTTAATTAATTCAAGATATTTTATTTAAGAAAAACAAATCTAGTTTCTGTACTTAACTAAAGAGTTGGAGGTAACTCACATATTAAACTCAAATCAAATTATTTCAACACTGTCCCAGTTTGATTTTAATCAAATTTTACTTAACTTTTGGTGGGACATCATCTTAGATGAAACTTTAAACATTGTTGGATAAAAATATATTGTCTACTAATTAATTAAAATTATCTTAAGTGTATAATTAAACTATAATTTTATACTTTAAATAAATTTATAATTTGCATGTTTTTTTACAACATGCTTAAATATTTTATAAACTCATCTACTTTAAACTTTAGTTAAATTTCCAGAGCGACTATGATAATAATTTGTGGAACATAATCAAAGAGAATCGTCCTTTATAGTTCTTATCCATTCTCATCATAGCTTGGTGTGGGCCAACAATTGTCTGATATAATGCACATTCCTTTTCAAGTATAGTATTTTTTGGTACAAAATTCCAACTTTTTCCACTATAAATAGAGTATCCATCTTCAATGCAAAATCATCACATCAAGTTTTCAATAATTAATTAATTCCTCTTTGAAAAAAAATATATTGAAGCCATGTCTTCTACTGCTGGTAAAGTCATCAAGTGCAGAGGTGAGCCATCTCCATTTCTGTTTTCTTCAATGTGCTTCTCTGGGTGAAGTTAGGGTTCTCATTTTTTTCATCAAACCAAACAATATATATGGCAAAATCATTGCTTTGGTTTACTTTTAATCGGATTCAGAGTTTTGGGATTAGTTTTCATATATAATTGATGTAAAAATGATCATATTATATAAAGATGAGATGAAAGTGTGGAAATCAAAAGAGTAAAATTTTACGAAAAAAATAATTATCATATATAATTGAGGAAACTCTATGTTGGAGAATGTAGGGTATAAGATAAAATATTAAAATGAATAGAAACATCTAGAGGATGAAACTCTTTTTAGTCAAAAGTGTGGATAGATTTAAAGCTAAAACATTTTAATATGTGTTGGTAAGTGAGTTGTTTATAACTTTTCAAGAGGTTAACTTTCTCATCCTTTTAATAATGAGTCTTGTAAGCCAAAATTTATGATTATGGAGTTTGTCTTTTAAGTTTCTTAATACACTCTACTTCTAAATGTATCTTAAGATTATATAATATTTATGTACTTATGCTTTTCTAAATGTGAGATTTATTTATATATTAGTGGGATAATTTCTCTTCTTTGGTTTTGTTTTTGATAAATTATGTTTATACTCCTTTTTTAATATGATATTAAAATTTATTCTAATGATAATTGTTGAAGTTATTCTGTCACTTACTATTGAATCATTCACAAATATTTAATCTCACAAATAAAATATAAATACCTTATTACAAGATGTATATTGAAGATCTCACGTTGACAAGAAATAAGACCAATGACAATCCTTATTCCTTAAAAGGGTATAAATAAGGGAAATGAAAAATAAAGAGAAATTGGTAAAAATTATTCTCTTTATTTTATTAATTGTTGTGTTTTCTTTAAAAACAAATGTTATTTGTTAGTTTTTTAGTGGAATAGTTAAACTTAGGATCTCTCTCACTCTTCTTTCTAAACTTACTAAACTAATTTTATTTTTCTAAATTGTTAAAAGATGATCGAACTTATGATATTTTTCTTCATTATTTTTAATTTAAGTACTAAATCACCTTAGGAGTGGTATTTAATTAGTTGTTGTGTTTGGTGTGAAATGTAGCTGCCGTGGCATGGGAACCAGAGAAGCCACTGTCGATAGAGACGATAGAAGTGGCACCACCTGGGAAAGGAGAAGTGCGTTTGAAAATCCTCTTCAACTCCCTTTGCCGTACTGATGTTTACTGGTGGGATGTTAAGGTAACTGTTACTTTATTTTTTTTTTATTTGTCTTTTTCATATTTTCTAGTATTACTTCTTGAATTTATTGAATCATCTATTATTAAATTGTTATGAGATCATCATTATGATATGTTTACTCCTACATTATGACATGAATTAAAAATAAGATTAATTTAAAACATATAAATAGAGAATATCATTGTTTTAATAGATTTCAATTTTTTAAATTAAATTTTAAGTTTAATTGATTTATATGACATGGTGTTTTTGTTTTATGTGCTTGTACTATATATTTTGATTTTATATTTTTTTGCACGAGCTTTAATATTGGAATATTTCTATTCTAGTACCCTTTTGTAAAAAAAAATGCACTGGACTAATTTTTCAATTTTCCTTAATTATGTTATTTTGATGGCTAATTAAAAATGCCAAAGCGCGATAAACCTATATTCCACGAATTGAAAATTTATTTAAACCTAAATACAAATCACAAAATCAGTTTCTCAAAGTCAAAGGAAGTAATCAACAAAATCGATCTCACCTTTGTTATAAAAAATAAACATTTTTAAATATCTTACATTTTAGCACGTTGGACGACAATGACTCAGAAACGTGGCAAATCGTCACATGCCAATGCATAATTATTCGGAGTGATGTGTAGGACACAGCTTCTCCAAAAAGCAACTATAGACCTCAATGATTAAGATATTCATTCACTCAAAACTTGTTTATTTGTTGTTGTAATTGTACGAGTTTTTAATTTATTTTTTATCGATCTTATTATTCCATAACACTTTTAGTTTATTCCTATAACTATTGACAAAAGTAAACACTCTTAAAATAAATAAAAATTTGTTTTATTATTTAGGTTTTGATTCAAAACTCCGCATCTAAAGTTTTTTATTTTATTGAAAAGACTCTTTCTAACTAATATTAAAATAAGGACAATGATATTTTGACTATTAAATTTTGACAATCTTTCATTTATACTTAGATGTGTTATTTTTTAAGTGATTTTGAAATATAGATAAATGAATAAATGGAAAAATGGGTAGTCACTTAGGAAATGTCATCTCATATCGTAAGAGAAAGTTGTCAAAATTTAATTGTTAAAAAATCATTTTCCTTAAAATAAACAAGTACTACTATGAAGCCTGAACATGTTGTGTCAATGGCGTGTTTCGTGTTCGACACATATCGGACATACATGTCAGTAAAGTGTCCAATTTAAAAGACATTTTTTTATCTTTGATATGATTTTGACATGACTTCAACACAATGTTAATAGCCACAAATTCAATGACTTTTTAAATAATTTATAAACTTGTAAACTTATCACACAAGTTTATATTATTATTATAAAAATAAGAAAAAAATATTATATAATCACTATTTTTCACTTTTTTGGATATTAAATAAATAAATTAGATTTATTTTTGTGTTAGTTAATAACATGTTAATTAAAAGTTTAAAACTAATATATATATATATATATATATATATATATATATATATATATATTCCCGTGTACTATATTTTTTTTAGTTGCATCTTCGTGTTTGTACTATATCGTGTCCGTATCCGGATTTGATAGAAACTAAATCTTACATTACAGGTTCTAATTCCTATTGATGTTTCTGTATGCTAGCATTTATGTCGTTTCGTTTTGCTTTCCAGGGTCAGAATCCGCTGTTTCCTCGTATATTAGGTCATGAAGCTTCAGGGTATGTTGTTACATTCGGTGAAGACTATTTTTCAAGTGATAATTTATTAAATAAATTGTTTTTTGTGGATAGAATATTCCACCTTAAGACTTATTAGTTGACTATCTAATACCCTTAAATTTTCGAATATAATCCTATAAAGACAAGACATGATGATGGGATGAATAAGAGGTTGTCACATTAAAAAAAGTTACTATTTTCTAACAAGTTGATCTTGTCTTGTTTAACCCAGCTTTTACTAAATCGATGCTTAAAACATTAAACTCTCGGAATCGATCTTCTTTTTTCTAAATTATTAACAAGGATTCAATTCATAACCTTTCTCTTCCTTTCTTCTCATCTTAGATTTTATAACTCCTTTTATTATAAATCTTATGAAGAAAAATAAAAAAGTTAGACACATGATTTGATGGTGGTTATGTGAATGAATGAACTAGGATTGTGGAGAGCGTGGGTGAGGGTGTGACCGATCTGAAACCAGGAGATCATGCACTCCCAATATTCACTGGGGAGTGTGGAGAATGCAAATATTGCAAATCAGAAGAGAGCAACCTCTGTGAGCTGCTAAGGATCAACAGTGACAGAGGAGTTATGCTCAGTGATGGCAAAACAAGGTTCTCCAAAAATGGACAACCCATTTACCACTTTCTTGGAACTTCCACATTCAGTGAATACACTGTTCTTCATGCTGGCTGTGTTGCCAAGATCAACCCTGCTGCCCCACTTGACAAAGTTTGTGTTGTCAGTTGCGGATTTTGCACAGGTTTGTCATATATCTACTAATTTCGACTTCAGATTTTTTATTGAGCTTTTTAACACTATTTTTTGCTTTGGGGAACCACATAAAACTACTCTTTAAACTTATAATGCTAACAAAATGTTGCCAACAAAACAATGTGGAATTTGTTAACGTGTGTCAATTTTGTACATGCAGGTTTTGGTGCTACTGTCAATGTTGCAAAACCGAAGCCTAATGATACTGTTGCTGTCTTTGGTTTAGGAGCTGTTGGTCTTTCTGTATGTTTCATATCCTTCACTGCTTTTTTTTTTTCCTGCAAGAAATTAAAAAACCATAATGGCTACAGTTCTTACCTTGTTATACTCTGCATTCTAGGCCTGTGAGGGAGCAAGGGTTTCTGGTGCATCGAGAATCATTGGGGTTGATCTACTTTCCAGTCGATTTGAACAAGGTAGATTCAATTAGGACAAGACATAGATGTGAATGATGCCTTTTAAGTGTTTGTGATATTGTTCCTTAATCAGTGTTATAGTTTTTACCTTGACAGTTAGTGCCTTTAAGAATTATTGAATAGAGAATAGTATGAAACACATACACCTAAATTTTGTTCATTTAATTATGATTCAGATTTAAGTATATCAAATGTCTAATTACATTGCTATTCTTGGTCAGCCAAAAAATTTGGGGTCACTGACTTTGTGAACCCCAAAGAGCACAACAAACCAGTTCAACAGGTTAGTAATAGTTCATACTATGCCGAAAGTAGTTCCAACTTTCACTTCATTTTATAGACTAATTCTCTATCTTGCTATGATATGTGGCATTAAAGGTAATTGCTGAAATGACTGGTGGAGGAGTAGATCGTGCTGTTGAATGCACTGGAAGCATCCAAGCTTCGATCTCAGCATTTGAATGCACTCATGATGTATTTTCCAAACCCAGAGCTATTATTCTTGTTTCTAGCTACATCAGTATGAAGTTGATCTTGTTATTAAACATGAACTTCAAATGTTTCTTCTCAGGGTTGGGGTGTTGCTGTGCTTGTTAGTGTTCCACACAAGGATGCTGAATTCAAAACTCATCCCATGAAGTTCATGGAAGGAAGAACTCTGAAGGGTACCTTCTATGGCCACTTCAAACCCCGCACTGATATTCCTGGTGTTGTGGAGAAGTACCTCAACAAGGTAAATCATAGAGCTATATCATGATTTTAACATCTACCGTCCACATAAAAAAATTGAGTTAAATATGCTTCTAATCTCTAAACTAAAACTTATTTATTTCAAACTTTAATATGTTCACTAACTTTAAAAATAATAGATATAATCATTTTTAATCCATCGAAATTTAATTTATTGTTTTACATGTTAAATAGCATACCAAGTTAATGTTGAAATGTGAATGTAAATAACTTAAACTGTTTTACATATCAAAAGAATTTAACTCGGTTGGTTCGAAAAATTATATCTATTCACTTCTAAAGTTCGGATAACAAACTGCGTTAAAATTTCGGACAAAAACAAATTTTATAAAAGTTGAAGAACTAAAAATATACCCACCCTAAAAAATGTTCACATTTAGTTATATATTATAGTTTAATATGAATTAGTAAGTAGAAGATTGTTGAATAATTTGTGGATGAAATGAGAATGAGTTTAAATGATAATGCAGGAGCTGGAACTGGAGAAACTTATCACTCACAGTGTGCCATTCTCAGAGATCAACACAGCATTTGATCTTATGCTGAAAGGGGAGGGAATAAGGTGTCTGATCCGCATGGAAGAGTGAAGGAGTTATGTTCTCTGGTGTGAGAACAGTGTTTGTCTTTGATGTGAAAAAAGAGAGTTGTTGGAGAATAAATTTGGCACGTAATTCAGTTGTTGAATCTGTGCTATATGTGAGTGTGTAAAGTGGTAATGGAGGTGATGACTTTCTTGGTCATCGTCCTGCTTCTGTCACTTCTTTTGCGAATGGTGTGTCTTGTAACTTTCTTCTGTTTTCTGCAATATATTTATATCTATATTTTCCTTCTTTCTTTATTAATCCTATACCTCATTGCATTTATCCATTTGGTAAGAAGGGAAAAATAGATGAAAAATCAGATCAATGGAAATAGAGTAAAATGTGGTTGGTTTAAGAAAAAATTAGAAAATAAATAAAGGGTAAATAATTGTTTCAATATAATAAATATCGATATGTTTAATTTTTAATATAATAAAAAAATTATTATATTAGTATAAAAAATTAAATTTATTACTTTTATTTGAATTTAGTTAATAGTAAAAATAATTAAACACACATTTAATCTTGGTTAATTATATAAAAATTTAAATTTCGTTAATATTAGTGAATTTGATTAATAATTGAAGTAATTAAATGTATATTAGTTTTTATTAATTTCATGTATGTTTATTAAAGAAAAAAATAACTAATCTTAATATATAATTTGTAAAAAAAATTATTGAAGATAAACATGTGTTAAAGTATTGTTGAATTATTTCTATCATTGATAAAATTTAAATAAAATTAAGAAAATTGAAATTATTGTATTAAAATTGTAATTTATTTTATTATACTATTTATTTATTCATAAATAAAAAATATACTTAGAAGAAAAAGAACAAAAATAACTATAAATCACGCGTTTTTTTTCAACTAAAAGCGATCGCTATTTTTCCTTGCTCACATATGTTTATCTATATTTTATCTTGGGCGATAAGTATATAATATTCATGGTAAGAAAAAATTGTAATCTTCTTAATATATTGTCTAGTATTTGATAATGCATGAAACAAATAACTAAATAATTGAAGATATGACATGTTAATTGAGCTATCACTTTTGTTACGTTCCATTTAATTAATAAACGTAATTAAAGAAACGTTACACATAAATGATACTATATAGCAGTCTTGAGGTCCTTAACCCAACCCCTACAAACTAGACACACCACGATGCTGAAAGAATACAGTTGAAAAGTCTAATCCATACTGGTAGAGAAAGTAAAGCATGACGTGATACATGGGACAAAGTCCTAAAGGAAAACCAAGATCCAGCCCATGCAGATCATGCAACGGAATCATCACCTCCCTGTTGTCCACGATTGTTCCTCGCATCCGCTCACACCTACAAGTTGATGATCATCGCAAGAGAGAGAACCACACAACAGAACACACAACAACAAAAGTAGGGTAAGCTAAAGCACAAAAGATTTCATCCATCAAGTCCAATATAATTTCACAATATCATACACTCACTTAAACCAAGTATGTTATGACTCATCAGGCAATACACTACGACTTGACTCGACTCATCCGGATACATATAACTTGGTCGGATTCAGCGGATGCTTTCACTTGTGGTGGATACCTCTGCTCACCCCCAAGCTGCTCACCCCCGAGCTATGTGTTACAGTGTTACAATAAATCAATTTCCCTCACCACAAGGTTAGCCCTTAGAAGATTTCAGGCCTCCTGCTACTCTCACCACAGGAGCCAGTCCACTCTAGGTGAAACTAACTGACTCCTTAGAGTGTCAGGATGCAACCTTACCTTGAATCCTTACCTAGTTATACAGATGGGGCACCACTATGGACACCCACTAACAAGGGCCATGGAATTACATCCCGACCACTGAAGCGCAACCCTGGAGGTCTCACCTAGAGACCTCCAAGGAATTACACACTGACACGGACCTACATTCATAAATCAGCAATACAAGAACATTAAATCATGTTTACAATTTCATACCAACCCCTGGGATCAATTCCTCATACGTATCACATTTTGAATCCATACCACTGGTCATCACCACCCCATGAGTCTAGGGCCTCATCTCATATCAATACCATGTTACTTTAATTCCAATCCACGTACATAGAATTCAACTCATCTCGTTATCATGCCACATTAATAATGCCCATCTCATTTAGTTCACATGCCAATTCTCATACCAAACCAATAATCTACAATTCATGAATCATGCTACGCATACATAATACTCCATTATATACATGTCTCTCATTACAACATTCATACCCAAACCAATACCAATCATCCAAGGATAAACAAGCATCTAAATACAGCACTGTCTCACCCAACACCTCGCTCAGGCTGAAGGGTCTCGCTCAAGCGAGCCCCCTTCGCCCAGGCGAGGGCTCAAAAAGCATCCAGAAATCAACGTGAGATCTCGCTTAGGTGAGACCTCTCTCGCCTGAGCGAGATACTCGCTCGCTCAAAAAGAAGAGTGGGTCGCCTGGGCGACCTTTCGCGTAAAAAGGGTTTGGGCGAGTCCCTGGTCATCTCGCCTAGGGGAGACTGGCCCGCTTGGGCGAGATTCACAGGTCTCGCCACTGTTTTCCTGCAACAGTTCCTCGCTCCAGCCCAAACAACATATTCATACAACAATTTCAAGCGTTCAGAACCAAAATAGCAACACACCAACCACACAAACTCGAAATAACAGTCAAACAATGAAGGAAACGGGACATATGAGTAAGGTCTTAGCTTCCCTACCTGGAAAATGATAAGCACGAGATCTCGACCCCTAAACAGCGGAGAACGGCAACACAAGGGGTGACTCAAGGTAATGGAGTACAAGTCCTCTTAACTCAACGTGACAGTGGAAGCAAACCCTAGCGGAGGGGGGTTGACAGTTGTAGTCTTAGGTTCTCTGAAATGAATGGAAAATGAGACTTAGGACAACTAAGATTGATTTTTATCTACTGGACCAGCCCTTAGGCCCACTTACAAGGGCAGCCCTTTTAGTTTAGGGCTGAAAGATAAGGAGCAATCTTAACAGGCCTTAGAACTTTTGTCATGAACTAGTGCAACTTTGAAAACATGTCAAGCATAAAAAAAAGTATAATTCATATGATGAAAAAAAATTACAAGAAAATGATTAGGCTGAGCATAAAAATATTACTTAGTGAGTTTTGAGGACTCTTGTGAGAAGAGCAACCCAATTACATAACTAAAGTCTAAACGGGGCCTTCTTCCTACACCCCAAAAAATTCTTCTATACCCCCAAAAATTACAGTTTTGACCCTATTAAACTTTTTACCTGTCTCGGTGGTTGAGAGAATTGAAATTCAATTTACTGCGGGCCAATTTCTTTTATTACTCAACACTGCACCCCCAAATAATATGTCTCTGTTCCATTTTCTTTCTTGTGCTTCCTCTGTTCAATTCTTCGGTTGTTATTCTCTACACTTTGTCCAGTGGTCCCAGGTTTCCCTCTCTTTCATTTGAAGGTGCTCTATCCAGTGGTGGTGTCCCTGCTTTCACTGCTTCAGTTGCTCCAAGCTCATTCCATACGTGGTTCTCAATTTGTTAAAGCTTTTCTTGTTCTCTTGCACGTTACAGGTTAGTATTCCTTCATGTTTTTATTAATGGTTTGTTGGAATCTTGGAATTTTGTCTCTTGTGTTGGATATTTTATTTTGTGATCACTACGGATGTGGAGATCCGTTTCAAGAAAATGTGAAATGGATGTCAACATCTGTTATGTATTTTTTTTCCTATTACGGATGTCGAGATCCGTTTCAGAAAGATGTGAAACGGATGTCGACATCCGTTTCAAATTTTTTTGAAACGACATTCATTTCATTTTTTTTTGCTTTTTTTTACGAAACGGATGTCGAGATTTGTTTAAGGAAAATGTGAAATGGATGTCGACATTCGTTTCACATTTTTCTGAAACGGATCTCGACATTCGTTTCGTGTTTTTTTTTCTTGTTGAAGATGTCATAGCGAGGCAAGCGAGGCAAAGAAGCACTGAGGTAAAACCAAGATACAAAATGTTGTAATGAGAGCTTGAGGTTGGAGAGCTTGAGGTTGGAGTGCACGTGACAGTGGAGGTTAGAGTGCAGGTGACAGTGTGTTTGAGTGTGTGTTGTGTGCGTGGTGAGAGAGTCCACTGAGTGTGGTTTTAGTGTGTGCATGAGTGAAGTACGTTATGTGCGTGAGTTTATGTGAGTTTGTGAGGTTGTGTGTTGTGTGAATGGTGAGAGAGTGCAGTGAGTGAGTGTGGTTTTAGTGTGTGCGTGAGTGAGGTGCAATGGTGTGCGTGAGTTTGTGAGGTAGTGTGTGTTGTGTGCGTGAGTGAGAGAGTGTAGTGAGTGTGGTTTTAGTGTGTGCGTGAGTGAGGTGCAGTGGTGTGCGTGAGTTTGTGAGGTAGTGTGTGTTATGTGCTAGGTGAGAGAGTCTAGTGAGGTTCAGTGGTTGTGTTTCAGCTAGGTGAGAGAGTCCAGTGTGTGTGCTAGGTTGTGTGCGTGAGTTTGTGTTTGTGTTTGTTTCTTTTATTTTGAGCTAAGGATAATTTTTTCTCCTGTTGCATTGCATATTTTGGTTATCTACTTGCATATTTTGCTTATGTGCTTGCCTTAATCGAGTTTTTTTTGTATTAAAATATTTTCTTTTTATTATAGCTCATCATGGAAGATCATCATTTTAGTTATTTGAGTTTCTTGGATACTCAAATGGATTCTCAAGTAAATTGTAATCTTATGTCAGACTTTTCTGATTTCGTTCATGATATCTGCGAACAAGATTATACATCTCACTTTACAATTGATGATATCTTCCCAACACGTGAAGATTTAATTAAGTGGGTTAGAGGGATTGCTTTTAATCTTGGATTTGTTGTTATTATGCTAAGATCAGATAAATATAATGGACAACCCGGAAGAAAGACCCATGTATTACTAGGTTGTGAAAGAGGTGGAAAATATAGAAAATGTAAATGTGATGTAGAACCTAGTTTATCTGGGATAAGAAAATGTGATTGTCCCTTTAGATTGAGAGGCAAACCCATCTCTCAAGGGGAGGGATGGGTGTTGAATGTAAAATGTGGTTACCATAATCATGATGTCTCATCTACTCTAGTTGGTCACCCCTATGCGGGTAGGTTGAAGTCCCTGAACACTCGTTGCTTGTTGATATGACTAAAAGTCAAGTAAAACCTGCAAATATACTTCTCACTCTCAAAGAAAAAGATGAGTGTAATGTGACAACTTTGAAGCAAGTATATAATGCAAGATATAGGTACAAACGTTCAGTAAGAGGTTCAAGGACCGAGTTGCAACAGTTAATGTTGATGTTGGAACGTGATCACTATATCCATTTTAGTAGATGTGTTGATGAATCTGATGTGGTTAACGATCTGTTCTGGACCAATCCTGATGTTGTGAAGTTGTTAAATTCATTCAATATTGTGTTCTTAATGGATAGTACTTACAAAACCAACAAATATTGGTTGCCATTGCTTGAGATTGTTGGTGTCACCTCAACAGGTTTAACTTTCTCAGTCGCGTTTGCATTTTAATCCAGCAAAATAATTTCACTTGGACTCTTGAAAGGCTAAGAGTTCTGTTTATGACGTCTGAGGGTGGTCCACAAGTCATTATAACTGGCAGGGATCTGGCTCTAATGAATGTTGTTGGCGTTGTGTTCCCTAAGTGTTATCATCTTCTATGTCGTTTCCATATTCAAAAAAATGTGCAGGCAGAGTGCAAAATGTTAGTGAATTCTGTTGATGCATGGGATGTTGTACTGCAAGCATGGGAGAATGTTATGGACTGTGAAGATGAGTTAAAGTTTAACGATTGTGTTAATCATCTTGAGCTTGTTTTCCAGTCATGGCCTGTATTTTTTGAATATGTTAATGACTCGTGGATCATTCCTTACAAGAAATACTTTGTGAAAGCGTGGACGAACAAAGTTATACATTTAGGGAATACAACATCAAACAGGTATGTTTGCATCTTCTTATTAATTCATTTTTTTATTAATGGTTTATATGATTCCATGTATAAATTGTATTAGGGTTGAGTCTACTCACTGGAGCCTCAAGAAAGTTCTTAGAAGTACTATGGAAAACCTTTGTTCGTGTTGGGATGGAATTCACAACGTTATTATCTTGCAACATAACTAAATAAAGGTGTCTTTTGAAAGAAGTCTTAATCTGATGAGTGACTCTTACAAGACATTGAGTTATAGAAGATTAGTGGGATATGTTTCTAGATCTGCCTTAGAACTCCTTGCTCCAAAGTTAGAAAGAGTTAAGAAAATTGGATTCGATACTAGTCGTTGTGGCTGCATTCTCAAACAAACTTATGGTCTTCATGTGCATGTGAATTAGCACGATATGACCCTGGGATGATTCCTTTCCAAGAAATTCATGTCATGTGGACTAGGTTGAGCTTCTCAAATGTGTCCTTTTTCACAATCCGAATGGCAATTATCTATTCAGAGCGAGGTTGATCTACTACTTAATATTTTCAAAGAAGTTGACATTGTAGGAAAAGTCACCATCAAACATAAATTACTTGACATAGTTTACCCTTCGATGACATCAATGTTGCCGCCAGCGAGTAAAATTAAGACGAAGGGTGGACCTAAAAGTCATCGATCAAAGAAGTCAACCAAACGTGATCCCTCATATTTTGAGCATGTTGACGCCTTCATTGAGTCATCAAGACAAGACACGTGTGTTGCAAAAACAGAAAACAAGTTGAAGACCAAAGGTGTAATCCAAGAAAAGATAATACACATGCTAGAACAGTTCAATCTTGTTTTTCAGCCTTATATAATGGATTTTGTGGATGTAGTGGCAGATGGTCATTGTGGGTATAGATGCACCGCTGCATTGCTCGGTATAGGTGAGGAGTCATGGCCTCTAATCAAACATGATTTATACAAAGAACTTAGTCAATGGCGAGATGAATATGCTACATTAGTTGGAGGTTATGATCGTCTGGAAGAACTAAGAAAGTCTTTGCTAGTTCATTCACCATCAGGGGTATGACTTCTATACACTAATGTTGAAACTTATTTATTAAATGTTTTTATCATTTTGTTTGATTATAATCTAATTAATTACATACAGGCTAATCTAGACAAGTTAATGACTATACCAGACATGGGTTATGCGATTGCTAATCGATATAATGTAATCTTCGTGTGCTTGTCATCAGTTCAGAATTTGACGATATTCTCACTTCGTACATCCGCACCTATTTTGCAAAGTCAACATCGACTAATTTGTATCGGATATGTTTACGGTTCTCATTTTGTGCAGGTATATATATTTTTTTTCAAAGAACTTTATTTCTTTATTGACTAATTACATATTTACAGGTTCGTCTACAAGAAGGTTGTCCATTATCGATGGTGGATATCATATCATCTAGCAATTGTTATCCAAAGGCAAAGGGGTGGGCATCATTTTATAGAGATAGGATGCATGCATTCATAGATTTACACGTAGTGGATCGTAGATATGTAGATCTTATGAAAGACTGATATTTGTTAATTGTATTAAATTTTTGACTGTTGTAGTTTATTTTAGGAAATTTCATATTGTAATGTACTTTTAAAAAATACGTTTGTAATTATTTTACTAATATATAAGATACTAACTTCTCTGGCCAATGGACGGATATATTTTGGCCTTATTGCTAACAAAATAGACGTATGAATTTGTAATCATAAATATATGAAATAATTTAATATAAAATCCAATAAAAATGTAAATTCTAACACCAAATACAAACATAAAGTAAATCGGCTATCCAGATGTAGATGGTCGTCGACCTCGAAGTCTACGTCCTCCTCTAGTCTCTTCCTCTTCTGTTGCATCACGAGCTATCTGTAATAACTCATGTGTGCGATCCCAAGAATTGTGCCCTCACTAATGTCTCTACAATCTATCATCCGCTGATAATACCAAGTTAATGTCCAATATTTAAGTTACTAATATGAACAAATAAATTTGTTACATACCAATAAACCACCAGAAGATGATGACCCTAACGTCCTCTGAACTAGTATGTCATCTGGCAAATTTCGACGAAGTCGCATAACCACAACCCTTGGTTGCTCGGCCTCAACTCCGCATAAAATGTAAGGATGGGAGACCCTCCTAAACCACTGCAAATATCCATCCGAACATGAAAAAGGAGCTGGCGCGGAGAACACCTGAACTACGACAAACTATTAGTAGTCTTTCCACCAATCATCATTAGTCGGAAAGTCCAACATGGGAAGCGAACTCGACGGTCGTGGAATAGGCTGCATGAAGCCAAATTGTCGCAGCACACGCTTCAGCAGATGACGGTGTACGAGGATACCAAGCTTGAGGTAGCCAGAAAACATGGCAGATACAACAAGTGGTCGACCAGCCCTATGTGCTACATATGGGTTCCAAATCACCCCATCATATGTCAAGGCATCCAACTGAACTCTAACATCAGCTATAGCAGAAGTAGCGCGTCCAGTGATATAACGTCTAGCACGGGGTTCGGTCTCCACATATGTATCCCGTAATTGCTTCCTTCCCAATGTAGGGAAGTGCTCGTATATCCAAGCATGTATCAAATAACATTTCATTTAACTATTCTGATATAAAAGAAAAAACAAGTAAAATATTTAACAAAATGTAATATAAAATGGTACATGTAGAAGAGGTAGGTATCAACTAATTGCTTTGTATTTGCAAAGTTGGCATCTCCTAGATGCTCATATAAGTAGACAAGAGCGCAACTCCTCAAGCATATCTACGACATGTAGGGAGATCTCTAAATAGCTCGAAATGGGTACGGACATAGGTGGCACTTTTATTAGCAAATATCGTGCACCCTACAAGGTGCAAAAGATATGCGCGTGCAACAAACTCCCATAGCTCGTTATCACAACAACTATCATACAAATCTCTCAACCAGCTAAGTCTGACTTGTCCACCACGACTTTGATTCAACTCATTGCAAGCCATGGTTTGATCAACACCAAGAAGTGTCATCAAAATCTCAATTGAATCTTCATATTTAAGATTTTCAGTGGAGCAAAATTGTCTAGTGATGGGAAGATGAAGGAGCGACCAGACGTCATCTAAAGTGATGGTCATCTCACAAATTGGTAGATGAAAAGTATTAGTCTCGGGATGCCATCTCTCCACGAAACCCAATATTAACCCAACATCGGGATATTCATATAAAATATCGCATAGAGGCGATAATCCAAAAGCTACCACAAAGGGGAGAACAAAAGGGTGAGGAGGTCCTAATTTTTTCACTTTTTTAATGTGGGAGACTACTTTCACAACACGATCCTAAGAAAAAATAAACATAAAACAATAAAAATACATAACAACAATAAAATAAAACATTTATAAAAATTTCTTACTAACCTGACCATCACATGATCTGTGCAACATGATCCTGGTACTGAGTCAATAAAGAAGTATCAGAGGGACCACCTGGAAATCCTGCACCATTGTTATCAATCCCCTGCTCCTCGTCCTAAGGAACATCGGAAACCTCATGCTCAACGACATCATCCTGAACAACATCAGCCTCGTGTTGAACCCTTTTACGACCTGAAGAGGTCGATCTCCTCCGTGCAGTACCATGTGCAGAACTCTCGGGTGCATTGTGTGAACTATAAGACCCACTTTTTTCAGCCCTAATGTTTAAGGGCCAACCCTAATTTGTTGGGCCTAAAGCTGGCCCATAGGGTGCCCAAAGACCCTAAACAACCCTAACCCTCTCATTTCAGCTCACTTTGCAAAAACAGCACCTTGCTCACGTTCTTTTTCTCTCAGCAGTGCTCTACTAGGGTTTGAGTGAGAGCCCCTTTCCTCCAAGTTTGCAGTGTGTTTCCCTCATGTAAGTTAGACTTCACTCTTCTCTTATATTTTCCTTTGCCAATTGCATTGTTCTGTCTTGAGTCATCCTTATGGACTCATTCTTGCTCTTGTGTTCGTGCTTCCAGCTTGCGAAGCTATCCTTGGAGTTGTAGTACCATTTTGCTTGCTTAAGCCTCCTCCCAGTAGCTTTTGATAAGGTAAAGGAAGCTAGGGTTTACATTTTCTTGATATTCTGCTTATTTTTCTTGTTTGTTTTGATGGCTTTGGTACTTAAATTAGATTGTTGGTTGTATGAAACTGTGTGGTATGTATATGCTTGGCTGAAACAGGTGTGACAGGTGCGAATAGGCGAGAAACCTACTAATCTCGTTCAAGCGGGTGACCCTCGCCTAAGCGAGAGTAGCAAGAACTCACCCCTGGTTCCAACGCGAGTTGTCGCTTAGGCGACTGATTGTGTTTTTGAGCAAGAAGTGGTCTCACTTAGGCGAGACGCTTATGCCTGAGCGAGAACTCGTTGGAACCTTGCATCGCACACTATCGAACTCTCACCTAGGCGAGAAGGGCTCGCTTGAGCAAAAGTACCCCTTTTACCTGAGCAAGAACCTTTAGCTTGGGCGAAGGCTCGGGCAAGAGGTGTTGTGTTGGCTAATGTTATTCCATGATTGTTTTGAATGTCTTTTTGCTCTTAGTATGGGGTAAGGCTTGCTATGTATGCTTGAATGAGACTGATTGGCATGTGTTATTATGTATTAGGTCATGACTTGGTTGGGATGAACATTGGTATGCATTTATAAAGGATGAGGTTGATGAAATATTGTTATGTAGAGCATGAAAGGGAGAAAAACATGACCGGTTTGGTTGGTTGGCTGAATTATCACATGAGATTTTTGGGTGCATGAGGTGAGACATGATTCTGGTGTGCTTAGGACGTAATTCTACGTTGGTTGCGTGGTGGTGCCTCATTTGGTCAGGACGTAATTCCATGACTCTCTAGGTGAGATCTCATGGTGGTGCCTCATTGGTCAGGACGTAATTCCATGACCCCTGTTAGTGAGAGTTTATGGTGGTGCCTCATTTATATAATTTAGTAAGGATTCAAGGTAAGGATTGCATCCTGACACTCTAAAGAGTCAGTTAGTCTCACATAGAGCGTACTGACTCGAGTTGTGAGAGTAGCAGGAGGCCTAGAACGCTTTAAGGGCTAACCTTGTGTGGGGGGGATGAAACATTGTAACAATTAGCTTGGTAGAGCAACTCGGTAGAGTAGTAAAGGTCACCACAAGTGCAAACATCCGCTGAATCTGACTAATTATATGTATCTGGATGAGTCGTGTCATGAGTCTTAGTGTATTGTTTGCAAGTCATAACATGATTGGTTGACATAAGCATCTTGGACTATGAAATTGTATGTAACTGTATGTTAAATCATTTTTTTGTTCTAGCTTACCCTTTGTTTGTTTGATTGTTATGTGTGTGGATTTCTCTCTTTGCAATGATCATCAATTTATTGATATGAGCAGATGCGAGAAATCCTCGTGGTCAACAGGGGAATGGTGACTCCGTTGCATAGCCTGCCTAGGCTAGATTCTGTTTAATTGGGCTTTTCTCTTAGGGCTATGGCCCATGTATTGCCTTATCCTAGAACTTTATTTGGAATAATTTAGATTCCTTACTCTATTTTGTTACTGGCATTGTGGTGTGCCTTAGTTTCTTTCCTGTTTTCTTGTGGACAACTGTAAGGAGTAACGTTTATACTCTAGGACCGTGCTTACTATATTATTCTGTGTGACATTTTCTTTAATTATGGTTATTAATTAAATGGGGTGTTACATGAACTGCGTCTAGATAAATTACCTCGTGTCCTAACCATATCTATAATTAAAAGTATCAAAATTTCGGTAACCAAATATAGCAACATGTAAACAAAGAAAAATCACCAACAAACAACAATATCACTCAAATTCAAATTAACAATAACATATACTAATGCATCATGCACAATTGATACGCAATTGAAACACAAGAAAAAAAATATGTAAATGCTGCTTCTGCCTCTACCATTTGTCTTCATTTTTCCCTACTAAGACCCTACAAGTACCTTCCAAGTTTTGATATTCAAAATTAAGAGAAAAATAATTTGTTTTCACATAGAAGTTAAAAACTATCTAGCAAGAATATTTTATTATATTTTTTTACTTATTTATTCATTCAGAAATTATGAATGTGATTCTGATAGTGCAAATAATTAATATTAGGGGTCAAAAGCGGTTGTTTTGATTCCTCTAATCTATACATTTTACTGTAATATATTTGGTTAAAAATGAATTTTTATTTTAATATTTTGCTATTGAAGTTGATGGAACAAAATATATAGGAAATACGATCGAGAACCATCAAACTATTTAATTGTTGTTGTTTATTAAGGATGTCAAATTATGAACTGTGGGAGGAACCATTATTGTGACACCATGATTGGCTTGTGAGGAACATGAAAAAGTCTTACAAAAAAACAAAATATAAAAGAAAAAACATGAAACGAATGTCAAAATCCGGTTCAAACTTTTAAAAACGGATCTCGACATCCAAATGCTCAAAAAAAGCAAAAAAAAAAAAACATGAAACGAATGTTGACATCCGTTTCAGACTTATATGAAACGAATCTCGACATCCGGAACGCTGAAAAAACAAAAAAAACATGAAACGGATGTCGACATCCGTTTCAGATTTTAATGAAATGGATCTCGACATCCGTTTTGCTAAAAAAAAACATGAAACAAATGTCGACATCCATTCAGATTTTAATGAAATGGATCTCGACATCCGTTTTGCTAAACAACAAAAAAAAATACATGAAACGAATGTCGACATCCGTTTCAGACTTTTATGAAACGGATTTCGACATCCGTTTTGGTCACTTTCATAGAAAAAAAATTTGACTCTCGCAGTTCATATTAAACATGAATCTTTGATTATATTTTCTAAATAAACAACATATTCATGCATCTATTGCACACACCACGTTCCGTAAAATCAAATTAAAAAATACATGGTATAGAATAACTTAACTGGATTAATTCTTGGTTGTTTGGCTATTGGCAGTGTTGTTGGCAATGGAGTGTGCGTGGGGCTGCAAACTCAAACAAAGAGGAGAGAGGGGTGCGCCAATACAAAAGACACAAAACGGGGGAGAGGCAATGCGAGAAGGAAACGAGAGTGTGAATGTGGAGGCGTGGAGGAAGGAAACCGAAAGTGTGAGTGGAGGGCTGGAGGAGGAAGCAGCAACAAATAAAGCAATTAAAAGCTGCTAGGTTTAGGGTTTAGGTCAAACTGAAAAAGTAGACCAGGGGTGCAGGGAATCTAATTCCTTTTTGGGGTGCATTTTGAGGGGTGGAGGGGAGTGGTTTTTGGGGTGCAGAGTGTCGTGGTGTTAAATGAAGAGAGAGTTACTTTTACATTTTACTATGGACAAAGATGAAAATATGTAAATTTTTAGAGGTATTGAAAAAATAGTTAGAGGTGTAGGGAGAAGGCCCCAATCTAAACATAAGGCTTTTACTTCATGCACCAACCCAATTACATAACTAAAGTCTAAACATAAGGCTTTTACTACATGCACACAACCCAATTACATAACTAAAGTCTAAGGCTTTTACTATATAACCCAATCACGGAACCCACAATTTTTGTGTACCTCATCAAATTTTCAAAATAACCATTTTAATTTTTATAAAAGTGATTTCCAACTATGTATTTTGAAAATTTTCTAAATTTTCGGAATAATATTTTGAAAGCAAAATTTCTGGAACAAAAAGTTTTAAATAAAAAACAAAAGGGAAAATGAGAAATAAAAGACGGAACTGCAACAAATTAAAAGTGAGGATGGATGTGAGAAAGAAAAATGATATCAATATTTTTAATTATTAATCACAGGACAAAATTAATTTAGTTTTGCTCAGTTTCATATATTTTATTTTATTGAGTTCCCTGGAAATTATTTATGGGGGCACGAGACATTACAACTCAAAATTTAACTCCCAATTTAAAGCGCGCAAAGGTGGATCTACACAACCACGCTGTCCTTGTGGCCACATAAATATAAAAAACAATATTTTTATAATTTTTTAAATCAATTTGTGTGGTTGATTATTGGAAATTGATTTATTGCATTCTCTTTTATAGTTTTGTCCACCCATAAAACACCAACATTGTTTTTAAATAATAATAATAGTATTACTCTTTGAAACTAATATGCCCTATTAAAAACCATAAGTGAACATAAAGGTTTTTATCAGAATTTTATTACTATAATAATTTTATTGCATAAAGATATAAACAAATAAAATGTAAATCCATTTTTAATTTATGTAAAGTTAGTGAATCTGATTTTTATTCTCACAAAGTTTTTCTATACTTACAAAATTTAAAATCGCTGTTATTAATTCTAATAACGTATGTAAATATATGTTTTAATTCTCGTAATATTTTGTTTTTCACTTTTCAAAATTTCAAATAAATATTTAGTTTCTTAATATTCATTTTAAAATAAATAAATGCTTTATTTTAGAAATGTCGCATACTAATGACAAATCAATAAATAAATGGCCTATTTATATTTCGTTCAATAAATAAATTTTTAACTAATATTAGAGATATAGTAGTGCTTTTTTAAATTAAAATAAATAATTTTGTTTATCATAATCAAAACTGAATGTTTAGCCTTAAAAGACAAAAATTCAAATCATACTATTTAAAATTGATTTAAACGAGTTATCTTATATCTATATTCATACAATCTATTTAATTATATTTGAATCAAATATAAATTGATAATATTTTGAAAATCTAAAACTAAAATTTATTACGTCATTTCAAGTTATGAATATTAGATTGGACCATATTCAAATCAACTAAAATTAAGTTAGGTTCATGTTAGGTAAGGTTAGACCAATTTGGATTAAAGTTAAGCTAATTCGGTTCGAGCTCAGTTGAATTGAGTTAGATCATGTCTAGATGGAGTTGAATCAACACAAGCACAATTCAAGTCGAGTTAACTCGAACCCAAATCGAGTATAGTTAACCTAGGTCCAAGTTGAACCGAGTTAGGGTAAGCCCAAATTCAGTCGAGTCAGGATGGGTGCAAGTTCATATAATATGAGGTTGATCCATATTTAGTCAATTTGGGCTAAGATCAAGTTGGTTTTAGTCTTATAAAGACCAACTCAAGCCTCGCCCTATTAAGAGTAGACCCAACCCAATCAAGATTGAATAAAGTCAAGCCAAAGTTAAGTCAAGCCAATTGGGACTCGAGACAAACTAAGTTAGCCCATCAAGACCATGTCAGGCTTGGCCACATCAAGACTCCAGTAGGCCTAAGTTAAGCCAAATTTTCCTTAAGCCTAGATTGAGCCGAGTCAGCTCAAGCCCAAGTCAAGTCGAGTCGAATAAGCTCGGGGTCAGGTCGAACCAAGTTAGTTTGGACCAAACTTAGTAAACTTAGCTAAAACAATGTTGGCTTAAGTCCATTTAAGTAAAGTCAAACCATGCTTAGATTGTACTGAGTCAACCTTGGCCCTAGTCGACCCTTGTCACTCCAAACTAAGGTAAAGTCGAGTTGACTTGAACTAAGGTCGAACCAAGTTGATTTAGACAAGTTCGAGATGATTCAGTAAGATCCTAGGCTGAGTCGAGCTGGCTTAAAATGAAGTCGAGCTAAGCCGGTCTGAACATTGATTCAACTTGGGCCTATGTTGAAGCAAGTCAGTCCAAGCCCATGTCAAACATAGTTGCCTTGAGCTCGTGTCTTTGTTCGAGGTTGAGCTGAGTCTATCCAAGTTGAGGTCGAGTTAGGTCGTTTTGAGCTCTTGTAGTGCTGAATTGACCCAGGCATAAGTCAAGCTGAGTCCAACCAAACAATTTGGAGAAAAAGATTGATTTGGTGACTTTAGAAGGGAGGTTGAAAGAAGTTATGCGTTCAACTTCCCTGCTAATAAAAACTTGCAATTAACATTTGATGATCAAAAAAATATAAAATTGAGTTTGAACTAGGTGGGAGCAAGATGGGTTGGACTAGGTATGACCATGTCGAGTTAGGCCTGTGTTGGCTTGAGCACTTGACCTACATCGAGTTAGGCTATGTCAAGTGAGACGAGTTAATCTCAAGTCAAGTTGGTGAGTCCAGTCTCACCTCTAGTCAAGTTTTGTTGGACCTAAGTTAGACTGAGTTTGTTTGAGATTATGTTAAGTCATACCCAAATTGAACACAATAGGTTGAGTTCTCAAGTCAAACTCAAGTGACATTGAGATACGTTAACTAGGTTGAACTTATGCTTAACCAATATGCCTATATGGTATAAAAGGGCGGAACATCATATTGGCAAGGGGAGCCACGACTCCCCCAAAATATTTTGAATTTTTTTTATATATTTATATATTTTTTAAATTATAATTATATATTATTTATATTAATTTTATATTATGGAAAATAATAATAAAAAATAAAATAAAAAGTTTAATGGAAACATTGATTTATAAAAGATATTAGGATTTTGTTTTTGCTATAAGATATTTCTACCATGTAAGTTATTATGAAAGTGTGTGAAGAGAAAAAAAAAATACAAAGAGATAGATTGGGAAACAGAGGTTGGAGAACACATAAATTGAGTTGCATGATCTCTTACATATCAATGTTAGTATCTTATAATGATTTATGTATGTTAGATTCATGATTCTTCTTAGGATGTTTATCCCAAATTAATGTAAACCCTAATTATGATTTTAGAGATTCTTTTATGAGATTGGTATGAATCTAATTACAATTTCCCCAAATTAGTATAATACTTAATTATGAAATTTAGGGATTTTGTGTTTTCCTCCTATGGTAAATTTTAAAGTTTTGAATTTAATTAAACTGATATGAGTTTTGTTATGTTTTGTAATGTGATAATTGTGATTTGTGAATATAAATTTTATCTTTTTCTAAATAGGTGAGGGGTGATAGATTTATACTAGAAAAATTGTGATAAAGAGTAAAATAATTGATTCTTTTTTTTTTAAGGAGGAAGGTTTGTTATAAAAATGAAAAAAAAAATGCATCTATGTTTACTAAACTTGAGAAGTTTCATAATAACTAAGAATTGAAGACAATGAAAAACAAATCTCTAACATTCCTAAAGTTATATATAATGAATTTAAAAATTCATTGGAACGCGATCCAGGAAAAACGTCCTCAAATTTCACAATACCCACCAATACGAAGGGTTTATCTAAAATGGTATTATATTCATGGTTTGATATCATGAAATAATAGCGAATGATAATCATATGTTTTTGAATTCTACTATTATTAGTGCTTGTTTTAAGTAGAAGAAATGAAGAAAAAGAAATGAAGAGTTTTTTTTTAACAAAAAAAAATTTATATATATAAAAAAATCTAATTTGACACTCTTAAATTTTTTGTTAAAGTTTCGACACTGATGATATAAATATTAAGATATAAATATTAAGTTAAATGATATAGATAGTAAGTTAAATTAATCTCTCGTCGAGTAAATTAGTTGATTCTACATTGAATTATTTTAATTTACAAAATAGATTTAATAAATATTTAATTCATGGAGTGAAAATTTTGAATATTTAGTTAAAAATATATATAGATTTTAAATTCATTCTATCTCGATTAAATCTAGACTAAATTTTGAAAAATTGAATCCAAAAGTATTCCTCACACAGACCCCAGAATGTTTTTTCAGTGCTCAAACTAACAAACAATATAACATGAACCATGATGGAACCTACTAAAATTATGCAGGATAACATAGTAAACAAGTTTTTCTATTCTGAGTTACACCTTCAATAATCTAAATTCAAAATGGATAATTCCGTAATTGAATTTTAAAGATGATATCTAAACATCCTGAAGCTGGAAGTATTAATTTTTACGTCTATTTTTCTTTCCTCTTCTCAGTTTTGGATTCTGAGAGAGAGTATCTTTTTCACCCATTCACCGATCCTATTTGTCACCATTTCTTGCGTCCAACACAACAACACAATAACTACACAAACACGCGATCTCATTAACTAAAGCATGTTCTCACTCACTCTCCTACCAATCTCATTTCTGGTCTCAACTCCGAAGTGAGATCCACACTTTCATCTCTTCTTCTCTTTCACACACTCAAACCAAATGAAGTCCCTTTGGTCCATGGATTTTCTCAAAACCTCATCTGTTGTTAGAGTCACCGCCCTCACACTCTTCTCCCTCACCCTCTTTCTCTTCCTCTTCACGCATTTCTCCCCCACTTCTTACTCTTCCTTCGCCTTCTCCTCTTCTGCCGCCGTCGATGCACCCTCGCCGGAGCAGCCACCACCTCCTCCTCCTCCTCCTCCGCCGACTCCGCTGGCGATGGCGCCTCATCTTCCGGAGCCGAAATTGTCTCGTGAGCCGCCGTTACCGCCGGTGGAGCGAATGGGGGTGTTGGACGGGAACGGCGTGATGACGGAGGATTTCAGAGTGGGGGAGTTAGATCCGGGTTTGGATGAGGAAGGGCAAAACGGCAGCGTTTTTGTAAAGGAGAGTGGTGGTGTGAGGGAGAAAGTGGAGAAGTATAAGATGTGTGATGTGAGGATGGTGGATTATGTGCCGTGTTTGGATAATGAGGAAGTGATGAAGAAGTTTGAAGGGAGCGTGAGAGGGGAGAAGTACGAGCGGCATTGCCCCCAAGAAGGGATGGGCCTCAACTGTCTGGTGCCGCCGCCCAAGGGTTACCGGAGGCCCGTACTTTGGCCCAAAAGCAGAGACGAGGTACTTGCTCTGTAAGTTTTTTGTTTCTTTGTGAAATGCTTTTTTTTTTTGTCTTCTTTCTTTGGGTGGTTGGTGAGTTGCATTTGGGTTTTGGTGAGTAGTGATTTTGATGAAATGACTGATTAGTTAGCACGCTTTTTTGCATGGATGGTCATAGGCCAAGGACTGCTCGCGAACATGTTTAGTTTTTGTTTTATGTGAAAGGATGTTTTGTCTGATGTTGCTGGTGAATTTGAGAAGGGTTGTTTGGTTGTAGTTTTGGTGAGTGGTGATTTTGAAAGGGGTGAGAAGTTGGCACATGTTAGTACATGGATGGCCTTGGCCAAAGTACAGCTCACTAATGTGTTCAGTTTTTGTTTCATATGAAACGTTGTTTTGTGTTCTCTAGATGGTGAACTTGAGCAGGGGTGTTTGGTTGTGGCTTTGATGAGAGTGGTGATTTTTGAAAGAGTTAATTAGTTAGCACGCTGGACATGGATGGTCATTGAGAGCTTGTGAGCACATTCTAAGATAATGTATGCTTTGTTCAAGGAGAATGCTAAGTGCTAACCTATAAGGGTAGGAGTTAAGGATTAAGGTGGAAGGTTTTCGTGAGAAAGTGTTACCAATGTACCCTTCTAAGTGTTTTTCTATGTAAAAAATAGAATGTATATATTAATTGTTTAACCAATGAACTAAGTAGTGGGAGCCTTTTCTGAAATGAAAAAATGCATGATTTTTGTTGAGATGCTTGTGTGTTAGCGAGAAGGTAAAATGAATGAGCTGGAGATGAACAGTGATTAATTGGTAGCAGGTGATAGAAATTTAACTGATAGGGATCGTGGAATTTGCATTCTTTTTAATCTGAACCTTCATCATTAGGATAATCTGGAAAATAATTCTTCTTTTCATCTAGAGTCTTAAGCACCGATAAGAAGAATGTATTAAATGATTTTTAGTTATGTGAAGAGTGAGAGAGGGAGACCAAGGACTTTCGAAGAAATTGTTATGAGTAATCTCATGGTAAATAATATTCCTAAGAATTTGGTTTTTAACTGAGTACAATAGTAATGTGTGATCCATGTAACCACTCTAACCTAGCAGGATAAGACTTTTGTTGTTAGTCTTTGGTATTTTGAAGTTTGATTTATATCTTAATGAGATGCTGGGAGCTGAATCTGATTTTGTGGTCAAAATTTACTGAATTTTCTCTTTATTTTGTTAATCTTGATTTAACAAACACGTGAACTTTAAATTTTGTATCATCTCACACTTTTCAATTGGTTTGGATTGGGAAGAAAGGGTTGTTAACATGTGCTTAATTACAGGTTTGGTTTAGTAATGTACCCCATACACGTTTGGTTGAGGATAAAGGTGGACAAAATTGGATAGCAATAAAGAATGATAAATTTGTTTTTCCTGGTGGTGGAACTCAATTTATACATGGTGCAGATAAATACCTGGATCAGATTTCTGAGGTTAGTCACTTATTTAAATTTGTTCTGATATTTGTTGCTGTTAGAATTATTACCTATACCTATTGTATCATTAACCCTATGTGTAGGGTGTTGAGTGTGGGAAACTACCTACTGCCATATCTACTGTTGCATGTAATCATGCCTAGTATCTTAGAGTAGTCTTTTCATATCTTTTCATATGTACGTGCTTGCTTCACTATAAATAGAAGAGGAAGAGAGTGGTACTGTTGTCCACTACTCATATTTTAAAGTCTCAGTCTCAAGTTGGTATCAGAGCGGGTCGATCCCGCTCTGGTTTCTGTCTCAGCTGGTCCGTCACCGCTGTCCGCGGTTGATCGCCGTTAGTCACCGCCGCTGTCCGCGGCTGTCTAAGTTCGGTTAACCTCGTTTCTGAACTACCCAACACTGTCAAACAACTTCTCAACACTGTCCGCCACTGTCTGCGTCCTCCGCCGCTGTCCGCCACCGTCCGCCGCCGTCCGTCGCCGTCCGCCGCCGTCCACCGACGCAGTTCCGTCCGGAAACCACCGGATCTGAACCGCCTCTCCGCGCGACAGCCAACCCCGCCGGTGTCGCAGGTAGCGCCGTCGCCACGCGCCTCCACGCGCGTCTTCTCTGTTCGCTGCAGTCAGGCGCGTGCCGCTCACGCGCCGCCTTCCCGTCGCCAGTTCGTCGTCGCGCCACCTCCGTCGCCGTCGTCGGAGCCTCCTCTACCCGTTTTGACCATCAAATCTCTGTTCCGGTGAAGTTCAGTAGCACCTCTTGTGGAAATCGTCCCTTTCGAAGTCGAAAATCGTCACTGTTTCACTGTTTTCGTCACTGTTTTACTGTTTTCCGAGATCCTCTCTTTATCATGGCCACTGGAGGAACTGGGAGTGCTATTTCATTCTCTGGAAGCCCCTGCATTACGTCCGAGAAACTAAATGGCCAAAATTACTTATCTTGGTCCGCTGCCGTCGAGATGTGGTTTCTCGGTCAAGGACACCACGAACACCTTGAGAAAGATGGCAGCCACGTACCTTCTGAAAAAGCTGAACAGTGGAAACAAGCGGATTTCCAACTATGTGCTCTATTGTGGCAATCGGTGGAACCACGACTTTTGATGTCCCTACGGGCCTTCAAAACTTGCCACTCGTTTTGGAAGCGAACTCAGAATATCTATGCAAATGATATTCAACGCCTCTATGATTCGGCGAACAAGTTGGCATCTATGAAAATGACTAACCATGATATGATGTCATTCATGAATGACGCTCAAGCTGCTGTGGAAGAACTCCGAATGTTCTTGGAAGTCGACTCTCTAGATGAAATGAAGAAAAAGCTTGACAAGTACTATATGGTAATGATCCTCCGCGCTATACACCCAGACTTTAATCATATCCGAGATCAGCTTTTGACCTCTCATGAGGTTCCTTCCATGGAAACTTTGATCTCCCGCATGATACGTGTTCCAACTCTTCAAACTCCCGAAACTCTTGCTGTAGTGGAACCATCTGTCATGGTTGCCACCCGAGGAAGAGGAGGTCGTGGAACTAGAGGAGGTGGACGTGGAGGTCGTGGGCGTCCTCAGTGTACGTATTGTAAAAGGATGGGTCATACCCAAGAAAACTGCTACACTTTACATGGATTTCCTGCCAAAACAGCCAATGTCTCCCAGGCAGAGACTACTGACTCCAAGTTCACTGAGGACGAGTATCAAGAGTACCTACGCCTCAAATCCAACAGCTTGGCACAGTCATCCCAAGCTCCAAGTACATCAACTGTTTGCATCTCTCAATCCATGGAAGGTCACAATTCATGGGTAATTGACTCTGGTGCTTCTGATCACATTTCTGGTAATACCTCCTTGTTCTCAACCATCTCATTCCAAGAAAAATCTCATTTTATAACCCTCGCAAATGGTTCTAAAACATCCTCAAAGGGAGTCGGTCAAGCCATCTTATCTCCGTCCTTAAATCTAAAATCTGTCCTTTTTGTCCCTAATTGTCCTTTCAATTTAATTTCCTTAAGTCAGTTAACCAAAACATTGAATTGCTCTGTAACCTTCGATGACAAATCTTTTGTTATACAGGAGCGTGGCTCGGGGAGACGGATTGGAGAAGGATATGAAGCGGGCGGATTATACCATTTTGGATCTCGTCCACGTGTGTCATGTGTTGCAGCCCCCAATCCTAAAATGTTACATGATCGGCTTGGTCACCCTCACTTGTCCAAGTTAAAGAAAATGTTTCCTGAACTTAGTCGTCTCCAGACTTTAGAATGTGAGTCATGTCAACTAGGAAAACATGTTAGATCTACCTTTCCTAAAAGATCTCAATCAAAGTGTACTTCTAGTTTTTCTGTCATCCATTCCGATATCTGGGGACCTAGTCGTGTCTCATCTTTTGGCTTTAGGTATTTTGTTACTTTCATTGATGAATATTCGAGATGTACTTGGGTTTATCTTATGAAAGATCGTTCTGAATTATTATCCCTCTTCACATCCTTTTTGAATGAAATCAAGAATCAATTTGGTCAAGTAATTAAAATCTTAAGAAGTGACAATGCCAAAGAGTATTTTTCGTCTGCTCTTTCTAATGTTTTGAGTTCCCATGGTATCCTGCACCAGTCTACTTGTCCTCATACGCCACAACAAAATGGTATAGCAGAAAGGAAAAATCGACACTTAGTTGAAACTGCTCGTACCCTTTTGCTTAGTGCCAACGTTCCTGTCCATCACTGGGGAGATGCCATCTTAACTGCAGGTTTTCTTATTAATCGGATGCCATCTTCCTCTCTCAATCATAAGGTCCCTTTCTCCATTCTGTTTCCAGACAATCCTCTCTTTAACACTCCCCCTAGAGTTTTTGGTTGTGTATGTTTTGTTCATGACATGTCTCCCGGGTTAGACAAGCTTTCTGCTCGCTCTCTCAAATGTGTTTTCTTGGGCTATTCACGACTTCAAAAAGGGTATCGATGTTACTCTCCTGAAACCAAGAAATATTACATGTCTGCCAATGTTACATTTTTTGAACAGACCCCTTACTTCTCTCCATCTGTTCAAGATGTCCATGTCATCCAGCAGGTCCTTCCTATTCCCGTGGTTGAATACAATATTTCCAATGTCCCTGTCCCTCCAAGTCTCGACCAAAGTCCTCCTGAGCCATCATCTCCACCTATTGACTCTCTCCAACACAGGACGCCGACGAATAGTCCAGTTGTTCAAGAACATGGTGAATCCCCTACTTCAGATTCTTCTCCCTCGTCTCTTGATCCCATGACTCCTGATGAAGGTGATTCAGGTTGGCCCATTGCTCTCAGAAAAGGTACTCGTTCCTCTCGAAATCCACATCCCATTTATAATTTTCTTAGCTATCACCGATTATCGCCTTCCTATTGTTCACTTTTATCCTCAGTGTCTTCTGTTGTTATTCCCAAAAATGTGAATGAAGCACTTGATCATCCTGGATGGCGACAAGCCATGATTGCAGAGATGCAGGCTCTTGAAAGCAATCATACTTGGGAGCTCGTGCCCCTCCCTTTGGGTAAGAAGGCTGTTGGTTGTCGATGGGTGTATGCAATTAAAGTTGGCCCTGATGGTCAGGTTGATCGACTCAAAGCCCGATTGGTTGCAAAAGGGTACACTCAGGTTTATGGCCTTGACTATTGTGACACCTTCTCTCCCGTGGCCAAGATGACTACTATTCGCCTCTTCTTTGCAATGGCAGCAATTCGTCACTGGCCTCTTCATCAATTGGATATCAAAAATGCCTTCCTTCATGGTGATCTTGAGGAGGAAGTTTACATGGAGCAACCTCCTGGGTTTGTTGCTCAGGGGGAGTCTGGTATGGTATGCAAATTGCATCGATCTTTATATGGCCTCAAACAATCACCACGAGCTTGGTTTGGAAAATTCAGCTCCATTGTTCAGAAATTTGGGTTAAGGCGCAGTGAGGCAGATCACTCAGTCTTTTACAAACATACCTCTCCTGGGAAATGTGTCTACCTAATAGTATATGTTGATGATATTGTTATTACAGGAAATGATACTACTGGAATATCTCAACTGAAGGAGCACTTGTGTAAACATTTTCAAACCAAGGATCTCGGAAGCCTCAAATACTTCTTGGGCATTGAAGTAGCTCAGTCAAAAGATGGAGTTGTAATCTCTCAAAGGAAATATGCTCTTGATATATTACAAGAAACAGGTATGATTGACTGCAGACCAGTAGAGAGTCCTATGGACCCGAATCAGAAGTTAACAACAGTAGAAGGCGAATTATTCTCCGATCCAGAGAGATATAGGAGGCTCGTTGGAAAGTTAATTTATCTCACTATTACGAGGCCTGATCTATCTTTCGCAGTTGGAATTGTTAGCCAGTTTATGCAGACTCCATGTCTTGGACATTGGAATGCCATCATCCGTATTTTAAGGTACCTCAAGAAGGCTCCAGGGCAAGGTTTGCTATATGAAGATAAAGGAAATGTTCAAATCTCTGGGTACTGTGATGCTGATTGGGCAGGCTCTCCTATTGACAGACGCTCTACTACGGGATATTGTGTCCTCCTCGGAGGAAATGTTATCTCTTGGAAAAGTAAGAAGCAAAATGTAGTGGCTCGATCCACCGCTGAAGCTGAATATCGGGCAATGGCGTCTCTCACGTGTGAACTCATATGGGTAAAGCAATTTCTTCGAGAGCTTAACTTCTGTGAAATTCAGACCATGAAGATGTATTGTGACAACCAGGCTGCTCTCCACATTGCATCAAATCCAGTGTTTCATGAGAGAACTAAACACATAGAAATTGACTGCCACTTTGTTCGAGAAAAATTGATGACCAAGGAAATTTGTACTGAGTTCGTTGGGTCAAATGACCAACTTGCAGATGTGTTGACCAAGTCATTAAGGGGACCTCGGATTGAGTTCATTTGTTCCAAGCTTGGTTCATACGATTTGTATGCTCCAGCTTGAGGGGGAGTGTTAGAATTATTACCTATACCTATTGTATCATTAACCCTATGTGTAGGGTGTTGAGTGTGGGAAACTACCTACTGCCATATCTACTGTTGCATGTAATCATGCCTAGTATCTTAGAGTAGTCTTTTCATATCTTTTCATATGTACGTGCTTGCTTCACTATAAATAGAAGAGGAAGAGAGTGGTACTGTTGTCCACTACTCATATTTTAAAGTCTCAGTCTCAAGTGTTGCTAACATATTGAGAGCATTTTTGAAATTGAATGTGCAGATGGTTCCTGACATTTCATTTGGTAAAAACACCAGAGTTGCATTAGACGTTGGCTGTGGAGTGGCAAGTTTTGGTGCTTTTTTGATGCAACGTAATGTGACCACTCTTTCAATAGCTCCAAAAGATGTTCATGAAAATCAGATTCAATTTGCGCTCGAGCGAGGTGTGCCTTCCATGGCAGCAGTATTTGCTACACACCGTTTGTTATTCCCAAGCCAGGCATTTGACCTCATCCACTGCTCAAGATGCAGAATTAATTGGACTCGTGATGGTACTTCCTCTCTAATTTTTCCTTTTATCTCTCATTGTTTACCTCCTAATTTTTGTATGTTTTTTTTAAAGTTTATACGAAAACAAAACATATAGGACCTTGTGACTGAAACAATTCTTTGCAGATAGGGGCTTGTGCTGTGTTGGATAATGCCATCTTGTAACATGGTGGCTATGAGGGATTCCATTGTTTGTTTGTGTGCATAAGGGTAGTAGTGGTAGGGGAGGGCTTAATATCAATATGAGTGGCGTCAGGTAATAGAGGATTGTGGGGACAATCTGGGAGTAGGCCATTGGGTGTGCGAAAGGCATGTTGAAATTCATTGATGAGGGTTATGGGGGCAAGATTTGAAGTGGAGAGCGGGGAGGGAGAAACTATGTTATGGTCAAAGTGATGATAAGTGAGCAAGTTTAGAGATGCAATGGAGTCTATGTGTAGAAGCGAGAGATTTTTGTGGATAGATGTTATTGTGCAGTGGTTAGATGTAGATCCGAAAAGGGTAAAATGAGAGTTGTAATGGGTTAAAAAAAGCGTAGGAGTGGAAAAATCAGCTATCATGGGGCCTAAGGTTGAAACTAATCCATGCCTAGCACCACATCAGCCCCTTCAATAGGGATAAGGTAAAAAGGGATGATGGAGTGTGATTGAATAGATATTGTGCCTTGGGGGAAGCCATAACCGAAAAGGGTGTGATTGAATAGAACATTCAATATGGTCTTCATTGCCAACCATAGCCGAGAGGGGTATGGTGAACAATTGCAAGAGAGAAGCTCACCGGGGTAGTAGTGTATTATGAGAACTATCAATGTCTACCAAGATTGTGATGGGTAATTTCGCAATATATTTGAACCTTGAAACTTGAAACTGTGAGAAGAATGTGTGCCGTTGATGACTTGAAAGGATTAGTTGAAATGAAGCAGATCATGGATTTCATTGATTATAGGGAGGTTTGGACTAGGGTTTGTGTTTGGTGGGGGGTCAAAATCCTTGTCTAGCAAGAGGAGAAATGTGTGGTTATATACATTTTTGACCCGGATTGAAAACTTTTCATCATAGTTGTAACATGCGCCAGCTGCTTATTGTTCTTGAAGTTCGGCATAGGTGAGTTTTTTTATGGGTATGGATGAAGCGGCGGAAGTAATGGATTGGGCTTGGATGGGGCTAGTTGGAGGTAAAAGGTGTTGAGATGGTTATGGGAGGGACGGTGTCAATTATGAGTATTTAGGTTTTGAATGTTGGATTTTGGGTATTTGGTAAAATTAGTACTAGTCAGCTGGATGACTAGTTCTCAACAAATCTTGGGTATAAGGCCGGAAATAAAACAGCTAAGGGTCGTTTTCAGGGTAAACTAAATTACTCTGTTCTATAGCTTTTGAAAAGTGGCTTCGTAATAGGAGACTGAACCATGTTGGCACAACTTGAAGCTTGATGGTTAGTAGAAGGGCGAAAAGATAACTCTAAAGCCCTAGCCTAAGTTGGCTAATCAACCAACTTGTGATTTTGGTACATACATTTAAACCCGACCTTAAGCATCTTCTTACATGAAAAAAGCAGCCATGTGGAGGCAGAATTCCCAAGGTATTTGGTAAAAATTAAAGTACTAGTTAGCTTGAAACAACCAATCTAGAGGGTCTGTGTCCTGAAATGGGGGTAGTTGGATTGGAGCTTGGGGAAATGAAAAGGGAAGGATGGGGTAGGTGGGA
Organism: Vigna unguiculata; assembly: GCF_004118075.2. Classification (NCBI taxonomy): domain Eukaryota; kingdom Viridiplantae; phylum Streptophyta; class Magnoliopsida; order Fabales; family Fabaceae; genus Vigna; species Vigna unguiculata. The sequence goes on along the minus strand of NC_040286.1, from coordinate 11,526,029 downwards.
AAGATGCACGGGTTTGGGAAGTAGTTGTGGTATTGGCAGTTGTATAGACTACTTGAGAAGGGTTTGGACCGGATGATGACTTTGATATTTGCAAAGGCATGGTTATGGATTGGTTCATGGCTTTGTGGTCAGTAGCAGTGAGAGGTGGGGAACAAGGTTTGACTCGTTTTTAAATTCTAAGGAGGTTTGGTGAGTTTCCATGGTATTTTGAAGTGTGGTATGGGGAGTTTCATTAAAATCACGACCAAATGTGAATTGAGTCTATAGAGCAGATAATTTTTTCAAGATAATCTAGAGGGTTTCTTCCATGTCTTGGGTGGGTTTGGGAGGCATGGAGATGGGAAATGAAAACATCAATTTTATACGAAGTGCACAGTAGGTTAAGGAAAACATAAAAGAGCAAATCTATTAAAATTCTTAAAAGAGATAATACATCACAGCTCACTGTAGATAGCACACCATCATTTGCTGTTTTTGATCAGCAATGTGACAAACAATTTATGTAAGTATTTGAGCTACCCTTTGGAATGAATTGTTCTCAGACTAAGATGTAACCAAAGTTATATATATTGACTTAATAAACTTGAGAAAAAAATATATGAAAGTTGGATCACAATTATGCTTAATGCTTCAGTTCTTTGTACTGATATTCTGTTTTATATGGCTTTAATGGAGATGGAATTTTGCTTCTTGAGGCCAACAGGCTCCTGAGAGCAGGTGGCTACTTTGTCTGGGCAGCACAGCCTGTTTACAAACATGAAGATGCCCTTCAAGAGCAATGGAAAGGTAGTTCATACTTTCTGTTTACCTAACAGCAGTAATATTTTCAATGGGTAATGGGTTGATAGATACTTAAATGTTGAGGGTCAACTATTTTCTCACTCCATTCTTTCTGTAATTAACATGATATGGTATAAATGACCTAGATCATATTGACCTTTGATATTTAATTTTAAACCCAACGGTCTTTGGACTGAACAGAAATGGAGAACTTGACAACTCGAATTTGTTGGGAACTTGTAAGAAAGGAGGGTTATATTGCTATATGGCGGAAGCCTATGAACAATAACTGCTACCTTAGTCGAGACATGGCTGTGCATCCTCCATTATGTGAGTCCAATGATGATCCAGATAATGTTTGGTATGACACTGTATATATTGTTTAATTTTGCAAAATATCTTTCATTTGTGGTCTTCATTATTACTTGAACTGGAATGTAAAAAATAGGAGTCAGTGATGTCAAAAGATTCATTGTCATTCCAAGAAAGTTTACTGAAAGTTATAATAAAGAAATTGTTTCAACTTTGGCCTTCTACATGGATCCATACCGTAAAAGTTTGACTTGTCAATTAGAATTTTATGCCTGCATTTCTTTACAATCACAAAATATCAGTACTTATGATAGCCACAAAACAATTTGCAGGTATGTCGATCTTAAGGCTTGCATCACTCAATTACCTAGTAATGGATTTGGAGCAAATGTTACAGAGTGGCCTTTGCGTCTCCATGAACCACCAAAAAGGCTCCAAAGCATCCAATTGGATGCCATTGTATCCAGAGATGAACTTTTCAGGGCTGATACAAAATATTGGTTTGAAATAATAGACAGTTATGTTCGGGCTTTCCGTTGGAAGGAGTATAACCTGAGAAATGTAATGGACATGAGGGCGGGATTTGGAGGGTATGGGAGTATTACTTTTCTCGTTATCTCTATCTGATTTTTTGTTACATTTGCCAGTTATTTGGCTTCTATAGAATGATTGTCTGACCTTGCTGTTATCTCTGTGTATTATGACATTATTTTCACTCTGATAATTGCAGGGTTGCTGCTGCACTGCATGATCTCCGTATTGACTGTTGGGTTATGAATGTTGTCCCTGTTAGTGGATTCAATACCTTGCCTGTTATATATGACCGTGGGCTGATAGGAGTTGTGCATGATTGGTACGTGATTTTCGTCTTTACACTATGAAGGTTGATATGTAATGTGCTTTTATGTCTAATTTAAGTTAGTTGAGAGAGCTCACTGAGAATTTGGAGGCATTTGAGCATAACAAGCAATTAATCACATACTGCCAGAACGAGATCTAAACTAGAAGAGATAAACCAATCTATAGCATTAGTTTATTTATTTATTCTACTTTTGAAACCAGTTCCAAATATTTTCACGTTTCTGTTTTTATTTTCTTAATTTTTACTGAGTAGGGAATTTTTGCCTTGACAGGTGTGAACCATTTGACACCTACCCTAGAACATATGATCTGCTCCATGCAGCAGGTCTTTTCTCTGTTGAAAAGAAGAGGTGTGTATCACACTATACTTTTTCCTTTATAGACACGTCCCATTATTAGTGTTTGATAAACGAATTGCTTCTCAGGAAAAAGTGTAACATCTCAAGCATTATGCTTGAGATGGATCGGATGCTAAGACCAGGAGGGCGTGTATATATACGTGACACCACATTTATTATTGGTGAACTTGAAGAAATTGCAACTGCATTGGGATGGTCAAGTTCCTTAAATGATGTAGGAGAGGGTCCCTATTCAAGTTGGAAGATATTAAGGTCTGAGAAACCATTCTGAGTTGCTCAATTGTGTCAGAAACATTTTTGAAGAAATGTTTGTAAATTGGCTCATGCAACCGGAACACGGCACTCCACCTGATATCTCATTCTGTGCCAGAAATGTGAGCAAAACTAACCCTGTTCATGTAATTTTCTAAGAAAATCGTCTATTTGCCAAAACTGGTAGTCTTCATACAGTGTTGGATCCCTACTAACAGTTTTCTTCTAAACACTTGACACACAAAAAAAGAAGAATATTTGCCTTGTATCAATCACTACAGTATTGGTCATATGTTTAGGTGATAATTTTGTGTAATTGATCTTCGTGTAATGTAAGCTCAAGTTATAGTGTAGAATAGACCAAATGTTTGAAATTTGTTTATTGTGTGACAGTAAAGCTTCACCTGTAATGTTCTCTGTTCCCTCACTGCCACAAACTAGGGTTTGATAGTGTTTGTTGTTGTGACAAGATGACTGTCAAGAGTAATTAGCTTGTTAGAAACAAATCTCTACACTGTAGTATTGTATCTTTTATTTATTTATTTATTCAGATCCAATAAGTTACTTTATTCGTACTCTTCTACTATTCTTTTATCTGTATGATGTGTTATTCCATCAACTAGGAATTACTTGCATATCTTCTCAGTTTTCTGATAATGGCTGAATGTTGGAAATCGTATGTAGACACTGATAACATAACTAGTAATTATTAACTTTTACATTTCAGTTCTTGACAGTCTATGTGATCTTCAATATACATATATTATATTGTACGCTCACTTAGTTGTTCTCCTTCAAGGTTCATTTCAAGGTTCATAAAATGATTATAAGCTTCACCAAACTTCTAATCATGTCAGTAGTATGAATTTCTAATTAGTTTTTCATTTGGTAGCTAATAATTACGATATTCATAAAGTAACTTCACAATTCATCCTCCAACATTATCCACTATTTTGCCACAATTTAAATGGATAATCACGTCGTTCAATTCTAATTATAGTCAATTGTAAATTCTTCTTGTAACGTCTATATTTGTCAACTCTTTCACAACTTAACAATATATATGCTTTCTTTTATTATTGACCATTTGTTGTATATGACCTTAATATTACAATAACAAATCCTATCTTAAATGTTAGCTCATGAACTTTTCAAACATATCATTCCGTGTACCAAACACTTATACAAATTATGATTACTACTTTTCGTAACATAAGCATCATTATTTTCATATTAAAATTTAGTACTTTCTAGAACATGTAATCCAAAAGTTGAAAACTAACTTCTAGATTAGATAATGCAAAAGTTAAAATATGGAAGTAAATATGGAAATAGGAATTACTTCTACATACTTCCACATTGATCAATATGGAAGTATATATGACAATTTAAAAGTTTGTTTGGTTTCATATTATGTAATCTAAGTTAAATTTACAATTTAGGATTGTACAATCATAATTTTTCTGGTCTGAGTGCATCTCTCAAATTGGACAATCCGGAATTGAATCTATCATAGCTATGAATTATAAAATCTAGGGTGTTACAATTCGCAACTACGTTGAATGTGAAATTAGTACAATGGAAGACTCAATCTAAAAGACTTTGGAATTATTCTAAAAATAACTCAAAAACTAGTTATACCTTTCTTATTGCTCGAATGCTTTGAATAAAGGAAGCCGAAGAACTAACTCAAAGGAGTTACTTAAGTTCAACCTTTACCTTCAACCACACGCTTGCTAAATCAAATGTAAAAAAAAGAGTAAGAGATCACAAGACACAAATCTAGAGCATCAATGAATGTTTTAGAGGATAAATGAGTTATGATACAAAAATGACAAATTAAACATTAAAAATGACAAATTTTCATGGGCTTTGTCGAAGCCCAACCCCAACCAGAGCCACGTGGATCTTGGAACTATTTTAATTTTTTTAAGGAAAGGACGGAGAAAAGAAATGACCGGGGAAAGAAAGAAAGGAAGAAAGACTGTTGTGTTTAAATAAAACAAGAAGGATAAGAGAGAAGCACCTTCTTCTTCTTCTTTGTTACTGCTTCAACTTCTTAACAACAATTTCACACTTTCACTTTTTTCCAATTCCCGTTGGTTAAGTCACTCGCTCTAATCCCACCTCTGCACTGTAAGCCCTTCTTTTTCCTCTTCAATTTTCGCTCGCTGTTTGCGTTTCCGTTTTTGGTACTCAATTCTTAAATGATAAATGAATAATTAAAGCTTTTGGGGTGCTTTTGTTTTTCACTATTTTTTCTTTGGATGTTTACTGAATTTTGTGGCATGAAAGCGTGTTAGTGTTTTGTTTGTGTTGGCTGTTTTCTAGCTTTTGTTTCTGCTGACGCTGCATTTACCTTAGTGGTTGAAGTTGAGGTGGATGTTTTGATGGTTTATTTGGCTTTTCAGAGTGGAATGTGTGTATTTTAACTGGCGTTGTGTTTGTGCTTTTGGTGTTTGTGGTTTTCAGCGTTGTTGATCGGTGAAGTTGGTGAGAGACAAATCTTGAAGAGTTTTGGATCTGTTTCCTGGGAAACCCTAGTTTTCTGCCGTGAGTATTTGGAAATTGGGATTCTGTGGAGATGCAAGCTGAGGATGGGACTAGCAATGGTGATAAGTGGGCTGGGTTGGGTAGGAGGTCAGATTCTGAAGATGGAGATTACGGGGGGAGAATTCTAGGTGGAAATAATATTGCTGGAGGTGAAGAAGGTCAGGGCTTGAAGGATGAAGCTTTAAAGGATGGGGTTGTGGTTGAAGGTGAAGAAGTTCGGGGTTTGAAGAAAGAAGCTTATGATAGTAGGGTGACAAGTAAAGGTGGGAATGGTATTGCTGAAGGTGAAGAAGTGTGGGTCTTGAAGCGTGAAGCTATAAATAATGGGGTGACGCACGAAGGAGGAAATTGTGTTGCTAATAGGAAAGAAGTTTGGGGTTTGAAGAATGGAACTGTAAATACTGGGTTAACAGTTGAGGGGGGCAATGGTGTTGCTGAAGGTGAAGAAAAAGTTCAGGACTTGAGGAATGAAACTGTAAATAATGGAATGGTTCTTGAGGGTGGAAATGGTGTTGCTGAAGGCGAAGTTTGGGACTTGAAGAATGATGCCACGAATATCAGGGTTGTAGTTGCTGATGGGAATGGTGTTGCTGAAGATGAAGAGGTTTTGGGCTCAAAGAAAGAAGTTATATATAATGGAGTGGCAATTGCTGATGGAAATATTATCGCTTACAGTGGAGAAGATCTGTGCTCAAAGAATAAAGCTGTAAACAATCAGGTGGCAATTGCAGATGGGAGTGGTGTTACTCCAGTTGAAGATGACCGCTTGAAGAATGAAACTGTAGATCATGTAGAGGTACTTACAAATGGATTTGGTGTTGTAGAAGGGAAGTCTGGTGCTGTTGAATGTTTTCGAACATATAAGAGGCGCAAGCATGTAAAACGTGCTTCAGAATTTAAAGTTCAGGAGAACAGCAGAAAACATTTGGAAGTGGTAAGTTACCTGCTGGACCAGTTTTTCCCTACTGCTTTTACAATATTTGTGCCTTTGATGGTTCTGTATATCTATTTGTCATCACTCCGCACAAGATGTTTCATGTGTTACGTATGTCATTTTATAAAATTGTTAGAGGTGGTGATAGCTGGTAGATTGTTGGGTTTATGTTAAAAAGAGGTCAATCAGCTTTTTTTTTTTCGTAAGATGCACATGTGCCTATTACTTGTAGTTATGGAATAATTTACAGGAGTGCTGATATTCAAGGGTATTCCTGTTCTATATGGGTTGGATTGGACTTGTAATTATAAATGTTTTAGTTAAGTAGTTTAAAAAATATGACTATGGAGAGATATTGTCCTTCCTTGGTTAATTATGGATGATTTACTCCGGCTATATTTGGGTGGATGTAGTGTGCGGTGGTTGTTTCTTTAGCTGCTCCCTAAGGCATTTGTTCTAACATACGATATTAGGTTTCTGGTCTTTGGTTTCTTGCTGTGGCTTCTAGGTCTATGGTAGTGAGTATTTGTAGAAGGTTTATTAAGCTGAGTGATGCATTAGAAAAACGTAAAGTAGAATGCTAGTGTTGGTAGAAGAAATATTGAATACTGCTAATCCTTTTGTCTCTGTGCTCTTTAGTCTTATTTTGCTAATGCTTTGAAGATATGGAGTTACTTGGACACAAACACAGATAGGATATGAGTTCAATAAGTATGCCAATGTTAGTAAGAATAACTTAAGTAACCCATCATGAGCTGCATTTGATTCAAGATTAGGTATGTTACTTCTTGTTAAGTTTGTGAATTTAAGAACAAAAATGATGAGTAGAACATCAAATGACAAAATTTGGGGATCATTTCTCTTGTACGTTTTAGATATTGTTCATTGGAGCAGCTATGGCTGGTTAAAATTTTATTAGGTCCAAAATGGAAGTGTACTCAGAGTTAAAACACAAGGGAAAATGTATTTTGGTTGTGGATCATACTTGATATTTTTATTTGTGACAAAAGAGAACTAATTGGCAAAGTCAATGTTTGACATTGCTATTGTGCAAAGATCAAATCCTCATGCATGTACACTGTTGAGTGGAGAATAATTATGTACAAAAGTGAAGCTGAGTTGCAACCTATGCGGTGTATTTTTCATAAACTCTAGGAAAGAGAGAATCATCAAGTTGAAACCATATGCTTTTTAGACAAAACATGATTTCTATTTATATTGAGAAAAAATGAATCAGTACAATAAGTAGAGGAGATTTGATATCCTCTAGTAATAAATATATGATACAGGAATAATAAAAAAGGTTCCTAATAAAACAGATAATCTGGATATTCTTCATTATATAGGGGATCAATTCCGTATTTCTATAATTTTAACACTCCCCTTGAAGTAGAGCATATAAGTTGTATGTTCCCAACTTACTACAAATATAACCAATCCTTACTCAACCAACTATTCACTAGAGTTGACAAATCTAGTAGCCAAATATCCAGGCTCCAATTTTTCTCTTTTGAAATGAGAATCCATCATAGTATGTTTGGTCCTCTCATGAAAGATAGGATTAGAGGCAATGTGTAATGTTGCTTGATTGTCACATTCAAGGTGCATTTGGAAGTTTTCATCAAATGTGAGCTCTTTGAAAAGTTGTTTTAAGCCATATGAGATCAAAAGTGACTAATGTCATTGCCCTATATTCTGCATCTACACTTGAGCTTACCACAACATTTTTGTTTCTTACTTTTCTGCAATGTTAAATTACCTTAAACAATAACACAATTGATTTGCTAGCTAGAAGGGAACCAACTCCCAAATACCACTACTTTAAAGGGCACACATCTTATTAACCATCACTTATCACCATTCTTGGTGAGATAAAGCTTCATCTAGAGATCTAGAAATGGAAATAGAAGATGATAAGGACAAATAAGTATAATGTATGGTGTAAAAAGGATGATAGTTGTGGTTTGTACAGTGGGGAGAAGGGTTATGGGTAAAAGCGTACCTATTTGAATAGCAATTGGTCAGTCATTTTAGAGAATATTAGATTCGGTCCAAAAGATAGTGTTGGGGAAAGATTGAGCATGACCTCTATTATATCATTCTTTGTCCAAGATGGATTGTCGTACTAGAATTTCAATAGGCCATGAACGATGTTGACATACTTCAAGAGGTGTTGGAGAAACATCCCCGAGTTACAATAGAGTCATCTAGTGATGATGAAAGAAGATCGATGGTGGTGGGAAAGTGACTATATATGTCGCCATTGGAATAAACCCTAAACCCTATTATATGGAACAAACTCAAAGAAAGAGATGTTAGTAGTCATGAAATACCTTTGAAGATTAGGAGAGAAACATTGATACTCATTATGAGAGTAATGATATTCTACAAAGACACATTGAACGACCGAGGTAGAAGTTTATCTTGACCAGGTGAGTTTATGCACAAAACATGTGTTACTAGAAACACGTGGAAGAAGACTATGAATGAGGAAAAAGGATAGAGTGGTGGGGTACCCAATCATTAAGACAAACGATGGCAACTAATTAATAAGGTAACATACTATAAGGACGACATCCACCCAAAATTATGAAGAAGATGAATTTGAAGAAGTGTTTGAGTATAGTTTCAATTATATGTTTGTTTTGTCGTTCATACAATCCATTTTGTTGAGGAGTACGAGGACATGAAGTTATGTAAAGGATAGCATTAGATGGCATGAATTGTTGGAATTGGATACTAGAGGACTCTGCTATCTTGACATTAGATTGTCAATGTCTTGTTTAGCAATCCCATCTCCTAAGCTTTTACATGAATGCTCGGGTCATCCACGTTTATCAAAATTGAAAAGTATGATTCCCGAACTCAACAAACTCCAAAACCATATTTGGAATACATATCAATTAAGAAAGTATGAATGTGAGTCATGTCAATTAGGAAAATATATCCGGTCTTCTTTTCCAAAAAGAAATGAAACAAGATGTAACTTTGTCTTCTCTATAGTTTATTTTACCATTTGGGGTCCAAGCCGAATCTCATCCTTTGGGTTTCAGTATTTTGTAACTTTTGTTGATGAATGTTCTCATTGTACTTGAGTTTACTTAATGAAGGATTGGTCTGAACTTTTAAATAATTGTGTCTATCCTTGGTAAAACTAAAAACCAATTTATCAAGATCTTAAGGGGTGGTAATGCCAAATAATACTTTTTTTGTAGTTTTCCACTCTTTGTATATCCTTTTCCTAACACTGTTCCATTTTCGCCCAATAATCCAAATTCATCTCATTAGCCCAATTCACATGGACCATCACGCCTCCTCTTATCACTTACCAACGACGGATTCAAATGATTGGTCCAATACCTCATGGTGTGTCCTTTTCATCAAGTCCTTTACCATTCGTACTACATCTCCTAATTATGAAGATTCTAGTTGGCCTATTTCCATTCCGAAATGTACTCGCTATACGCACAATCCTCATCCTATTTACAATTTTCTAAGCCATCATTGTTTGAGCCCTTTCTATTTTTTCTCCTCTTTATCTTTCATTACCATTCCTAAAAATGTGACGGAGGTACTTAATCATTTTGGATGGCGACAAACCATGATTGTTGAGATACATGCTCTTGAACATAATGGCACATGGGACTTGGTTACTCTTTCACTTGGACAGAAGATTGTTGGTCGTCGTTGGGCCCAATGGTGTAATTGATCGCCTCAAAACTAGATTGGTGGCCAAAGGGTATACTCAAATCTATGATCTTGATTATGGTGATACTTTTTCTCTCTTACCTAAATTGACTATTGTTCGCCTCTTCTTTGTTGTGACAATTATGGCATTGGCCTCTCCATCAATTACATATCCAAAATGTTTTTCTTCATGGTGATTTAAAATAGGAGATTTACATGAAACTTGACAATCATTTTATTCGAGAGAAGATGTTATCCAAAGAAGTTTTTGTACCAAGCATGTTGGATCTGTTGGAAAATTACTATATGCTATACCTATGAGCTGTACCTATCTTTCTAGGTTGGTCTTTGCTCTTTCCTATGCTCATTGTATCATAACTTTATCAATATAAATCGGATAACATATGAAAGGAGTGTTCAATCTCTCAGACTCTCAAATATAGTCTCCTTTATTTCTCAACTGGTGCGATTGAGGGCATGGGAAGAAAGCATGATAGATTCTGTTGAGATGTAATATTTTATTTTATCATGTATGGGATCTTTTCTTTAGGGTTAGGGTTAGGACTGGGCCTTGACTCTTTGTATTCTGCTTACTATCTTCTTATATAAACAGTAGTAAAACAGTAACAGTGACAAGTTTTTCACTGTTTCATTTATCTGAAATCTCTTCAAGATGGTATCAAGAGCCAGAACATGAGTCTGGTTCATCTTCACTGTTTGTCACAGTGACTGTCATCGTCCGCCGTCTTCCGCAACTGTCCGCCGCCGTCCGCCGCGCCGTCCGCCGTCGCCGCCGTCGCCGCCGGCGTGTATACTCCGGTGAAGTCAGGGTTAGGTGCGCCTCGAGGAGCGCAACCCATCCCCGCAAGTCACGTCCCCGGAAACCTCCGCACGCGCCGCCACGCTCCGCTTCTCTCCGGCGACTTTCAAGCGCGTGTACACCATGCGCCGCCTTCCCGGCGCCGGAATCGCGCCGCGCCACCGTCGTTCGTCTCGCCGGAGCCTCCTGGTCTTATATCTGCTCTTGGTTCTCTGTTTCGGTGACCATATCTTGAACCTAGGGTTTCTTCTCAAAAGTTAAGTTTTTTTTTTAATGGCTTCTACGGGTGGATTGTCTCCCTCTCTATCAGCTACTCCTATTATTACCTCTGTGAAACTGAACTGGAAAAATTACTCCTCTTGGTCAGCTTCGGTGGAGTTGTGGTTTCTTGGTCAAGGTTATCATGATCATCTTGAAAAAGAGGTCTCTAATATTTCAGAGGAAGAGAAACCTAAGTGGCAGAAATTGGATTTTCAGTTGTGTGCTGTTTTATGGCAATCAGTTGAGCAAGGGGTCTTAGACATTTTGAGACCTTACAAGACATGCTTCTCTTTTTGGAAAAGGGCACAAGATATTTTTGCTAACGATATTCAACGCCTCTTTGATGCAACTCAAAGAGTAGCCTCACTCAAACAAATCAATCATGATATGGTTTCTCATATAGGAAAGGCTAGGGCAGCAGTAGAAGAATTGAAGAGTTTTTTTGTGGCTGATTCATTAGAAGATATCAACAAAAAACTTGATAAGTTTTACATGGTCTTAATTCTGAGGAGCCTACACTCGACTTTTGATCATGTGCGTGATCAAGTTTTAGCCGGTGATCAAATCCCTTCGATGGACAACTTAGTTACTAGACTTCTTCGTGTACCTACATTGGTCAAAGATGAAAGTTCAACTGATGTTTTTGAAACATCAGCAATGGTAGCACCACGAGGAAGAGGAGGAGGTCGGAGCAACCGTGGAGGACGTGGTGGTCGAAGTGGGCGTCCTCAATGCTCATATTGTAATAGAATGGGCCATACCCAAGACAAGTGTTACTCCTTACATGGTTTTCCCGATAAAGCTGCTCATGTGTCCAAGTCTGATCATTCAGAATCTAGAATTTCTGATGAAGAGTACCAAGAATTCTTGAGGTACAAATCTGAGAAATCCAACAATCCTGGCTCATCCTCTTCAATGTCAACTGCATGCATCTCTCAATCTGTGGAAGGTCTTAGTCCATGGATTCTTGACTCAGGTGCCTCAGATCATGTCTCTGGTAACATTTCCTCATTTTCCTCCATTTCCTCTCCCAAAAGTCCTCATTTTATTACTGTTGCAAGTGGATCCAAAGTGGCATCTCAAGGAATTGGCAAAGTTTCTTTATCACCTTCACTAAATTTAAACTCTGTTTTGTACATTCCTCATTGTCCTTACAATTTAATCTCTTTGAGTCAATTGACTTGTTCCTTAAATTGTTCTGTAACCTTTACTGCTAATTCCTTTGCTATACAGGAACATGGTACGGGTCGTCTGATTGGAGAAGGACATGAGTCACGGGGACTTTATTTCCTAAAACCAAGCTCCTCAGTATCTTGTTTTGCAACTTCATCCCCAAAACTTTTGCATGATCGTTTAGGTCACCCAAATTTGTCTAAGTTGAAGATGATGGTTCCGAGTCTCAAACACATTCAAGCCTTAGATTGTGAATCGTGTCAGTTAGGAAAGCATGTTAGATCTTCCTTCCCTAAAAAGTCTGAGACACGATGTAATTTTGCTTTTTCTACTGTTCATTCTGATGTTTGGGGACCAAGTCGTGTCACTTCTTTTGGTTTTAACTATTTTGTAACGTTCATTGATGAATTCTCTCGATGTACTTGGGTTTATCTAATGAAAGAAAGATCGGAACTTTTATCCATATTTGTGTCCTTCTTTAATGAAATTAAGAACCAATTTGGGAAGACAATTAAAATTCTCAGAAGTGATAATGCTAAGGAATATTTTTCTGCTGCGTTTTCCTCATTTTTATCTTCCCAAGGAATTTTACATCAGTCAACATGTCCTCATACTCCACAACAAAATGGCATAGCCGAAAGAAAGAATAGACACCTTATCGAAACTGCACGCTCTCTCATGTTGAATACCAATGTTCCTATTCATCATTGGGGAGATGCAGTCCTCACTGCTTGTTTTCTAATCAATAGGATGCCTTCTTCTTCTATTGAAAATAAAATTCCTCACTCGATAATTTTTCCAAATGATCCTTTGTATCGTGTTTCTCCATGTGTGTTTGGATGTACTTGTTTTGTTCATAATGTCTCTCCAGGTCTTCATAAACTTTCTGCAAAGGCTATTAAGTGTGTCTTTTTGGGATATTCTCGCCTTCAGAAAGGGTATAAATGTTATTCTCCCTCAACCAAAAGGTATTATATGTCTGCTGATGTTACATTCTTTGAGGACACACCTTTTTTCTTGTCCTCCATGGAGGAGAGTTCTTCTATTCAACAAGTCCTTCCTTTACCATCCTGTGATCCCTTGGTTCTTCCTGAAACTCAACCTCAAAATGCCAATGACATTGTTCAACCACCTCTTCTCACATATCAGCGTCGCACTCCAGTGACTCCTTCCTTGCCTGAAGACCCCTGTGACTCAAATCCTTCTCCACCAGATTCTCGAATCATGGATCCTTCATCCTCTTCATCTTCTCTTGACTCCGATCACACTTGGCTATTGCCCTTCGGAAAGGTACTCGCTCTACTCGTAATCCACATCCTATTTATAACTTTTTGAGTTATCATCGTTTGTCTCCTCCATATTTCTCTTTTGTTTCCTCCTTGTCTACCGTTAAGGTTCCTAAGAATGTTGATGAGGCACTTGGTCATCCTGGATGGAGACAAGCCATGATTGATGAAATGCAGGCACTTGAACACAGTGGGACTTGGGAACTTGTCTCTCTTCCTCCTGGTAAGAAGTCTGTGGGCTGTAGATGGGTCTATGCTATTAAGGTTGGTCCGACTGGTGCTGTAGACCGACTCAAAGCCCGTCTCGTCGCTAAGGGGTATACTCAGGTATACGGTCTTGACTATTGTGATACTTTTTCTCCTGTGGCTAAAATAAGTTCTGTTCGTCTTTTCCTTGCTATGGCTGCCATTCGCCAATGGCCTCTGTATCAGTTGGACATTAAAAATGCCTTTCTTCATGGTGATCTGGAAGAGGAGATATACATGGAGCAACCTCCTGGGTTTGTTGCTCAGGGGGAGTCTGGGTTAGTTTGTAAGTTGCATCGTTCTCTCTATGGCTTGAAGCAATCTCCTCGAGCTTGGTTTGGTAAATTTAGTCGTGTTGTGCAGAATTTTGGATTGAAACGTTGTGAAGCGGATCATTCAGTATTTTATGGTCATACTTCTCCTGACAAATGTGTTTATCTTATGGTTTATGTTGATGATATTGTTATCACAGGAAATGATATCACTAGAATTACTCAATTGAAGAACCATTTGTTTAGCCACTTTCAGACCAAAGATTTGGGTCGTCTTAAATATTTTCTTGGTATTGAAGTGGCGCAATCAAGAGAAGGTGTCATCATTGCACAGAGAAAATATGCTCTTGATATTTTGGAAGAAACAGGTCTGACAAATTGCAAGCCCATTGATAGCCCTATGGACTCAAATCAAAAATTAACAAGAGATCAAGGTGAACTTTTCTCAGATCCGAGAGATATAAAAGGTTGGTTGGAAAACTCATCTACCTTACTATAACAAGACCTGATCTTTCTTATCCAGTGGGAGTTGTTAGTCAATTTATGCAAAATCCCCACATTGATCATTGGAATGCTGTGATTCGCATTCTCAGATATGTAAAAGGGAACCCAGGACAAGGATTGTTGTATGAGAACAAGGGAAGTACTCAAGTTGAAGCGTATTGTGATGCAGATTGGGCTGGTTGTCCAATTGATAGAAGATCTACCACAGGGTATTGTGTATTCCTTGGAGGGAACCTTGTATCTTGGAAAAGTAAGAAACAAAGTGTTGTTGCTCGATCTAGTGCAGAGGCGGAATATCGATCTATGGCTCTAGCTACATGTGAACTAGTATGGATTAAACAACTCCTTCAAGAGTTGAAATTTTGTGAAAATGAGCAGATGAAGTTATATTGTGACAACCAAGCAGCCCTTCACATTGCCTCCAATCCGGTGTTTCATGAGAGAACAAAGCATATAGAAATTGATTGTCATTTTGTTAGAGAGAAATTACTATCCAAGGATCTTGTTACAGAGTTTGTCGGCTCTAATGAACAACTTGCAGACATTCTGACTAAATCTTTAAGAGGGCCTAGAATTCAATTTATATGTTCCAAGCTTGGAGCATATGATCTATATGCTCCAGCTTGAGGGGGAGTGTTGAGATGTAATATTTTATTTTATCATGTATGGGATCTTTTCTTTAGGGTTAGGGTTAGGACTGGGCCTTGACTCTTTGTATTCTGCTTACTATCTTATATAAACAGTAGTAAAACAGTAACAGTGACAAGTTTTTCACTGTTTCATTTATCTGAAATCTCTTCAAGAGATTCTTTTCCTTTTTGTTACCTTACATTATAATAATTTGCTTCATTGCAAATAATTAGTCCAGCCAAGGGGTTAAATTTGTCAGCTCATTTTTTTGCTTGAATTGCATTATTTTTTGACAGTTGCTATTATAATAGTATTTGTATTTAATGTGGGAATAGGAAGAGAGGAAATTTTTCTTTACCAAGATTTGTGCCTCACACTAAAACAAAATCATGACTCTGGCCTTGGTCCAGACGTTACTTCAAGCACACTAAACACTCCTGGTTCTTTCTGCAAAGTTGTTTTTGAACTTTTTACGCTATATACTTTATTCTTTCTGCAGAAACTGTGATTTGATTGTAGGCAAGACTTAAATAGATTATTTACTTGACCATTGGGGGAATGTCGTGCTAAAGCATTTATATCATTCATTAATCAATGATAATGGTGGTATGGAATGGTGTATAAGAGAAGCACTTATGATTCATCCTAAAATTAGTTGTGCCACTATAATGACTGTTGATCAGTTAGAAGTTCACTTATCATGCATACAGGACCAGTTCCTTCAGTTTTACTTTTCTCATTTTTTTCTGCAGGAAACTTTTAAAATTGATAATAATGGTCAAGAACGTTCTTCGGATTTAGAGTGTTTGCTTTATAGATTACAGAGTGAAGCTAATGGGCAAGAAAATGCTGTGCATAATGGATTTTCTACTGAGCCTGATGGCCATGGTGCAACTGAAAGGTGTCAGCGTTTGTTCTGTGATATCTTAGCATCTGAGAAGTTCAGTTCATTATGTAAAATATTGCTTGAAAATTTCCAAGAAATGAAACCTGAAACTGTAGTCGACTTTAGCCTGATAAACTCCAGGATGAAGGAACAAGCTTATGATGAATCACCTACACTTTTCTTATCTGATCTTCAACAGGTAATTTATAACAGTAGCTTGCCTCTTGTTACAACTTTTACATAGCTATGATTTTTCTTGAAAATTTGAAATTTTTTTGTAACTGAATATGTGCTTTAATTGAGTGCCATGATGGTGATGTGCTTGTTCTTTTATTTTTGGTGAAAATCTTGTTCTTAGTTTTAGTTATAGTGTTTCATGAAAACTCAATCAACAATCATGAATATTTTTTGCATCCAATGATTTGGATTAGTTGGCTCTTACCTTACACAAAAATATTCTTTCATGCAGAGAAAGAGTTCCTTGGTTGCCCTTTAACAAAGTAACTCTAACTTCAAAGTAATAATTACACAAAGATCCCTAGAATCTTCTAACAACTTCTAGTAGAACACTTAATATACTACTAACACTACCCCTCAAGTTGATATATGGATATCTATCATTTCTAGCTTGCATGTGAGGTCAGAAATCATTGAGTGGAAAAAACTTTTATGAACAGATCTAGTAATTGATGCCTAGATGAAACATAGGAAGTAGTGATAAGACCACTATCCAGTTTCTCTTTAATCAAGTGTCGTTCTATCTATGTGTGTTTGGTCCTATCATGTTGAATTGGATTGTGAGAATGCTAATAGCTGACTAATTATCACAATAAAGCATCATGGGTTCGTCATAAGCCACTTTAAGATCATTTAGACTAATTCTCAACCATAGCAATTCACACAACCCATGTGCTATAGCTCGGAATTCAACCTCTACACTAGACCTCACAACAAAATGATTTCCTTGACCAAGAAACCATAACTCCACAATAGCATACCAAGATGAGTAATTTTTCCAGTTCAATTTTGCAGTGGTAATAGTAGGAGTAGCAGGTAGAGAGGAAGTCATTCCATTAGTAGAAGCCATTCCAAAAAAAACCTAACTTGAGAAGAAACCCTAGGTGAAAGCTATGGCGACCAAAATAGAGGAACAAGAGCAGAAAGACGTCCATGAGGATTCGGCGAGACGAACGACGGTGGTGGGGTGCGATTCTGGCACCAGGAAGGCAGCGCATGGTAGACAAGCGTTTGAAATGTCATCGAAAAAAGGCGGCACGTGCGGAGGATTTAGAGGCTGTGACTTCCAGGGATGAGTTGCGCTCCTTGAGGCACACCTAACCATGACTTTGCTGGAGTAGATACGTCGGCAACACTGACGGCTGCGGCAGACGGCGGACATGCAACGATGGACGGTGCCTGTGACAAACAATGAAGATGAACCAGAGGAGATGTTCTGGCTCTTGATACCAAGTTGAAGAGATTTTGGAGAAATAAAACAATGAATTTTTATCTCATTGTTATAGTTTTACCATGGTATGTATAAAGTACAAAGAAGCAGAATACAAAGAGTCAAGGCACAACCCTAACCCTAATCCTAAAGATGGGTTCCCATACATGAATAATAGTAAAACAAAAAAACATTACATCTTAGCATTAGGAATATGTAGAACATTTTTCAGAACTATTGTTGGGTTTATTTGGACATCTCCTTGACCAGCTATAGCTATTAGTTTCCATTAGCTATGGATATTTTCTTGTTGTTAGGACATGGGCAATATCTGGAAAAGTATTTAGGGAAGGGTGTTATATGATTTGTGGCTTCGCATTCTAAAACCCAATAGTGGGTACATGGTATATTTGAGACATTAAATCTAATCGAAAATTGTAATCTAGTAGAATATGTCAATGAACACATACTTATGGATTTTTCCAATTTATTAAGGAAGGATCTTACTCTTTCTAGCTCCTCACGATTGAGTTGGATAGATCCTCCTTGATTTTCAGGAACAACAACATGCTGCTTGACCCCCTCTCTTTGGAGGAGCTCCTTTGTATCCCTAATCTTTGCTTTGAAGTTTTCCTTGCAACTTCCAACATTTTTCCCTAGTGTGGTGTGGCTTGTTGCAATAAGTACACCATACTCCTTCATTTCTTCTCCAACTTCATAAGAAAGGCTCTTTTCCTTTGGTAAGCAACCATTGTTGTTTCTTCGGCAATCATTGCTGAATGTTTTGCAATAGAAGTCTCTAGCAGTAGACGACGGCTACTTTCTTCACTCTGAGTAATTGCCATGACTTCATTGAGTTATGGCACCTTCTCCTTTCCCAATATTTGAAATCTGACTTGATCATATTCTTGGTTTAGACCTACCAAGAAATCATACACCCCATCCTGGTCAATGTACTCTCTTAGAATTTCCAAATTCTCATAACACTTGACCTTAATGACCTTATAGTGATCCAATTCCATCCACAAAGCTTGCTGGTTTACACACTGTTCTGCCTATTTCCCTAAGCAAATCTATGACATTTTTGTTGAGAAATGAAGATTCCTTTCTTAGAGTAGGCTACTTCAATTCCCAAAAAATACTTGAGTTTCCCTAGAATCTTTATTTCAAATTCTGCTGCAAGACATGTCGCAAGACATTCACTCAACTTCTGCTGCTCTCTCTTGCCTTCTTCGGTTAAAATAAGATCATCTACATAAACCAGCAAAATAGTTACTTCCCCTGAAACTGAATGTTTGAAAAAAAGAGTATGGTCTCCCTGATTCTGTTTATAACCCAAACTTGTTATCACATTAGTGAATCTACCGAACCATGCTCTAGGAGATTGTT
Organism: Vigna unguiculata; assembly: GCF_004118075.2. Taxonomy (NCBI): domain Eukaryota; kingdom Viridiplantae; phylum Streptophyta; class Magnoliopsida; order Fabales; family Fabaceae; genus Vigna; species Vigna unguiculata. The sequence goes on along the minus strand of NC_040286.1, from coordinate 11,507,377 downwards.
TTAGTCCATATAAGGTCTTTTCTAGTTTGCATATAGTTCCTGAGCCTGCCATTTCATCATAACATGGATGTAACTCCATGTAAATTTCCTCTTCAAGATTTTCATGTAGGAACACATTCTTTACATCAAATTGTTGTAAGTCCCAATCATTATTCACTGTTAATGATAATATGACCGACTATATTCATTTTTGCAACCGGAGCAAAAGTTTCCAAGTAACCACCCTATAAGTATGTGTAAATCCTTTAGTCACTAATCTTGCCTTGTAAACTGTTCCATCTACTTCAAAATAAATACCCATTTGCACCCTATTGCCTTTTTCCCTCTAGGTAAGATAGCAAGCTTCCAAGTCTTATTTTTGTTCAATGCTTCCATTTCAACATCCATGGCTTGTTTCCATATTTTATAAGATAATGCTTCAGATACAGAAGATGGTATGAATATGTTATTCAGATTTGTAAGGAAAGTTTTATGGGTAGGAGAGAGTTGTTTGAAGGATAGAAAATTTGATAAAGGATAAACAAGTTTTCTTTATAAGAGCAATAGGTAGGTCAAGGTCATTAGGTTGGCTAAGGTTTTCTTGTTGTACTTCTGAGGTTTCCAAAATTCCAGTATCACATTCATTAAACAAATTTACAGAACTAGTAGATGTTACCTCATGTTGTGGTACTGGATTGGATTCTTGAACATGACTAGAAGCTGGAATGACCCTCATTTTTCTCCTTGAATACACTAGATTTTTCTCAAATTTTCTACCATTAGTAATCTCCGTTTCAAATTGGGTGTTTGAATTTGTTGGGGTTCAATCTTAAGTTCAGTTTTGGTCAAAGTAGTTTCGGTCTCTAGTTGTATTTCAATTTCAGGTTGGGTTGGACTAATATCGGGTTTGTCCATGTTCACCACACTAGGATTAATTTCAGGTCTTGAGAATATTAGAAGCTCATCTTCCCTTAAAGGTTTATCTTCCTTTCTTATACCCTCCCCCTGAAGATGAGATACCTTAAAATAACTTTCCTGTTCAGGAAAAGTGTCAAGGAGCATGCTGTTATGCTAGCCAACATTAATTTTAGATTTTATATTTACTGTGGCTTAATTAGTAGAGAAGGTAGAAGAGGGAGCAACAATAATGGCTATGACTTCATTCAGAGTTGGAACTCTTTCTTTGCCTAGAATTTGAATCTGAACTTGATCATATTCGGGATTTAGGCCAACCATGAAATCATACACACGGTCTTGCTCAATATACTCATTGAGTAGAACTGAATCCTTTGAAAATTTTTTCTTTTATCATACGATAATGATCCAATTCCATCCATAGGGACTTGAGTTGATTAGCATATTCAGTGACAAATTTATTACGTTGTTTAGCTCCCACAATTTTTACTACTTCATACATTTGGGTAGCATCCTTAGCCTTTGAGTAGGTTTGTTCTTCTGTTTTCCAAATCTCCTTGGATGAGTTTAGAAACATACATGTGTCACTAATCTCAGGTATCATGGAATTCCAAAAGCCACACCATAATCATTGAACTTCTTCCCATGATTTGAATCTGGTTTCTGTTTCATTAGGAGGATTTACTGTCAGATGGCTGCCCTTGCCTTTGCCTTTTTAATATGGTTCGTGTAAGTTGGGACCATTTAAGATAGTTCTTTCCGTTCAATCCGTATGTAGAGTGAATATTATACAATTCTCCATTATTAGGGAGTTTGTCACCTTAATCAGGGACAAAACTCACCATCTCGAGAAGCAAGAATAATGGAATGAAAAACAAAGTGCAGCAATGAAGGCTGCAAGAAGACGGTCGTAGATGCAGTGAAGACTGCATGAAGATGCAGTGAAGACTGCGTGAAGATGCAGTGATGAAGGCTGCAGTGACAAGTAGAAGCAGCGATGAAGGTTGCAGTGGAAAAAAACAGAGGCAGCAATGAAGACTAGAGTTTGGAAAATAGACGCAGCGATGAATCGGAGTGGGTCAAGGTTGCGCAGTAGTGGTGATTGCGATTTGGGGTTTTAGGCTACGGTCAGAGGCTCCTGGATAAGGAGCTCTGATACCATCTTAAAATTAGAAGGGAATGATATTTTTAAAATTAGAAGGGAATGATATTTTTATTCCTTATTGATGATCATTAGGCCAACTTACCTATTTAAACATATACATATATAACAGAACATGTCCTTAGAAAGAATAAATCCCTATAATTACGGATTTTATTCTTGTTAGAATTATTACTTCTATTGTATCATTAAACCTATGTATAGTGTGTAAAGTGGGGGAAACCTCTACTGCTGTATCTAATTATGCACCTAGGATCCTAGTGCAGTCTCTTCGTCTTCCATGTACTTGTGTTGGAAGTACCACATCGACTAGAGATAAGGCCAATTCATAATATATAAGTGAGGTGCAAACTTCACCTTAGAAGCTGGTTTTGTGGGGTTGAGTTAGGCTTAAAGCCCACTTCTAACATGGTTCTAACATGGTATCAGAGCCAAGTTAGAGCCTATCCTAGTGAACGTTCTTGGACATTCTGTTCCACCCGATATCGGGGCGCTAACGAACCACCCACTATTTTCTTGTCCCACGCACGAGATGAATATACTTTGGCGTGAGGGGGTGTGTTGGAAGTACAACATCGATAGAGATAAAGCCAATTCATAATATATAAATGAGGTGCAAACCTTACCTTACAAGCCGGTTTTTGGGGTTGAGTTAGGCTTAAAGTCCACTTCTAACATGGTATCAGAGCCAAGTTAGAGCCTATCCTAGCGAGCTTTCTTGGACATTCTGTTCCACCCGATATTGGGCCACTAAGGGACCACCCATTAATTTCTTCTCCCACGCACAAGACGAATATACCTCGGCGTGAGCGGGTGTGTTGGAAGTCCCACATCGACTAGAGATAAGGCCATTTCATAATATATAAGTAAGGTGCAAATCTCACCTTACAAGCCGGTTTTGTGGGGTTGAGTTAGGCTTAAAGCCCACTTCTAACAACTTGTATATGTTTTCATTATAAATAGAAGAGAGTGAGAGTGGTCCTAAAAGTATTCTTATTACAATCTTCCTAACATTAAAACAGAATCTGAACTAATTAAGCCACAATAAATAAATAAAAAACTACAATCAAGGTTGGCTAGTGTAACAGCTTGCTCCTTGACAATATCACTTCTGGTGCCCTGTATGGCTGCCATGGTTTTTACCATCACATCATAAATGTGTGCAACATCTTTCCTTAGAATATTGTTCCTTTATTGCAATCCATATGGCTTTCTGCTGAATTTAGAAACAAACATGTGTAACTGATTTCTAGAGCCCATTGAGTTCCAAAACCATGCCATGATCATAGAGTCTCCTTCATCCCATGACTTGAATGTAGGATCATCTTCAGCAGGGGCATCATTGGTTAAATGGCTAGCCTTTCCTTTTCCTTTCAAGATGGTCTTAATGACTTGAGACCATTTTAGATAATTTTTTTCATTCGATCAATAGGCTGAATGAACACTTTATAATTCTATTGCATTGTGGGGCTTGTCTCTATTTTTCATTTCAGCCATTACAATTATGTACAATTAAGGAACAAAATAATTGATAAGTGAACTAGACAAAGATGCAAGATGCACAATAATGGATGTATGAGATTGTGGAGCAATGAAGGTTGATTAAACACACACTCAGAACATGCAACCATGAAGATTGCAATTAGTTTTATTGCAATTAGGTTTACACCACAATGAAGACTGCAATTAAATCACACGATCAAAAGGTCCAAGAAGTATAAGGGCTTTGATACCATCTCAAGTTTAGAAAAAATAATATAGAATCTTATTCTGTGTCATTACATACGACCGATATTTATACATACATACATATATATTTTGGATAATTTTTGAAACAAGCACAACCTGTTCTAGGAAACAAATCCCTGAGATTGGAGGATTGATATGCTAGTAATAAAACCAAGATACAACCAATATACATAATTAAACTAATAGGAATAAAATCTAAAACTTCCTAAAATATCTTGATATTCTTTAAGCAGAGTTTGCATCCATAAAATTTCAGCAGTTGTTTGAACAAGACCTGGCAACAGCAGCTTGTTTCTTAGCCACCTGGAGATGGGATTTGATATAAGAAAACTAGCAGGAATAAAATCCCTGAGATTGCAGGATAGATATGCTAGTAATAAAACCAAGATACAACCAATATACACAATTAAACTAGTAGGAATAAGATCTAAAACTTCCTAAAATATCTCGATATTCTTTAAGCAGAGTTTGAATCCATATAATTTCAGCAGTTGTTTGAGCAAGACCTGGCAACAACAGCTTGTTTCTTAGACCACCTAGAGATGGGATTTAATATAAGAAAAATGACAGCACAGGAGGTGGACCTGCGATCATTAGGATCTGTAGCCCAATCTGTATTAGGAAAAGCTTGTAACTTGTAAGGGAAAAGGAGAGGCAGATGTCATAGGAGTAGTATTATGAAGACCATGTAAAATACTAACTATCATATTATTCATGCACTAGTAAAAATACTTATCATAGTACTTAAGAGGAAGACCATGTAAAATACTACCTATAATATCAAATCCGAATTCTAAAATGGTATGAGAGCCTGCTCTAGATCTATTATTGGGCCACCTATCATATTTTTCATGCACCAGTGTTGAGCTGGGGCTGGGGGTTGATGTATTTCAAGTCTTGCACTGACTATTGATAAGGCCAACCTAATGTATATGAATAAGGGACAGGCTGGTTTAGTGGATGAATTAGACTTAAGTCCAAATTAGTAGAATACAATACAGGTAGTGAGAAGGTTCATCCATGATTCCTTGGCCTATATTTGATACACCCAAATCAGATATAATCAGATCGTCAAGAGCTAATTAATGAGTGCCGTCAGACTTTACTAATTTAGCAAAAAAGGATAGTTCCTAAAAATTTTATCAACTACTAATTTCTTAAGATGAATAAATTATTATAAATCCTATATCAACATGATTGCATCAGAGCCATCCATTATCTTTGCCTAATCAGAACTGTCCACAATCTTCAGGGTATTTCTTTACAGTGTTTGTTTATTTCTAGCCTGAGTAGGTAACAGGAGAATTTAATCTTATTTTACATGACTCGGCCTTGTTGATATTCTTAGGTTTGGCAGAAGCTTCAAAATACTGGCCATCAGATTGTTGCTATAGCCAGGAGCCTCTCCAACTTGTCAAAAGCTTCCTTCCGTGAGCGGGTAAAGAAAACTGTTGTTAATAATTTTCCAGTTCCATAATATCTTCATTGCTTCCGAATTATATTCACTTTTAGCTGGGTTACGACTTTTTCTGTCCTTTATAAATCATATCTTTTCTATATTGTCAGGTTGTGATTTCAGCGCACAGATCCTTTGAAGACGGAAAACAAGTGGTAAGAGTATCAATATTTTATTCTGATATTTCATGTGCTGATCATGCATATATCTGGATCGAGTTTAAAAAATCTGATGTTTAGATAAATTGACTTAAAGCGCCTTTGATCTAGTAATCAGATAAAATTTGTGCATATTCCAAATCCTCTCACACTAATGCCACTATTCTATGCACATGTACAAGAGTATTATTTTTCTCTTGATATTGTAAGTTGCAGTTTTTGTATTGTAAGATTCAGTATAAAATAAAAATACATGTATATACCCTGGTGTTTTTTAAAACAAAATGAAAGGTGGGCCATGTTTCAGTTTTTGTGTAAAAACATGAAATAAAATTATGAAGCAAACCCCAAATAGTCTTTAACCTCAAGTGCAGAAGTTTCTCTGTGGACTATATAAATAATGCAAACTTCAAATTCCACTAAGGCTGTTTTTAACTTTGGCTTGCTTTCCCTTGTTGGTCTCCCATTTCACCATTAATAATAAAGAAACAAGTTGCAAGCCTTCTAGCTACTGAAAGAGACCAATGCTGTCTATTATGTGACAGAGACACATGATGTTGATTGTTAATCAATTCTAATTGAAAGCACTAGAGCTTAGACAAATAATGATTGTCTTTTTTGTTCAGTTTTGTCTTGGTTATATCATATTCATCGTTGTAGCATCAATTTCTGTTGCATTATTCTGCATGATCAAAGACCAAAGGTGCCTCTATTGTCTTCTATCTTTTTTCTTTTTGATTTCCTCTTAAAAACTAAATGAGTGTAGAATGAGTTGTCATTGTTTAGTATGGCCAAAATTTATTGCTTATCCGTCCTGCGGTAACCCCACCCAATTTGTCTGGCAATTTCTTAGGTGAAATGCTGGGTAATGAAAACATTAATCCCTATATATTGAAACTTTTCGCTACCTTTAAAACATTATTTTCCTCCGGTTGATAGATACGAGAAGTGTAATTAATTTTTCCTCTGGCGTCTAAATTTTGCTGTGTTCAGAACACACTTGTGACTTGTTTGATTTTTAAGACTTATGTGTTTAAGTATCTTCCTAGGTTTTGCAAGTTTTAACTATCCATGGTGCATGGATTGTTTATGCTGTTCAATCAGAGTACCAAATGCACTTCACTTGATTTGAAATTTTGCTTGAGATTTATTAAACCGGTGTTGATTTTTTATGTTATGTCAAATGGCTGTGTAACCAGGAATCAATCTCTCACATGAAGCCGGAACGGAGACTGGAATGTGTTACATTCAAAATTGGCAGCTGCAGGCATTGTGGAGACAAAGCAGAAGGTGTAGACTGTTTGGTTTGTGATTCATGTGAAGAGGTATATCATCTGTCTTGTATTGAGCCTGCTGTGGAAGAAATACCCCGCAAAAGCTGGTTCTGTGCCAATTGTACTGCCAGGGGAATTGGATGTCAACATGAGAACTGTGTGGTGTGTGAACGGTTGAATGTCCCAAAGAAACTGGACGACATTGTTGGCAGGGAAATCATCCCTGCAAAAGAAGAAAACCCAAATGAATTGGAGGAGAATTCAAATTGTACTTGTGATGGGATTCCAGTTTCCACAGGTCCAAGACATCTTTCTGTCTGCAAAATTTGTAAAATGGTGGTGCATCATGGAAAAATAAAAATCTGTGGTCACTTATTTTGCCCCAGTAAATACTACCATGTAAGGTGTTTGTCTAGTAAGCAGCTTAGGACATACGGTCACTGTTGGTATTGCCCTTCTTGTATATGCCAAGTCTGCTTCACCGACAAAGATGATGATAAGATTGTTCTCTGTGACGGCTGTGATCATGCATACCATATGTACTGTTTGAAACCTCCGCTGAATTTGATTCCTGTGGGGAAATGGTTCTGCATAAAATGTGATGCAGGGATATTAGCAATACGTAAGGCAAGAAAGGCACACGAGAGCAAGAAAGGGAAAATTGGTCAGAAGGATTTAAAGCCAAATGAAGACATTGACAAGAAATGGAGCAGAAAACGTGAACGGGAATCTGATAAAGTTGGAGGAATGGAGATGCTTATAACTGCAGCAAATACTCTGAATTCTGAAGAGAAAATGAATGCAATCCAGATTGAGTCAGAGAGAACATTAACATAAGGGCGTATGTGCTAACTGCTAATACCTAATGTTTTCTATTTCCTGCATTTGTTTTAGATAACTCATTTTCTTAGGCTGTAAAACTACGATAGATTTTACTGACTTTTGGATACATGCCGTTTGGTGAGAAAGGATTTTAGAGGCCAAAGAGCATAATGCATCAATAGAAACTGTGATACATGAAGTCTTGGTCCTTTTTGCAGGTCATATAGCATTGTAATATATGTGGATGATATGAAAATTGATTGGCTACTTTTTTTCTCCATGCAGAATATAACGTTCTGATTGTCATGTTTTGGTAAGCCATGTTCTTTATATTAATGTCGATGTCCGGTTTGTTGATAATAAAAAGGGGTGTGTTTTTGTTTCAGTATAAGAAGTTCTGGAGTGATTTATTGATCATATATTGAGTTAATCTAAAGCCAATAACTATTAGGACTTTTAATTACAGAAGTGTTACTTGGTGATCCTGTAGCTTGGCTCTGACCTGTGTGTTATGAATAATAGTTTGTTGATGATACTTTTTAGAGGGGAAAATAGTGAATTTGTAAATTTAATGTAAATTGGACCAACACGTGCAAAGTAAACCTTCACTTTATTTCCTATTATTTTAATTTAATTATTCGCTTTTAAAATTGATATGAAAGAAAAGAAAAAAATATTTTAAGTCTCTAATTGTTGAACCAAGACTACAATCAACTAAACAAAAACAACTTTTTCCACCCGTACAACACACCACAAGAGGGGAGTCTTTTTATCATTCACCATTTGTTGACAAGACACTTTCAATGCGAAAATTAACACCAAGATTTGTTCTTATCTCATTCTCTTCTCTCTCTATATTCCTTTCCAAAGTGGATAAATTAGGGCAAACAATTAATTTTTTAGTTCATTGGTTTGAATTATAAACTATTGGTAGCCTACTAATAGGAGAGCATCCCCTCATTAAACTCCATTCTAATAATTATAGTTTATTACATATTAAAATTCAATTATTATTCAATCTAAATATGAAGAATATTGTCTTGAACCTTATCTTCCACTTCTATTATCTAGAGTTTCATCGAGATATTGGAGTACTTCGATAAATAAATTCTAACTCAGTAAATTTAAATTTTTTTAAAACTAGTTCCTTTTTCATTACGAGACAATGTAGTATTTTATCTTAAATATAATTAAAAAATGTATTTATGAGATATAAAAACCTAATGTTAGACTCAAAAATCACCTTAATTGTAGGTCAATAGAAAAAGTTGTTTTTGATATAAAACTGTTAAACAAGAAAGTATATCTTCTATTTTACACTTCTGTTTATACAACAACTCCATTTTCCGAATTTAGTTACATAATACAAAAATAATGAAGGTTAGAAACCTTAGAATAAGTGACTTAAATTGAAAACAATTCGATTAAATTTATACATAAACAGTACACATTAGGTTGAGTCTAGATATGTTCAATATTTTGACTGCATTGGTTGTTTTTCCCTTTTTTTTCCAGTGGCGGCTCTAAATTTGGGAATGATTGAATTTCAACCATTTTGAAAATATTATACGAAACAACCATCTTTACACTATCACATTAACATAACCATTGCGCCACCTTTTACCACCTAATGAACTTTTTTTGAGTATTGAGCTACTGAAAAGTACACAGACTGAAATTTGCTATATCTACAGCAACTAGCATAACCAAATATTACGTTGAATCATAACTTTTGCCCTTGCTTATATACCTTCACTGGTTTTCATCCTTTTCACCCACCACATAGCGATTTTGAGTGGCACTCAAACCAGATGAATGAAGTTGCTTTCTCTTCTTTACAAGATGTAAAGAGGTTTTCCTATCTTCTTTAGCTTCCTCGTAATCAGGCTGCACAATCATAAACTTTGTTCAGTATCCATCTAAAACTGGAGAAAATATGAATATCCGTGGTGATTCAGCTTAAGCTTCAGAAGAGACCATGCATATATACCAGGAACCTAAATTTCCACAAAAGACCTCAAACCCAAAAGTAAATGACAATTCTCATTTAGTTCTGCTAATTAAAATATTGAAGTTGTGATCGATCACTGAGTAGTTTCTCCACATACTACTGCTCCAAAATGTGTTTTAGTGAAGATGTGATTTGTAAACTTATTTACCACTTTATTTAACCAGTATATTTGAATGCCAATTATAGGAAGTCAATCATCTGGTTCTTGAATTTATAAATATAAATCCAAGGTCAATACTGGATTATCTAACCCAAGTACCAAGCAAGCTAGATCGGATTCAGTAACCTTTTTTCAAGAAAAGTCACGTAACTTTAGTTAACTGGTTTGTTTTATATTTGTTTTTAGGAAAATTGAAGTTGACTATTCAACACATAGAGTTACATGACTTTTCTCGGGAAAAAGACTGAATCCGTCCTCCAAGCAAGCACCATGAAGACACTATAAAAAAAGATTAAGAACTGAATATTATTGTGATAATGAGTGCAAGAAGTACACATGTATGCACGTACATAGGGAGACTATTCTAATATTTATTGATTATAACTTTTTTGCTGTGAAAAGGAAACTAAATTACCTTGAAATAAATTCATACAAATAAAAAAGGAAAGAAAATCATGTGCTTCAACAATTACTAACCTTGAGAGCTAAAGCTCGGTCAAAGCTTTCAATAGCATTATCTGGCTCACCAAAATTCAGTTGTGTTCTGCCAAGTGTGACCCATGCCTGGAAGGATCAAAATTGAATTGCATGATTCAACTATGAAACTGAAATGTACTAGCTTTGCTCTAGTAGGCATTATCACGGTGATTCAAAATCAAACTTTGGCATATTTTCTAGTTAAGACCATAAGTCCTACAAATACAACCAGCAAAAAGTTTGATATAAAATGTAACATAGTGATCATGTACCAAATCATAACACAGACATAGAGCATAGAAAGCCAAAAAGTTAGAACATTTTATCTCATAATCAAGAAAAATCTAACATGGTTCTAGATCATACACTTACATTTTCAATGCTGATTCCTTTACAGTACCGATCACACTCATCACTTAAGCATATACATTACAAGAACAAATGTGAATCAGGTGACAGTGAAACTCAATTTCAAATATATCTTCATACTACTAGTTTTTTTGGATTCAATAAAAAAAAAAGACAAACAGCATATAATTGCCTCAGATTTCAACCCATAATTGGAGATCAAAATGAGGAAGACCAATTATATGCATGAGATAGATCACATACACACAGGTCAAAGTTTTTCTGAGTTTAAGAATTTTCTGAGAGAATCTTTCAAATTCCACACATCCATTGTCAAACAATAATTATATACTTATTTAGGCACAAAACTACCTGAAACTAAATAATGTACATAAATATCATTAGTAGGAAGGAATATTGTAAAAGTCACAATGTGTAATGGTTAATTCAAATAAAATAGTATCATACCTCAGCCCATGATGGGTCCAATTCAGTCGCTCCTGTCAAGTAGAGGGCACATAGATTAACAAATTTCAAGCACTAAACAACTAACAGTTTAACAATCAGCAGAAGAAAAGCTTCACATAAATAGTCTACTTCTTTGCAGAATTAAATATATAATAAATTGGAATAAATTGTAATTTAAATTTTCATTAGATTAGATTCAATACACAAGATTAAACAAAATCAAGTTCCCAGACGCACGAGTTGCAGCCTTTAGAGCATTCCAAGTGTCTCCAATTTCCAGTAAAACTTGGGCTTTTTGTTCATGCAAAATTGGAACATCAGGTGCCAACACAAGAGCAGCTTCCCATTTACTTAGTGCTTTCTGGTACTTCCCATCCTGCAAGAACAAGATGTTATTAACTACAAAACAAGGCACTGACAAAGACATAAAACATCACAAGGAGACACCAAGTTTTAAAAATTGTTGGACAAGAACATGGCATATATACCCATAGATAATTGAAATCTAAGAAAAAAGAACGGACACATGACTAGAGAATTAGGACAAGGATCAAAACTGTCGGAGGAGATCTGGGAATCCTGGATGAGAGAAGGAGCCCAAGGCAAAGGCTAACAAATTCATAATTGAGAGATTTTGTGTCCTGATACTCTAAGAGAAAGAGAATAATGATGGGGAGATTATTAGTGTGACGACCATTTCTCTTCATTCTTCATGGAATATTTAGTTGTTCCCTGCCTTGTCCTTACATTACATCACTGTAATCGATTACTAGTCCTCCTACTTCATACATTTGGTGTTGGTTATTGATAGATCGAAGAAGCAATAACCACACGTTTTTTTCACTTTTAGCTTGATTACAGTTTCAAGATTAAAATAAGTAGATATATATCATACGTTTCAAATTGGAATGTAGCCCGTGACAGATGAAATTGAGACATAACAAAAGCACATGTCTTATTTATCGTTTTTACTATTAACAATCTCTTGAAAGCATAAAGTGACCAAATTCTATATAAGTTGTAAAGCAAGTCATTAATTGTGGAACCAAAATAATCTTGCTGTTGTCTAGATGAACCGATAAAATGCTACTCCCAACTGTAAGTAAATGTCTAAGAGATTGCCACCATAGCTGTGTCCATATAGCTGAAATGCAAGTGACTTACAAATAGAATACTCATCAACAATACTTCGACTGATAATTGTGATCGTAATTTACTTTAAACAAAACTTTTTTCCAGGTAGAGTAGCTTAATCTGGAAAAAGCTTGAAAAAAAAAATTCAATAATCAAATTGGTATCTAGAGCTAACTTATAGAAGCAAAATCTCAGACTCAAACAGATGAAGGTCTTGTTTGGATTATCTTCTGAACAAGCAATTATACGAACACAGAGTCAAATGAATTAAGCTTCTCTAATACGCTAAAATCAACTTATACAGTTCAACTTTTATAGAAGTTCTCTTAATAAACTTTTTCAAAGACTTATTTTTACTTACGCATTAGTTAATTTTAACTTATGGAAAAGTTTAGTTCATATTACTTAGTGATTTGATTCGGTTATAAGTTCTCGTTGAACAAGATTATTCAGACAAGATCTAACAACGTTTCCAAGTATACTTGCATAAATTGGAAAAAAGCTAGGACATACATTAAGTTTGACATGAAATGGGAAGGAATTTCAAGATATGTAAGGGAGAGTGAAGGCAAGATTTTCATACTCTAATTCTCTGATTCCTGATTGCGATAAAATCATTTAAAGTCTTCCAAAATAGCCACCCACAGTTAATTTTTTTAACAGAGTCCTTATATATTTCATTTTTTTTATAGGCCACTGAATTCCAACCATCATTAACATTAAGGATCAATATGATAGCTCAGATGGAGACAAAGCATGGAGACTAAGAGTTTGTTGATAGCTTTATGATGGTATACTAACCGAGGAGCGACCAGTAAAAAGGTTGGGATTGTTTTGAACACAAATTCAAAATGCTTGTCTCCAATATAAGATAATTTTTACATTCTCTCAATTCGTGTTTATAAAACTGTGTTGCACGATTCTATTTGTTAAATAGAGTGCTGTAGTTTATCAAAGCCATCAATATGCTCATATCGATTAACAAAAGTTAACAAAGTTTTAACCGTTCCTACCTGGAGAGGACTTAAGTAATGGTTAAAATCCTCTAGTCTACACAAACTTATTACGCACAAGGGAAAAGAACTTTTACAATTACAAGGTAATACAAATTTACAATCACCTATCACGCATCACAAACTATTACGTATGTAAATTTATTAACTGTTATAATATCTACGTTATATTAAATGTGATTTTTGATTGGTTTTCACTTGAAAGTATAAAGGTGTTTAAAATCCAATGTACTGGGAAAAACCCACAAGAAAAGTGCTTAATGTATAGTGTAGTTAAACTCTTAAGAAAAATACTAGTATGAAACTTTCAGCCTTAACATTCACGTTCAGAAAAGCAAATCAGAGTGGGAAAAACATCAATTTTCTATATAAATCATAAATTCAGCGACCCTTGTCTCATTAAATTGATAAAAGTTCAGAAAAACGATTCAATTTTAGTCATATTTTCCCACCCCAAGTTCTTGTACGCAGCTTTCACAATTCTAATTTATCTTAGTCCACCTTTCGCTTTTACAAAATAAATAATAAATAAACAACTGAACCTAAGACATCAACATGGGTATGTGTAATAAAGAAACATACCATAGCGAGCTTGTCTCCTTGAGCTTGGAATTCATCCGCCAATTGTGCAGCACGAGATTGGTCGGGATCGGGAACACGCGCGCCATCTTGTGAATGGGGTTGGTCGTTATGCTCGAAGGGAAGGTCAGTGAAGTGAGACAACGTGGGTAAACAACGTTTCTTCTTGTTGTTCTTCCAAGTCACTTTCATTTCCACGGCCAGTTCCTTCTTCAACGTTTCTGTATCGAAAGAACATGGTTTCTTCTCTCTATCACATTCTCGTAACTTCACTTTTTCCTTCTGTGTTCTTCTTCACGGGCCTCTGGGTTTGTTAATAGAGAATTTCTTTCTGCACCACATAAATTTCTCCTACACCTTCCAAAATTTTGACATACCTATTTTACCCTCTATGGTTTGTATATTTTTAAAGCTATCAAAACTACATTTTTGTATTTCATTTCCACAGCGCTGCTTTGAAAAATCTAAGCATTATCAGGATACTGTTGAAGATAAAAGTTTTTGGATAAGGTATCTGATTTGGTGAGCATTAGATGTTTTCTTTGAAGATGGGAGCAAAAGTAAATTTATTATTGATTTTTAAATTATTTCTAAACGGTAATTTAGAAGTTTTTCATATTAAACAATTCAAAATAAAAAATTTAGTTACAATTTATATAATTTGAAAGTAAAAAAGATGGTGTTGGATTGTGTCGTCCATAAGTAAATACATGAAGTATATTTATCATTCAAAATATGCATAAAATTTATATTTTGAATTACACAATTTATAATGAAATTTTATATTTCAGTTGACCAATATTGAAGGTAAAATTACATTTTGGGTTACTGAAAATTTTATGTTTTATATTGATTATTTGGAAAGAAGGTAAATTCTTATTTTAGGTCATGTAATGTAGAATACAATTTTTACCTTTTAGATCGATAAATCTAAAATGTAAAATTTTATTTCAGATTTTGTAGTCCATAAATATAATTTTGTTTGGCATAAATGATTATGTGCTTGAAAGTTATTACGGTGATTATGTTTGACAACAAAATGGCTGATAAGGCTTGGAATAAAAAATCAAATAACAGTAATATGTTGATTGGTATGGATAAATTGAGAGTCAACAACAAATGAAATAGAGAAATAGTGAAGCCTTCACAACAAACAAGGTAAGTAAAATATGTTATTATTTGTGTCAAAAATTTGACAAGTGACATATATTTTGATATTGTAATGTATTTTTGTAGGTATTGAGCGAGATAATATACTTAAATGGATTTGTAGGATAAAATTTAAGTTTGAGTTATTTATTGTCATATGAAGATATATACAAAAAATGTGGACAATAAGAAAGGAAGACATATTTATTGTTAGGACGTAAAACAAAGCAGAAAACACATGTGTTACAAGAAGGACTTATAAGTCATTGTAACTAGAACAAGAAAATGTGATTATTCTTTTAAACTACATGGTAAATTAGTGTGTAATAGAGGTGTGTGGATTGTGAAATTTCTATGTAGAAATCATATTCATGAGCTGGTGGATGCATTAGTATAAGTCATTCATATATTGACAAATTAAAACTTAGTGAACAATTTTAAAATATTGACATGATTAAGAGTTTAGTGAAACTCATAAACATTTTACTAACTTTAATATGATTCAAAAATAAAAATGAATGTGTTTTTTCGTTTCATTTTAACCTAGTAAGAATGTGTGTTCAACATTTTAAAATTGTTTGCTTTAGTGGGTAATAATTAAGATATAAACATACAAGATAATTCCTTAGGAAATGCAACAAGTAATAGGTGTGTTTATATGCATGTCTTATGCTTACTACATATGCATACAAATATTTAAAACTGTGTTTAATTTAATGGGTGGAAGTTGCTCCTTAAAAGTTTGCAGAAATTTAAATTTTAACTTGAATCTCAAGATACATTTAAATGAAGTTTGTATTTGACTCAAATCTTTTGACAATAAATGATAAAAATATTCTTTGTATCATATTTAAGTTTCATCAATATTCTTTAAACTCATGCTAGTTTAAAGTCTTTAATTATACTTGTTGTTTGGTCACTGTTATTCACTTAAAACATAATGAAAAAGTACATGGTGATGTATCACTTATTAAACGAAACATACAAGATTTACTATATTTAACCACTCAATTTAAATAATTCGAGAGTGATGTCTTCCCTCAAGTCTTTTTCATTGTTTTTTTTTCTTTAGTAAATGAAATTAGTATATATTTTTTCTGAAACTTTTAACATTCTTAGTCAATTTCACATGAATAAGAATGTTAAAAGAAAGTGTAGAATGTTAGTGGATTATGTAAAGACACGGGAGGTCGTCTTGGATGAATGGGTATGATGCTTGTGCAAGTAGTGTGCAAGAAAGTGTAATTGGAAAGCAAAGTTCTTCATTTTAAGAAGATATTGATCTATCTTCATTCTCCTTTGCGAGTGTTGTGAAATTATAACTTTAGGTGGATTGTCCTTGATTTTGTGATTGTGCTTACTAGGTTTTGGACTTCACCCCAAAGTTCTGTAGAGGTTTCACAATTCAACAATTGTGTTGCAATGTCGATGGCCATTATATTTCTTAACCACCTTAGGGGAGCATAGTTTCGTGCAATCTAATCTTCATAGTCAGGATTGTCTCTTTGAGTTTTGTCACTTGCAGTGACAAACTATTTTGTACATTCTTCTGTTCCTAGTACATAGCCATCACGTTTGCAACCTTTAATCAATGGAAGAACTAATGAGTTCCATAAGAGATAGTTATATCTATCCAGCCTAACATAGATAGTTGTGGATAGGTCATTTTTTTTTTATTTGTGTTGGTTGCGGAAAACATGATTGGATCGAGAGCCTTCAAGTTTTAAAGCTTTGACACCAAGAAAGAGAAAAGAATAGAAATTTGACTTGATTATTCATATGATAGATTAGATTGTGTGCTTATATACACACATTGCAATATAATTGTAATCATATAATAACGCTAGCATTACAATGAACAATATAAAGACAAAATTGATCATGATAGTTGCACATTACAAAACCAAGTCATGGCATAATATTATGGATATTGATTTTAATTAGAAGAATCACAACTTTCTATAACTGAAATACATGTTGTGCCTTTTACGTTGATCATCTTCCATTACCAAAGTCAATTAATTCATGTTCTCTCAAGCTATCATATTCAGTATTTTGTTGGTCGCTACTATCACCATGTTCATAAGAACTTTGTGTCTCATGAAGTAAGTATTGACTCTCCTCAAAGTTTTTGCTTGTAGTGATCCAAGGGCGTTTCTTCATAAGCTTTATTCCTTTAGTTCCATTGTCACTTCCTTCATGCTAGGCCTTTCTTCCCTTGTAAGTCTTAGGCATCTAGCAACAAGAATAGCAACCTTCATAATCTCTTGATAGTTTTCTTCATCCAAAAGACCAACCTGAAGAATATTAAACAAACGATCCTCTTTCAAGCTACATAGAAAGTGAACTGCAAGACTTTGTTTCTCTTTTGCCTTGTTAAAAGAGAACGGTTTCTCCCCTATAAGCAGTTCTACAAGCACTACCCCAAAACTATAAACATCACTCTTTTTTATCAACTAGCTTGATTGCATGTACTCTGGGTCTAAATACCCCAAGATCCCTTGTACAATTGTAGCTATCTCAGTTTATTATTTGGAACCAATCTTAAAGCTCCAAAGTTAGAGACTTTGGCAGTGTAATTATCATTTAAGAGTATGTTAGCAGTCTTCACATCTCTGTGGATGATGTGTATAGAAGCTTCTGAGTGTAGATATGACAAAGCTGCAACTACTTTTATAGCTATCCTTAGGCGTGTTTTCCATGAAACATTGACTCCATGACCTTGGTTATGTAAATAATAAAAAAGGGTGCCATTATTAACAAATTCATAGACCAATAAAGGAACTTTTGTCTCTAGACAACATCCTAAGAGTTTGACCACATTCCTATGGTTAATCTGTGACAGTATAATGACCTCATTGATGAATTGTTCCACGTGGCTCTGATCCACTATTTTGGACTTTTTGATTGCTACAACTTTGTTGTTTAAGAGAACTCCTTTGAAAATTGTACCATAACCTCCTTTACCTATGATTAAGCTCTCATCGAAACTGTTTGTGGCTTTCTTGTGTTGCTCTAAATTGAATATTGTAGTGGTCTTAGACGAGTCTATTCTTGTGGAGAGTTGCTCTCTCATAATGATGTATCTGTTCTATTGAAAAGACTTTTGCTTTAAACATAATAATTAATCATATAGCTGCACTTATTACCAAAAAACAATCACACAATAGAGTGATAAAATTTTAATAACCCATTGTTTTTTATAAAAAAAAATACATATCTTTTAAAAAGTAAAACATTTACTTGAATAACATAATAGTATTTTAAGTTAAAAAATTTTAAAAATTAAATTATTAATATATTCTCTGTGAAAAGAGTATTTTTTTTCTTAAACGATTTCATAATAACACTCCCTTTTCATATAACCACGCAACTTATTTTATTAATTTTGTGTTGAATAACATTTTTTAATATTAAAATATTGAATGGAAGTATAAATTAAATTATTCAATAAAAAAAATTAATGAAATAGGTTATATGAGAGTTAAATTAAAAAAATAAAATAGATTTTTAAAATATCACATGCCTTCTAACTAAAAACATTGGTGGCTTAAGGGAAGAAAAACTAGGGATGACAATTCGGGGAGGACAAGGCAAGTTGGCCCGTAGGTCTGCAGAAAAAATGTGGGATAGATTGGGATGTTGAACTCGCTGGCCTGCATAGGCCCGCAATCGCATGGGCTAAAGTTTACTTAATAGGTTGTGAGTGTTAGTTTTGAAATGGTTGAAATGCCAAGAAGGGGGGGGGGGGTTTGAATTGGCTAGTTAAAAATTTAGGCTATCTTTGAAATCTAAAAGCCACCTTTAATTGAATCAATTAGATCACCAAGTTAGGATGCAAAAGCTACTGGACTGTATACTTTCAATCGGTCAAAAATAGAGTTAATCGACTGATTTTACTAAACATATTCTATTCTGGTATAATCAACCGATTGAAACAGAAAAATAGTCGATTGAAATACTGAGAAAAATGTAGAAATGCAGATTCGAGTTTTAAACCAGGAACAGTGCACAAGAATGATCAAGACAGGTTCTAAATGATTATGCAAATATGCTCACTGCTGCAGATGTCATGAAAATATGCAAGAACAAGAAAAAGATGATTAAAACACATGTTCTTTAAACTTTAAATGAATATGCAAGAGAGAAAGGTTAGAGAAGAGATGACTTCAAGATAGTTCAAAAGGGCTTCATTAAATCTTCATTAAATCTTCAAGAAGCATACCACCTTGGCTTCACATGTCAACATTATCCCCCTAATTTGATGAAGCCAACCTCTATCTTCTTCTATCTATCTTCTTCTATCTTCCATTGCATATTGCTTCCATTGGTTAGGTACCATTAAGTTGATGAAGTGACATCTAATCTTGAAACTTGTAAATCTGAAAAACATTTACAGTAGCAATACACACAAGCTAGCAAGCATACAAATATGCACATGCTCCCCCTATCAATAATATGGGTTTAAGTTCATATTTGATTATTGATTCCAATTTTAATGCTTCTACTTAGTTCAATGATCAATTTTCCATTTTGCAATTTTTCTCCCCCTTTGGATTCGTCAAACAGAACAAATGCATAAAAAGCACAAACATTGCATATCATTTCATTAATAATAGAACACAATACAACCAACAGAAACTAAAAACAGAGAATAAAACCATAAAGCTGATACAATCAGCCGATTGGAAATAAAAACAACCAACTGAAACTGACAGAGCTCAAACTGAAAAATCACAAACACATGAATGCAATGAATGATCCTAAAAGCCAACACACTCAGTCATCCTAAGGATCATTTTTGGTCTGGAAAGAGGTCAACATGCCATGGATATCATGGATTTGGCTATCCAATGCATTGAATCTCTTATTGCAATAGTTGTGATGTGCATGTTGGGACACATTAAGCTCATGCAGCTGGTTCAACACCATCCTCTCAAAATGTGAGTACACAGGGCCTCTATCCTTTGGAGGGTTGTAGGGAATTAAATCCATAGGTCCAGTAGTTGGTTCTTCCTCTTGATTTGCACCACTTAGGCTAGCTTCATGGTCATGTGCACCCCCAACTACAACACCAACAGCTGTCCATGCATTTCCCACATTGAGAAAGCCCATTTTGTGCATATTTTAGTTGGAGGTATGGTTCAGCAGTCCAATTGACTCTTCTAGCTCATCCTCTACATCAATTCCAAAGTGTTCAATGAATTTTGATACCAAAACCACATATGGTAGCCTAAAATTCGTGAGTCTCTTGGCCTTGAGCATGTGATCATGAAACACATATCCAATCCGCTTGAATGTTGTGTTGGACACAGTACATGAGAATCAAATCTCCCTTATCCAATGTTGAATGGTTGCTACCATGTGGAACAAGGACTTTTGTCACTTGCACACCCGTTAATTTGAGTCCAACCACATCTTTCCAAGCTTTCTTGTTGATCTCCATGTGAAAACCCTTGATGCTTGACAACAACATGTCATTTTTGAACTCCAAGTTTGTGAAAAACACCTTCACCAAGTCTGGATAAATTTTCCCTGAAAGTTCAAGAAATGACTTCAACCTTTGATGCTTCAATTGTTGAAATAGGCTCTCAAAGCCTTTATCTCTCAGCCACGAGAATCTCAACACCTTAGGAATGCTGATTTGCTTCCTTTTCATCTCAATGAGGAACACTTGAATGTTGTCCTTATGATCCTCAAACCATGCTTCAATTCTCCCATGATGTTCTTGATTTGGAGACCTTGGGGTAGGAGGAGTGGAGTGCTCATCATCAGATTGTGTAACTCTTTGTTGATGACGAGGCATGATGAGTGTGGGTATGGTTGTTTCTAAGAAATGTATGATGAAAATGCAGCAATACAAGTGTAGTATTTATAATTGAACAGGCTGATTTTCAGAAATAGTTGATTAAATGGTGCAGATTTTCCTAATTAATCCGTTTTATGTTACCCAAACCAAATTAATGTAGTCCAAAACAGTATCTCACGCATTCATGGTGTTTTCAATGTATTTATCAATAGGCTAAATATGACAGTTTTCAATTTTTGCATACAACAACAGATTTTTATGAAACTAAGGCATGAATCCATAAGATTAACATGCTAAAAACACATCAGACTACATTCTTCATGTCTAATATGCCTAGTTCAGTTCTTAGCTTGTTAAACCTATCTTTAGTCAATGGTTTTGTAAACAAATCAACTAATTGATTTTTAGTTTTAACAAATTGAATTTCACAATCTCCCTTTTGAACATGATCACAAATGAAATGATGCATAATCTCTATATGCTTGGTTTTACAATGTTGTATTGGATTCTTGGGTAAGTTGATGGCACTAGTATTATCACAATATAAAGGTACCTTGCTTAGCTTTACACCATAGTCCAAAAGTTGATGCTTCAACCATATGATTTATGCATAGCCATGCCCAACAGCACTATACTCAGCTTCAGCAGTGGAGAGTGCCACACATGCTTGCTTTTTGCTATTCCATGGGATTAGACTTAATCCAAGTAGATGGCAAATGCCACTTGTGCTTTTCCTATCCAACTTGCACCCTGCATAGTCCGAATCTTAAAAGCCACTAAGAGTTATGTTAGAATCACATGGATACCATAAACCAACATTGGTTGTTCCCTTGAGGTACCTTAGAATCCTTTTTGCAGCTTTAAAGTGTGATTCCTTTGGATTTGCTTAGAATCTAACACATAAGCATACTCCAAACTGAATATCTGGCCTACTTGCTGTAAGATAGAGCAAAGACCCAATCAACCATCTATATTTGGTTGAATCCACTGGTTGGCCAACCTCATCTGCATCCATAAGACAATTTGTAGCAATTAGAGTGGCAACTTCCTTGCAATCCTCCATTTTGAACTTTTTCAACAAGTCAAAATAGTATTTTGATTGGTTTATAAATGTTCCATGCTTGAGTTGCTTGACTTGCAACCCAGAAAGTAGCTAAGCTCACCTATCATGAACATCTTAAATTCTCCCTGTATAGTTGCAAGAAACTCTTCACACAATGTGTTGTTATTTGAACCAAAGATGATATCATTAACATACACTTGAACAAGTATAACATCACTTTCATGTTTTCTAATGAAGAGTGTTTTATCCATTACACCTCTAGCATAACCTTTTGATCGGAGAGAATTGCTTAGCCTTTCATATCACTATCGTGGTGCTTGTTTCAAACCATATAAGGCTTTTTTCAACTTGAAAATATGGTTAGGATAGAGATGATCCTCAAATCTAGGAGGTTGTGATACATACACTTCTTCATTTAGGAAACCATTCAAGAATGCACTTTTCACATCCATTGGATGCAATTTAAAGTTACACATGCAAGCATATGCTAAGAGTAATCTCACAGCTTCTAGCCTAGCTACAGGTGCATAAGTTTCATTGAAATCAATGCCTTTTTCTTAATTATACCCTTCAGCAACTAGTCTAGCTTTGTTCCTTACAATATTACCATCTTCATCCATTTTGTTTCTAAAAACCCATTTAGTTCTAATTATATTCATATCATCAATTTTAGGCACTAGAAACCACACATCATTTCTTGTAAATTGATTGAGTTCATCTTGCATAACAACAATCCAATTACTATCACTCAAAGCGTCATTCACATTTTTAGGTTCAATTTGATATACAAAAGCAACATGCTCACAAAATACAATCATACGTCTAGTAGATACTCCCTGTTTGATATCACCTATGATGTTGTCCTTTGATAAACCTCTAGGCTGGATCCAATCCTTGGGCAAGTTTCTGTTTGCAACTTTTTCAATCGGCTATTTTTCCTTTTCAACCGATTGATTTCCTACAGCAAAGGGCTTTTCTGCAGCAAAAATCTGCTCCTGCAGTAAATCTTCTTCATCTACATTCTTTGGCACTTGATCTTGCAACTTTGGGTTAGTTTCATCAAATACAACATGCATAGACTCTTCAACAGTCATTAATCTCTTATTATAGACTCTATATGCATGACTTTGTATAGCATAGCCTAGAAAAACACCTTCATCCGCTTTTGCATCAAATTTGGCATCCTCCCTTTGAAAAGATCATAGGGTGTTTTCTTTAAAATTGGCCTAATCAACACTCTATTTAAAACATAGCAAGCAGTGTTGACTACATCAACCCAAAAATACTTAGCATTTGGACATTGAATTTTGATATATCCTTGTTTTCCATAGTTATAACATGTAAAATTAGAAGAGTTTAATTCATCATGTTTGGAAGTATACCTCTTGGGATTACCTTTGCTACCTTTCCTTTTGAGATACTTACCAAACCTTTTGACAAGGAGATTCAAGTTCTCACTTTCACTTGATTCAGCCACCTCATCCTCGAGTTCCTCATTCTTCTTGGTGCTAGTCTTCAAGGCTATGTTCCTTACCTTTTTCTCACTTGACTCTATCTCATTTAGC
Source organism: Vigna unguiculata (assembly GCF_004118075.2). Taxonomy (NCBI): domain Eukaryota; kingdom Viridiplantae; phylum Streptophyta; class Magnoliopsida; order Fabales; family Fabaceae; genus Vigna; species Vigna unguiculata. Next base: position 11,484,086 of record NC_040286.1, on the reverse strand, counting down.
CTTTGCATATCAATCCCATGCTTTCTAAGCTTGCCAAACAATGCAGCTGTAGTCAAAGTGGATAGATATCTTGTTTCTGAGATAGTCGTGACCTTTGGTTGCTAAGATCTATTAGGACACTTCAACACCTTGATGTTTAACTCTTCTTTGTCAAATTCCTTACCTAAACCCATGAGATGGTTGACTATGTGAATCAATCTCTTTTGTATATCCGCTATAGATTCTCCTGGTTTCATCTTGAATAACTCATACTCTTGAATCAAGGCATGCTTCCTTGCTCTCTTAACATCATTGGTTCCTTCATGAGTCACTTCAAGAACCTCCCACATTTCCTTGACACTCTTGCATTGTGAAACACGAAAAAACTCATCCATGTTGAGAGATGAAGTAGGATATTCTTAGCATTGCAATCATATTGAGTTCTCCTCCTTTCTTCTTCAGTCGATTTAGTCCATGGCTTATCAACCTGCAAATTTTCAACAGTATGCTTAGGAGTATATGGTCCATTTATGATTGCATCTCATATCCCTTGATCTATTGATTCAATAAAGATTTTCATCTTAATTTTCGAAAATTGGTAATTAATGCCACTAAACATAGGGGTCTATGAATTGAGGCACCTTCAGCAAAGGGTAATTTGTTTTTAGCCATTTCAAGTAGTTCAAAAATGATTTAGGACCTTACTTGAGCAAATTTCAAGTACCTAGCTCTAGATACTAATTGTTAGTTTTGAAATGGTTGAAATACCAAAAAGGGGGGTTGAATTGGCTATTTTAAAATTTAGGCTATCTGTGAAAGCTAAAAACCACCTTTAATTGAATCAATTAGATCACCAAGTTAGGATGCAAAAGCTACTAGACTGTATACTTTCAATCGGTCAAAAACAGAGTTAATCGATTGATTTTACTAAACAAATTTTGTTATGGCATAATCAACCGATTGAAACAGAAAAACAGTCGACTGAAATACTGAGAAAAATGCAGAAATGCAAATTCGAGTTTTAAACCAGGAATAGTGCAAAAGAATGATCAAGACCGGTGCTAAATGATTATGCAAACATGCTCAATGCTGCAGATGTCATGAAAACATGCAATAACATGAAAAAGATGATTAAAACACAAGTTCTTTAAACTTTAAATGAATATGCAAGAGAGAAAGGTTAGAAAAGAGATGAGATCACGAGATTTTTATACTGGTTCACTCAAACCTAAGCTACATCCAGTTTGTCAAGGCAACATGAGCTTGACTCTACACTATTTCAAAAGATTTACAAAGTATCCACCCTTACACTTTCAAAATATGCAAAAACTACACAAAAGACTCTTGAATCACACAAGAGTCACACCAGCACAGCAAGAACCCTTTTGTAGACCTAGAAAACCACCAGGCACACACACAAAGCTTGAGAAAAATCAAACCTCAGTGGTAGCACAACCCAGCCTACCACAAACCATTTTCTCCAAGCTTCAAACACAAGCCAAAGGCTCCAAGAATTAATCTAAGATCAATCTTCAACAGTTGCAATCTGAATGATCACGAAAGAGAGAGTTTCCACAAGTTTTCAGAACAATTTCGTGCTAAAAAATGGTCAGAATAACTCTCTTTCGAAAATCACAGCTCTTATAGTCAAACTGTTACGAAATTCAACAGGTTGATTTCTAAATCAATCGATTGATTTCACTTGACTTAAGTGAAATCAATACATTAAAAAATAAATCAACTGTTTGAATTAGTTGTAGTTTAAGACTATTGCAGTCAACCTTTTAATTTGTTAAAAAACCATTCAACAGACTAAAAGAGACATTTTAACTTGTTGAAAAACCATTCAACAGATTAAAACACACACCAAAGACCAAATACATCAAATTAATGCTACAAGGTCTACAATATGAATTACAAACTTCAAATACACTTTCAAGAAGCATACCACATTGGCTTCACATGTCAACAATGAGTATTTTAATAATTTAAATTACAGGGATGATGATATGGTGAAAATGGGTATTATAACGGGTATGAGGACGTGGATGAGGCAGATATGTACATCTCCATCCCTATCCTATACCCAATCGAAAAAGTCGGGTATTCCCCATGCTCATACCCATACCCAGTCATTGCAGGAATTTCCCGTCAAAATGGAGATGGATTCAAGCAATACCCACGAAAACAAGTTTATTTGTTATCCCTACTTGACCATGGTCGTTGGCTATGTTGATTAGTGTTGTCAAAAAGGGCCACCTGGCCAGCCCACCGCGGGTTGGCCACTTATTGAGCCAACCCAACCCGACGCACTTATTAGCGAACCAAAAAATTTTGAACCCGGCCCAGCCCACCACGAGTTGGTGGGTTAAACGGGTTGGCTCACTAATTCAGTTAATTAAAATAAATACAATTTTTTTCTCCAATCCCAAAAAAAATCAATCATAGTTGTGATTAAAATCTAAATACACTTTGATGCAATCAAAAATAATGTTCAACCCCAAATACAAGCCAAAATCACAAAAATATTAGGTTTGTAGTTGTCAACCCAATATGTTGGCTAAAAACAAAATAGCCCAACCCAACTCAAATACCAAAAAATTGTGTGGCCCTTTATCTACGGGTGGGTTGATGAGCCAACTCGGCTCATCACGAGTTCAACTCGGGTGAGCCGGGTTCTTTGTAGACTGGGTCAAAAATTGACCTGTATTGAAAGTTGTAAAAAAAAATTCAACCCATCCTAACCCGAACACGTGGTGAGTTGGGTTATCCCACGGGTTCTGACTCACTTTGACAACTCTAATGTTGATGTTATCATGTCAAAATTTTCATTACTTATGTCTTATGAGTCTTTAAATGTGTTTAGCCTATGATTTTGAGTCATGTCATATATGCTAAATTGAAGTTTTATATTCTTGTTTTCCAAGTATTTGAAATTGCATGATCAACATGAGTAGTTTTTGTATATGTACCCTTTAATTGATTGGTTGACTTAAAACTAGGAGCTAAGTGTTCAAATACATCTAGACACCTTTCATTAACTTGTGCTAAGCTATAATCTCTAAATAGAAAAAATTTTCAAAACCAAAAGACCAAAAATCGAGAGCAAAATTGCTTCCTACTAAAATCAAAATTGAACAATTATGGTGCGTTATGAATCTAGCTTACATGATTTGAGTGTTTAATGTGTATGGAAAATTACTTCCATCATTATATGGCCTTAGTCTTATTTGGTATATGCATGGTTGATTGGTCCTTGTGATTGCATGCTCAAATTACTTTCCATAGAGTCTTCTTTCCGTGCTTTGCTTGAGTTAGTCTTGTTGCTAGTTTTGTCACATGATTTTCTTTCTTTAGAGTTTGACTTTCATTGTTTTTGTGCTTTTCTTGCATGCTATTAGGTTTCTTAGTTTTGCCATTTAAAGTTTTTGTTTCCTTATGTCAACACCTGATTTCGTCTAGACAAATAAAATGTAATTAAAAGAAAATAATATATACATAAAATGCTTAAAATGAAATTTATAAAAAGAAAAATAAAAATTTGAAAGAAAAATTAATTAGAAATTAAAATATAAAGAAACCCTTAAAAATTCCAATCCTAACATTACTACCTACACCCCTATAATTTTCTTTTCTTTTTCACCCTAAAACTCTTACCCACTCTATGGACTCCATGTGGCAACTTTTTCTTTCTTCACTCACCCATTCTCTCATTCACAAAACCACTCAGGCTCACAACACAGACTATTCACGCTAACACTCTTTTTTTTCTCACACACACACCATTCACCAACACTCACCTCACCTCACCACCAGAGACACACATAACACTCACATTCATTCAATTCCTCACAAACTAAAAAAACACAATTTACAAAAGAAAAATGATTTGTTGATAAAAAAGTTTTTAACAAAGTTTGACAAAGTTGACAGGGCACATTTATTTATTTTTTATATTTTTAAAAACATTTCAATGTTGGCTGCAAAAAGAAAATAATAAAAGTTCATTTTCTCTCTCTTTTCTCTGATCTTCCATGGTTGAAACCCTCGTCGCTACTTTTACGGGCTTTTGTCTTCACTCTTTCCTCTTCCGCTTCCCTCACCATGATTTCCTTGATATGCGTTTTCGTCCCCTAATACTACAAGGAGTGGTATGTGTCCCTAAGTCTCGCACATCGGTGGCTTCTTCCAGTGTCACGTTTTAAAAACTTCATTACATAGTCAAATAAACTAAATCCAAATCATAAACTTGATTAAATCATAAGTATCACAAAGTGTTTACAAAATGATTCCAAATCATAAAACAATAAAACTCTGAGAAAACTCTTTATCCCAGTCTAACCCCGCTCCGGCTCTATTCCTCACCAGTTCCACCTGCAACATCATCTGTTCTCGTGTACCGCGTACACGATCATCGCCAAACACAAGCAGATAGGGTGAGCTAACAAAATAAACACATATATATATATATATATATATATATATATATATATATATATATATATATATATATATATATGGCACAAATATACAATCGCACAATCACACCAAAGGAAATCCATCCCCTGATATCCCATCACATGGCCACCACCATGTTAATCGTGTTCTACGTCTTCTAATGAGTACCCCAAGGTGTCTTGCTGCCATACCTATGGGCCACAACCGATAGAACATGTGCGGAAACTATTGCTACGAATCATACACCGTACCGCCGGGTGAAGTTCCCAAATACGAATATAGTTCGTAACGTTCTAAGACTACCAAACTCATCAACTAACTACTAAGGAGGGCAATCTATCTGGACCCATCCGTACTGGCCACAACCAGCACACTCACATCGGCAACACTCACACTACAACACTCGCCAACCCAAGCTCAACTCAAGGGTTCCTCGTGTTCATCCACCATCTCGAGCTCAACTCGAGGGATGTCATTTCGAGCTCAACTCGAGGAATGTGACGTGCTTAACCCCTATCACAAGCTCAACTCAAGGGATACGTTCTGAGCTCAACTCAAAGAACACCAGCAAGCCGACCTTTAAGATATCTTAGAAGCCTTGTAGATCACGCACATCATAGCAAGTATAACACCAATCTATTGTAGCAAAAATCGCTTGGCGTGGGACACGTGCCGCCAGGCGTTGCTGCTTCTAGATCACCTGGCGGGGGACACATACCACCAAGCGCTAAGCGCCTTAATCTTCATTGCCACTACAACTATTGCCTGGCGGGACTTCTTGTGCCGCCAGGCACCGCGTGACTTAGTATTTATTGAACTACAGACTCCGCCTGACGCACCTCTCCTTACCGCCAGGCGCCACCGTGATCCTGAACCCCCTATTTCTACATTGTCGCTTGGCTGGTCGATCACCACTGTCAAACGCTACACCAGTACTTGTGTAGTACTGGTTTTAGTTCAGGTTCAAGCACACTTCACACAGGTTGCTCTCAGTTGCTCTCAGTTGCTCTCAGTCTAGAGTACCCCTAATGAAAGGCATTGCCATCTATAATGTTCCAGGCCTTATAGCACCTCACATGTGCATTCATTCCCTAGTCATATAGACAATCCCAAGCATGCTCAAACAAAATATAAGCAGCAACACTAACAATTTTAAGCACATGATCTTATGCACCAATGCAATTTAATATTGACACTCATGCCTTCACCAAACCAATTCTCCACATGTGACTAACCCAAAGGAACATTCAAATTGATAGAGACATACCACATAACCCAATCATGCTTCATTAGAAGTTACTTGAACTTATCAAGAGGTTATTCATGCATTTTAATGACTCCAAAATCAACAATATTGAGTAACGTATATCTCTAGCTACTGACCTCCAAATCCAATCTCCACCGTTCAAAGTGAAGAACCACATGTTATGGACCACCTGTTAAAATTTCACCTAAATCTAACGATTAACGATCCGGGAAATGTAGTTTTACGAAAACTGCACGAACCAGAAGAACATGGTGGCGCCTAGTGCCCAAAAGTGAGGATGTGGCACCTGTCGGGACTAAAATATATCCCGGCGGTTCCTGTGCGCGAAAAGTACGAAAACAACGTTTTTCATGAACAGAACACCACGTGCATCACCATGTATGACGCCTGGCGGCCAAATGGGTGCCACCAGGCGGTTCCTACACCTGCGAACCTTACCCCCTTCACAACAACTCTGATTTCCATCAATTTCTGACTCCATAGGATACGAACCCAGTTATTGGGACTATAGTTCATTCCTAACACTTCTGATTCACGAACTCATTCACATTTTCCCCTTAGATTGATGCCACTATAGAAATTCTCAATTATGAAACCCTAAAATGTGAGTTTGTCTCATTCCCCCAATTTTTATGCTTATCACGCCCCGAATTTCACAAGTTTTCACTTCAATTTGGTTAATTAATAATCTTATTACACTTCCTACTAGTCCAAATCTGCCCAGAATCCAGAAAAAACATCAAAATCAAGCCTCATGGCTCGCGTCGCCTGGCGGTTCAATCAATACCGCCAGACCCTTCATAAAAAAAACCCAGAATTGGGTTTAACAACAAGCGTCACTTGGCGGTCACGTTCGTGCCGCCAGGCGATTTCCTCTCGCAACCCAGAAATGCAGTTGAAATGGTATGAGTCGCCTGGTAGAAATTCATCACCCACCAGGCGGTTTCTGGAAAAATTCCAAAAACACGATTCTCAAGCAATGCAAGGGATAAATCATACATAATGAGTTATAAATCATGCAATTATTCATAGAACTACAATTAAACGCGGTATAACTCCCCTAACCTGAATTCCTTACTTTAAAATAGATGATTTTAGAGTTCTTCCTTGATCACCATTTCCTCCCTTGGCTCCAACCCAATTCAGCTCCTTTCCTTACTCTCTAATCACTTTGTTTCCTCTAAATTCGTGTTCCTTACAACACTCTAATTTTCCAGTCTCAAAAACCCTTCCAATTGATTTAGTTTGCCTTTTTATTATGGTCCTTAATTGTGGTTAATGGCCAAAAACGAAAATGGCATTAAAATGAATGTAACTGCCATTCGAGTTGTTTTTCAGTCACTTTTGGCTGCTCTTTGGCTAGCTAGGGTTCCTAGGCCCCTTCACCTTCATGCCACAAGAAATTTTGTCAAAAAGGAAGCTTAAAATGGTTCTACCAAAGTTTGAACCCATGACCCTGCTAATGCCAACTCAATACACAACCATTTAACCAATTCATGTTTCGTAATGATTAATATAATTCTATGATTATATTATCACTCAACATGATCAAGCAGATTATAAAAAATAATAATAATTAAAATAACACACAAATGACATACATAAGACTTGAACCCAAGTCCTCTCACACATTTAAGTACTCTAAACCATTTGAGCTTGTACTTTTCCACGTCATAGCAATCTGCATTAAATTCCTTAAAGCCTCCTACTACCCGCATTTATTAAATAATTATTTAATTAATTATTTAAATTTCTCGGGTCTTACAATGGGGGAGGACGACATTGAAGGTGAAGTTGTCCTCCCCTCGACTGGTTTCAATTTTTTTATTTAAAAACAAAGTCGTCATGCGAAAGCACAATTTTTGGAATTTTGAGGATGAAGTCGTCGTTGGGATGCCGGTTTCACTTTTTAAGTCACCGTGATCCTCGTTGCGTACTTCTTTCCACAAATTCTGAAGTTCATCATCTTCCTCAACCACCTCACTCGACGTGTAATAGAAGTTAATATAGATTGAAGTTGGTGATTACAGTAATGACAATGAGGTATGGATGTTTTTTTTCATAAATTCTTCTTGTTTTGGGTTTAGGGTGAAGAAGTCTCATTGTTTTATCTTCTTATTTTTGCCTACTGAGACCAATGTTGTGCGTCTTCTCAGAGAAGAGCTCAACAACTTGAGCAAGCAAAGACATGATTGAGGAAGAAAGATATTGGGATGATAAACGTCCAATTTCTATTTTGGAAGAAGTTTATAATGGTATATGGCATGATGTACCAAGAACAACGAGATTGGTGCTGAGTATGACACTATCATGTACTTGAAACAGCGAGCCTTGCAATTAGAGAAGCAGTTGGAGCCAAGCATCCGAAGGGAATAAATACTTGAAGAAAAGTTGCAAGAAAGTATAGAAAACATTGAAAGTCAGTCCTCACCAGTGGAAGAATTGTCCTAGATCTTGAAAGCAACGGACAATTTCTAGCATTTTATATGCCAAAATTCACTTGTTATTGGCCACTAGGTAAATCAGTGTGTTGAGTTTTTTATTCTTCATTTGGAATACCTATGGAATAATCATAGGATATTATGAGTTGAAATTGATTATGGGATTTTGAGTACTCTTTTAAGTCCTAACAAACCAGTAGGCACTGCTTAATGAGAGCTCTTTTAATGTGGATGATATTTTTGTAGTTCATATGGTTCACTAATAATTTGAGGTCGTTGATGATGTTTTAAGGATGTGGCAAATTCTCACAAATTTAATTAGGTATTAAGCTTCATGTCATTGGTTGTCTTGTTTCAATTAGTTTGATAATCCAATTTTTCATTTCCATTTATTTTTTTGAAGGAGTGGTTTGTTGCTCTATGTTTATTGTTGCTAAAATTTTACAGCAATGCCCTCAAGTACACCCATGAAGGAAAAATTGGAAAAAACCTTTATGTTGTGCTAGAACCTTCTTTTGCAAGGGCATAATGCATGGGAAAGTTTTTCAGGTCATATCTAATAAATATATTCTTTTAAAGTGTTTTAAGTATAGGAAATTTCTCTTTTAGTTAAGAACATGGGGATTTTAGTCCAATAACTCTACCTTTTACTATTATCAAATTCTAATTATATTTCATTTTCCAGTTGCAATGAATGAAAGTGGATCAAATGGACTGGTAATACACTTTCATCTCCTTTAATTTCCTTAATTACCTAATATTTTTTATGGACACTCATGCATGAAATAATCTCTCACTTTATTACTTTATCATTAGCCGAAAACATGGTAGTTGAATCGTGAATTGTATCGTGTATCGGAGAGCTTAAATTTTGAATCGTGAATCGTATCGTATCGTGAATCGTACGATTCATAAACATTTTATAAACATTAAAAGAATGCAATTTATACTTAAATATATAAGATAGATAAATATGTAAAGAGAAAATTAATAACAAAACAATCTCATAATAAAAAATAGAGTAGTTGTATCTATGTGTATCCACAACAGAGTTTCACAATTTTAGCAACATGGCCTTCAAAAAACAATGTGGTTGCTGCATAAGATTCCTTCAACTATAATTATATGCTACTAAACAAATTATGCATTATAGCCATCCAAAAAATAAGTGTTTGCTCCTTGTATCCTTGTATCCCCCACTGTACTACAAACGCAGAAGCTCAAACCCACTAAACAAACGAGCAAAGGCATGCACAAGATGATACAGAACCACTATCGCAACACCGCGCAACCAACACTGCACCATTGTGCGACCATCACAACAAATAGAGATGACATGATCACAAGAGGCAAGGAGGAGAACATGTTTTCGAGCACACTAACCTTAATAAGTAACATTAATCAGTTTCAATGTGCGTAAAATAAAGGGGGAAAAAATTAGGGTTTCAATTTGGGGGTAAATCTGTAGAGGGAAAAACTAGGTTTTCAAATTGGGGTAAATTCATATCGTGAATCGAATCATGATTCACACGATTCGGACTCGTATCGTATAATACAAGTACGATACGTGAGTAAAAACGATACAACTCATGATTCGTATCGCCAGGGACCTAAATTGTTTCGTACAATGGCCGAAAATATCCATTCATTTTTGTTATTCACTTATAATGTCTGAAACTATTTTTTGGTTCTTTCATTCGCTATTATGTTATTATAATCAAACCCATGGCTCTAAAATACATTAGAAACGAATATTGCACAAGTTAAAATATATGATGGTAATGCACAAGTTATGCTCTGCACACTAAGAGTTCCATTTATGATGCTTCTGTTTGTGCAGGAAAGGGAGTTGAACAAGACAACTTCCTTTGTAGATGATGGACAATTATGAATATAACATTACTTACATTCTTTTAGTTCATAGGACAATTATATACAATGTTCAAGTTATGGAAATTGTATGATGTAGAATGTGTGTAAGTGAATGCATTGTGTGATCACAAAACCATATTGAAGTTTTTTTAAAAGATGCAATTGTAGTCCAGAATTTACAACACTAGTCCCTAGATAATAATTCTTAACTCCTCACTTACTGATGAGTTGGGGATTTTGACAACTTTAAAGCAACATAAGCACGGACTATGATGGATATGCAGTGTTTCATTTATTGAAATTGTGTGAAGGACAATGTGTGTTATGATATTTTAATTTTTTAACCACCTGCAAGAGCAATTAGGAATTTGCAACACTGCTCCCTACATATCAATAGTTGACTCCCCACTTACGAGTTGAGTTGATGATTTTGACAATTGTCAACTAAGACAAACACCGACATTAGTAAATGGAAATTAGATGATGAGAAATTTCTTAAAGTGGGTGAATTGTGTGATTCCAATACCACATTTAACTTACTTTTAAAAAATCTGCAACCTCGAAACATAATGTCCAACTTAACTCCCTACATTTTAATGCTTGACTCCCCATTTACGTATGACATGAGTATTTTGACAATTGTCAAGTAAGAAAGCACCCACGTCAGTGAATGGAAATTGGATGATGGAAAATTTGTTTAAGTGGGTGAATTGTGTGATCCCAATACGATATTTAATTTAGTTTTAAAAAAATCTGAAACCTGGAAACATAATGTCCAACTTAACTCTCCACATATTAATTCCTGACTCCCCACTTAAGTATGACTTGAGTATTTTGTCAATTGTCAAGTAAGAAAGCACCAACGTTAGTGAAGGGATATTGGATGATGGAAAATTTGTTTAAGTGGCTGTATTGTGTGATCCCAATACGATATTTAAATTAGTTTTAAAAATATCTGCAACTTGGAAACATAATGTTCAACTTAACTCCCCACATATTAATTCCTGACTGCCCACTTTAGTATGACTTGAGTATTTTGTCAATTGTCAAGTAAGAAAGCACCCACATTAGTGAATGGAGATTGGCTGATGGAAAATTTGTTTAAGTGGGTGAATTGTGAGATCCCAATATGATATTTAAATTAGTTTTAAAAATATCTGCAATTGGGAAACATAATGTTCAACTTAACTCTCCACATAGTAATTCCTGACTCCCTAGTTACAAACGAGTTGAGTATTTTGTCAATTTGTCAAGTAATAAAACACCCACGTCAGTCAATGAAAATTGGAAAATGGAAAATTTGTTTAAGTGAGTGAATAATGTTAACCCAATATCATATTTAAATTAGTTTTAAAATAATCTGCAACCTCGAAACATAATATCCAACTTCACTCCCCACATATTAATGCTTGACTCCCCACTTATGGATGACATGCAGATTTTGATAATTTCAAACATTCAACAAAGACCAAGGGTCAATGTTCAGTGTTTTGGTCATGCATTTTGGTAGATAGAAAATTTGTGATAGTTACTGCATTGCTTGATGAAAAATGAATTTTATACCTTTTTAAATATTTGTGACCTCGGAACATAATTTCTAACTTCAATCCCCACATATTAATGGTTCACACCCCACTTACGGATGACTTTAGGAGTTTGATAATTTTAAAAAACCACAAACATCCACCATGGTCAATATTCAGTGTTTTGGTGACTGCATGGTGTCATCAAATTACCACAATTATATTTCTTTACAACTTGCAAGGGCAATCCACATTTTCTACCAATACTTCCCACATGTTAATGCTTTATACCCCAAATATGGAAGATTTGACGACTTGAACAATTTGAAAGAGCCACAAACACCCACGACGGTGAATATTCAGTGTTTATTAAATTGACATTGAATGGTGCAAAATTTGTGTAAGTGACTGCATTATGTTATCACATATCCATATTTCAGTTCTTGTAAATTCTGCAACTTCGGTCCACAATTTGTAACTTGACTACCCACAAAATGTAGTCTTTACTCCCCACTTACGGATGACATGACAAATATAATAATTTGAAACTGCCACAAACACCTAGTTTACTCAATAACCAATTTAAATATTAAATGGCATACAATAGCAATAAACTCCTTTTATTGCAGACTTAATTTATCATTCAGAGCACCGATAAACTTCGCTTTGCAGTAGTGACGAAATAACATCTGTAAAACATAAACAAAAAACGTCATTGATTAAAATTGAATGAACATCAATGCAAAAGTGAAAATTAACACACCTTCTTCTCCTTAGTGCAATCAACATATCCATCACCTTTGTTGTCTATTTTGTACTCCTTCATGACTATACATATCAAACAAACCACCCACATCACATGTAACCACATGTAAAGGCAATAATACATTAAGCACACATCAATAACCTTTACACACACATACACACCGGACAACCAAATCAACCACAAAAAAATGAAGCAAACAAAAAAAATGTTCATTGTCCAAGCCTAATCCTTCCCGACTAAAAATATCATACAAATCACACACATCACCAACAACCACATGGAAAGCCAACAATACATTAACCACAGATCAATAAACTTTACACATACACCCGCCAACGAAATCAACATCTCCAAATGAGTCAAACTTTCAAAATTAAATTAAATCATTCTCCAACCCCTGCAATCCCTTCTAGTACCAAAAAATGTAACCTTTGGGTTAAATAAATGAAAACTTATAATGCATTTTATATCATGTGATGGCATGTAGCCTAGTGGTGGAAGTTGTGTGTAATGTGTGCAGGTGTAGGGTTCGAACTTAGTTGGCTGGATTTTGTTTGTGTGTTGATTTTAAATTCATTTTCCTCCTTTAAGAAGTGGGGCCCACGAAACATGGATTGTTTTTCTTTTTCCACGCTAATGCAGAGATAATGGAATAGTATTTTTTTTATTTCATTGTTCAGTTTTATTTAGAAAATGTTAGGAGATATTTAATAGATAAAATTAGATGTAGTTTTTTTTATGAGAATCTTAATTGAAAGATTTGGTATAGGATTAGATAAAGCCAAACCCTAGATGGTTTAAAAGGAGAGAGGGGAGAGAACAAGGATGCAAGTTGGAGAGTCCTAGTGGTTGTGGTAGAAAGGGAAAACGATTCAAAGAGATACTTTAGGTATGAGAAGTTGACTTTTCTTCTTTTCTTTTTCGTTGGAAGCTTGTTTGTTCTCAGTCTTTCTTCTTTCTTTATTCTTTGATTGTTTGATGAATAAAGCTTTGAAGTGGCTGCTGTCAAATTGTATGGTGCAACGTAAATGTTTTGGTGGTATAGTTTCAGTGGGTGCAGTTTCCGTGTCATGAACATGCTTGCTTCTTGTTTTGATGTCTGGTGTGTGTGTGTGTATATATATATATATATATATGGTTTGCATGTTTTTTTAAATATCTTCTTTTCATTCGTGATTTGCGGTGGAGTCAGGTGGTAGTTGCTTACTACTACATCAAGCAAAGTGTGGATGCTTCCATAGGGTTTCTCGTAGGTTTTATAAACGGGCAAGTGGAGTTAGAGTCACAATTTATCTCTCTTTTGGTGTAGCAAAATTTTTGTTTTTTTGCTATATTTCTCTGGTTGGTTTTGGTGCAGTTTTATTTAGTTTTGTTTATGTCAATACATGATCCTTGGATGTAGAATGCATGGTCGTGGATTCCTTTTTGTTTCAAGTCTAGGTTGCTTTTACGTTTCATTCACGCTGCATCGGTTTTGTTTCAAGAAATTGTTGCCATTATGGGAATTCATTCACGTTGTAGGGTGTGGGGTTGCATGGGTTCACAGGATTACTTTTATTTTTCTTCTTTTGTCTTATCATTTTCGGAGATTTAATATTGAATGGGTGGGCCACACACATATATGCTATTGTTCTTTAAGTACATAGGAGTATAGCATTTTTTTTTCATCGTAGAATTCTCATGTTTTTAGAATGTGTGTTTGGTGTATGGGTGGGGTCATGGTTTTTCACAAAATGAAAGAAACATGGTGTTTGTGCAGTCAATAAATGAATGAGAACGTGAGTGAGTGCAGGTTTTTGTTCCTTGTGTTTTAAATGCAATCACATGTGAGGCATCTTGTAACCACATATGTTTATGTTTTTTTGTAATTCGAACAACCACAAGTTGGCATATTATTTTATATCACTTTATGCATGGTGCAAGAGTTCCATTGTAGGTCTATTGGGTTGGTTCATACGTGAACAATATTACATGGGTTGCTTATTATAGGGGATTTTATTTACCATGCATATGTGATGGTGTGTATTTGGTTGAGAATTTTTAGATTTCTTATGTTGTATGTTGGAAGTGTTATTTCTTGATTGAAGAGTCTCGGTGGAATTAAATATTGTGTGAGGTTTTCCGTACCTAGAGACCCAGTTATGACTCTTTCACCTGTGTGAATGAGTGGAAAGGAGTCATCTTCGCCTGTGTGAAGTAGTGGTAGAGGATTGGTTCGGGTGTTGTACCATCTCACTTGTGTGAAGTAGTGGGGAGGGAAAAGATGTTTCACCTTATTTTAGCTCATTGCGAGTATAGTGCCCGATGTGCGATGCATCGACGTTTTTACTCATAATTTCTTGAGGAATAAGGAAGACTGTCTGGTTGCGATAGTGGGACACGTCGAACCATCTATTTCTAGGAAACTAGACATTGTTATAGGGTAAAAGGCTGCGGAAAACCAAAGCTTGATTATGATCACTATGTTAAAGGATTTTAGAGGAATGTGATATTCTGTTTGGTTTGGTATGATTGTTTGGATTTTAGGGTTGTGTGTTCAAACCCAAGGTTGATTGTGATCATAATGATTAAGTGTTACTTAAAATGCGATCTTTTATATATATATATATATATATATATATATATATATATATATATATATATATATATATATATATATATCATTGTTTATGGTTAGTTTACCCCTATTTGTTTGTTTGGTTTGTTTGTTGCTTGTACGATGATCATATAACGTGTGTATTATACGGGAGCAGATGGTAATGCAGATGTTTTTGGCACGAAGTAGATTGAGAAGAGGATGGAATGGACTTGGGGGTTTATTATTTCTTTAGTTGATTTCAATCAAACAGTGAAGACTATGAAAATTTCTTTTGTTTTCTAGTATTTAATTGGAACTTTATTTTTTTATTAGTACTGTTATCAATTGAAGTTTTGGACTACCTATTTACATTTAAATTTATTTTTTAAGTGTTTTTTTTTTGTGAAATAATCGTTTTACTTTTAAACAAAAAGAGCAATGATAGCTTCTCGTGACATCCTAAATTTGGGGTGTTACATAGGATATGGGGGAGCTACTACCTGTACTCTACCCGTCTCGTTGACATTCATAAGTTTAAAGGGTAAAAGAATTATGACAGTCCTTGGTGATTAAATGCGATAATGAGAATTGAAGAAAATGTGGTCTATGCTTGATTCATTGGGTTGCCCTATGTTTAATCTTGACGAAAGTTGGTTTGCTATGTAGCTATTGTTGCAACTATGATTGGCAACTATGTGTCATCATTCCAAGACAATGCACGGTTGTATGGTTTTATTTATGCCATAGGAAGATTCCATATGCTTTGAAAAACATGTTACAAGTATAAGTATTAATTTTTTTCAATAACTTATGTATCTACTTAGTTATAAAAACTAACATATGTTTTATGTTTCCAAAATTTCATTAGAATTGTGAGTAAGCCTAGAGGCCAACAACTTAAAGTATTATATTCAAAGATTAGAACTCATTTAGTTTAAAGTTATTAATTTTTGTATGTCAACTTATGACTTTGATATGTGTTTATTTTATTTGTAATTTTTAGTGTAACAAGCAAGAAGATTAATGGGAATTGTGTATATTAGTTTAGAATATATGTTGAAACTTAAGTGTTATTAGATATAACTGTAACTCCATAATTGTGCTGAAATTATTATGAAACTGTTATGGGAATTTGCTGATTTTCAGGTGTGGGAATGTTGTAAAAACAACCAAATTAAAAAAAAACAGAGCAGATTGACGTCTGGTGGTGCTCTGACAGACGTTATTTAACGTCTGAGCTTACTGTGGCCGACGTTATTTAACGTCTGTCAGAGCCCAACAGAAGTCAAATTGCTCTGTTTTTTGGTTCCATTTAGCGCGAAAATTGACGTCTGCTGCTTTTGGCCCCGACGTTAGATAACGTCGGACCCCTTTTGCCCCGACGTTAAGTGACGTTTGTTTTGTTTTCCGACATTATTTTAACGTCACCCAGTACGACGTCGGTGTTTGGGCAGACGTCAAGGATCGAAAATATCGGACGTTAAAAGACTTTTTTGTATTAGTGTTGTTTTAATGCCATAGACTTTACTCCCCATTATAATTAATAATTTTAATTATAGTATATGTGATTCAATATGAAACCCAATTGCATAGAATTAATACATTCCTTTTTCAGTACAATGACACACTAATGGATACCATGGTTTTGTATTGCATCTTTACATTTTGTACCTAAATTGTTATAGGCGTGGAATCTACCTTAAAGCAAACATGCATGAGACCCATGTGGTGGTCTAATATATATTTAAGTGAATTTAATTTCATGAATTCACAAGTATAAGCCATGATGTATTTTATTGTGTTTAATTTGCATATATGTATAGATGATTGATTCTTGATCTAAATTTGGATACACGTTTCTTCATGATTGACGTATCTAATGCCAATCCAATTCGACATGAGTCATTTGGAGTGATCTAAAGTATTTTAAAGTTTTCCATGCATGATTTAATTTTAAGGCTAAGTGGTTACATTAAATTAAATTTTGAACTTACTTGATAATCAAATTTAGATATCTGTATGGTCATCCGCATTGTTTGGTATCCAATCTCGTTATTCAAATATATTTCAAAGATAAGTTTTTAGGATGTTTGTGTGACCATCTGTCATCAAACACCCTCATAATAAAAATCCGAATATTTGTACGGTCATCCGCATAATCTAATATTCGAAAGCTGTGAAATACCCGTACATGATTTTGTGGAACATCCAGTTTTACATGATTTTATGTTAGGAAAGCTTGTGAAATAGAAAAAGGAGCTCCAAGACTAGTAATTAATTATAAACCGTTAAATAAAATATTAAAATGGATAAGATATCCTCTACCAAACAAGGATGATTTGATAAAAGAGTACACGATGTGGTAACATTTTCCAAATTTGATCTAAAATCTGGATACTACCAAATATATGTAAAAGAAAAAGATAAGTACAAAACAACTTTCATAGTAACCTTTGGGCATTATGAATGGAACGTGGTTCCATAAGGATTAAAAAAGGCTCCAGGTGAGTTTCAAAACATAATGAATGATATTTTTTTATCCTTATATGAAATTTTCAATAGTATATCTAGATGATGTGCTAACTTTTTCAAAAATATATTACTGACCATTTTAATCATTTAGATACATTTATTAAAATAATGAAAAAAATGGATTAGTAGTATCAGTAAGAAAAATGAAAAATATTCCATACAAAAACAAGATCTTTTGGTTACGAAATCTATCAAAACACAACAACTCTAATACAAAGATTCTAGAATTTTTCATCTAAATTTCCAAATGAGATAAAAGATAAAAAAAATTACAAATATTTTTAGGATGTGCAAATTATATAGCATATTTTATTCCAAATATTATAATAATCTATACACCATTATTCAAAAGGCTTAAGAAAAATCCATTCGCATGGTTGGAAGAAATGACTCAAACTATAATAAAAGTAAAAGAATTAGTTAAAAAACTTCTTTGATTAGGAATACCAAATTCAAAAGCCTTTCTAAAAGTACAAACAGGCGCCTCTGAGTTAGGTTATGGGGGAATTTTAAAACAAAAAATTCAAGAATCTTTTGAAGAACAGATCGTCATATATAATTTGTGTATCTGGCATCCCACTCAACAAAAGTATTCTACTGTAAAAAAAGAAAAAGAGATTTCGTCCATAGTTTGATGTTTACAAAAATTTCAAGATGATTTATTCAATAAAAAGTTTTTGATTCGAATTGATTGCAAAGCAGCCCCAAATGTTATGATAAAAGATGTCTAAAATTTGGTTTTTAGACATATTTTTGCAAGATGACACGCTTTATTATCTTGTTATGATTTTGAAATAGAACATATAAAAGGAAAAGAGAATTCACTACTAGACTTTTTAACAAGAGAATTTTTACAGAAAAAACAACAATGAGTGGACAATCTAAAAGAAAGAACAATATGGTCCCCAATGGGATCACCAAAACCAATCTCGACAATATCACTAAAACCTCAAACGTCTCAACCTCAACTAAAGGTTCAGGAAACCTTGGCACAAATATTAAAAACTCCTATGACAATACCAAGTACTTCTAAAAATCCTTTAGTCAAAACTTCAAACAAATTTACTCCCCTTAAATACCAAAACATCCTTATTGGCCTAAAATACTTTACCAGAGTCTCTAAACCTCCTTAAGAACAAACCTCATAAGAATATGTTGATAAACCAAAAACCATTCCAATCATTATTTTAGAAAAATCATGGATATATGACACTACTAGATCAACAATCCATAACCTTTTCCCAAAAAGTTTCCATTATCCTCCAATAGACCTAGCCAAGACCAGAACATTTTATCAGTTTATTTTGGTAGACATTGACTATGCTTAAATATCTCATACAAAAAATGACCAATACATTATTCTCTCTTCATAATTAAAAATCTTGAGAATATTATCCCCAAAAGATTGGAACCCGCCTATCCATTACTTTAAATCCTTTTCCAGAACTTTCATACCCTAGTCATACATTTATTATGACTATATAAAAGCATGGTAAAAAACATTATATGTCCATCCTGGAACCATTTTTGGTTCATATGGTTTAGGAGAGGAGTGTCGCTAAAATTTCCAAAATGGTTTATTAAATGGTTTTCATAATTTGGTCCATTACTAACAATCTTTCCTTCTCAAGTTACGAAAGTTTATTCTTATTTTCGAGAAAAGACTTTGTTTGATTAAAGATATAGATTGATATCCTTTGTTGTTACTATAACATCCTTGCTGGAAATTATTTAATAAAATAAATAATTTATAATGAAAACACGAATCGTCATAATTTACCATTCCCCAAAAATAGGAAAATTTAAAAACTTGTTCAACGCACTTAAATTCAAATGAACAAATCCATAATAGTTATACAAGTTCCAAAATTAACTGGAAATAAATACTACAATCATAGATAGTTATAATAAAACGTCCATAATGGCCTTCTCTTCGTATCTACGCATCTCCAACGTCACCTGAAACATCATCTGCTCACATGGGACAAACCACACTATCATCGCTAAACACAAATAGAAAGGGTGAGCTCATAACATTATAAACATGCAAATTAATAATATAGAGATTCACCCAAGCTAATTTGTTCAATTCACTACTTATTCTTAAATCCTTACTGCTCCAAGGTTTTCTAATCATTGTCTCATTATACAAATGAAACTACTACCCTGGGCACTTTATACAAATACTTGACCATGGATCCATCATGCTTCCACGAACCTGCCCGCTTGTGGTCTAAACTTTATGAACCTCCCTGCTCGTAGTCCAACTCTATGGACCTCCCCGCTTGTAGTCGAACATGTGTGATCCTTTTAGGTACGAACCTCACTGCTCGCAACAACCCTCAAGTGCGAGCATGTAACATACGAACCTCCCTACTCGTATCCTCACACGAGAGCATCATTAATATGAATCTCCTCGCTCATCTTAATCACTCGTTCACCACCAGTCATGAACCTACTCGCTCGTGACACTGCCAAGCATCTCTTGGTCTAAGTCTGACATCTCACAACACACAAAATGCAAGCAAAAGAGCACCCTGTCCTTTGCGCTATCACCTGCATTGCCGAAGCACAACACAAGCGAAATCCCAACACATATCGCCAGGTGAAAACAACAACATCGATATAAAAGAACAACAGCAGCAACATTGCAAATAAACAACAGTAGCAACACTTGCTATAAAAAAAACAGTAACAACAACATTGACAATAAACAAAAAAACAACAACAACAACATTGACAATAAACAAACAACAACAACAACATTGACAATAAACAAACAACAACAACAACATTGAAAATAAATAAACAGCAGCAACAACATTGCTATAAAAAAATAGCAACACCCAATCTTTAAAAAGCAACAATATTATAGTATTAAAACAACAACAATAATCTAATTTTAAAATAGCAAGAAAAATCTGATTTTACAACAGCAACAACAATCTAGTTTTAAATCAAGAATAATAATCTAGTTTTACAATAAGTGTAAACAACAACAACAAACTAAGTTTAAACAGCAACAACATATGAATTGGATACAACAAACAAAAATGTAAATTTCTAAATCACAAATTCCTCTCTTTTAATTAATTTCTCTCAAATCTGTGGCCACCAACTTCTTAGCTTTTTTAACCATAATTTATTATAAAAAAAACTATTGTATCCCACTAAATGAATTTTTATCCCAAATAACGTATTATTTTATATTTATAAGATTATACCGAATAAAAACAACTTAAATTTGATTATCTTTGTAAATCGTGTATGCACCAATGTAAAGCCTTCTAGAACCCGTATACAACTTAAAACTCCTACTCCATAAAATTATATCATTTTTTAATATAATATTTTGAATGAAAATGGATGCAAATAAGGTGCCACCTATCTTCGTGCCTTATGCATGTACTTGCTTTTAATATAATAAATGTAATATTTGCATAATTATATATCAAGATACATGTTATAAAACAATGTATATACATATAACATCCTGCAACCATTCTTATAAAATCCCAAACTATTATGGACTTATCACTTATAATATATGTTAAAACTAAGACTTAGTTATAGTTATAAAACCAAGGCCATTTTAAAGAAAGCTGCACATGCCTAAAACATAAAATTTTACCGTGATTTAGCTTCACAAATATATTTTAAAACACCTGCTATTCGACGTCCAAGAAAAAAAGAAGTCAACCATCTAAATGATAAGCTTCATCCCAATAAACTCCCACATCGAATCAATTAAACTAATAGTATTTGGTATTATCTTGGCAATCGTAAATTTAGAAACATCTTTACAAAAACTATTGCACATATCGAAAACAAGATTTCACCATATTTGGAAAATTTGACTGTGTGCTAAGTTGCGATTGTTCATATAAACCTCAAATTTAATGTAACATCAACACATAACATTAAGCAAAATAACCACACAACCAATTTTGATCCCACAAAAAAAATAGTTTTTCTTTCACACCATATAAATTCAAAAACACTGTATGCCCAATGAATCACCACACATCCAGAATAAAAAAAAAAAATTAAAACGACCATGATACAACATATAACTTTACCTCGAATTTCCTACTCCTAAAGCAATTCTAGTTATCTTCTTTGCCCATAAATTACTCTAGCCTTTGCCTTTACCACCTGGAACCCTTTCTAGCCATCTATGCTCCCCTTAGGTCCTTCCTTTCTAGCCATCTATGCTCCCCTTAGGTCCCTTTTTGGTGCTCTAAAAATTCTGCCCTTTGAGCTACACGAAATTTCCCCTTTAATCCTTAACTAATCAACCCATTAATTCAAGCGTAAAAGAAATATTACTTAGCACTAATCAAGGTTCGAACTCCCAACCACACAATTATGAAACATATGCACAAACCAACAAGCCATTATATATTTCATGACATTTTATGCTCATATTGCTTTATAATCCATGCCACGTGTTCATGCAAGCCGACAGAATAAATAAAATAATTAAAACATCACACTAAGCCATACACAAGACTTGAATCGAAGTCCTCTCATATAACCAAATGCAAAGAAGGAAGACACAAGTTTATCATTGACTCAAGAGTCATTATTCACAGCAAAAAAAACAAAGGTTATTAGTAGAATTAGTAGCAGCAACAAGTATGAAGGAATTCAAACAAGTAATCAAGACAAAATCAACAACATCAAAGACTGATAACTCTAAAGAAGAAAGCAGTCAATTCGATCCTTATGACATGTTTGGTTAAAAAAAAAGAAGACATGGCAAGTGTAGAAAATGAATGTAAACGGTGGAAAATTGAAGAAACATGTAAAAGAAAGCATGAACAAGACATAGAACACAACTTGAACGTGGAAATTGAAAAGAAAAAAGAATCACCGAATAAAAATGACAAGAAACACAATGGAAGCAAAAAAAATGGCGCTGAAATGTAAAGGAAAGCTAGTAAAATAGTGAACCATAGCAAGCAAGGAAATCTACAAATAGAGTGTAGAACACTCTTGTAGTCTCATAGTTGCATGGAATCAATGGAGAAACACAATATAATAGACAATGAATGGTAAATGTGAAAGAAAAACAAAGAAGAAGAAGAAGAAGATGAGAACAAGACGGAAAATGAAGGAAACACAAGACTAGGAAAGAACCTTACCAAACCTTGAGAGACCATGGTTTGATGGCTCTTGATACCATTATGGTGGAGCTCCAAAGGTGCATGAAGAGCTCCATGGGCAGCGGAAATGGATGAAGGAATGGAGGCAAGTTGGAAGGCACTTGCAAGCAATGGAAGGTGAAAGAGGTGATAGGATTTCCTAATTTATGCTAGCCTAAGGAAGGTGGCTAGAGGTAGAGAGAGGAAATCTCTAGAAAGTGGTGACTCTCAAAGGCAATAGAGGGAGGAGTGCTCTCAACTCAAGTTGCATCTATTGCTTAAAATTTCAAGAGTGTCTACAAATGAGTGAAATTTTGGCTTTTATATGAAGCCATTTACACATGAGAAAGGAGAGCCATTGAATGGAGTGGGCCTTGATCTTGGCCCTTAGATCAAGCTAGGAGAAGGAGATAAGATCATGCCCTTTGGATCTTGGCTTGAAGAACAAGAAGGATTCTTAGCATTTAGATGTGATGACCAACTTTAGTCAAACTATGAAGCAAAGGAGCCTCCTTGTCTTGAAAATCTTGGCCATGTATGAAGAGAATTGGGCCGAGCCCAATTTTAACCCATCCTATGTTCCTTTCATGTCTTATGTATTATTGGAAAGCAAAGCCCAAACAATGGCCCAATTTAAATCTACACTACTAGATTTACATGCACTTCTTCAAGTCTTTGTGATCTCTTTGGCCCATGTAAAGAATGTGAGAAGCCCATTGATTTTGTGATCATCTAATGGGAGGCCCTTTCGAATCTTTTTCATCATTGATCTTGTAATTGGGCCTTTTAATGGGCTTGGGCTTGGGCTTGAAGGTGCAATTGGGCTTGGTGGGGTCACATCAGTGTGTGTGTGTCTATGTGTGTTTGTGTGTCTTTGTTTGTGTGTTTGTGTCTGTTTGTGTGTGTGTGTGTTTGTGTCTCTGTGTCTGTGTGTGTTTGTGTGTGTGTGTGTGTGTGTGTGTCTGTGTCTGTGTGGCTGTGTTTGTTTGTGTGTGTGTGTGTGTGTCTGTGTGTTTGTGTATTTGTGTCTATGTCTGTGTGTCTGTTTGTGTGTCTATGTGTGTGTGTGTGTCTGTATGTTTGTGTCTATGTGTTTGTGTGTTTGTGTGTTTGTGTCTTTGCGTTTGTGTGTATGTGTTTGTGTGTATGTGTGTGTGTGTGTCTCTGTCTCTGTGTGTGTGTGTGTCTGTGTTTGTGTGTATGTGTGTGTGTGTGTGTCTGTGTTTGTGTTTATGTGTCTGTGTATGTGTCTCTTTGTGTGTGTGTGTCTCTGTGTGTTTGTGTCTGTGTGTCTGTGTTTGTGTTTATGTGTCTGTGTATGTGTCTCTTTGTGTGTGTGTGTGTGTCTCTGTGTGTTTGTGTCTGTGTGACTGTGTGTCTGTGTCTATGTCTGTGTGTGTGTGTCTTTGTGTCTAGGTGTGTGTGTGTGTGTCTGTGTTTGTGTGTATGTGCGTTTGTGTGTCTGTGTGTCTGTGTGTTTGTGTCTGTGTGTCTGTGTGTGTGTTTGTGTGTGTGTGTTTGTGTCTTTGTGTCTGTGTGTCTGTGTTTGTGTATTTGTGTGTCTGTGTGTCTGTATATCTGTGTCTGTGTGTTATATATGTCAAATTTAAAAAGCAATATATATTAGTTATATATATATATATATATATATATAAGTTTAAAAGTAAATAATATTAAAGACTACAAGAAGCTTACATGTTTCTTAGACCTCTCATCCACATATTGTTCATTTCCTTTCCAAATATGTGTCTACTGTTGCTAACTTGATTGAGGGTCCGACTTTTTGTGGCAAGTGAAGTAGGTCTATTGTAGCACAACAACATCGTATCCACAAGAATTTGGTACTTAAGTCAATAGTCTATAATCTAACTTGAGTTTGCAAATAATAAGAAAAAGGTTTCGTTTTGGTTAATTAACATAAAAATAGATTAAAACTAATATTGAGAGAGGTGATGTTGATTAAGGTGTTGGCACCAGTTTTTTTGCAAACCGAAGCATAAAACTAAATATATAACAAATCTCGTAAAAAAGTCTCTTAATCTTTAGCTTAATTTTCTCCTCCCAATCCATGAGCAAAAGTTGTTTAAATCAAATACTTGTTATTGAAGTGAAACACAAATGTTACTGAGAAAACACGAGAAGAAATTAAATATTATCTTTAGAAAATGGTTTATTAAAACAAGTATGATAAATCAGTATTGAGATCATACATCTCATTTACATCAAAAAAATATCTAACACCACCGTAATTATAGCTACTATATCAGAAAGCTCACTTGCCCAAAGATATATAGTCCCATACATCGCTATCAGAGTATTCTTGAACTGGGATGAGAGAATGAAAAAGCTTTGCCATGTGGTCATGGGTTTCAATATGTTAACAAAGTAAAGTACTATTATAAGCACTACACATTAAGTTCTGATTTCAAAGGACAAGATGATCAATAAATAATAATTCCTCTCAACTTTGATTATGGGTACTTAAGATAATTACTATATAACCATAAAACTATTCAACAAAACAAAATTGAGCGTCATTAACCATGAATTAAATTTCAGGAATCATAGACAGATGCAACAACCATTTTATCTAACAGGAAACAATAAACTTGAAAGAATCCTACTAACAACTAATAATAATGAAAAAGTTTGAATCAACATACAGAACATCAGAAAACAATAATACCCAGCATAAAAAGTTCAAAACAAAAAATAAAAAAAGGTTCTTTAATCAAAAAAGGGTCTCAAAATTATTATCGAAAGTAGAAAAACAGATCCTTACCGAAAGCCTAGTGTGCTAACTAGTGGATGGATATCAATTGAATAGAAAACTAAGTTCTGTGAAATGGATCTAACCTAAAAGGGCAACTAGAAAAACGTGAAGGGGCAAAAATCGTGTACCTTGTTGGACGATATTTTGAAGTATTGAACAATGTTGAAGATGTCTAGAAAAGGCATCATAGAGAGTTAGAGTTCATTGTGAGTGGTGGAAAGTGAACTGTGAAATGAGGTTGTTAAGAAAACACAAATGGCAGACTCTGAAATCCTAAACCTTCTAACAAAAAGTGATATCCAATATCATAGTCAAAGAACTTTTAAGAAAGGATTTGCAAAAACGCTTATTAGAATTAATTGACGAATTAATTCTGTAAGGCCCACTAAATTCCTTTTCTTTTTCTTTTTTTGCCCAAAATTAAACGGGCTACCCTAATGTAATGGGCTTAAGGGTTGGCCCAATGGGGATTCAGACCCTAATCTGCCCTAATTCCATTCTTTCATTCACTTTTCAGAAAACACGTTCTTCCTTGCCTCCTTTGAGCAGCCACAACTCCCTGCTAGGGTTAGCCGTCAACCTTCTTCAAGCTAGCTCAAGTCCGGTTTCCGCTCCACGTAAGTCACTCCTCAGCTCATGATTCCCCTTTTCTGGACCTATTTCCGTTTTTACCGTTAGGGTTTGTTAGTAACTCATTCCTTTTCCTGTTTTACCATTTGTTTCAGCTCTTTGGCCATCCTTAGGACAGTCGTGCTCATTGTGTGCGTGTCGGAGTGTTCTGCTAGCTTGTTTTCCACGTACGGGAGGCTAGGGTTCACCCTTTCTTTTGAGTTGTGCTGATTGTGCTATTGTTTCATCATTTTAATATGCTTGGTGTGCTGATGCGAACCTGTGTATGGTAGTATTGAGCCATTTGTGCCCTATTGAGTGTTTGTGCACGAGAGAACAGTGGTGAGCATTGGTTTTCTCGCCCAAGTGAGCATGTCTCGCCTAGGCAAGATCAACAAGGCTCGCCCAAGCTGCTTGACACGAGCGGTCGCTCAGGTGACCCACGTTGCTCTTGAGCGAGCGAGTATCTCGCCCAAGCTAGAGGGGTCTCGCCTAAGCGAGATCCCGCGTGAGGCTATTGTTCCCCTTTTCGAGCCCTCGCCTAGGCGAAGGGGGCTCGCCTGAGCGAGAGCCTCTCTCCTGAGCGAGACCCTTCAGCTTGAGCGAGGAGTTGGGCGAGGCAGGGTGATGTGTGATTGTTTCCTTGAATCTTGAATGTTTAATGCTTGCTTGGATTTGAGTATTGTGTTAAACGCATGAGACAAATAAATATGCATGAGTGATGTGATTCATGAATTGTGAATAATGGGTTTTGATGTGACCCCAACAAGCCCAAGCTCAATTGCATCAACAAGCCCAAGCCCACATCAAGGCCCAATCACTAGAAGCATGATGAGAAAGATTCACATGGGCCTCTCACAAGATGATCAAGTCAATCATGGGCTTTTTACATTATTCACATGGGCTAAAGAAATCTCTAAAATATGAGATTATGCATGGAGGAAGTAGTATAGATTTAAATTGGGCCATTGTTTAGGCCTTGTTTTTCTAGAATAATAAGTCAAACATTGTGTAGTTAAATTGATAAAATTGGGTTTGACTAAGCCCAATAGGAGATTTGGCCATGAGCTACCAAAGGTCAAAGGTGGACTAAGTGGAAGTCAACATTCCTTCCTACACCTCATGGATCATGCATACCATGGAGCCAAGTCCACACTCCACCCATGTGCCTCCTTCATCCAAGGGCTAAGAGAGTGTCTTCTTTTCCAAGTCTTCATCCAAAGGCTAGGAAGATGCCTCCTTCTCCAAGCCACCATCCAAGGGTGATGATTAAAGCTTCTCCTCCAAGTTTGATCTAAGGGCCAAGAATTAGTCTAGCTTTTAGGCTCACATATAAAAGCCAAAAGTAGACCATTTGTACATTTCAACTCTTGAAATTTCTAATAGAATGTTTGTGTTGAGATCACTCCACTCTTCTATTATTTTGAGAGCACACATGGCTAACCTTCTCCTTCATCTCCTCTAGCCACCTTCCATACCATAGCTTCACTTCTACTCTTCATCTTCACCAAAAACCTCCATTGCCTAGAGCAACCTTTCTCTAATTCTCCAAATTCCGCTGCACTTCATCTTCTCCTCATCATTCTCCATGGATTTTCTTCCTCTCCTACTCCTTGTGGTGAGAGTAGTAGGAGGAGGCCTAAAACTCATTAAGGGCTAACCTTGTGCGTGAGGGATTGATTCATCGTAACACTTGTAACACATAGCTCGGGGGTGAGCAGAGGTATCCACCACAAGTGCAAGCATCCGCTGAATATGACCAGATTATATGTATCCGGATGAGTCGAGTCAGGGTCCAGTGTATTGCTTGAGAAAGTCATAACATGTTGGATGATTTATAAATACTGCTTGAATTGGGTGATAGTATGTGACTGCATGATAAATTGATTTCTACTCTAACTTACCCTACTACTTGTTGTTGTATGTTCTGTGGTGTGGTCTTTTATTTTGCAATGATCATTAACTTGTTGATGGGAGCAGAGGTGAGAACTCCCCGAAATAATCAGGGTGATGGAGGTTCCACTGCATAGTCCACTTGGACTAGATTCGTATCTTGATGGGTTTTCTTTCTGGGCTATGGCCTATGTATTAGTTTACTGTTCTAATTTCCTTTGGGGTTTTCGGTTGAATGTTGTAACTGGTTACTTTTGGCGTCGTGGTGTGCCTAGGATTGTAGAGGTTGTGTTTAAGACCCCAAGACTGCACTGTTATACTATTTGTGCGTGACGTTTCTTTAATTACGCTTATTAATTAAATGAGACGTCACAAATTCTATTATGTGACTCATTTGAAATATTATAGTAGACCCAATTATGATTTAATAAAATTTAAATTTAAAGATCTATTGATTATTATTATGGAAAATGATAAGAAAATAAAATAAAGATAAAATAAAAATTAACTTGATGGGCGTTGGTTTATAAAAGGGATTGGGGTTATGTATCTGGTCACAAGATTATTTTCACAGTAACTCATCAAGAACGTGTGAGAAGAGAAAAGAAAGACAAAAAGATATATTTGGAAACAGTAATTGGAGAGCACACAAAATTACAAATTAAAGAACAAATATTCACAAGATTTCTTATAAATCAATGTTAGTGTTCTATTATGTTTTATTAGGTGAGAATCATAAATCATAAAAATACTTAATTGTCTTAGAACGCTCTAACAATTGTTTGATGGCATGAGAGCACGATGAACAACAAAGCTCCTCGGACCGACTAAATTAGTACTCTGATTCACAAATTCTCGAGGATTGGTTTGACTGAAATAAGAGTTGTGAAACACGAAATTTAGGGAAGAATGGAGTCCAATGGAAGGGAATTTCTATCTTGAATTTTGTACAAAGAAAAAATTAATTTTCCAACGAAATTCATCTTTTATTTCAAAAATTTAATTCATATTTTTCATGAATATTTAAGAAATTATTTTAGCATTTTTTTGAATGTCTTTTACCGACAATTACATATTATTATTTGGGTTTTCACAACTACATTCTTAGAAAACTTATAATTATTTTTAGAAATAAATTCATTAAAAATAATTAATCAGAAATATATTTTTTATCGTGAAAAAAAACTAAGGAATGAAAAATATATGTTTTACCTATGAAAAAATTAGTGAAAATAAAATGCATGGCAAATAACACTTTTTATCTATGAAATAAATTTGTAAGAAATAATGCATGGGAAATAATTTATTGAGCCATGTCAAAAGATTCGTGGGAAATTGTAACACCCCATTTAAATAATAACATAATTAAATAGAGTATTACACGGAATAATTTAAGAAATATAGTCAGAGAGTAAAAATGCTACTCCTTACAACTATCCAAGATAAATAAAAAGGGGATACTAAGGCACACCACGATGCCTATAACCAAGCGGGTAGAAGATAGAAAACGATTTTTATCATACCATTGCATACAACTTTCATAGCCAAAGATACAAATATCAACTAATCATGTTATGACATGCAACCAATACACGAAGACTCGAGACACGACTCATCCAGATACATATAATTAGTCGGATTCAGCGGATGCTTATACTTGTGGTGGATTTCCCTGCTCTACCGAGCTGCTCTACTAAGCTAAATCTTATAGTGTCTCACCTTCCATACACAAGGTTAGCCCTTAATGGGTTCCAGGCCTCTTGCTACTCTCACCACTAGAGTCAGTACGCTCTATGTGAGACTAACTGACTATTTAGAGTGTCAAGATATAACCTTACCTTGAATCCTTACTAAATTATATAGATGGGACACCACCATGAACTCCCACTAACAGGGATCATGAAATTACCTCCCAACCAACTGAGGCACCACTATGAGGTCTCACCTAGAGACTCATTGAATTACGTCCTAACCAATGAGGCACCACCATGAAACTATCGTGGAATTACGCCCTAACCACATATAATTCATGCTTCACCAACCAAATAGGTATTTATCATGCATACCAATCTCATGCCAAACTTTATAACCAACCTTCATTCATATCCCATATCAAATCCATACCAAACTCATCATATTCGATCCCTGAACCAATTCCATACATGCACATTCATTTCATGCTTTTAACATATTAATTCACCTAAACATGTGGCAAACATACCATGACAGAGAAGAAAACAAAACCTGGTGCATTCTCGCCCAGCTTCTCGCTCATGCGAGCTCCCTTCGCCTAGACAAGGGCTCGAAGAGGGAACAATGGTGTTGTCACGTTCTCTCGCTTAGGTGAGACCTCCTCGCCTGAGCGAGATGGCCTCTCGCTCAAGACTAGAGCTCGTCGCTTGAGCGACAACTCGCGCAACACCTGGTAGGGGTTTTCTAATACCCTTGCTTTGGCGAGCTCCACTTGCTTGGGCGAGATTATCAAATCACCTATACTGTCATGCAGGCTAGTATACAAATTCACCCAAAACAACATGGAATATATTATCATATCATATTAAGCAACATACACGCACCATAAACACAAAATAAAACTGAAGAGCAAGCAAAACACATCAAATCTCGAAACCCTAGCTTCCCTTACCCGGACAGATGCTAACGGAAAGCACAAACACCTACGACAATGAACCCAACAGCTCCAGGAGCATACTCAAGAGTTGAGAATAGTGGCACAAAATGAAAACGAGATTACTACAATGAACCCTAACAGGAACCACGAAAACAAGCTGGAGAAGAAAGAGCATGAGCGGAAGAACAACTTACGTGGAGCAGAGAATGAGGCTGAGCTTACTTGAATCTGAATGAGCTCCAAACCCTAGCAGAGCACTGTTTGAGGAGAAAAGAGGAAGGAGTAAGGTGGCTGATTTTGCAAAGTGAGCAGAACATGAGAGGGTTATGCTAGTTTAGGGGTTTTGGGATGCCCTATGGATCAACCTTAGGCCCAACATTTTAGGACAAAATTAAAGTGAGTCTTACAGAAATAATATTTCGGAAAATTTATTTATCCATGCAAAAAATTGTTGGAAATATTATATGGGAAATAACGTATTTATCGTTAAAGAATCCGTGGGAAATATTTCATGGAAAAATACTTATTTATCTATGAAAAAAAATCTGTGGAATATAATCTGTGGGTAATTCAAAATGGTGATTCTTCATATTTGCTTATTCTGAGCTGCACACGGCTCTTTTTAGCATTATTAATTCTAGTTTAGTGGGCGATGAGTCCCTATTTTATTGTATTTTTCATAGTGACTAGCATTTCTCTTGGGCTTTGTTTAGTTTTAATTTTCCCTTTTTAGTTCAGATTTGGTTTTCTTTGTAAAATTCCATTTTTTACGATTTTATGTTAATAAAGTACTTTTAGATATAATTTTAGTTTAATTTTGATTTTGGTTGAATTATAGCTTTGTAGATAATAAAAATTACAAGAAAAAACTTTATTATCCATGAAATATTTCCCATAATATCACGCCGCTCAATGGAACATGTGTTGTTGTTATATGTCTGATGAGGGAGCTCGCGATTTAGATGCACGCCATGGCGAAGGAGAGGCTGACCGCATTGTGAAAGGGGTAAACCTATTGGTGGTGACTTCGTGTAGGGTTCTTCATCATCTTTAAAACACAAAGGGTTCATATATAAAAACTTGAAGGTATTGAGTTGTTTACATTCTATAGAATTATTTCCTTGTTTTGCTTCATCGTAATTGTAAATATCCATACATTTGGTAGACAAAACTTAGGCACAATTAGTAGCTGATGTTGCCTACTGTAATCAATTTAAGTTAACTTTGTACAATGTAAGTTTATTCTATTGTAACTATATTTGTAAGACCCACTTTAATTTTGTCCTAAAATTTAAGGGCCTCTCTTAGTCAGTTGGGCCTAAGGCTGGCCCATAAGGCATCCCAAAACCCCTAAACCAGCCTAACCCTCTCATGTTCTGCCCATTTTGCAAAAATCAGTCATCTTACTCCTCTTTTCCCCTCAAACAGTGCTCTGCTAGGGCTCGAAGCTCATTCAGATTCAAGTAAGCTCAACCTCATTCTCTGCTCCACCTCTTGAGTATGCTCCTAAAGCTGTTGGGTTCGTTGTCGTAGGTGCCTGTGCTTTCCACTAGCATCTATCCAGGTGAGGGAAGCTAGGATTTTTTCATGCTTTTATAAATAATATGTCTTTTTGTTTCTGTTGGGTGCTCTTGATAATTTGATGTGTTTTTGATGGTGTGAAAATAATCGATGTATTGTTTCTGGATGGAATTTTGGCTTTGCATGCGTGAGAGCAGGTGATATCTGTTATGCTCGCCTAAGCGAGTTGTTTCTCGCCCAAACGGGAAGCTCTCGCCTAAGCGAGGAGCTCTTGCCTAAGCGAGAATGACAATAACTCGCCCCCTTTTTTTTTCGAGCGCTCGCCTGAGCGAAGGCCTCTCGCTTGAGCGAGATGAGCTAGCTTGAGCGAGAACTCGAAGTACTCTCTGTTTTCAATCTCGCTTAAGCGAAAGTTTTTCGCTTGAGCGAGAGACCTTGTTGCCTGAGTGAGAGCTCCTTAGCTTGAGCGAGATTGACAATTGTTAAATGCTTGTATGCTCCCATAATTGATTTGTTTACTCTTTTAAAGCATGAAATACGATGCCAACGTTTTATACAATGTGCTTGTGTTTTCTTAAATTTTATATGTTTGGGATTTTGTGTTTTTATATGTTGAAATCATTAAAAAGCTGTCAGTTTAGCTTAAGCGAGGGATTTTAGCTTAAGCAAGATCAGTCTCGCTTAAGCGAGAATTTCTAGCTTAAGCGAGATCAGTCTAGCTTAAGCGAGAATTTCTAGCTTAAGCGAGATTAGTCTAGCTTAAGCGAAAATTGCTGCAGAATTTTAATTCCTTACTTTAACTTGAACTTGTGGATTGATTCAATTACTTTTAAAAGCATGAATTGGGCGAAT
The DNA here is from genome assembly GCF_004118075.2 of Vigna unguiculata. NCBI lineage: Eukaryota > Viridiplantae > Streptophyta > Magnoliopsida > Fabales > Fabaceae > Vigna > Vigna unguiculata. The sequence continues at coordinate 11,451,246 of NC_040286.1, read as the reverse complement.
GGGTATGAGTAGAATGGTTTAAGGTCTGTGATTGATAAGTTTAACATGACCTTGGCATGTGACTTGTATGAGATGGTTGGTAATCAAAGTGGCATGGTGTCGGTATGAATTACATTTCTATATTCATGAATTGGGAAGGATGATTTGGAATGGATTGAACATGGAGCATGTATGAGGATGGATTATAAAGGTTGGCATGAGATTTATAAGCATGATAAATATTACTGTTTGTTTGAATATGTAAAGTGTGTGGTCAGTACGTAATTCCTTGGAATTTCTAGGTGAGATTTCAGGGTTGTGCTTCAGTGGTCGGGACGTAATTCCATGGCCCTGTTAGTGGGTGTCCATGGTGGTGCCCCATCTATATAATTTGGTAAGGATTCAAGGTAAGGATTGCATCCTGAGACTCTAAAGAGTCAGTTAGTCTCACTTAGAGCGGACTGACTCTTGTGGTGAGAGTAGCAGGAGGCCTGAAACTCATTAAGGGCTAACCTTGTGTGTGGGGGATTGATTCATTGTAACACTTGTAACACATAGCTCGGGGGTGAGCAGCTCGGGGGTGAGCAGAGGTACCCACCACAAGTGCAAGCATCCGTTGAATCCGACCAGGTTATATGTATCCGGATGAGTCGAGTCGAGTCTTAGTGTATTGATTGGAAGGTCATAACATGCTTGGATGATGTATGCATATTGGACTGTGAAAGTATATCTGATTGCATGATAAAATCTTTTTGGCTCTAGCTTACCCTTGCTGGTTTGATTGCCTTGTATGTTGTTCTTCTACCTTTGCGATGATCATCAATTTATTGATGGGAGCAGATGCGAGAGGTACTCGAGGTCAATAGGGAAGAGATGATTCTGCTACACAGTCTACCTAGGCTGGACTTCATGTTTTATTTGGGCTTTTCTTTTGGGCTAAGGCCCGTGTATTGTATTACCCCCAAGGCTTTATTTCGAATATCGGCTATCTCTTACTCCTTTTGGGTTGTAGGCTTTGTAATGAGCTTTAGTATTTCCTTTTAAGTACCTTGGATAACTGTAAGGAGTGACTTTATACTCCGCAACTTGACTTTTTTATATTATTCGGTGTAAGATTTCATTTAATTATGTTATTATTTAAATGGGATGTTACATTAATGGTATCAGAGCAGTTCGTCCTTAGGATGACCTGAGGTTGTGGGTTTGTCATGCCTCGCAGGCGTGAGTAGTCATGTCTTGTCAAGTGTGTTAGTAAAACCAAAAGCTTTAAGAACAGAAAAACGCCTTGATAAAGTAATGAGGGTGCACACTCACGACTAGATTAAGGGTTGTTTTTCCTTTCTTAATTCTACTGGCTACGGAAAGAAGGGTGACATACAAAAGGGTTTGGTTGTTTGTAGATGATGGAGTGTTGCTTCGTATGTTCTAGTTTGTCTTGTTATGCCTCTGTACTATGTGTCTGGTGTATATAGAAATGAGGGAATGCAGATCCAATGTCAACTTGGCCTGCTTTCCTTTATAAGTGTTGGATGAGGTCTCTAAGACAATTTCTTGCCTCAGAGATAGGAAGTTGATGTGTGATGTATACCGTTGAGCAAGGGAAGCTAAGTTTGGGTTAATAGTTTGAGAACAGATGTTGGAGTTTAGCAACGATTGGACTAAGGGAGCTTCAAGGACAAGTTTGGGATCAAATGCCGCAAGTTTTCCAAAATGAGTTGAATCTAAAGGTTAAAACATATGGGAGATATCAGTGCATGCAAGTGTAACAACATTTGAGGAACATCAACCTGGTTCTACATTCCAGCAATACCATAATTTAGAGTTCTACAGATACCTGTGATATTAAGAGAAGTGTCATTAGATATGGTCGTATGGCCATATCTAGTGTTTTCTTGGATTGGTGGAAGAGAAGCAATTGGTAATATCCTGGGTTGTAGAAAATAATGAAATTGCTTGGCATCGAGCAAACTGAGAAAGATAAAGACCATGGGGGTGTAAAAAGACAACAAATCTCTAGTTGGAGGCTAAGATGGAGTAGAGCTTATGGATCAGTCAAGTAAGATGATGTTTCCTAGGTAAAGGAAAAAATAATATGTGGATAAAAAATGAAGTGGCATAAAGGTTTCGTACTAGGTTGGATAGTCAGAAGGAGATGATTTGGTCTTTGGAGTTGATAGAAGGATGTTTCAAGGAAAAGTAATTCACATGAGCAGAATAATTGACCTTGGGCTGAGACCAAGAAACCTAAGTGTTGGATCTTGTAGGAATGGCAAGAACTAGTGGGGGCAAATTACACTAAAGAATGAAAGGAGAAGAAAAGTCTGAAGAAATTGAAATGGTGTATACGATAGTTGGTGTTAGAGTGATTAGCGCGAATGATCAAATTCGAGGATACAAGGTATAAAAGTGGTGCTTGGGATATGGATTTGGTTTGTTCGAGATCGTATACCTCTTGGTGTCACCCATATGGTAAAGGAGTCATGGGTGCCTGCAAGAGGGAGTTGGGGTTGAGATGGTGGTTTGCTACAATTGCGGTCAAGTGAAGTTTACTCGGGTGTGTTTCATGTTTCATGGTGACCAAAGGATTTAAATTCAAAGCCAATTTGAATTGTTTCCTTTGCAAGGTTGGGACATAATCTCAAGGGTGAATTGATTGTTTTCTTAATCTCATTCTTAGGAGATGTGATCCCCAACGAAGTAGTATCCTTTGATTTGAAGAGATAAGTCAGTAGTAGTGTAACAAGTGTGGATCAAGCTGAAAGATGAGGGCTGGGTGTCATGTGAATCAGAGTTATATGACAACGGCAAGCGAAAAATAGACGCAAGGAATCTCAATGGTAGAAGAGTTATAGATTTATTCTGAAGTAAATATTAGAATTTTCGCTTTGGAGTGATGAAGTTCACTTTTGCATTTGGGTTTGAAGTCGAACTTGTGCTAATAGCTTCTAATTGGAGGATTTATGCTGGGATTGTGAAGTAAGAGAAACAAGTGAAAGAGTTGTTGGAGACATAATGGTATAAACTCAGTATAATCACCAAGATGACTACAAGTTTGGTGAATCTTCAAAAAGAAGTTGTGGTGTGTCAAGCCGTTCAAGAAGAGTATTGACTAAGGTTGGAGTGACTAATAAGGAATATGGTTTTAAAAGGATAGATACCTTGTTGAGAAAATGGAACGCTAAGACTATCAAAAGAGGAGTTTAAAGGGGTTCTACAAGTTTTATAGGGGTCTCGAGGAAGGTTTCTCAACGGCAATTGGTTCCTTGTCATGGCGGACACGAAAGGATCATTATTTTGAGTAAACAAACAAGTGACCTTGTGTATGAATCAGAGTAGCGCAACGGAATGGTGGTAGATGATGCTTAGAAATGGTAAGAGGTGCGTGAGAAGAACTATCTTACTCATGACCTAGTGAAGAGATTTCCTTGGTCTAGTTATTCGACTAGGACGAGTGAGTTTCTCAAAGAGGTTGGAAAAAAATAATAAAGCCAAATCGGGCAATCTTAGTTTGAGGTGTATTGTTGAGTTGCTTGGTGCAAAAACATACTAGAGATTTGGAGTCAATGGAAGTTATGGTTTTGTGGTTTAGTGGAATGATGGTTACAAGTTAAGGGATAAAAAAAAATGAGGACAGGATGCCAAAACGATATGGCAATGGAATAAGTTGATAGTTTTAAATTGGAACTGGAATAACTCGGTAGGGAACTTTGTTGCCTTGGTTGAAGCCAACAAAGGAAGTAAGATGTTATGAGTGTCGTTATACGTAAAAGTGGTCAAGAGTGTTGATGGTGGGGCAGTAGGCCAGAACTCAAGAGTGATCAAGTCAGTGGAGTGATGCTTAAAGGAGAGAACAAAGTGATGTGAAGTGATAAATACATGCTTTAGTTTGAGACTTGAAGTCATCTGAGACTTTGATAAAAACCTACAAGAGGTAGTGGAGAGCATATGGTAGACGAGTCGGTATATCAAATGCAAGTTGGTTGGGCAGGTAAGAAGGAGCATCCCAGTTTTAAGGTTGTAGGTTGGAAGTTACTTCGAGAGTAGTGACTAAACCAATCTACACAGTTGAACACATATTGCTTAGCACAGAGGCGAAGTTTCCAGTTAAAATAGGTGTTGGAGTCGTTTTATTAGTCATGTCTAAGTGGTGGTTGTCGGATGAAATGAGGAAAACGTAGTTTTCTTCCCATCTCGTCGGTGAATTTTCGAGGTCGAAAATTTTTGTTGTTGGGGAGAATGTAAGACCCACTTTAATTTTGTCCTAAAATTTAAGGGCCTCTCTTAGTCAGTTGGGCCTAAGGCTGGCCCATAAGGCATCCCAAAACCCCTAAACCAGCCTAACCCTCTCATGTTCTGCCCATTTTGCAAAAATCAGTCATCTTACTCCTCTTTTCCCCTCAAACAGTGTTCTGCTAGGGCTCGAAGCTCATTCGGATTCAAGTAAGCTCAACCTCATTCTCTGCTCCACCTCTTGAGTATGCTCCTAAAGCTGTTGGGTTCGTTGTCGTAGGTGCCTGTGCTTTCCACTAGCATCTATCCAGGTGAGGGAAGCTAGGATTTTTTCATGCTTTTATAAATAATGTGTCTTTTTGTTTCTGTTGGGTGCTCTTGATAATTTGATGTGCTTTTGATGGTGTGAAAATAATCGGTGTATTGTTTCTGGATGGATTTTTAGCTTTGCATGCGTGAGAGCAGGTGAGATCTGTTATGCTCGCCTAAGCGAGTTGTTTCTCGCCCAAACGGAAAGCTCTCGCCTAAGCGAGGAGCTCTTGCCTAAGCGAGAATGACAATAACTCGCCCCCTTTTTTTTCGAGTGCTCGCCTGAGCGAAGGCCTCTCGCTTGAGCGAGATGAGCTAGCTTGAGCGAGAACTCGAAGTACTCTTTGTTTTCAATCTCGCTTAAGCGAAAGTTTTTCGCTTGAGCGAGAGACCTTGTTGCCTGAGCGAGAGCTCCTTAGCTTGAGCGAGATTGACAATTGTTAAATGCTTGTATGCTCCCATAATTGATTTGTTTACTCTTTTAAAGCATGAAATACGATGCCAACGTTTTATACAACGTGCTTGTGTTTTCTTAAATTTTATATGTTTGGGATTTTGTGCTTTTTATATGTTGAAATCATTAAAAAGCTGTCAGTTTAGCTTAAGCGAGGGATTTTAGCTTAAGCAAGATCAGTCTCGCTTAAGCGAGAATTTCTAGCTTAAGCGAGATCAGTCTAGCTTAAGCGAGAATTTCTAGCTTAAGCGAGAGCAGTCTAGCTTAAGCGAGATCTGTCTAGCTTAAGCGAAAATTGCTGCAGAATTTTAATTCCTTACTTTAACTTGAACTTGTGGATTGATTCAATTACTTTTAAAAGCATGAATTGGGCGAATGGGTATGAGTAGAATGGTTTAAGGTCTGTGATTGATAAGTTTAACATGACCTTGGCATGTGACTTGTTTGAGATGGTTGGTAATCAAAGTGGCATGGTGTCGGTATGCATTACATTTCTATATTCATGAATTGGGAAGGATGATTTGGAATGGATTCAACATGGAGCATGTATGAGGATGGATTATAAAGGTTGGCATGAGATTTATAAGCATGATAAATATTACTGTTTGTTTGAATATGTATAGTGTGTGGTCAGTACGTAATTCCTTGGAATTTCTAGGTGAGATTTCAGGGTTGTGCTTCAGTGGTCGGGACGTAATTCCATGGCCCTGTTAGTGGGTGTCCATGGTGGTGCCCCATCTATATAATTTGGTAAGGATTCAAGGTAAGGATTGCATCTTGAGACTCTAAAGAGTCAGTTAGTCTCACTTAGAGCGGACTGACTCTTGTGGTGAGAGTAGCAGGAGGCCTGAAACTCATTAAGGGCTAACCTTTTGTGTGGGGGATTGATTCATTGTAACACTTGTAACACATAGCTCGGGGGTGAGCAGAGGTACCCACCACAAGTGCAAGCATCCGCTGAATCCGACCAGGTTATATGTATCCGGATGAGTCGAGTCGAGTCTTAGTGTATTGATTGGAAGGTCATAACATGCTTGGATGATGTATGCATATTGGACTGTGAAAGTATATCTGATTGCATGATAAAATCTTTTTGGCTCTAGCTTACCCTTGCTGGTTTGATTGCCTTGTATGTTGTTCTTCTACCTTTGCGATGATCATCAATTTATTGATGGGAGCAGATGTGAGAGGTACTCGAGGTCAATAGGGAAGAGATGATTCTGCTACACAGTCTACCTAGGCTGGACTTCATGTTTTATTTGGGCTTTTCTTTAGGGCTAAGGCCCGTGTATTGTATTACCCCCAAGGCTTTATTTCGAATATCGGCTATCTCTTACTCCTTTTGGGTTGTAGGCTTTGTAATGAGCTTTAGTATTTCCTTTTAAGTACCTTGGATAACTGTAAGGAGTGACTTTATAGTCTGCGACTTGGCTTTTTTATATTATCCGGTGTAAGATTTCATTTAATTATGTTATTATTTAAATGGGATGTTACAATATTCTAATTGGAGAACTGCACTTATGTTTCATTTGTATTTAATTACTTACACTAACAATTAACATTAGCATTTATGTTTAGCGTTTGGTGATATAGGACTTGTTTGGGTTAAGACTTTGGGATTATGAAGGAAATAATGGAATGTAAATAGGTATGTCCTGAATCTAAGGAGTTAGAACCCAAAATCTCTTCTCCATATGTACTACTTTCAAATATATATGCTGCATTAGGACTATGGGATGAAGCTAGATATTTGCGGACAACAAGGATACAAAAAGATATCCAAAAATTGTCTTTCTGTGGTTGAATAGTAGTGGAACAAAAGACAAACTTATTTGTTGGGGGTGATATGTCACATCTTAGTTGTGATGAAATTTCACTAGCGTTAAAGCACCTAACAACACTAATTAAAGACAATAAATTCCAAGATGGTGGAATTTCCTAGGTTAGTTAAATGTATTTTAATTTCTATGTGATTGGGCGTCAAGTTTAATCAAACAAATTTCATCACTCTAAGGTTGTTTTAAGGATTTGATTCTTCCAAAATCATTTATATGTTGGCGTTGAGGAGTTTAATCAATTAATCTTGTCACATGAAGATTGTTTGTGCTATTTCTTTTCAACTTTACCCTTGATATGTGGGCATCTAATGCTTTATTACATAATGGGTTATTATCTCCTTTGGGCTATTTCTTAGTGGATAAAAGTGGATAACTAATGGCTATTTGTTATTACAAAGTTTGACTATAGAACAAAGTAACGAGCATGGCTACTATGTATATTACTTTCAATAACATTTAAAAAATGTTGCTAAAGCCTAAAAAAAATGTTACTATTTGCAAAGGTAACATTTATACACATGTTATATATAATGCATGTTAGCAAAATGTTTTAGTAACATTTTTACATATTATTAGTATCATTTCTAAAAATGTTACCGATTAGCATTTTTATTAACATCTGACAAATGTTGCAAATTTAATTTTTTTGTAACATTTGAAAAATGTTACCGATACATTTTCTAACATTAAATGAAAATGTTATCTATATATTTTGTAACATTTAAATGAATGTTACCAATTATCTTATTTTACAACAATTAAGAAAGTTTATGAATTATCTTTTTGTAACATTTTAAATTTGTTACTAATTTATCTATCTAGAAATAAGGATAATACATTTTTTTTTAAATTGAAACAATCCTATGACAATATTTAGGTAAAATTCAATTTAGGTTTCTTATTGACATTATGCATTATAGCTCCTAACGTGAATTGTGCGAGAGAAAAGGCTTCATAATAGCCAAAAGGAGATATAGCCTAAAGGAGAAATGCAAGCACAAAAATATTCTAATTCTTTCATTTGAATACAACCATGGTTTCTGAATACTGTATCCACTCAAATCAAATATTGACTTTGTATAAATTGTCCCATAAAATGCTCCATAAAATGCTACAAACAAGTACCTAATTGCATTAGCATCATGACTTGCTAGGCATCAACAATAAAGTTTGTGACAATAAGAAAAAAAAGTCTATAACAATAAGAAAATATGTTCTCAACCAAATGCAAATACAAGCAATGTATACAACCATGACAAAGTCCTTATTTTTTCCCACTTTTCTTGAGCTTAACACCACTAAAATTTCCGTTTTGTGGCGTCTTTGCTTTCAACTCATTCAATGTTTGTAAAAAAAAAATAATTAAGAATAAATAGGCTTATATCATCTTGAAAATCAAATTGAATGTATTGTATTAAATTATTATTGAAAGAAAAACAATGCTTTAACCTTCAGAACTAATTCAATTGGATAACTTTCTTCAAGGCTTGGATCCACTAATTTGTGAATACCTTTTAAAGGATTACCCTGTGAATTCAACACATAAACTAAAATCAACACAAAAATTTGTCTATTTAAATATTCATGACTTAACCCCTAACACACATCAAGCAATATATTCAATCTCAATCTCAACAGGAAAATACACTAAAAACTGAACAATACAAGAAGGGAAAATGATTAAATATATATGAATCATGTCTTGAAGTATGAACAATACATGCAAAGGAAAATTATTAACTAAGAAATGAATAAACGAATAATAAGGGAAGGGGAAAACATGCAGAAACAAGTATTACTATCATATATAAAGAAACAAATAAAAAATTACCATATTGGGAGACATAGTAGGAGGATGCTCGGGCATATTTAAATCTTTTAAAACTTTGACCTTCTTTGCTTTAGATTCTTTTGATTTACTATAAAATTTATAAAATGATAATTAACATCAATTTTAAAAATTCATTAACAAACTAAAAACACAACTAATTGATGTTAGATGTGATGAAGTTACCTTTCAACATGCTTCCTTTGAGCTTTTTCCTCCTTCCGCCTTTTCTTCCTATGAGAGTTAATTTTGTCCTAAATTTGAAGAGAAAAAATGATACAAATTTACAAGGATGCATATATTTACAATAAGCAAACAAACAATGACCTAAAATGATGTTGAATAAAACTATACCTTCATATCTCTTTCATTTATATTTGGATTCCACATGCTAGAAAATTCTGGAATTGCTATGTTGGAAAGCATGTTTGCAGCTGAGCCAAAAATGTTTTAAAACCAGTAAACATTTCAGTTTTGATGGCTTCCACTTGTTCTTATAATTTTACTTGCATCTCCTCTTGCATCTCTACTCTAGCATTCCTTTTTACTTCATCTATTATTTTCTGGATTTCAATTGTAGACTTAGTCCCCCATAAATCTGTAGGTGCAACCCCTTTTCCATATGTGCGTACAAAGCTAGGTCTCTCTTTACTTAAGTCTTGGGAAAATAAATCATCCTAAGTTGTGCTTTCCTCTGCTTCAGGGTGTAAAGTAATGGCCTCCTCAAGCTCTGACTGAAAATCAAAGCACATCTACTTAATTTAAAAGAATTATAAGTGTCAAACAAAATTAAGTATAAATGATAGAGATGTTCATACAACAATTCTACTTGTTCCATCTTTTGTCTTATTTCCATCCTTTGGCTTATGTGTCAAAAGGAACATTTCTACACGGGATGGCTCTTTAGCATCAACATTCTTCATCCTCTATTAAAAGTAAAATATGTAAGATTAGTTCAACCACTCTTCCTACAAAAGCACAAGAAAAATTGTCCTTAACTAGTCTTCTTACCTCTTCTTCATGAATTTCTGCAAAAGTTTTTGATCCAGTGGTATGGACAAATGTATACTTTGCTCTACTAATTTTATTCTTCTCACTACGTTCCTCTAAAATAAAAACACCACATTAACAAAGGAAAAATTTAATCACAAAGTAAGAAAGTAACCTGGCCAAAAGGTAGAAAAAAAGATCAAATTTGTACAATTCAACATCTAATTAATATGAGAATTAACATCCAATACCAACAAACAAAAAAAATAGCACCTCTATCGCATAACGAGGAAATAACATAACTAAAAATAAACTATAAATTACTATTACTTTAGCCATGTTAGATTTCCAAAACTTAAGAAGTATTTTCCACTGTTCAAGTGGAATAATGGAGGGTCGATTCCTTAAATTGTACTCCTCCTTCATGTTTGGCTTAAAGAACTTCTTTTTCAAGCAACATTTGTGAGTCCTCCAACTTGAACCAATACTTTGCAAGACCCACTTTTTACCACGTTCTTCTATATCAAACTTTGACTACACCAAAACATATTTGAATTAACATTAATATCAATTTAGAAAAAACTTGTGTGTTCAAAATAAAACCATAAAGTCACTCCAAATGGAAATAAACAATATTCAAAAAGTACAAAGTCCAAAGTCCAAACCTTGTTTTGACTATCCCACAAAGTCACAAAAATTGATTTCGTCTAATTAACATTTCAATATCAAAACAAGTTTTATTATTCATGTGAATGGCAAATTAATTTTCAGAAAACTCTACAAAATGTTTTGATAGCTTTTTTGTTCCATACCACTTAAAGTGATGAAAAACATATTCTATGATTGCATCTTAAACCTTCACTATAACATCCCAAAGGAATATTACTAATTTTTAATAAATAAATTCCAAAATAAAATAAATACCGCATTTAATATAAAACCATTTCCCAAAAACGCGGGAAATTTAAAACTTTAATACAATGTAATAAAAACAGGAGTCCATAATTAATAATCTGAAGTAATAATCAAATGGCTCCCAAAAGGATTACAAAACTATCTCAAAACCAAAATGATAAATATATCTACAAAATCCCATGCTATCCCTCGCTCCGAGTCTATGCTTCTCCTGTCCCACCTGTCACATCATCTGCTCTCGGATAACGAGCTATCCAATCATCGCCACACACACACAGAAAGGGTGAGCTATGCACAATATATAAAACAGATACATTAAATAATTATGTCACCCATCCCAAAATAACATAACTAAAATTTCATGCTTTTCAAATTACCCAACTATGACCTCATAGTCCTCCATGAGTCATATACATGAACTAGGTCTTGGGATTTCCCTGTGCTCCCACGAAACTAACTCGTTCGTGGTCCAACCCTATGAGCCTATCCCGCTCATAGTCCTGCCCTACAGACTCCTCGCCTGTAGTAAACGATCCAAGCCTCATAACTTGGACCCCGGCACGCACGCAATCACCATACTATGGACTCCTCGCCTAATAGTAGTCGACGGGAACATATCAGTTCCTTGCCCATCGTGCGCCCAACATATGCAATCACCATACTAAGGACTCCTCGCCCATTAGTAGCCGACAACAACTCAATCAGTTCCATGCCCATCATGTGTCCAACCACCAAGCACATCCCAGACCCCTATTGGACTTAGTCCTTCAAGCCCAAACACCACACCACATGCCTATACTTCCTATACTTAGGATAAAGCAGCCAAATCACACACACAAGCTCACACAAACATGGAATTTCGCATAAACTCGTTTAAGCTAGGGACTCTTGCGCAAGCTAAGGTCTCAGCCTCGCTTAGGCTAGTTCACCTCGTTTGGGCGAGCTTAAGACAGTCACGTTAACTTGCTTAGGCAAGATTCTCTCGCCTGGGCGAGTCACACCTTCGCTCAAAACAACACACAGACCTCGCCTAGACGAGTATTCGACAAAACCATCACCACTGCACTTCGAGAACTCGCTTAGGCGAGCCACTCTCGCCTAGGCGAGAGTGTTAGTTGCTCAAAACTCAAAACCTCTCGCTTGGGTGAGATATCACGCTCAAAACTCTCAGGTTTCCTCGCGACCTCGCTAAGGCGAGTGCCTCTCGCCTGGGCGAGTGCCTCTCGCCTGGGCGAGTGCCTCTCGCCTGGGCGAGAGACCATGTCGCTCAACCCTTGTCCTGGTCGCCTAGGCGAGAACCACGAACCAGAACCCAAAGTGATACTCTGCAACTCTCGCTTAAGCGAGGTGGACCCGCTTGGGCGAGCCTTGTAGGGTCTCAAGTCTGTTCACGCACTTAATTCACCCCAACTTTGCCCAATTCACACAATAAAACATACCAATATAGAATTTGATCATTACCCAACATAAAACAATGGCTAGCACACCTCAAACATGTTACTTCATCTATTCATATTACCCCAATTCGAAATTGAGTCATCTTTACCAAATTCCATACCAAACCCTCATTATACCCAATATAAGCACATAAGACTTTGCACCCAAATGTCCAACCAACCAATTTGCATTCACAGTACATAGGATACGAAAATGTACATCATCCATAATTCATGTGAGAAAACCAATAAATCCAGAATCATAGCACACACATCAATGAATTCACATGCACAAAGACAACTCCCCTAACCTGGAATTTTGGTAGCAAATTAGTAGCCTTTGAGGGTTCTTCTCCAATTTCCCAATCTGCCAAATTCTTCCTCTCAAGTCTTCTCCTAATAGCACCCAATTCTCTCCTCACCCACTCAGAATTCGTATTCTTCTCACAAGCAAATTGACAGCAGTGCCAAAACCCCCTTTTTTCTTCAAAATAACCTTTTATATGGGTCTCATTTAGGGGTTTAAATGTTAAAACGAAATTAGGCTTTATGGTGGGTTTAATTTTTATTAAAGGATCATTATATCATGGTTTCTAGCTCCCTCCTTGGCTGCCCCTTCTAGGTTTTCTGTTGCCCTCTCATATTCCCTCCAAAACTACACTAAAAAAAATAAAGTTCCAATTTCATTCTTAACCAAGTTTGAACCCATGACCACTTAGTCACCATTCAAGTGCATAACCAATTCAACCAATCATGTTTCATGATACTCTTCAATCAAGATAACCTTACAATACCAATTCCATTCTCATACATATTATCAAAAATCATTAATAAAACAATCAACACATAATTGACATACATAGGACTCGAACCCAAGTTCTCTCACACAATCAAATTACTCTCAACCATTTGAGCTAGCACTTTTCCACATCACATCAAACAATAATTAATGTCATAAAGGCGCTTTCTACCCGCATTTATTAATTAATTAATTAATTTTCACGGGTCTTACATTCACCATAGGTTTGGAGTTTGAACAGAACAAGTGTTGTTACCTTTGAACAGAACATAATAGAGTGTTGAGCAGAAACATCTCTTAATTAATTTGTTAACAACAGTTTAAAGGATCAAGTTTATCCATTGTGATGGAGTTAGAAGCATGAACATGCAAAATAATGATTGAAATATTTATGAATTCCTATAATAATGAACTAGTCGAAAGGAGATATAAATAGAAAATTATGACAGTGAAGACGTAACAGTGGAGAAATATTGGTGGTTTTGTTTTAGCAGTTCTAGACCAATAAGAGAAAAGTAGTGTGAGTGTTTTGATCAAGGCTGATGAAATACGATTTACAGGTGTGTTATGTTTTGGTTAAGAGAGGAAACGAAGAAAATGGGCATGAAATGCATACCAGTGCATGTGGGATTACAACAGAAGCACATGAAAATAAGTAGTCAGTGGATGTGTTTTTTCCTACAGGTTTAGGATGATGGGAGAGGTTATGAATTTGCATTCTATGATGGTTGAAATTTAATTTTTTATCAGATTCAATAGGCATTATATTATTCCTTGCAATAATTTATATGAAGATTTTGTAGTTAAAATTACTTCTTTTTTCAAAATCACAGTATCTATCTCTTTCCAGACAAGCACTATATAGTGTTGTTATTAAATCATGGTGCATTTGAATAAATGGAACTAAGTAATATATTGTGTCATTAAGTCCACCCAATTAATCAAATCAAAGAATATGAACATTGATTACCACCGAATTGCTCACTTTCTATAGCTCTCAAGCATCTTCAAACTTTTTTTCCCTTTTTTTTCCTTTTTTTCTTAGAATATTCAAACTCCTAATATTCAAATAATCACTATTGCTGCAGCAGGAGATCAATACCTCAGTTTTTATTATCTACTTACAAGTGTTAAATACCTCAGTAGGACAAGAGGTAACATGCTGGGGCTATATTAAAACAGGGTTAAATAATCATATCCAGAAACTTACAAGTGTAAGTTTATATCACATTAGGGTAAGAATATTCCAAACAAGTGACATCCAACTTCAATAAATCAATAATGGATACCCAACCTCGCCACACTACAACTTTTCTCCACTATTAGGTAATGATTACACTTAATCCTTCCAACACTACTATAATTTCCTTTTGAGATTCTGGATTTGGATTATTATATCTCTCTCTTATACACTACTCCAAAGTCTCCCTTCACACTTGTTTTTGTCTAAAGCACAAAAAAATTACAAAGACAGGAGTGATGCGAGTTGTATAACTCTTAACACTAATATATTGACATTTAATGTTCAATCTTGGTCCAAAATCAATTCAGAAATAAATAGAAAGCATATATCAATGATAAGAAAAAAAAATGATACCTTGACTGTTTGCCACATATCCTCCCAATTATCTTTCAACTCTCTCCAAGTTGTGTATGTCAAAAGAGCAATGTGTGCATTCCTAGCTAATGTTCCTAAATAAGAGCTCAAGGCAGCCATATATTGACCAATAGGTTGGCCAAGAATATTTAGTCTAACTTGAATGCGATCTTCATGACTTAAACCATGAGTCTTAAAACACTTTGTTGGACCTCTTTTCTTCTTGATAACAAGACCTGTTTTAATAAATGACAAAAGAATAATCTTGTTTTTGTATTTTTTTTTCTAAAGAATATATATTAACAAGTACTTTACACTTACTATCATCATTAATAAAATAGGGTGCCAAGGGTGTTAGGCAAGGACTTGATGTTGTCTCCTCTAGCTCATTAAGAATTTCAGTCATTAATCCACTTAGTCATGAAGCCTTACGCTTCTTGGTGTATATTTGAACTTCTTGATCATGATAGGTATCTTCCATTGAGCTGGCAGCCCATGAAACTTTACCTATTGCCCTTATTGTAACACTATAAAAAAAAATAAAAGCATAAGCAATTTAAATAGTGAACTCAATCATCAAGTGACTCTTGTCTAGGTTCTTCTCTTGTTTCTTCATCATCTGTTAAACTTGCATCAATGGTTGTTCCAGGTACATCGTCCCTAAACCAAATATTTTCATCTTCATTAACCGTAAATTGATCAAACATTGGACTTCTTAATTGATCATCCAAGAGCTTTTCTACATCTTCATTCTCTAGATCACCATATATATCAAACAAATCTCTAGGGGTGGTGTTAGTAACAACATACCAATCATCATTTGGGTCTTTTGTATAATACACTTGCTTTACTTGAGATGCAAATACAAAAGAATCATTTTCATAGATCAACCTTCGAAAATTTATGAATACCAATCCAAAACCATCTTGTTTAATTTGAAACCAATTACATTTGAACAACACAATTTTGAAATGTCCATAGTAATCCAATTCAATTATATCTTTCAAAACTCCATAGTAGGTAACATTTTCTACCAATGGATTTTCATCTTTCTTGCTTCTAAACTTGACTGTAGATGAAACAACCATAACCTCTGAATTTTGTGTTTTTCTTTCACAACTTTCAATGACAAACTTGTAGCCATTTATTGCGTATGCAGAAAATATTCTCGCAATTGTATTTGGCCCTTTAGACAACCATTTAATATCTTCACTAACATCTAAATTCCTTGCTCGATCTTCAAACCATTCATGAAAAGTAAGACATTGATCTTTAGCCTTATTCCATTTTCTTAAACCTTGACGATTGTGACTGAAAACAAATTCTTCATGTTGCCTACATAAAAAAAAATGAATATGCTATACATGTTAAGTAAACTATAATAAAGTGTAGTAATAATATGTATTCTTGAGTATGCATATCTTCTTACTTGAGAAATGGTTTGATAGCTTCATAATTGAATAACACATATCGATGAGCTTGCTCCCATGTAAGAGGATCCAAACTTGTCATGACTCCATCTCTTATAGGACCATCTAAACTCCTTGCTGGTTTATTGAATTTTGTTTGGATATCGTCATCTAAGTACCTTGAACAAAATGTCAAACATTCATCTGTTATATACCCTTCTGCAATAGAACCCTCTGGATAACGTCTATTACGCACATAGTTCTTTAACTTAAAAAGAAACCTATAAGCATAAAAGTATAAAACTTAAGTACAAATTAAGAAGAATCCTACAAAAGCACAAAACTATAAATCAAATTACCTCTCAATTGGATACATCCAACGGTAATGCACGGGTCTTGAATTCTAGCTTCATATGCTAAATGTATTGATAGATGAACCATTATAATAAAAAAAGATGGAGGGAAAATTATTTCTAATTCGCAAAGAATCAATGCAATTTCAACATCCAAACATTAAAATAATTCAACATTGATAACTTTGGAGCATAAAATCTTGAAGAATGAGCTTAACTTAATTAAAACTCTTGCGACTTCTTTTGGTAAAACTCTTCGTACTACTATTTTAAGTAAGTCTTGCATCAGAATATGAAAATCATGACTTTTAAGCCCTAGAAGTTTTTGCTGCTCAAGTTGAACACAATTAGAAATATTAAACCCATAATTTTCTGGAAGTTTCACTCCTTTCAAGATGCCTCAAAAGATATCCTTTTCTTTTGATGAAAGAGTAAATCGTGCAAGTGGTAACAAATACTTATTTGGTTCTATTTCTATTGGGTGAATGTCCTGCCTTATACCCATCTTTACCAAGTCAAGGCGAGCTTTGATATGATCCTTTGATTTCTCATCTATATTCAATAGTGTTCCAATTACATTTTCACAAATGTTCTTTTCAATGTGCATTACATCGAGATTGTGACAATGCAAATTAGTATCCCAATATGGCAAATCAAATAATATACTTTTTTTTGTCCATGGATCAACATTATTTCTTTTCCTCTTTTGAGGATTTCCAAATAAATTCTCTCTTTCGCCAATTTTTTCCAATATAGTAGAGCCTAATAATGGAACCGGAGCAACTCTAAATTCTTCATAGCCATCAAAACACTTCTTATTTTTCCACTATTTGTGATTGGAGTCCAAAAATCTACGATGACCCATGTAGCACATCTTTTTACTTTTCGGCAAGTACTTGGACCATGTATCATAGTTACACATAAGGCACACCAACTTTCCACTAGTACGCCAACCTGATAGCATAGCATAGACAAGGAAATCACTTACAGTCGAAAGTAATGCAGCTCAAACATTAAAAGATTGCTTACTAGAGGCATCATAGGTTTCAAATCCTTTCTCCCATAACTCCTTTAGCTCATCAACTAGAGGTTTTAAATAGACATCTATGCTACTTTTAGGGTAAGAAGGACCTGGAATAAGTAAAGATAACATCAAATAAGGTTGCTTCATGCAGGCCCATAGAGGTAGGTTGTATGACATTAGAACAACCGGCCAAATACTATATTTGCTACTCATTGTCTTATATGGATTAAATCCATCACTTGCTAACCCAAGCTTCACGTTTCGTGGATCCAATGCAAAATCAGGATGTAGTGAATCAAAAGTTTTCCAAGCAAGTGAATCTGCAGGATGTCTTAATTTTCCATCATTAGTATGACCCTTCTCATGCCATTTCATTGAATCAACAATTTTTGAAGACATATATAACTTCTTGATCCTTGGTTTAAGAGGAAAATACCTCAACACTTTGGCTGGAACCGAAGGAGAAACTACCTTGCAAGAAACTTTCTTCTTAATATTTAGACATCTCTCTTTATATCTAGAAACGCCACACTTGGGGCATGTTTCTTCATTCTCATGCTCTTTCCAAAATAGGATACAGTCATTAAGACAAGCATGGATTTTTTCATAACTACAACCTAACTCTTTGATTAAGTATTTGCAATCTTGGAATGTTATCGACAAAGAAGAGTTTTCAGGAAGCAATTCTTTAAGCAATAGTAGTAACACACTAAAGGATACATCGCTCCACCCATAAAGGTTCTTAATATGGATTAAACGAACAATGATTGATAGTTTTGAGATATCATGTATGCTTCTTGACGAGCATCACGTACTAAATTGTAAATCCTCAGCATTTCTACATCAAACTCTTGATCTTCATCCAAGAAGTCATCAAAATCACACTCAGGCATCATGAAAGTATCGTCTAAAAGTTCATCCAAATTATCATGCATATTAGCCTTTCCTTTATCCACTTTTAAAGATCCACCTTCCCCATGAAAAATCCATTTATCATATCTTTTATCAAATCCATCACAAATTAAGTATTCATACACTTCTGCTTGGTTACTCCAACAACAATTATTACAATTCTTGCACGGACATAAAATTTGATCACCTTGTGCTGCATTACTAAATGCAAAGTCGAGAAACTTGTTTAAACCATCTAAGTACTTGCTAGAAGATCTTGGTTGACACATGCAACTCTTGTCCATGACTCTGGTTTTCTCGTTAATTTTCCTTGATAATTGTTTCAGCTACTATTAAGATAGTTGATGTAAAAGACATAATTGAATTAGATAATTGTTTCAACTTTGTGATCCAAAAATATATCACTCAAAATATCAATATAAGAAAGAATTAGTACTATCTTCAACTTAAAACAAACATAAGAAAATCAATTTATAAATTTTATTCTTTATATATTATTCAATTTTTTTATTTGATTTAATATGACACTTAAACTTACATCTAAATTTTGAACAAAATATAATAAACAAAGAAGAAAAAAATCATTGACAATTTTTGGGCATCATAAAACAGTCTTCTTATATGATTGTAGAATAACAAATATAAATTTCTTTTAGGTAGGGAACAAGACCTTAGCTAAGTAATTTGTTTTAAAGTAATTGAACTTCTATAATAGAAGCACACTCAATTAGAAGCTGAAAAAAAAATGTACTTATCCCAAATAATAAACACTATTTTTCTTCTCTTTGGAGAGGGCACGAAACTCAACACAGATCCATATTTTATGAGTAACATCATGAAACCGTAGGACCACAATTATACGATTTCCGAGTTGCTCTCCACTTTTAAAACGAGTCAGAAAAATAATGTTTATGATATTTGAACTTTATGTTATACAAACATAACCAAATTGAATACTTCAAAGCAATGATGGTTGACCATTTTGTGTGCAAGTACAGCAAGGCATGGCTGCAATCAAAATCAAACAAATTTCAATATTTGTTATGTTGACATCTCAACTGTTCATCATGGCTCTCTCCCACATAGTAACGTTGGAAGTAACAAATGTAACGTTGATAGACGAAGCATGTGACATGAAGGAAAACACTCTTTGCCACCACACACGTATGCACTAACCTATGTATGTGGAGACAACTTTTCTCAAATTTTTCACCATCAACTAATTAAACATGTAGTTCAATTTTTTATAAAAAAGTTTATATACATTATTTTCGTAAGACTGCAACTAATTAAATTTTTCTTTTACTGTAAAAATCAATCAATTTATATAAGCTTTTAACGTTAAAATTATATGAATCTAATTTACTTATAAAAGAATCTAATTATAGTGTAATGATAGACTAAAAAAACTTATTTATTTTTTACACAGTATTGTAAGAGAATTATATTCGCAAATTGCTATATTAATTGCTTGTGTTTACATTAACTTTCTAAAATGTCATATTACTCTAAGGTGTCCTAAAATTATTATTAAATATCAGTTTTATAGTTTCTTTTGTTAACTATTATAATTTCTTTAAATATATGTCTGTTAAACTCATTAAAAATCGTTTATTACTAGTATCTAAAATTATTTATAATATAACTTCTTGTGGCTAAGAGAAACTAACGAATAAAGATTATATGGTATCTAAGTCAGCCAAAAGTTAAGACTACAGAAAGAATATAAAGAAAAACTGAGCTTCTCAACAAATAGTAAGACCATGTTTGAAAAAAGTATCAGCCACACTCTGTTTTTGTATCATTATATATATATATATATATATATATATATATATATATATATATATATATATATATATATATATATATATTAAAGACTTAGAAAATATTTTGACACAATAGTCATGTGTGATCCTGACGATGAGAAATCTTTTTTAGAAAGAATATGGACCAAGTAAAACTATATTTATACAGAAAAAAATATTAGAGCAAAAAAGTTGGTGATTATAATAGAAAGCACGAGCAAGAGTATGAAGGTGGTAGAGAGAATCTTAAGAACACATACAAACAAAATGAATCTTCCAAAAGAATATACAACACAAAATAAAATCGATATATCACATAGTGACTTATCAGTTTAGCTTTCTAGGATATGCATAGGTAAGTCTTGAAAAATCATGCATCTATCAGCAAAGTTGCTGATAAATTTTTTACAGAACTAACTACATAAGAAAAATAACTTTTCAATCTGAAACAGAGTTCCTGTTGTGTGAGTGGAAAATAAAATAAAACTCACTTAAAATAAATTAAGAACTAAAGTTGAGTGTTTTTTATTAGTATGTGGATATGAAAAACTTTATATAACTAGAAAGGACCACTGAAGACAGAGTTAAGAACTCATATTGAGTTTTTATGACAGAGATAGAGATACTCTTGCACTAACTAAAATATTACTTAATTTGTGATGAGTATGGGACCCAATTACCCTTCTGATTAGTGAAGAGGTAATAGTATGAAATGTAACACAAAGCTCTGTCCAATAATTATTTTTTCCTTGCAATGGATATATGGTCTACTTTTTCAGATTTGGCTCAGTAAAGTCATATCAATAATTAGTGAAAAAATAATGGCCAATATTTTAACACACATGCATACATGATATTTACCATGGATTTTCTCAATGATAATATATATTATTTATAGAGTTAAGAATCTAATCCTGTTTTTCCTTGTCTGATTCTTTCCTAAAGGGTGGGAATTTTCCTAAAGAAAGAGGAAGTACAACAAGAATAAAGATGAGTGTGGAGGCCCAAAGGTTGGACAATAAAAGTGACATTTATGGCTTCACTTTGAAGAAGCAATTCAGGTGCCATAAGCGTTAATCCCAAGCTATATAAATACACATAAGTTTGAGAATGGTTGATGAATGATTATTCTGGGATCTTCCATGACCGTAAATTAGAAAAATAAGTATATATTAAGCATGATATTTTTGGAAATATAAATTGGTTATAATCTTAAACTTAAACTTAAGCATGAACTATGTACAGTGGTTAGTGGTTGGATTTGACCCTACCCACTTTGAGTATGTATGTATTTATTGATGGCATGTGTTAGTGGATAAAATTTCCTTTTAGGTACAAAAAAAAATGGCTTTTGTCCTCTGCCTTTAACCCACCTAATAACGACAGGACTATGCAAATGGTTTATCATTTTTTTTCCTACATGTAATTCTTGGTTTATGGCTACTCATGCATCTATTACAATCAATAATAACATTCATAATTCAGATAGCATAAAATATCACGAATATTTCCAAGAAGAATTAATCATGAAGATTCTATAATCACCAAACTTGACTCAAATGTTGTCCAAGTTTAAATGCCACGAAGCAATCAAATCCAAAAAACGAACACATAAACACCGTGAATTGCAATAAATTTTGACAAAAAATAATTAGTTAAATCATACACGTTACTAGTCACAACATCATAAAGATTGAAGAACCAAATAGATTCTTATCAACTTGATGAAAGATCAAGAGATTCTCTGAAAAAATATTCAAGGTAAACCAAGTTTATGCAGAAATTTTTCCTGTCAATGCCATAGAACATCAATAAGGAAAACAAGAGAAAGAGAATGAGAAAAATGATGATATCCATGAAATGCTTATGAGTCTATGAAGAGAAGATTATGTATAAACAAAACCGCAACTCTAATGGGTGAAACTAAAACGTAAACACTGTATTTTTTTTGTTGTAAATTTCTAAACATAAAGAGAGATCCCATTCCTTCATTTCAGCCTATATATATTGATATGATTGAAGATCAGAAAGGTTAGATACATAGGAAAAACATAACAGTAATAAAAGTATAGCACTCAAAATTAGAGGAAAATTTTCAACAATTGAATTGATTAATCTTCTTCACTAATGTCTGTATCACGCGGTTACATTATCAGTTTCTGATTCAGTCCCTCAGGTGATTATTACTTATACAGATCAGCCACAGAACAGAAACCAAATTATACAAAGTTTCTTATTGAAGTACAACTATATTACAATAATCGATTTAACATTCCATTCAAACTGAGATTAAACTAGCAGACAAAACACACAGAGGTTTATTTTTCACCCACCCATAATATCTTTAATAACGCAAAGAATACCTCCCTTCTTTGTGATGCCTTCACCGATTTGTCCTAATGTGAAATTAAAACCAATTATTCAGTAATTTATTAGTAATAAAGAGATATATTAAAGTTAAAAGGAAGAAATACGAGAGAAGAAGCATTAGAATCTTTAAAACTGAAAGAAACGTGTCGAAAGAAAATTTTTACACACAAACCTGAAGATGGCAATGGCTGCAAGATGAGTCAACGAAGACAAAATCACGTCTCGTAGAATTTGGAAGAAGAAGGAAAACGTTGACAGATTCAGGAGTTTGAAGTGAAAAAGAACGTTGGAGAAGTTGGGAAACAGAAACATGTGAGGTTCGATTGCGATGTATACCCTTAATCTGAAATAATTTTTAATGTTTGTTTTTAAATTAATTATAATATTATTTTAAATTTAAGTTGAGAAACAGAGATATGCGAATTCCATATCCTAAATCTTAAATTAATTTTTAATTTTGTTTTTAAATCAATTATAATATTACTTTAATTTATTTTAAAATAAATTAAAATATTACTTTAAAATATTAAATTTTAAATTAATATTAACTATTTCAATGTTATAATAAAATTAGTGTTATCATTTTAAAATTTTACAATTAAGGTAAAAAAATGAAAATGAATTACTTATTTACAGTAACATTTATTTAAAAATGTTACAATATCATAATAACAATATTTATAGTAACATTTTAAATTAGTTATGGTAACATTTTTTAAAAAGTATTATTATAGTTATTTATAAGGTAACATTTAGGATAAATGTAACAAAAAAATGTTACTAAATTTAATAAATCCTGTATAGAAGGATGTGTTCTCCTTTATTTTGTCAAGCATAATGAAAATTACTTATTCATAATTTTATTCAAATTATTCATTTTGTTAATGATAAAGTACTCCCTTTATTTGAAACGTGTCTTGCCTTTATTGCAGATACTATATCACGCCTTAGTTGCAGCCATAAGTTCTTATGAGTCCGTTTTTAGAAATAATAGTTGTGTCCTGTGCATTTCCATTTCATTTTTACGACACATCCTCGGATGTTTCTATTGCTATTATGATACAACTTTCCTTTGAGAAATATCCTAGATAAGGACATCGGGAAAGAGAGAAATAATAATAGACGAATATGAGTCACATAATCAACATATAGAAATTCATTCATGTCATTAAATAGCTTAAACTTTTGGGAAAGTTGATTGTGGGTGAAAGCTATATATATCCTTTGATATCATAAACTAACCTTGTTCCCAGGATGTCTTGCCAAATGAAAAGCCACGCATGATCAAAGGGCTTGGACTATTTCTTTATTGAGTTGGAATACAATTTATTGTGCTCAAAACTGATATCAACTTTACAAAGGAGATTATCGTGAAGGATATTTTTTATTCAACGTTAATAGCTAATTCCCATTTTCATTTGCTCAATATCCCTAATTTCATGATCTATTGTGTTATGGAATTTGGATGGTTTTTGTGATGGTTGCTTTGGCTTTGCTAACCAATGTGTTTTCCATATTTCAATGCTTTTCTTACAATCTAACCTGTTAATATTATTACGAAAGGTTTATTTTCTCTACATCCCTAATTGCTATAAATGACGTTGGAACATATTTCTTCGGTTTCTATTTTGGGAGAACACCTCTGATCGAGCTTTCTCCAAACAAAACATATTTTGTTGTTGCCGAAGGCTATTCAGTAGAAATGCTTTTTTGGACTAGGTGCGTCTCTAGTTTAAGCATGTTACTGGTTATTTTTCAATCAACGTGGAAACTAGAGTATTTTGTTTCATTTCAGTTCTAATGTCGCACACATCTAAGTCAAATATATTACATTTCACTCTGTCCATTGCCCATTAGCGTGTTTTGTTGTAAAATCATTTGCAATGTTTTCATTATGTAGATATTGAGGAACCTGAGCAACTAATTTTATACGCAAAACTCAGACATATATTGCAAGAAAGGTGTTTATGACAAGTTCATTCTACACTTAATATAAGCATGCTTCAATTGGTGTTTTATCTGTAGACGAAGATTCTGTTGGAACAAGTCGTGTAATTAGTATATAATTTTTTTAGACCATTTTGTTAAGTGTTGAATTATATTAATTTAAAAGTGTAACGACCATTACATGTGAGACTACTTCTTTTAAATTGCATTTTTGATTAGGTGGTGTTTTTCAAATGGTGATTAGATGTATACCGATGACAGGGAGTGTCAGTAATGGTAAACAAGAAAAAAATTGAATTTCCGACAGACTTACCGACAAATTATCTTAGTCTAAATTACCAACAGATGTATCCTTCGGTAAGGTCATCAATTGAAGCAGAAATTGTGTTAGCCGTCAATAAGGTCATCAATTGAAGCAGAAATTGTGTTAGCCGTCAATAAGGTCATCAATTGAAGCATAAATTGTGTTAGATGTAAGACCCGCGATATTTAATTAAATAATTAATTAATTAATTAATAAATGCGGGTAGTGGGAGTCTTTATGACATTTAATGTTGATTTATGTGATATGGAAAAGTACCAGTTTAAAGGGTTGAGTAAAGAGTACTTGGGTTCAAGTCCTATGTATGCCCTTTATGTGTTATTAATTAATTGATTATTAGTATTATTTTTAATAATATGCTCTATCGTGATGAGTTAGGTTAGGGGTGTTGGACTCGTAATTTTGACGTCATTAGTTAAATTGTGTGTGTATAAATAAATTATGCATTATTCATCTCTGTACGCATCTCAAATTTTTTATTTTTAGGGAAATTTTCAGAAACCACTTGGTGGGCATTCAAAACCGCCAAGCGACACATATGATCAAACTCAGGTTTTGGGTTTCCGTTTTGAATCGCCTGGTGGCGAAGAACTGTCGCCAAGTGACGTATGTAGGGTTGTTGTGTTTTGGTTGTTTTTCTTGGTTTTTGGGAACTTGAAGGACTCATGGAAGTCTCTATAATCTGGGATGCTGGACAAATATACCAATTGTGTGGTGATAACCTATAATTTCTATTATTCAATGGAGATTAATATATGTAAGTATTAGGGTTGAAAATTTGGGGGATTTATGTTATGAAACAGATTGGGTAATCAAGTGTACATGGAGATAGAAACTGGGAACAATGATAGGATCTCTACGGTATAAAGTGACTTTGGCATATTGTAGTAGGCATAGGCTGACTTTGGTATTTCAAAGGGATGGTATAGTGGAATTGATAAATAAATTTGGGAATTAAAAAGATTAGTAAGACCGTGGAGTATTGGTTACCATTCATTGAAATGGGATGTAAATAAATGGCCTTACTGTGGGGAATTTTAATGGTCTATTAGAATCTTAGTGCACATAAAGAGAAAACTAGTAAACTCGTGTACTAGTGTAGCATCTGGCGGTAAAGTCGACCCGCCACGCGATAGCTACAATTACAATAGCTTTGGGAACGCGTGGCGCCTAACGGCAAAGTTCGTTCCACCAGGCGATAGTTGCAGAGGCAGTAGGTGTAGTGATGCTTGGTGCCTGGTGGTACATGTCCCCCGCCAGGCGGTCTGGAGGCGTGTTTCGCTTGGCGGCTCAGGAGTAGCGCCAAGCGATATTGTAGAGGCAAAAACTGTGTTTTGCTTACTTTAGATGTGCATAGTCTACAAGACTTTGATGATATCTTGAAGGTCGACTTGCTGGTGTTCCTTAAGTTGTGACTCGGATAAGGGTTAAGTACGTGGCATTCCTTGAGTTGTGGATCGGAATGGCATCTCTTGAGTTATGGCTCAGGATGGCAGATAAACATGAGGAACTCTTGAGTTGTGGCTCAGGTTGGCGAGTGTTATCGGTGTGAGTATGCGAGTTGTGGCTTGTATAGATGGGTCTAAATAGATTGCCCTCCTCAGTATGTGGCTGACGAGTTTGGTAATCTTGGGACATTACGAACTATGTTCGTATTGGGAACTCCACTTGGCATTACAGAGCATAGTCTGTAGTTGGTTTCCCGCACGTGCTCTACAAGTTGTGGCTTGTAGGTGGGGCAGCAAGACATCCTAAGATATTCATCTAAAGACGTAGATCATGGATGACATGGTAGTTGCCATGTGATATGGAATCAAAGGATGTAATTTCTTTGGTGTATTTGTATGGATATATGTTTTATATATATATATATATATATATATATATATATATATATATATATATATATATATATATATATATTGTTTTAACCCTATCTGCCTGTGTTTTGCAATGATCGTGTACGCGGTAAACAAGAGTAGAGGATGTTGCAGGTGGATCTGGTGAGGCTTAGAGCCGAAGCGGGACTAGTCTGAGAGAAAGATTTATCAGAGTTTGGATGATTTTACTATGTTTTTGAATAAATTGTAAACTTTATCGGTTATGGGTATTTATGTGAATTTTATAAGCATGGATTTATGGTTATTTACAATGTAATAAGGTTTTAAATTTTCCGCGTTTTGGGGAAATGAACTGAAATAAAGGAGGTATATTTATTAATTTTTATTTTATTATTTAAAATCCGTAATATCCGGACGGGATGTTACATTAGATGTCATTAATTTCATCGTAAGTTACTTTCTCATTTAATGAAGGATATGTTACGTTAGTAATGGCTCGATAATATCTAAAATCATTTTTAGTTTCCCCCCCTCTTGTTTTCATTTCACTAAAATCTGAAGCTCATACACACGAGCCCTAAAATTCTCCTCCCGCATTGGGCGTTGCCGCTGTCCATCGTGTCATTGTCGGCACTCATCGTAGTGTCTCTGGTTCCTGCCGTCAAGCGCTCCCCTTCCTGCCCTCAAGTTAATATGTGTAAGGGTTTTTTCTTCTCTTCTCTTTTCCTTTTTGCAATTGCCTAATCCCTTTTGCAATTCTTCTTTTACTTTCATGACTAAAGTCTTCGTTAGTTGAGGGAGGCTTGGTATCGGGGAAAATTTTGAAGTTGTTGTCGCTCCGGCCGTCGCGGGTCCCTGTTGTGGTAATTGGTTAGGGTTTTACGGGTTTAGCTCATTTAAATAAATAATTGGGTATGATTGTGAATTCGTTGTGAACTGGTTGGGTTTTCACTATGTGTTTGGTGTATATTTTTGGTGATGGTGTTGTTGTGTTTGGGGTGTGACGAGTTTTTGCTATAGGGGCTTTTGGGGTTGCTGCACTTTTATTCCACCATGTAACTAAAATGCACAAGAGATTTCATAAAAATTGTGTTCTAAATATCATTCATGTAAGATCCGCTAAATTTAATTAATTAATAAATGCGGGTAGTGGGAGCCTTTATGACATTAATTATTGATTGATATGATATGGACAAGTGTTAGCTCAAATGGTTGAGAGTATTTAATTGTGTGAGAGGACTTGGGTTCAAGTCTTATGTATGCCATTTATGCGTTATTTGATGTTTTATTATTTTAGCAATATGTTTGATCATGTTGAGTGATAATATAATTATAAAATTATATGAATTATCACGAAACATGAATTGCTTAAATCATTGGCAAGGGTATGGGTTTGAACCTTGGTTAACCTAAACTTTTATTTCGCTAAAATTAGTTTTGGCATGAATGTGAAAGGGCAGAGGAAACCCTAGCTGAAGGGGCTGAAAAACAATCCATAATGGACTTTGAATGGCAATTAAGTTAGCTTAATACCAATTCTCATTTTTCTCTTCATCATTGCTAATTAAGGCACTTTTCAGTGGGAATTAAGGGAGAGAAAAAGTGTTTTGGCGCTTGCCATTGGAGAGCATTGTGAGGAGTGAAATTTTAGAGAGAAAATATGGTTCTTGGGTGAAAAGAAAAGCTGAATTGTGGTGCCACTAAGGAGACCATTGGTGATAAAAAGAGAAGCTCTAAATTATCAAATTTTAAGCAAGGAATCCAGGTTAGGGGAGCTTTACACGTTAATCTTTACGTTAAGCATGAATTGCATGATAAGTATGTGATAATTATACATGAACCTCCTTCTGTTCTGTCAAATTTCATGTTTTTGGAAATTTCCAGAAATCGCCTAGCAAGCTATAGCCGTCAAGCAACACATACATGCTGGCCTAATTTTGGGTTTACGACGCAAGCCATGTTGGCTCGATTTTGAGGTTTTGTGCGTTCTGGGATGATTTTGATCAGAAGGAAAGCAAGTGTTAATTGTTAAGGGATGATATGATGTTGTGCTTCATTAAATTTAGTATAATTGATGGTTAAATTAGATAGAACAGTGTGAATGAAATTTTAGGGTTTTGAAACTAGGGATTTGGGATTGGTGAGGAATTGAGGTGTGATTTACATTGAGAAGTTGTAGGCTCACGATTAAATTGATATTACATAGCCTAAGATGAACGTTGGCCTGTTGAATGATGGTAGTGAACCAAGGAACTCATTATGGAAAAACTTGGAGGCTTGGGAAGTTGATTCGCGTAGTGCGAGAAGAGTTCTGGGAACTCTAGAAATTATGCATTTCATGGCGACAACCTGTGTGCTGCTAGGCGCCATGACAGGAGGAATGAAAGTTGGTGCTATGAGGTGCATATGGAAGGCTAGGGTTCAGTTGGAACCAATTTTCTTTAATTAATTGGAATTGTGGATTATTGGATGGGAATTTAGGGTGACAAAATTGACAAAAGAAAAGAGTAGAAATTGATTTTAGGTGTAACTTGGTAATTGGAAGGATACTAGACTGAAAATAGTACCTACATGGGTTGGATAACTAGTACCAGGCACAATTATTGAAAACAGGTAAAACTAGTGACTGGGCGATGTTAAGGGGTTGTATGAGATAACACATAGTATGTGTAATGGTTAACAATTGGGAAATAATTGGTACTGGATGTAAAGGAAGATGTTGAGCTTAAGAGGAAGAAGTTACCTTGGTAATGAAATGAGTGCTGGTAGAATAAAACAGTAAGAAATGTGATGATAATTAGAATTGGCCTAAGGGAATATGAGTAAATAAATGTAAAAGGGTAAGTGAGTGCCAATGAGTCCAATATATGGTCCAGGAAGTACTAAATAGAGGAGTAATAGACACTCTAAAGGTGTGCAATTACGTGACTAAGGTTAGTGATTGAATGAAGTGCAGTAAAAACAAGAACAGAGGTTGTACTTGTGTGGCGCCTGGCGGCGGGGTTCAACCCGCCAGGCGATAGACAGTGTTCCAGAGGGGCTGCAGTACGTTAGGCACCTGGCAGTGAGGAATGTCCCGCCAGGAGATGGTGAAGAGGTAGTGAACTATTAGGCGCGAGGTGCCTGGCGGTACACGTCCCCCGCCAGGCGCTCTGGAAGCTTGATCTGCCTAGCGCCTAGTATGCTACGTCAGGCGATACCGTGAAGCAAAGATGTTTTGCTTACTTTAATGTGCGTGGTCTACAAGGCTTTTAGGATATCTTAAAGTTCAACTTGCTGGTGTTCCTTGAGTTGTGGCTCGAAACCTATCCCTTGAGTTGTGGCTCGGGATAGGGGTTAAGTACGTGGTATTCCTTGAGTTGTGGCTCAGAATAACATCTCTTGAGTTATGGCTCAGGTTGGCAAGTGTTACCGGTGTGAGTGTGCACATTGTGGCGTGTACGGATTGGGTCCAATAGATTGCCCTCCTCAGTAATAAGCTGACGAGTTTGGTAGTTTTGGGACATTTCGAATGTGTTATGGAATCAAAGGATAGATTTCCTTTGGTGGGTTTGTGATATATGTATGTGCTTGTATATATGATTATTTTATTGTTAGCTCACCCTATCTGCTTGTGTTTGGCAATGATCGTGTACGCGATACACGTGAGCATATGATGTTGTAGGTGGATCTAGTAAGGCATAGAGCCGGAGCTCGGCTAGTTGGGAAAGGAGTTTATCCAAGTTTTTATTATGTTTTGAAGCAAGTGTAAACTGTTGAATTACCATACTTGGATTATATAATTGAGTTTTATATAATTATTTGTGATTGTTAACGTTGTTTTCTACCTTTTATTGATGTTAAGTTTCGTGAATAAAATCAACTTCTACATAACTTTTATCTTGTTTAATCCTCTAGCTTATGTTGTTTTTGCATTGTTTCGTATTTTAGTTGTTTTATACTTTTTTACTTCTAATTTCTATTATGAGTGTTAGAAATAAAACAATAGGAAACAGTTCTGGTGGAGGAAAACAATCTCAAACTCAAGAAAACATGATTGGACATGAAAGATTGACTTTTACATAAATAATCATGTCGAGGGGCATCGAGATCAAGTCCAGCACTGCAAACATGGAGAAAGGACTCATCTATATGTATATATTGCCTTGGACAACCCTTGGAAGGCCAAAAAAATGACCATTGGGCGCCAGGGTCGCTCGCTGGGCGAAAATGACAGATCAAAACTTATTTGAGTCGTTAGGCGAACATATGGCTCGCCCAACGAGTTACATGTTTGAGAATGTCGATTTTAGGCCTCGCTAGGCGAGAATGAAGCTGTTGGGCGAGATTATCGACCCCAATACGCGAATATGGTTATTTAATCATGTTTCTACGAGAGTATTAGGAGATTCCTCATTTTTCACGAATATAAACACTTTGGGTGCTTGGGAGAGACTCTTGGAGGCTATTAGGGGTGTTGGGAAACTCTCCCTTCTCTTTCTTGGATCTCCTTTTTCATCCATGGAGGTTTTACCCCTTTTGGGTTTGAGAGGATGATGGGCTACAAAATTGGAAGAGGAGATGCGAATGGGAGGCGCAAGTGGAGCATGAAGCAGTATTCAAGAACTTTGGGAGATGGATTGTTTCTACTTTATGGTTCCAATTTCTTCCCTATTCTTCAATTTTGTAAAACCCTAGGTTCTCCACCATGGAGAGAAATTTTTATTTGTTGAGATTAGATGTAAAACATTGAATTCTTGTGTAAAATTGTGTTGTTAATTTATATGGTTTTCCAATTCATGTTAGTATTTGATTTCCATGATTAATGCATGTTGTGGTTTAATCACCCATGGCTTGTTTGTGGTTCTTGAGGTGTTGGGAAACATCTTTAGAATCTAGATTTGAAATTAAATACCTAATGGATGCTTGTATCTAGGAATAGAACTTGGTTCATTAGTAATCTTAGATTCTTGAAACTAATGCATGATTTCACTTGTTGAGGATTCAAGGAATTGAAACTTGATGAGTGATCATAGGCTCAAAGGCTCTAGGAATAGGATTTGAGTATTCTTGTGAATTGATTTTAACATGAATATGGAATTGGGATAATTTAGAATGCATGAGAATGAAATGGTTGAAGTCTAATCTTGACAAATTGTAAATACACTATGTTAATTTCTTGTTGCACACCAACTGTTTCATAAAATACAAAAAGAGTTTCTTAGTATTTTTGTGAACTTTGTGTCTAATTGAATCGCAAATTGCGAGAGTTGTCATGCGTTGCACAAGTCCCTAGGGAGAGAATGATAAAATACTTATTACTTGCTATGTGCGACCGATGCACTTCTCGTGTTGGTTTTTCACTAACAATGATAAAACTTTCAATGTTTAAACATTGGAAAACTTTAAGAAGTTCACAATGACATACACAATGTATTCTTTAGATTTTAGCACATTAGAAATTACATAATACATGTCTTTTCCAGTTATACAAGAATTTGAAATGTTAATGTAAGAGCCTATAAAAGAAGTAATTAATATACATAAGTGCAAGTTTTTTTTTAATTTTATGCGGGCTTGCGGACCGGCCCGCGCGGGCCTATGCGGGCCTGCGGGCTCACTACCCTGGCTCGTCCCGTGTTTTTTCCGCAGGCCTGCGGGCTGGCCCAACGGGTCAGGCCCTAATTGCCACCCCTAATTAGAATCATAAAACTTAAGTTAAGGTTCTTCATGCTAAGAAATCTACCTAAAGAAACATGATTAAGCAACCCACTAGGCTATATTTCACTTAAGCAACCTAAAACAACAGATCTTGGTAGAATATTCCTTTTTGCAGTCATGGGAATTTTTGTCTGTAGTGAACCAACACAAGACTCACCTAATTTTAGTTTTTAATTCATGCTCAAATTTCTCTTTGAATGCATCTAAACTACTTACCAAATTGCTCAAAGATTTATAACGGGAAAAAAAGACTATAATTAAAGCTAACTATACAAAAGTATGTAGCATGCAAAATATCAAGTATCCAAACCTAGACATGCTCCCTAAAGGAGGCTAAAACTAAAACTACACTAAACATGGCAACAAAATTTGGAGGTAACTAGCTTGACAAGTTCTAAAATACACTAACACTATCAAAATGTATTCACTTCCTAAAATTGGACCTTACAACCTAATTTCACTATCTAAAGCCAAGACACCAATCTAGAACTACTCTACAAATCTATAAATCTTAATGTGCAAGCAATTTATGTAAGAAATTGTAAACAAATTGTGCAATTAATTTTTAAGTGTTAAAATAAAGATATGGATCAACTCAAGTTTTTAAATCTACATAAAACTCAACATTTCACTAACTAAAACATAAACTTCAAGTTAGACTCATCCAAAATAGGCTAAAAGTTCAAAATTGAACTAAGCTAGAATTTGGAAATGCTAAGGAACTAGGTACAGACATTATAAGTGGTATATACAGGATAAAAACAAAACTCAAAGTTAGGAACGTTAACAGAAATTAAATATGTCAATAACAACCTAGAAACTACATATCTTAACAACTGATTAGAGGAAAGTAATAGGTTAACCTTAAACAAGAAATAATCTAAGTAGACTACTTCCTACAAGTTTAAAAGTGTCAAAAAGGTCTATAATTAATATTAACAGCTGAAAAGTATGTTGAATGAAAAATATCACCTATCCAAACATAGTTTGACTTAGGTTCTTCCAATTAGGACAGTGATGAGTTTGTTCACTCTTCGGAAATCTTACCCAATAAGTGAGATATATCCCCACAATATCATGCTTTTAGGAGCATCTCTCTGTTTTCATTGCCTTCCATATTGGACTTAAGTAATAATAGGTTTATTACTTAATTCCCATGTTCTTTCACTATCACAGATGTAACATTGTCCTGCTTTTCCTTGTCACAGAACATGGGCGATGTTCCTAACTACCGTCATTGGGTGTAAGATCGTTGCTATAGTGGTAGGAGAGGCTTGAAGGACTCTTTTGTGATAGGAGTTGAATAGTTTATCCAGACAACTCATCAATATAAATATTATGCTCGTGAGGGAGGGATTAGATGTTCATGCATCAAGTGCGGATGTACTCATATTTTGAAAGATGAGAAGGTTAAAGTTCATCTATAAAAAAAAAGGATTCATGCTAGATTACTGGATTTGTACATTTCACGGTGAAGAAGTGCCTTTGTTTATTTGGTTGAACATGAAAGACACTTTCCTACTTCAAGCATGGTTGTACATACCTCTAAGATGAATCAAGCAATGTATATGCAAGAGATGTTGAATAATGCTCTTGGCCAACATGCTTTATTTGAACAAGTAGAGGATAGTCGTTTAGAAGAGTCTGCAAATGAATTCACTTAGAGATTTTACAATTTATTGGCAGAGGCAAATGAACATGTATTTGAAGAGGTAAAAGAGTCAAAAATTTTAGTATGCATTAGACTTTTGGCCTTCAAATCCAACTGGAACGTTCCCAACCAAGCATTGGACCAGATGGCAAAACTAATTTTAGATTTAACATCACTAAATAATCCTTTTGGCAAAAAATTATTATGAAGTTGGGATTGGAGTCTAAGAAGATTGATTGTTGTGTGAATGATTGTGATGGCCATGATAATTGGAGTCTAAGAAAGAAAGATGAAGAAGATTGTGATGGCCATGATGATTGTATGAGAATGGTGATGAGTGCATGATGATACTGGTTTTTTATCAGAGTTGTGTTGTCATAGATGAAGTTGATAGTTAATGCATATTTTGTTTTCAAGCATTCAAGCAACGATAGTGAGCACAATACACTACAAGAAATATCATATTTAGCAACAGATTAATACCGACGGATATATATTCGTCGGTAATTGTCATTTACCGACGGAATTACCAACGAACACCCATGATTAACATTACCGACGGATTAATCCATCGGTAATGACTGTATGGAATTTTGAACCCAGTTTCTGATGGATTCATCCGTCGGTAATGTCTATGTGAAATTAGCCCCGACGGAGTCGCGTACTTACCGACGGATTATATCCTTCGGTAAAGTGCGCGGTATTATGAAATCGCACCTCACCTTCTTTTTCCCCAAATTCAGAAATCACTCTCCGCTCTCCGCTACCTCTCTCACAGAAATCACCGCGCCGCTGCCTCTCTCACAGAAATCACCTCGCTGGTTTCGTCGCCTCGTCGTTGCCGTCGTCTCTCCGCTGCAACCGTGGGTCGGAGTTCCACCGTCGCCTCTCTCCCCCAAATTCACCACGCCAATTTCGTTGCCGTTGCTCACCAACGTCGCCATTGCGCTGCCGTCGCCTCGTCGCTGTCGTCGCCTCTCCGCTGCCATCGTGGGTCTGAGTTCCACGTTCGAAGCTCGGCTGCGTTCCACGTCGGAGCGACTCTGTCTTCTCACCGACCATCGCGTTCGTCGACCGTGACCTTGGTTTTGGTGTGTTTAATTGATTCTTCTTCTTGCCATTGTTATGCTGCTAGGTTTTCTCATTGGTTTTTGATTGGTAAGGAATTGTATTATGGATTGCCAGTGCCCTCACTCTTGCTGCCCAGCCACTGTATTGTTCCACAGAGCACTGATTTTGGTCCCAGAGCACTGATCTTGTGGTGTGTTTGCGAGATAGGAGCCATTGTAAGGTGTGTTTGCCGATTAGTTCTGTTTTTGGTTTAATTATTGTTGATTGATGCTTAGTCCAAATTGAGATTGGTTGAATTGTTATATGCATTTGGATTGGTTCTGTTTTTGTTTTGATTGCTAATTGATGCTTAGTCTAAATTGAAATTGTCTGAATTGTTATTGGTTCTGTTTTTGGTTTCATTTCAACAATCTATACCACCTCATTTATTTTGATAATAGCAGTGTAATTCTAAATGAAAAGCTTGTACTTGTGATGCCTCCATGAATAGATATCATGCATCTAATGATGGTATTTTAGTGTAGACACATTAACTTTTCACAATTTTAGTTAGGAATAGATATCATGAATAGATAACCCAAACTTTTGCATTGTTTCATTAACCCATATCCTTTTTACATTACTGTCATGTAACCCAAATTTTTGCTCAAAATTTCCCATATATTGATCTTGAGACTTCTTTTTTCTTTGGGTCAATTGAATATGAAAAAGTCAACTCATGGTCAACATACCAAATTTTCAGCCAATTTAGTGCATCTTTTGCCATTCTTTTTGTAAGTTTTTTTGCCCTTCGTTCACTATTTCTGCATCAAAAAATGCCACACAAGTTAATCACTCTAATTCAATGAAAAAAAACATAAACGAAGTTTTTTAAGTAGACTAGTTATGCATAAACTAAGTCACACAAGTTTGGGTCTCCACACATCAATTTTCGTGTAGCATGTTATTCCAGTCTTTTACATCAGTTTTCATCATTCATTTAGAGGAAAAAGGCAAAAAGTCAACTTTTGGTCAACTTTTAAGCTTTTAGCCAAGTTACAACATTCTTTCTTTGTTTTTTATATTTTTTCTGTGCTTGGTTTACTTTTCCTGCATAAAAATAGGCCACACAATTTAGTCACACTAATTCAATTAAAAAATAATGAAGTTATTTGCAAATTGTATAACAGATTCAACCAACCATTACTTATGCTTGTTTATTTGGGTAGATGTTATGTTTGTTTTAATATATTCATTTGCATGAAGACTAATATTTATTTATGCAATATGATAGGGGAGGAAAGGGTAAGGGTGGATCTGGAGGTAAATCACAGTAGCAAGTACCTTTTGTGAGGTATAATTTATTTTCACCTGATGTGATTCTTGCTAAGTATTATCATGCTGCTGATTTAAGTACTCAATGAACTATATTAATGTAGTCAATGAAAATGTAAAGTAAGTGTCTAACAAAGTTTTAAATGGTAAAATGTTCCTTAAAATAAAGTCAATTACTCAAAAAAACAAAGAAATCAAAATTTGACTGTAAAACTTCAAAATAGACTACTAAAGACAAGAACAAAGAGAATTTTAGCTAAATTGGTCTGCATAGTCATGGGACTTGCATTCCAATTAGGACATTGTATCTTGGTTAGTATTTGGATATCTTACTTAATCAGTGAGATATATCCCGACAATGTCATGATCTTAAGCAATACATGGAGACATATATGTCTCTACTTTATTTCAATTCTCCCCATTAGAATCTAATTTAAACCATTTATTGTGGTATAGAACATGGGTGAACCTCCTTTGAATCGTGCATGGATGTATGATCGTTGTTATAGTGGTAGAAGGGGATTGAAGGAGTCTTTTGTCTTAGGCGTTGAAGAGTTTGTTCGAGTAGCAAGACAGTCTAGATATTTTGAACTTGAAGGTGGGATTAGATGCCCTTGCATTAAGTGTGACTGTACAAGGATTTTGACATATGAGATTGTAAAAGTTCACCTTTATAAAAAGGGGTTCATACCAAATTACTGGATTTGGACATTACATGGTGAAGATATGCCAGTTGTTGATTTAAATGAAGGTGATAATTTTCTCCCTAGACAGGGTGTACATACTGCTGAAATGGAGCAATTGTGCGACATGGAAGAGATGGTCAATAACGCTTTATGTCAATTTCAATCAAACCAACAACCCAACGACACTAACTTAGAAGAGTGTCCTAATGAATCCACACAAAGGTTTTATAATTTGTTGGCGGAGGCAAATCAACCTTTATTTGAAGGGGCAAGAGACTCTAAATTGTCAGTATGTGTTAGACTTTTATCTTATAAGTCTAATTGGAATATTCCCAACCAATGCTTAGAGGCTTTCACCAAACTTTTGTTAGATCTCACACCACCAAATATGAGCTTGCCAAAGAGTTTTTATGACGCTAAGAGGTTAGTATCAAAGTTAGGATTGGAGGCTAAGAAGATTGATTGTTGTGTGAGTGGTTGTATGCTTTTTTATGACAATGATAGTGGAAAAAGAGATGCAGCATTGCTTGAATGTAAATTTTGTCACAAACCAAGATATCATCCATTTCATCAAGGATCAAGGCGCAAAAAACCAATTGCAGTTAAGTCAATGTTCTATTTGTTGGCAAAAGCAATACAAGTCTAAATGCTGAAGCAAGATTTTGATGATGATAAAAGAAGCCTGAAAGCCATCTGGAAGACAATATGAAGACTACATGTTATTATGTTTAAAGCTATTGTGTAAAATGTAATTGGATTAAGTTAGAAGCAGTATTGTACAAGAAAATTCTAGTATTTCTCGAAATATCAAAATGATAATCGATTATCACTTGGAATAATCGATTATCCTGAGCTGAACAAATTTTTTCAAGAAAGCACTGGAATAATCGATTATTACTTCTGATAATCGATTATCTGCCCAAAAATTTGTTTTCCATAAACCACACTGGAATAATCGATTATCACTAGTGATAATCGATTATCCTGGTCAGTTGGGCGCGACTGTTCAGCTTTTTGACCTAATTTTTGGAACCCCTATTTAAGGAACTTCAGAGTTACCTCTCAATCACCTTTTTGAGAAGCTAGAGTGCTAGTGCTGTGACTGCAAGAGAGTTCTCTGAGTGTTCTCAATTGAAGCTTTGAAAAACCTAGTGTGGGTAGAGCGATAACTTTTCCTGAGAGGTGTTCTAGGAGATTGAGTGCTGCTGCTGTTGCTAGGAAAGCTAAGGTCAAGGTTCTCTGTGTGATTCAGAGAAAGGTGTTCATCTCTTGTGAGATTCAAGAGAGGTGTTTTCTTTCCTTACACTCTAAATATCTGATTGTAAATTTGTTACTTGATAGTGATTTAGTTAATCTCGTTTTTAAGAGATTAACAACTGGACGTAGGGTCTTTTGATCCGAACCAGTATAAATACTTGTGTTCAATCTTCTTCTCTATCTCTTTATTTCATCCATTATTTTGTTATAAAGAAATTATTTATTGATCTACTTGATAAATTTTGGAAAAATTTTAAAGTATTAATTTTATTATTTAAAAACCAATTCACCCCCCTCTTGGTTTTGTCCGCACGCTCAAACATTCCGCTGTGCGATACCAACAATTGGTATCAGAGCTTGCTTTGATAGTTATTCAAAATTTTCGAAAATGGTTGGACAAAATCAAACCTTTGCCGAGGGCGCATCTATCAACAGACCTCCTCTATTTACTGGTGAAAATTATCCTTTCTGGAAAGTTAGGATGCAAATTTTTCTGGAATCTATTGATAGGGGTATTTGGGATGCTATTTTAAATGGTCCATTTGTTCCTGTAAATATTGTAGATGATGTGCAGGAACCAAAGCCATTCTCGCAATGGACAGCAGACGAAAATAAAAAAGCCCAATATGATGTAAGAGCTAGAAATATAATTTCATCTGCCTTAACCCTAGATGAGTTTTACAGGATCTCAGTATGTACCAGTGCACAAGAAATGTGGGAAATATTGCGTGTAACCCATGAAGGAACAGACGATTTAAAAAGAGCACGCAAGAACTCCTTGATCCAAGAATACGAAATGTTTCGGATGCAGCAAGGAGAGACTATATATGATGTGCAGAAACGATTCACACATATCGTCAATCATCTCAAAGGTCTAGGTAAAACTTTCGACACCGATGAATTAAATATAAAAATTCTTAAATCTTTGAACAGGACTTGGCAGCCTAAGGTGACAGCCATCACGGAGTCACAAAATCTTGCGACAATGACGATGGCGGCTCTGTTTGGAAAGCTGAGAGAACATGAGCTTGAACTAGGCAGATTAAATGATGAAGAAGATATTGGAAGAAAGAAGAACATAGCCTTTAAAACCGAAGTGGTTAAAGGCAAACGACAAAAGGAAGAAGAAGATTTAGATGATGATGAAAATCTGAGTCTCATGATTAAGAAGTTTACAAAATTCATGAAGGCCAAAGGTAAAAATCAATTCAAGAGCAACAAGAAGGATAATCAAGGATCATCCTCAAATTTCAAATGTTATGGATGTGGAGAATCTGGACACGTCAAAGTTGACTGCCCAAATTCAAAGAAAAGTGAAGAAAAGAAGGGTAGAAAATTCTTCAAAAAGAAAGCATATATAGCTTGGGAAGACAATGCCTCAAGTTCATCAAATTCCAGTGATTCTGAAAATGAAGAAGCAAATTTATGTCTGATGGCAAATCATGATGATACTGATAGTGAGGTAAACTCTTCTTGCCCCGAAAATGATTATGATGATTTGTATGACGCTTTTCAACAATTGCTTATTAAATCTAGTAAATTGGATACTGCTCATAGAAAACTGAAATCTGATTTTAAAGATTTACAAAGTAAATTTGAAAAATCTCTTGAAGAAGAAGAATTTTTGAAAAGTAAAATTTTAATTTTAGAAAATAAAGAAAAAGAAACTATTGAATGTGCATCATGTAAAAGTTACATGTTTGATATATGTATTCTAGAAAAACATCTTGAAGATGCCTTAGAAAATAAAAACTGTGAAAAGGTTAATCTCAAGAAAAATCCAAATAAAACCAAGCATGCTCATTATCATAGTTTTAAAAGTAAAACTAAAAGAACTCGTAGAGTTTGGGTAGAAAAAGGAACATATCATTCTAGAGATACATATGCATGTACTACTACATGTTTTTATTGCATGAAAAAGGTTCATACTTCAAACAAATGCAATATCAAACATCTTGGTGTTCCTAATAAAAAATATATTTGGGTACCTGTTCATAAGTAGATATTTTTTTTCTAACCCCAATGACCCAAACAAGTTGTTGGGGACCTAAATGAATTGTTTCCTTATTTTGCAGATGACTTCTAAATCCAGAAGATCAATGTGGTATCTTGACAGTGGTTGTTCAAGACACATGACTGGAGATAAAAAGAAGTTTAAGAACTTTAAAAAGAAGGAACAAGGATTTGTCACTTATGGGGATAACAACAAAGGAAAGATACTTGGAACGGGTGATGTAGGTGGAGGAAATACTTTGGAGATCAAGGATGTACTGTATGTGGAAGGACTAAAACACAATCTTCTCAGTATAAGCCAACTATGTGATAAAGGACTCAAAGTAATATTTGAGAGTGACTACTGCACTATTCATCAAAAGGACTCCAAAGAAGTAGCATTAAAAGGTATGAGACACAATAATATTTACTTGATTGATCTTGATACTGCATCATCTAGTGATATAACTTGTTTGGTTGTTAAAGAAGAAAATCCTTGGTTATGGCATAAACGAGCTGCTCATATTAACATGCAACAATTAAACAAACTAATTTCCAAAGAATTAGTAATTGGATTACCAAAAATAAAGTTTG
Source organism: Vigna unguiculata (assembly GCF_004118075.2). Classification (NCBI taxonomy): domain Eukaryota; kingdom Viridiplantae; phylum Streptophyta; class Magnoliopsida; order Fabales; family Fabaceae; genus Vigna; species Vigna unguiculata. Next base: position 11,410,620 of record NC_040286.1, on the reverse strand, counting down.
AAAAAGATAAACTATGTGATGCATGTCAAAAAGGAAAACAAGTAAAATCTTCATTTCATTCAAAAAATGTAATTTCTACATCAAAACCGTTAGAACTTTTGCATATGGATTTATTTGGCCCTTCAAGGACAAAAAGCTTTGGAGGAAACTATTATGCTCTTGTTATTGTTGATGATTACTCACGATATACATGGACTTTCTTTCTCACACTAAAAAGTGAGGCATTCAAAGCTTTTAAAAAATTTGCAAAAGCTGTTCAAAATGAAAAAGATTTGAAAATTAAAGTTTTAAGAAGCGACCATGGTGGAGAATTTCAAAATGAATTATTTGAAAACTTTTGTGAAGAAAACGGAATTATGCATAATTTTTCTGCACCTAGAACTCCTCAACAAAATGGAGTTGTAGAAAGGAAAAATAGATCTTTAGAAGAATTAGCTCACACCATGTTGAACGAATATGATGTGCCTAAATATTTTTGGGCTGATGCTGTGAGCACTGCTTGTTATGTATTAAATAGAATGCTCATTAGACCTATTTTAAAAGTTACCCCTTATGAATTGTTTAAAGGAAGAAAACCTAATGTAGCACATTTAAAAATATTTGGATGCAAATGCTTTGTTCTGAATAACGGAAAAGAAAATTTGGGTAAATTTGATTCTAAAGCTGATGAAGCTATTTTCTTAGGTTATTCATTAACTAGTAAAGCCTATAGGATTTTTAATAGAAGAACCTTGAATATGGAAGAATCTGTGCATGTTGTTTTTGATGAAATTGTGGACCTTGAGGAGAACCCTCTTGAGTCAAATAAAACAAATGCAGGTGATGAAGATTATTTCAAAGAAGCCCTTGATGAGATGTATCTAAATGAAAATCCGCTGACTGAACCTGAAGATCTTGCCAAAAGCTGGAAATCACCTAGAGGATTATCTCTTGAAAATGTCATTGGAGATATATCAAAGGGAGTTGTTACTAGAAATATGTCAAATTTCTGTATGACTGTTGCTTTTGTTTCACAGATAGAACCCAAAAGTGTAGACGAAGCTCTTCAAGATGATCAATGGTGCATTGCAATGCAAGAAGAGCTGAATCAATTTGAAAGGAATGAAGTTTGGGAACTCATTCCTAAGGATGATTCATACCAAGTAATAGGAACAAAGTGGGTGTTCAGAAACAAGCTGGATGAGGATGGAAACATCACTAAAAACAAAGCCAGACTTGTAGCAAAAGGATACAGACAAGAAGAAGGTATAGACTATGATGAGACTTATGCTCCAGTTGCCAGGTTAGAAGCTATACGCTTACTTCTTGCTTATGCTTCTCTCATGAAATTCAAACTATATCAGATGGATGTCAAAAGTGCTTTCTTAAATGGATTTATAAAAGAAAATGTGTATGTTGAACAACCACCTGGCTTTGAAGACTATAAGTATCCTAATCACATTTATAAATTAAAGAAAGCATTGTATGGATTAAAACAAGCACCTAGATCTTGGTATGAACGATTAAGTACATTTTTGTTAGAAAATGATTTTGAAAGAGGTAAAATTGATTTAACTCTATTTATCAAAAGAGTAAATAAACATATTTTGCTAGTTCAGATTTATGTAGATGACATAATATTTGGATCTACTGATAGTTCACTATGTAAAGGCTTTGCAAGCATAATGCAGGGAGAGTTCGAAATGTCAATGATGGGAGAGTTGACATTCTTTTTGGGTCTTCAAATTAAGCAAATGGAAAATGGAACTTTCATTTCTCAATCTAAGTACTGCAAAGAAGTACTTAAGAAATTTGGAATGGATACTGCTAAGGAAGCAAGTACTCCTATGGGAACCTCCTGCTACTTAGATAAAGATGAATCAGGAATAGAGGTAAATCAAACTATGTTTAGAGGCATGATAGGTTCTCTGTTGTATCTTACTGCTAGTAGGCCTGACATTATGCAATCAGTATGTGTGTGTGCTCGTTTTCAAGCCAATCCAAAAGAATCACATCTTACTGCAGTAAAAAGAATTTTAAAATACTTAAAAGGTACTGCATGTTTTGGACTATGGTATCCTTCAGGAGCGTCTCCTAATTTGATAGGTTATTCAGATGCTAATTATGGTGGCTGTAAAATAGATAGAAAAAGTACCAGTGGTACTTGTCACCTCTTAGGTAGTTCATTAGTCTCTTGGCATTCAAAGAAACAAGCTTGTGTGGCTTTATCAACTACAGAGGCTGAATACATAGCAGCTGGAAATTGTTGTGCTCAAATTCTTTGGATGAAACAACAACTAGAAGACTATAATATCTTTTTAAATCACATACCTCTGAAATGTGATAACACTAGTGCTATTAATTTAACCAAAAATCCCATAATGCACTCTAGGACAAAACATATTGAAATAAGACATCATTTCCTAAGAGATCACATTAATAAAGGAAATTGTGAAATAGAATATGTAGATACAAAGCATCAATTAGCTGATATCTTTACAAAACCTTTAGCTAAAGATAGATTTTATGAACTAAGAAGAGACTTAGGCATATTAGAGATCTCTTAAATGCTAAAAATTCACAATCTTTAAGAAATCCGAAAAATAGCGTAAATAATCGATTACAAGATTCAATAATCGATTATCAGACTCTCTTCAAAAATCTCAAAACATACTGGAATAATCGATTATTTTGGGTAATAATCGATTATCCTTAAAATCTCTTCCTAAAAATTCAAAAACACTTCATAATAATCGATTATTCAGGGCCATAATCGATTATCCTTAATTCTGAGCCAAAAATCAAAACTCACTGGAATAATCGATTATCACTTAGGATAATCGATTATCAGCTCGTCAGACTTCATATTTTGCCAAGTTTATGAACCAATAATCGATTATCATCTTAGAATAATCGATTATTACACGTCGTTGGACCAACAAATTTCAAAAAATAGCCGTTGCAACGGCTAGATTTTCATCAAATCACGTGTATATGGCCGTTGAAGTCTTCTCTCTATAAATATTTGCCATTTTTGTCACCAGAACACTCTTTTCTCTCCATCAACACTCAAGACCCTCTCCTTTTCTCATTTTCTCACAAAACTCTCAAAGGCTTCTCTCTTTTACCTAAACCATGGCTGAATCCTCTCGCAGAAAAATTCCTACACGCAGAAGGACTGCATCTCATGCCTCTCATCCCTCAAATGCACCACGAACAGCCTCCATTGAAGGATGGATTTCGGATGAAGAAAGACGTTCTGAATTCATCACACTATGGAAAGACAAACCCCTCATCACTCCAAAATTCATCCAGTCTCAATGGTTTGTAAATTGCCATTTCACCATTCAAAACTTTCTGGCTGAACAAGGTGTGAAATTCTTCACAGAGATGCAAGGCACTTACTATCCAGATTTGGTTCGAGCCTTTTATTTCAACTACAAATTCAGAGATGGAGTTGGGTTCACAAAAGTGAAAGGTATCGACATCATTTTAGATGATGATATTTGGGAAAATGTTGCACAATTTCCCATTCATGATGGCACATCTCCCATTCTCACAGCTGGCATAGAAGGGTTCAACAGAATTCTTGCATATAGATCCTTTATGCGACGCCCAGATCAAGAAATTGGCCGTCAATTACTTGCTGGACCTCTCAAAATCAATGAGCGTCTACTTTACTATCTCATTGTTTGGATTCTATGTCCACGTGGTACAAATCACGCTCAGTGCAGCGAAGCCGATCTTATGATAATATATGCCATGCTCAACCACATCCCCATCTATTGGCCAAGCATCATTCTTGACACCATGCTAAAAGCCAAACGATTGCCTCAATATCCTCTTCCGTATTCTTTGCTCATCTCTCGTATTTGTGAGTATAAAGGGGTAAATGTCTCTGATGAACAGTCTCATAAGACAATTGCCGCATATAAAATTGCAGAAAACTCCTTGAAGCAGATGAAATTTATTCCTTTTGGGAATACCTACATTCACAAGGATGATATGCCTTCTTCGGACAATGAAGAAGAAGAAAATCCTCCCACTACTCCTATTCCTCCTGTTGACACACATATTGGATCATCCAGTGGTGTTGGTGGCTCATCCTCTTCTTTAGAGGATCACATTTTAAATCTCAATCAGAGGCTTGAAGAATTCTTTCTTCTCTCCACTCACAGACATGAAGAAGTCACTAGCTTAATTAGAGGATTAGATTCTAGGATCTCAAACTTAGAACATAAATTTGATAAATATGAGGATGATGATGACATGAGTCAAGACTTTTAACAGTCTACATCATTGTCTCATTATTTGCAATTGTAATATGTTTTCCAGTTTTATTTTTACTATAAGAATATTTGTCTTTATTCTTTACCTATGCCAAATTGAGGGGGAGCTTCTTTGTTAAAACCTTTTTCATATGATCAAAACAGGGGGAGAAAAAGTTTAAACATTTAAACCAAACAATGCTACTAACAAATCTCCTTGTAAGATATTTTGATTGCAGATACTTTAAACATATTGTTTTGATCATCATCAAAAAGGGGGAGATTGTTGGCAAAAGCAATACAAGTCTAAATGCTGAAGCAAGATTTTGATGATGATAAAAGAAGCCTGAAAGCCATCTGGAAGACAATATGAAGACTACATGTTATTATGTTTAAAGCTATTGTGTAAAATGTAATTGGATTAAGTTAGAAGCAGTATTGTACAAGAAAATTCTAGTATTTCTCGAAATATCAAAATGATAATCGATTATCACTTGGAATAATCGATTATCCTGAGCTGAACAAATTTTTTCAAGAAAGCACTGGAATAATCGATTATTACTTCTGATAATCGATTATCTGCCCAAAAATTTGTTTTCCATAAACCACACTGGAATAATCGATTATCACTAGTGATAATCGATTATCCTGGTCAGTTGGGCGCGACTGTTCAGCTTTTTGACCTAATTTTTGGAACCCCTATTTAAGGAACTTCAGAGTTACCTCTCAATCACCTTTTTGAGAAGCTAGAGTGCTAGTGCTGTGACTGCAAGAGAGTTCTCTGAGTGTTCTCAATTGAAGCTTTGAAAAACCTAGTGTGGGTAGAGCGATAACTTTTCCTGAGAGGTGTTCTAGGAGATTGAGTGCTGCTGCTGTTGCTAGGAAAGCTAAGGTCAAGGTTCTCTGTGTGATTCAGAGAAAGGTGTTCATCTCTTGTGAGATTCAAGAGAGGTGTTTTCTTTCCTTACACTCTAAATATCTGATTGTAAATCTGTTACTTGATAGTGATTTAGTTAATCTCGTTTTTAAGAGATTAACAACTGGACGTAGGGTCTTTTGATCCGAACCAGTATAAATACTTGTGTTCAATCTTCTTCTCTATCTCTTTATTTCATCCATTATTTTGTTATAAAGAAATTATTTATTGATCTACTTGATAAATTTTGGAAAAATTTTAAAGTATTAATTTTATTATTTAAAAACCAATTCACCCCCTCTTGGTTTTGTCCGCACGCTCAAACATTCCGCTGCGCGATACCAACACTATTTGCCTATAATCCCAAGATTACAAAGAATGTTTGCTTCTATGCAAACTGCGCCACATATGACTTGGCATCATTAAAACCAAATCCAAGGCATGTTACGCCACCCATCTGATGGTGAAGCTTAGAAGCACTTTGATCGTAAACATCCTACCTTTGCGTCTGATCCACGCAATGTGCGACTTGGTCTATGTTCAGATGGATTTAACCCTTACATTCAGGCTTCATCTTCACCATATTCTTGTTGGCCCGTGATTGTTACTCCATACAATCTTCCTCCTGAAATGTGCATGTCAAAGCCTTATATGTTTTTGAGTTGTCTTATACCAGGTCCATCCAATCCAAAGGCCTCTATTGATGTTTACTTGGAGCCTTTAATTGATGATTTGAAGAAGTTATGGGTTGGTATCTTGACCTATGATGTTTCAAGAAAACATAATTTTATGATGAGGGCATGTTTGATGTGGACTATTAATGACTTCCCTGCTTATGGGATGTTATCTGGTTGGGGCACACATGGTAGATTAGCTTGTCCGCATTGCATGGAGCACAATAAGTCATTCACGTTAAATTATGGTCGCAAAAGTTGTTGGTTTGACTCACATCGTAGGTTCTTACCTAATGACCATCCTTTGAGGAAAACTATTAAAGCCTTTCGAAAAGGGCAAGTTGAAACAGATGGGCCACCTCCTAGGTTGACACCATTACAAGTTTGGAGAAGAGTGAAACATTTTCCAAAAGTCACTGAAAACGGTGTAACACAGATAGATGGATATGGATAGTGGCATAATTGGACAAAAAGAAGCATTTTTTGGGATCTTCCATATTGGAAAGATAATTTGTTAAGACATAATCTTGATGTAATACACATAGAAAAAAAATTTCTTTGAGAACATATTCAATATTGTTATGAATGTGACGGGAAAGACAAAAGACAATGAGAAGGCAAGAAAGGATTTAGGATTGTATTGCAAGCGAAAAGACTTGGAGTTGAAGGTTTAAGATAATGGGAAAATATTAAAGCCTAAAGCAAATTACACTTTAACTCCAGATGAAGCTAAATCAGTTTGTCGGTGGATAAAGGAACTTAAGATGCCAGATGGTTATAGTTCCAACTTGGCTAGATGTGCTGATGTTGAAAAGGGAAGAATCCATGGAATGAAAAGTCATGATTGCCATGTATTCATGGAGTCATTACTTCCTATTGCATTTAGTGCTTTGCCCATTCATGTTTTAAATCCTCTTACTGAAATTAGCCACTTTTTCAAAGATTTGTGCTCTGCAACATTAAAAGAGGAATCCCTAAGAAGAATGGAGGAAAATATTTCAATTATTCTCTGCAAATTAGAGAGAATATTCCCTCCTGGATTATTTGATTCCATGGAACATCTCCCTATTCATCTCCCCCAAGAAGCATTGTTGGGTGGACCAGTGCAATACAGATGGATGTATCCTTTTGAAAGGTACTAAAGGACCTCCCTATTCATATTTATAATTAATTTTGTCATCAATTTTTTTCATCATGATGTATTCTTTTATTTGTATAGATTCACAGGTGATTCAAAACGATCAATAAAAAATAAAGCAAGAGTTGAAGGTTCTATTTGTGCATCTTATTTACACCGTGAGACAACATACTTTTGTTCTCATTACTTCAACAACTTCATGTTGTCACCACGCAATTGGAGGAATGAAGTTGAAGGTCAAAGAGATGTGTCAACGTTGTCTGTTTTTCAGCAACAAGGTCGACATGTAGGGAGAGAATCGATTCATTGGCTAACTAATGCCGAGTTCAAATCTGCTCATGTTCATGTGTTAATCAATTGCATTGAAGTCAAACCATATCTTGAGTAAGTTATATCCTCCTTTGTTAACAAATTTGTGGTCAATTATATGTAAGCCTATAATTAATTTACCATTGCAATCTATTTTCACCAGCTCATTCCTTACGGGCTTGCAAATACCTGAGAGCAGTGCTTCTGCTCGTATTCACTCAGAGTTTCCTGAATGGTTCCAATATCAAGTATGTATTGTACCATTAATTATGCAACAAATGGATTTTAATGTATCATAATTTTACATCTATCTTTCTATACTTGTAGGTTTATAACAAGCCATTAAGTGTTAGAAACCAAGACCTAAGGGATTTGTCAAATTGGCCAATGAAATGTGTCAAAGAATGGCACACATACTTCGTGAATGGGTACAAGTTCCATACTAATGCATGGAGCAAAGGGAAAAAGACTATAAATAGTGGTGTTCATGTGAAGGGCCTTACTGAAGGAGGTGAAGATGATTTTTATGGGATCATTCATAGAATATATGAACTAGAGTACAATACTTCTAATAAACCGAAGAAAGTTGTACTTTTTTTTGTGAATGGTTTGATCCCTCAAGAAAAGGTACAAGAGTAGATCCTAAATATAACATTGTGGACATTCACATGACTTCAAGGTACCAACCATTTGATCCATTTATTTTAGCATACAATGTTAGACAAGTATATTATGTACAATTTCCACCATCTCGAAAAGACAATTGTGGTTGGTGTGTTGCAATTAAAACAAAGCTGAGAGGTCGCATTGAATCAAATGAGGTGGAAGACGATGTCCCTTACCAAGTTGATGAAATGTCCCATGTGAACGAAGTAATTGAAGTAGAACGTGTATCGGGATTTCATCACATAGAAGGTCATGATGAAGAGTTGGAACAGCAGGAGGAGGAGGAAGAAAAAGAAAAAGAAGAAGAAGAGGAGGAATATCTAGATGAAGAAGATGAAACTGAAGAAGAAGAAGTGGAGGAAGATGAGGACGACGATGAGGGTGAAAGTGATGATAATGACTAACTTTGTCTTTTTTGTTTTAGTACTTATCTTTTTAATATGTTTGTTTTTTTTCATTTCATTAGAACTTTTTGTTGTTGTACTTCAAGTTGTGTAATATGTGTAATGAATAGTTATTAAGTTGGTATATTTGTTTGTTATTATACACCATCTTAATTTGTTTGACACTTAGATCCTATATACCATGTCATCGAGAGATCCACCTCGATCACCCCCAGTTGACAAGGGGAAAGGTATTGCAAAAATAAGAAAGAGACGTAATAATTATGTGCTTCGGATTCCAGTCAGACCCATCACCCCTACCCCGGGCTTACATATGCCATCCTTATCTTCCCCACCTCCACCCACAGGGTTACATAACCCAACATCTATCCCGGCAATTCATATGTCGTCCTCCTCTTCTCAACCTCCACCCACAGGGTTGCATACCCCTGTTGTACCACCCTTCCATATACCATCCTCATCTTCCTCAGCTCCACACACTGGGTTACATACCCCTTCCACAGACATTGGAGCATCCCCATCACCTCATACTGTACCATCCCCAGCCTCCATTGGTGGCCCATCTTCTGTCGTTGGTCAACAGTCTGCACCATCCCCAGTTGCAGGTGATATAGTTTCCCCACAGCCTATGGTTGATGCTGATTTAGATGCAGAACCTGACCCTCCTTTGCAAGACCGCCCGATGATTGAACCTGTCGGTCGAGGGTAATATTTAAATTCAATTATTCTCATTGTTTATATTATGTAATTCTTTCATTTTCTGACAATTTTCCATGTATTGTAGGTTTGTTCCATCTAGAGTTGCTTCACAGGCTATCACAAAGACAATCAAGCAACAATTTCTTAATCCTTGGCCATCATGGGGATCAATACCTGAAAAAGACAAGGAAATTTTCTGGCAACGTTTCAAGGTAATGTGTTCTAACTTATTATATAGGTAAATTAAGTTGTTAACTATTATTCCATGTTTAATATACTTATAATGTTTTATATGTTTAAATTGTGTTATAGAGGAGAGTTCAATGGGCACCAGAGCATGAAATTGCCATTAAGAGAAATTTCAACAACAGAGCTTCCCATCGTCTATCTGAGCTATTTAGAGATGCTAGAACGGCTAGAGAAAGGCCAGAATGGATTCCTAATGATGTGTGGACAAGGCTGCTAGAACATTGGAATTCTCCAAGTTATCGGAGCAAATGTATTGCAGCAAAAAAGAATAGGGCTTCTGAAACAGGTGGGACCCTACACACAGGTGGATCCATTACCACTTACGAGCATGCCCTTCGTATGGTAAACACATTAACTGTTTGTATTTGTCACATTTGAACTACATTTTTAAAGTTTGAAATCAAATCAAATCTAACTCCATAACATTTTGTTGCAGGCACGTGAGTTGGGACGCCATGTGTTTCTTAATGAAGTCTTTCAGCAGACACATATCCGAAAGGGTACTGGCGAGTATGTGGATGAGAGGTCTAGGAAGACAAATGTAAGTCTCTTTTACTATTCAATATTATTTACTCTTAAATGTATCCCACCACAGAATAATAATTGTTCATTGTTTACTTACAGGAAGAATTTCAGACTAGGCTTTCTCAAGTTAGATCTGAGGTTTCCTCATGTGCTAATGGAACACAAGAGCAGTCCTCTGTTGATCCTACACAGGACGAGAATATCAGGACTAGGAGGGAAAAAGAAAGGAAGACTTTATGGGGCTGGTCAACTTGTTTCAAAATATACAGGTCCAAATGAAAGCTTGAACCAACTACCAGCTTCTTCCTCTTCTAATACTGAGGACCTCACTAATATTAGGTAGCAAATGTCACGCAGCCTAGAGGAAAATGAGGAATTGAGGTCTGAGTTTCGATCCTTTCAGCCACTAGTCCTGCAATATCTCCCTCCTGATGCTTAGGCTCGTCTTCAGTAGCCACAGCCACAGCCACAACAGCCAAACCCTACTTAACCAAACTTTGAAATCCCTCCACCCCATTCTCAGCAACAAAATAATGAAGAAGACGATAACCTAAATGAAGAATCTTCTCCTGATTATGAAGATTATTAGCTTTTCATGTTCTTAAGAAAAACTTTGTTCAAAATTTACTTCATAAACTTATGTACTATTAGTCCTTCTTGGTACTGGTCGTGATTATGTAATATTTGACAAACTTTCCTGTGGTACATATTATTTTCTCTGTTTTATGAATAATTTACTGTGTCATTTGATATATATTGTCATGGAGTTTGATAATGATACAATATTTGATATAGTGGGAATGCTGGACTGCTGGATTTGTTTGTATTGGAATTTTGTATATGCAGGTATTGTGGAATGTCTAAAAAACAAATCAGCCCAGACCAAATTTTTTATCTTACCGACGGACAGATCCGTCGGTAAATCCATTTGTGGAGTCCATGTCATTACCAACGAATATGTCCGTTGGTAATTTTCGAGGGAATTATCCGTCGGTAATTACCGACAGACATATCCGTAGGTAATGACATGGACTCCACGAATGGATTTACTGACGGATCTGTCTGTCGGTAAGTACCGACGGATAATTCCCTCGGTAATTACCACGAAAAGGACGACGAATATTTCTGTCGGTAATTACCGGCGGATTTCAACTATCCGTCGGTAAATGATTACCGACGAGCAGTTTACCGACGAATATTTTGTCGTCGAAAGTCTGTCAGTAAAACATGATTACCGACGGATTATGGCTATTATCGACGGATTCTAACCGTCGGTAATTAACGTTTTTCTAGTAGTGATATCATTATCATGAATCGGTAACAAATCAAGCATGGCAAACGCAACACAACGTCATTCATTCAAAAGACCAAACAGTTTCACATTAATTTAAACATTCAAGTATTGGTGTTTACCTCTTGTAGCTGCCCCTTGCGTTGTTTGTTGTTGGATGATTCTTCTCCTTCCAATCTCAGTTGCTTCATGTCTTTTCTCCTCTATAATGAATTTTCTGAGATCTCTCCCCCTAACCTATGAATCTTAGTTTTTCTTTTATTATGTAGTTCCCTCTTTTTGTTTTGTTCTCTTTTTTCTCTACCCCTTCCAACCTCGAGACATGAGATAAGGCTGAAAGTAGATGTTGCTTCCTGCTCCTTCAGCCATCATAACCATGGCTAGCTAGCTACCACACGTAATTCCCAATTAACGTACAAAAGCAAAGTGTGGCATAGCTTATGCACCTCTAAACCTCTTGTTCTTATATTTCTCTTTTTTTTCATTTTTTTTTCATTTTTTTATATACATATTTTTTGAAAACAGAATAAAATGAAATGAAATAAAAAAGTAAACAAAATATGATTAAAATTAAATTAAAAATTAAATTAAAAATTAAAATAAAAAATAAAATAAAATAAACAAGATAAAGAAACCAAGATTAAATAAAATAAAACAAGATAAAATTAAATTATAGTTAAAATGAGATGAAAGTAAAAGTAGGAATATATCCATACTCAAATCAATGTTCACTACCTTTTTTTTTATTATTCCCTCCTCTTCCTAATTATTTTCTAAAAACAAAATTATTTCTTATCCGGACGAAATTGGACGAAATTGGGTGTTGACATTAACTCATTCTTTTATTATAGGCAAAAGAGTTGGGACGAGTTACTCATATTGGTGAGGTATTTTAACAAACTCATATGCGCAAAGGAACTGACTAGTTTGTTGATGAAAGATCTCGGAGGACATATGTAAGCAAATACTTTAATTTTATTGTAAAAAAAACTTTAATTTGTATCATATTTAACTAATTTTTCATTATTTTATTTAATAGGAAAAATTTGAAAATATACTTTCATAGGTCAAATCTGAACAAGGCTCATGTGCTGGTGGATCAGAGGAGAATACCTAAAGCTGTCAAAATGGGTTGGAACTCGCGAGCCAACCCGGCTCACCACGGGTTCGGGCCGGGTTGGGTTGAAATGTTTTTACAAATTTCAATACGAATTGATTTTTGATCCAGCTCATCTAGAACCCGGCGCACCCGAGTTGACGCTGTGGTGAGCCGGGTTGGCTAACCAACCCCCAGATAAAAGGGTCACAAAAGTGTTTTTTATTGAGTTGGGCTTTGCATTTGGGTCATGTTAGGTTATTTTTCTTAACTAACACATCAATAATTTGTATTTTTTTTATTTTGATTTGTATTTGGATTGTATTAAAGTTTATTTAGATTTTAATTAGAATTAGAATTTAGTTTTGACTTAAAATAAAATAAAAAAATGTATTTTTTTAATTAAGTGAACCTGTGAGCCAACCTGTTTAACCCGCCAACCCGTGGTGGGCTGGGCCGAGTTCAAATTTCTTTTTGGCTCGCTAAAAAGTGAGCTGGGTTGGATTGACTCACTAAATCATCAACTCGTGATGGATCGAACCGGGTCGGGCCGAGTTACCCGTTTTGACAACTCTAAGAATACCATTGATGATCCTGCTACAGATGATATTATTAGGACAAAGTGTTGGGTTGAGGTTGTCGGTGAAAAGAATAAAGAAAGAATATATGGGACAAGACAACTTGCAAGTGGAACCAGCAGCCTGAAGCCCCAATCTTCTACTTCCACTTCTAGTGTTGAAGAAGTTACCTACCTAAAACAACGACTACAAGAAACTCATCAAAAAATAAAAGTAATTGATCAGTGATTGCAAGAAAATGATCAGGCTTATGCAAAATTGAAAGGTCAATTTCAGTCGTTACAAAATATACTCGTGAAATTGATGCCTCTTGACCAACAAGTCCTTGGACAAGTTGTATCCAACCTAACATAGTCTCAACAACAGCTTACACCTGCCCAACCTACACAAGTCCAACCAAGCCCATAGCAGCCCAACCAAGTGCAGCCTAACCTAGTTCCAAACCCTGAAGACCCTACTGATTCTGATGACTATGTAGATTATTAATGTTTTTGACTTTTGAAATTTATGTTTAGAATTAGTATACCTTGGATATTTTCATTGATTACTAACAATTTTATGTTTGATTGTGTACGATGAATTTGGAAGTTTATTTTTGAATATTTGATATGAATTTTTGTAATTGACCGGTATGTGTGGTTTGGAATGTTTATCTAGGTCTGATTATGTTTGATTGTGTGTGGTAAAGGAGAAAATAAAACTGATTTTGTAGCCACAATTGACTTTATCGCAAGATTTCCCGATGGATATGTTCGTCGATAACTACCAACCACAGACATTCATCGATAATTACCAACAAAAATATTCGTCGGTGATTACTGACTAATGTTTTACCGACTGATTTTTGCCCGTAGAAATTCTGTCGGTAAAATCATATTTTCGATGGATATTTTCCATTATAGACAGAATGTGACTGTTGGTAATCAGTGATTTTTTTTTATAGTGTACAAGTTAAATCTAAACCAGAATTCCACAATTTATTGAAGGGTTCGTAGTTTATTTTCTTTGTTAAATTGTTTCTTTGTTCAATTCTGATTTTCATACTTTCAATTCATAAATTTGTGATGTCACTCAATTTTATAATATTTATAATATTTGCATACTATTGATTCATTTTAGTTTAATGTAGAAGAAGAAAATCACAAAATATGAATTCAACAGTTATTCTCGTTATTGTTCATTATTTATGTTAATTGGGTTAAGCAAATTAGAAATTTTCATTTTACTTGTTCTTTTGTTAATCTTTCACTTTCGTATTTCAATTAGGACAATTGGGAGGAAGATTAAGTTTTTGTATAAATATTACTTGACTAAAGGTTTATAAGTGGGTATCTTATTTATTTCATGCAGTTTGAGTGGTGCAAGGTGTTGTTCCAATTCCTAACACTATCTTTTTTTTTCTTCTAGTAAATTCTTAACATATATATTCAGTATAGTAGATTAATGCATTCCTAGGAGTCGTTAAAAGTGTTTTTTAGACACACTTTGATTAAGTGAAATTACTAAATGAATTTAGCATTATTTTATTGGTGCGACATTCATGGGATCATCAATTTATGTGACTTGTATTTTTGGTAAATGAATGAGAAAACAACATTATTGGATTCTCAAAAGACGTAGAAGGGTGTTATTTAGAGTGAATGCCCACCCTGAAGTCTTTGTCAGTAATAAAAATTTTGCTTTAGTAAATGCAATTAACATAGTTTCTTGATTAAACTTTTAACCTATGTCCATTTCACATGACTAAAAATGTTAAAACAAAGTGTAAAAGTTTAGTGGATTTTGTAGAAACATGTCTCAAATGCATGGGGAGGTGTGATGGTTATGCAAGTAGTGTGCATTCCAAGGGTGTGTTCAACATTTTAAAACTGTTTGTGTAATTATTAGGACATAGTGAGCATATGCTTATGTTAGAAAAGTTAGTAGACATTTCAACTTTACATCATATCTTAAGAGATATTTGAATGAAATTTGTATTTGGGTCGGATCTCTTGACGACAGATGGTGAAGATATTTATTGTATCACAAATTTTAGCTTTCTAAATATTCTTTAAGTTCATGTGATCTTAATATGTTTAATAGTACTTTTCGTCTAATCATCATTATTCACTTATCAAACTTAATGGAAAAATTATGATGTTTTATCCTCTATCAAACAAAACATACTCATTATTTATACAACGTCTATCAAACATAACTTCATATTTTATGCTTTGTTATATTTAAATGCTTAATGAAAATAATAAGAGAATTGGACTTTTACTCTAAGAATTTATAATGGGAACAATATATTATTCTAACTTGACTTAAGACAACCTAGGGATACATTGCACACCAAACCTGTGAAGTTGGACCTTTTTGTCTTTGATAAACAACAATTGCCAATAAAAGAGTGTTGAATTTGTCAATGCACTCTAGTCTAACATTTGGAAACATAAAAGAGGATATTAATGTAAATCCACAAAAAATATCATATTTGTTTTCATCCAAAACAAAGTGTAGATTTTCTATTTCTCAAAAGGTATTTGTTCTTAAATCATGTTTATGAAATACTCATACATAGACTTGCAATACAATCATGTAACTACTAATACATTTGTAAGAAATTTCTGAAACAATATGAATCGAAAGTTACTTTTTCTCTAGTAGATAAGAGTAAATAAAATATGGCAACGAAACTGTTAAAATGAGTCAACAAATTGGGCAAAAGTTAGAAATATGTTACAAGAAATATAGACAAAATTCCTTATTCGAATCATAACCTTCTTAACTACATGAAATGATGACTGAAGAAATATATTCATTGAAATACACTAAAGTGAAAATACATGTTGTGACGTGTCCGCTTGATTATCTTCCATTGCCAAAGTCAATTAACTGAAGTTCTCTTGACCTATCATATCGAATATTTTGTTGGCCACAACTATCACCATGGTCATAAGAGTTTTGTGCCTCATGAAGCAAGTATTGACTCTCCCCGAAGTCTTTCCTGGTATTGATCCAAGGGTTTTTCTCCATAAGATTTTAGTCCCTCCAATATCATTGCCACTTCCTTCATACCAGGCCTTTCTTCCCCTATAAGCTTCAAACACCTGGAAGCAAGAATAGCAACCTCCATAATCTCCTGCTGGTTATCTTCATCCAAAAGACCCATTTGAAGAACATCAAACAAACGATCCTCTTTTAATCCATGCAGAAAGTAAAATGTAAGACTTCGTTTCTCTTCTGCCCTGTCAAAAGAAAAAGGTTTCTCTCCTGTTAACAGTTCTACAAGCACCACACCAAAGCTATAGACATCACTTTTTTCTGTCAATTGACTTGATTGCATGTACTCTGGATCTAAATATCCAAAGGTTCCTTGAACAATTGTTGCTATTGCAGTTTGGTCAAGTGGAACAAATCTTGAAGCTCCAAAGTCAGAGACTTTGGCAGTGTAAGTGTCATCTAAGAGTATGTTAGCAGTCTTCACATCTCTGTGGATGATGGGTATAGAAGCTGCTGAGTGTAGATATGACAGAGCTGCGGCTACTTCTGTAGCTATCGTTAGACGTGTTTTCCATGACACATTGAATTTCTGGCCTTGGTTATGTAAATATTCGAAAAGGGTGCCATTGTTAACAAATTCATAGACCAGTAAAGGAACTTCTGTCTCAAGACAACATCCTAAGAGTTTGACCACATTCCTGTGATTAATCTGTGATAGTATAATGACCTCATTGATGAATTGTTCTACCTGTCTCTGATCCACTATTTTGGACCTTTTGATAGCTACAACTTTGTTATTTGAGAGAAGTCCTTTGAAAACTGTACCATAACCTCCTTTACCGATGATTAAGCTCTCATCAAAATTTTTGGTCGCTTTATTAAGTTGTTCTACACTAAAAATTGTAGTGGTTTTAGACGAGTCTTCTATTTTGGAGAGTTGTTGTCTCAAAATGATACCTCCATTCTGCTGAAAAAACTTGTGCTTTAATTTTAAGACTTTCCTTTTCTGGTACATCAAGTACAACCAAGAAACCCCTATAAACTTAACAGTTAATCCTACGCATGCACCTGTTACCAAAATATGAATATGAATAAAGCAATTATACAAGAGTGATATAATTTTAATAACCCAACTTTTTTTATATAAGAAAATATAGTTTAATATCTTTTAAAAAAATAAAATGTTCTCCGACTAACACTATTAAAATATAAATCCCAATGAATACACTTCCGATGAATGATTAAGCAAGGGAAACTGCAACCTCGAGTAAATGCCTTGGTCGAGGTTTTAACTCTGGATAACGTAAAATCAAATATCCATTAAAATAATTTTTTTCTTACCGTGAACATTTACTTTAATAACATAATATTATTTTAAGGTAAAAAATTAAACTATTATATATTATCTATTAATTGAGTATTTTTTTTCTTAAAGGTTTCATAGTAACACTTTCTTTTCATATAACCACACAACTTAGTTTATTAATTCTGTGTTGAATAACATTTTTTTAAGACAACTATACATTAATATTAAAATATTGGGAAGTATAAATTAAAATATTCAATAAAAATTAATAAAATGAGTTATGGGAGAGTTAAATTAAAAAACAAAATTGTTAAAATATAACCTGCCTTCTAACTAAAATGATCGGTGGCTTAAGGGAAGAAAAAGAAAACTGAGATGAATTTATTATTTGCTTACCGATGACGATCCCCATAAATGTATCAGCCCTTGGGTGACATTCGAAAGAGCCATTAGTTTCACGACAATACTCTTTACTACTGCAATTGTGTTCGCCATTTGAACACTCCAGAATGTCTACAAACAAAATCAAATTAAAAATCTAAATGACACATTAAATAAGACACCCGAATAATATATATATATATATATATATATATATATATATATATATATATATATATATATATATTTTCTTTATATATATATATATATATATAAAGAAAAACTTACAAATTTTCTATTTTAAAATTTTAAGTTGAATAAGAAGGAAAGAGAAAGAAGATTCAGAATAAAAAACTTGACATCAAATAATAAGTTATCAAGGATGATGATGTTTGACATAAACAGGTCTAATGAATTGGGAATTAATAATTAATATATTTTGTTTGATTGTGATTACGATCTAATTGGAAAAAAAATTTATTTATTTTTAATTCATCATTTCAATAATTTTTTAATTATTTGTTTTGATTTTTTTTAATTGTGTGATATAATGATCTAAAAATGGAATCGTATGTTAAAAATGATAAAAAAAGAGTTAATCAAAATATTATTATTCAATCGGAATAAACGATTAAAAATCAGAATGTTTACACTAATCATAGGTTAAGAAAAAATGGGTAAGCTAATAGACTAAAAAAAATTAGTTATTAAATTTGTCTAAATGTTAGGATAAGAAAGTAATAAATTATTGAATTACCTTGGCAACCATCGGGATGGTATGCGTTTCCCTGAAAGCCTGGTTTACATTTGCATCGGTAACCATCATCAAATGGCGAGTTCTCACAGTCGCTATTATTCTTGCATGCATAATCTGTTCTTTGTTTGGAAATGTCGCACGTGTCCTTTCCAACACTCCATTCCATGACAAGAGGTGTCATATTGAACGGGACGCCTTTTAAATGATCGACGGAAAAGGTGTAGTTGCCGTTTTTGACGACGAAGGAGTAGCCACACTTGTTGAAATCGGAAGTGGAATTGAAATTGTAGAAGGAGAAAGCTCGAAAAGTGATGTTCTTCATGCCAGGAGGAATGTCGACCTGGCAACACCCTATGCCGGTGCAGTTTCCGCTTCTCTGCATGCTTTCAACGATCTCTAAGGTGTTGCATCTGGTCGAGCACCCTGTTGAAAATTCTGTAACCTTGCGGATACTGCTGACATAGCCGTAGGTGTCGCAGCCTACGGTTACGAACTTGTTGTCCTCACTAGAAATGGTGAAAACCGGCACACTGAATCTGGGACGGTTACCTATGTTATATTTTTTTCCCAACGATTCGTTTTTGTAAACCTCGGAGATGTGGACGAGCATGTCGATTTTACCGGCGAGGCTTATGTTGAGAATTTGGATGTTACCTTGACCGTGATATAAGGTTGAGTTTGTGCATGTGAGATTCAATTCTTTCATCAGAAAACAGTTTGCACCGGTGTGGTTTGAATTGCCGATGCCGAATGGATATGGAATGGAAACACTTCCGCAGGAGTTCGGGCAGCCGCGCAGGGCTTGGCTGGCTGCTTCTAAAGCCATGAGTAACAGCACGGTCAGTCTGGTCAGTTGCTTCTGCATCTCCTTCGGTCTCATTGTTGCAATATGTGCACAATCCCAGGTTTTATGAATTTATATTAAATTAAACCTACTTCATATCAATAAATTTGAATTTTATAATCAATAAATTTGTATGTTTCAATGATATATATGATATATACATATAATACATCGATACATTTATTTTAAAAAGAATAAAATATAAAACTTAATATATACGTATTAAAAAATATATATAAATTTTTAAATACATGATAAATATATAATTATTATTATTATATCAATTCAAACTAAAATTTATAATAATAATAATTATTGTATCAATTCAAATTAAAATTTAATATATTAAACATTTTTAACATAAAATTTTATAAATTATTGTCTTAAAAAGGTATTATTAGTTTATTTATTATATAGTTATAATTATCAGTAAATTATTATAAAATATCATATACGGGTATGACACAAAACACAGATTGAAATATCTTGTATTGTAGTTTCTAATTATGTTTTTTATTTTTTTTAGTAAATATTTTAAAAATATTTTTTTTATTTAACTTTTTTTGTCTTAAAAAATATGAGAATTTTTGTGATTAATTAAAAATAATATTACAAAATATAAAAATAAAAAATAACTCTTATCGTTTAATATAAACCACAATTAATATATAACAATCATTTTTATAGTGATTTAATTTAAATTGATGACATTCTAATAAAAAAAAATTTTAAGAGTAAAATATGAATTTTAGAGCATAAAAATAAGATTTAAAATAATGAACTTTATCCACATAATGAACTTTATCTTAAATTATAAAAAAAAAAACTAATTCATCTGAATTTAAATTAATTCATATGTAAATTAAAAATAAATTTTGAAAATAATGAGAATTTAAATTAGAGTACTGAGGTCGAGCACGCGACGAATTGATACTTACAAAGACTTGACATTCGTATTTGTGTGGCTTATATTAATTCAAACGTTACAGACATAAACATCTTAATCTTTGAAGGAGACTACACGTATTTAATATTTGTCTTTTTAAAAGAAGCGCAATTGCATAATTATTAACTTATATATTTGTCGATATTTAATATTTATGATAATTATTGATATATGTTTTCTAGTTGTCATTTATCGTTAAAAATATTTTTTAATAATTTTTTGATACGGTTACTTTTCTGTTGAGAATATTTTTTTTATTGAGAAACCTTTGTTATCATTAAAAGATTTTGTTTCTTCTTGTAAATTATGGATAGAGGAATATTGATTCATGTTATTTATTGTGTAAATGAATCTACTTGGCATACTAGAGTCAAACTTAAGGATATTTGATGGGTGTCGGAAATAGTGTAAGAATTACAATTAAAGTTGAGGTGGAAACATTTGAACCAGGTGGCATAGTAACATATATACAGAAAGAAAAAAATATTGACGTCCAAGGTGGTTTTTTAGAATTATATATATATATAATATATATATATATATATATATATATATATATATATATATTTATTTATTTATTTATTTATTTATTTGGGTGTTTTAACCCAATTACAAACTATTGAAGTTATCTTCCCATGTGCAGAAATCCATCGCACAACCAATCTTCTTAGATTTGAGACCCAAGAATTTCTGGTTGTTATCAGGCAAAGTACTACTACCAATAAGAATTTTTGTTCCCTACTTAGTCTTTAATATGTGGTTATTGTTTTATTTTCTAAGTGACTGTATGAATGCATTAAAATTGGGTAAAGAATCAAACTTTATATTTCATCGGGATCCAAATATTTAATTATGGGAAAGTAAATATTTCTTCTAAATCTATTTTTTCTTGTCTAAATATAATTTAATTCCTATGTTCATAATTAAAATCCATACACCCTTCCTTTTGGAAATATTTTAATATAATTTAAAAAATAAATAATAAAAATAAAAATTCTACTTTCATAAACTTTTAATTTTATGGGTTAATATCATTTATGATTAACTACTATATTTCTTAATACAATTTACTCCTTTGTATGTTTTTTCTACTGATAAATATCCCATAGGTGTATAGGGAAAGACACAACAACAAACAGTAGACTTCTCTTAAAAATGTTATTCTTTTCTTCTCTATATTATCTTTAAGACATCGATGTTCGTAATGTTTGAAGATCCTTTGCTGCACTCGATCAATCTGACGGGTTTGTTGTATCTTGGGAGAGGAACGCATTTAAGGATGACATTATATGTGCTTCAACCCAGACAGACTATTTCTGTGTGTGTGTGTGTGTGTGTGTATGTGTGTGTGTGTGCGCGCGTGTGTGTGTGTGTTATTATTGCTCTAATAATTATTATTATATTATTTCATATTTTAATCATTAATAGTATTATTTGTTTAATCATTTTCTAACATTCTTAGAGAGAAAATTCTTATTCATTCCTAACATGAAAGACAATATAGAGGAGATGATTGAAAACACTTTTTATGAACTAATGTGTTTGTTATGGTTATAATTAAATCAGACTCAACTAAATCTAAAAATTTATGTGTATAATTGTTTCTATTTCTATTGGTAACAATAAATGAAATTATGGATAAATAAAATTTTGGTTCATTGAATAATTTGTTGTGATGTCTAAAGCTAATGCTTTTCCTATTATACTAATTTATGATTTAATATCTTATACTCTTACATTTGATAGAGATGTTCTAGATTATGAATATATTTTAAGTGTTTTGTATGAAAACAATTATAAAATGTTTGTCATACTAAAACTATTATCGAGTTATGAAATTATGCATTTGCAAGGAAAAAAATTATCTTGATATTTATATGAAAAAAATGACTGATAATAAATATTTTTATCAGATTTATGAATTTAAAAATATTGTTTATAACATGAAATTAAAATGAATTGTTTGATATCATGCTTATGATCATCTATGTGTTGATAAAAAAAATCTTCATATCAGAAATTGATGGATGGTCAAGTAAAATTAAATTTGTCTTCTAGAATTTTTTTTTAAATGAAAAGTGTTTCATGTTTTTGAATTTAGAAACTTCTTTGCTGCTCAACAAGATTATGAAGTGGTCTTTTATGACGATCAATTATTATTTCTAGACATGTGTTTTGGGTTGGTAAATAATATATTCAGTGGCAGATCTTGACCAATATTGTTGGGGGAGCCAAAATAATTCATTCAAAATTTGTATACTTAATTACTGTCACTAATGCAATAAATTAGAATATATCATTTAGTATAAAGGTAACTATTAAAGAAATCACAGTGTATAAATGATTGTCATTTAATAAATTTGAATATATCATTAATATAACGGTAACTATTAAATAAATCACAATATATAAATGATTGTCATTTTGTCCTTGAAATTCTTGACCACCACTAATAATTGAATCATAACAAAAATTTGTAGGTATTTCTATTTTAATGTAAATAACCATATTGTCGACAAAAAAAATGTCTTCCATGACAGAAGATGATTTTTATTTTGGAAAGGAAGAAACATGTAGACTTAAAATAAGACGAGTTAAACGATCAATTAAGAAAAAATTAATTGATTTTACTCTTTTCGGCAAAGATTGACATGGTTGATAAAATCGGTTATGAAAAAAACATACTACAATACTTTTTCTTCTATATTCATAAAAAATTGAATAGACTTGTGAGATAAAAAATAATGATAATAATTAAACTAATATTTCACTATTAAGTGAGATAAAAAAAATATTGTTGAATAATGGAAGAGAATATAGGAGAAATAAGAGCAAAAATAATAAGTTTTTCTTTTTACAAATAAAAGAAAACAAATGAGAGAGAGATCAATACCATATTTAAAAAACTTAGAAGACAATAAAAAAAAAATATCTTAATAGATTTTTTTATTCTTTACTATATTTTATTTTATATTTTATGATTTATTAACATTTAATATTGTGCCTTATAAAAGAAACAAAAAGAGGTTTAATTTAATTTCTATCGATTTCCAATATACCATATATAATTTAAAAAGTTGTTCTAATTGCTATTGTGCATTCATGAAACTAAATTCACTCAAACATGTATTTGGCGATCACAAGGGTCTCACACACATGTTTAAAAGTAGACCCCTACACCTATAGCAAACTAGGAACAAATTGTAAAAATACAATACAAAACTATAGTACCCATTAGTATTTGTTTCGCTGTGCTGCAAAAAATTTTAGGCACACTGGGTACGGTTTGGATGTTGTGGTAATTTGTAGCATTAAATGGTATTGAAAAAAAATCTAGTGAAAATGATTGAATTGAGGGACCTTGAGAGTGGAAAGGGAAACTTGATTAATGAAATGGGGTGAGAACTAAAGACTGATTGGAAATCTGTAATTTCAATGGTATGACGGCTGAAGTATAAATCATTGGAGGATTTGGTATGGGTTATCACAGGCTTAGTCATTGGAAGGTTGACTTAAAGTAACTTGAGATATTGGTGTATAGGGGACATATGGCAACTTAAAGGATAAGACATGATGGAAAATTGTGATGGGGTCATGAATGGATTTATTATGATACTGTCATGAAATTGTGAGTCTTAGTCATGAATTAGCAGTAGTTGCATGTGTTAATAAGTTGGTGAGTTTTTTTTAAGTTAAAAAGATCAACTTAGTGGTATGATGAGATTGGGAACCTTATAGGCGTAAGATTAATGACAATAAGATAAGCATTAAGAGAATTGATGCTAGAGGTGAGAAATCACGTGATTGAGGTTTAAGATTGGATGGAGTGCAGCAGAAAGCAGTACAATTCGTTGTACTGGTGTGGTGCCTGGCGGCGAAGTTCAACCCTTCGGACGATGGCTAGTGCCCAAGGGTTCTGCGAGACGCGAGGCGCCTGACGGTTAGGCAATGTGGTTTAAAGCGCATGACACCTAGTTGGGATGTTACACAAACCATTCCCTTCTTAATTTTACTCTACATTTCTACTTATTATTTTCTAATTTCTCAAACTTCCTTATCACAATATCAAGTATGGAATTTCAATATAACCTAGGGAACCTAAGCTTTAAAGGATCTAGTCCAAGCCAACTATCTTCCCATAATTTTATGATGGAACTTGATCCTACTTTCCATTCTATATTTTGGTCAAACTCATCCCTTTTTCTCCCCTCCCTGCATACCTCCCTTAAGTCTTTCTACCATGTAGACATATATTGATTACTTTTTCCCAATGAGGTCTCTCAAAGATCCATATTTTGATTCCAAAATATCTTTCCCAAAGACCTTGTTATTTCTTACCTAGTTTTTATTTTCATTTGGCTAATAAAGCTTTATTGAACAACTCAATGTCTTTTATACCGATTCCTTTTTCCATTTTTGATTTTCACAATTCCTCCCATCTAATCTAAGCTATTTTCCTATTTTCATTTTCCCATCGCCATAAAAAGTTTCTTTGTAATTTTCTAATAATCTTACACACATCTTTTTAGGCTTTAAAAAAGGAAAATTAGTAAAGGGGTAGGATTGTGCTAACATATTTTATAAGACATATCTATCTTGCAATAAGTTCCTCCCTTTTCACTTGGACAACTTCTTTTGGATTCTATTGATCCTAGGTTGTCAAAAGACTTATTTTTTTGGATTATCCCCCACTATCATCCCTGATTACCAAAACAAAACTTTAGTAGTATTACAATTCAGTATTTTAGAAAATAGAAAATGCATGTGTTATATTATTATCTACTCCTAAAAACTTCCCATGTTCCAAACCTTTAATTCGTATTTCTTCGTTTTGAATTTTTCTTTTATTACCAACATTCCATTGCCTTGTGTTTTATATTCTTCTCATTTCCATTTCATTAAATCTCTAAATGTCATATTAATGTGTGACACTTCTAAACATTTAAATGGTTTTGGACCCCAATCTACTTGTGTATTCTTTGGTATAATGGAACAATGATATGAGATTTTTCTATCAAGTATGTATTGTTTATACTCAGGCCATTCGTCCAACCACTCAAAAGTGACTGATTCTATCTATTTTACTTTTTGCATTTCCATTGGATCTATACCATGTGTACTTTCATCCTACATATGGGAGTTCAACCATTTCATTTTTTTAATAAAGTCATTGAAACCTACGATCTCTCTTTTACTAGTCCTTCCTATGTTCAAACCTTTCCTCTCATTCTTTATTAACTCCATTAAAGTCCCCCACCATGCACCATGTCTTACCCTTAATTTTTTATGATATTGAATAACTCCTCTCAAAGTGTCCATTTATTCTTTAATTCACATGGTGAATATACATTCACCATTACTATTGGGACATGTTTTTCTTTATATCTATCCATTAAAATCATATAACCCTTGCTCTTTAAATGTCACTCACACACAAATGTATTTCTATGTCACATATACAGTATCCTCCCTGCCCCTTTCTCGATTTCATTATGTATCCACTCTATATAGTTATCATGCCAAATTTTTTAAGATCTAGCTTTATTAAATTTAGTTTCTTGAATACAAGTGCATACCAGCACTCTCCTTAATTCTTAATTCCTTAATATATCTCCATTTGATATCAAACTGTGTAATGATATCAAGAAAACAGACCAAAAGCGCTGAAACAGAAAGGCACTAATAATGTAGTTTTCATGACAAGTTTTTAAGAAGAAGATGCTCGATGACTATGCAAATGAATGGAATGTGTTCCATGGCCTAACTCTACCTAAAACAACATCTAGTTACAAGCTGAAAAGTGTTCAATGAAAACCTAGTTTTCACCAAATGTTTGATAAAATGCTTGAATGAGCTAAGATGTTATTTATGTAGTGCAAATGTCTTAAACAAACTTCTATATGTATAACTATGCTCATTGAATGATTAAACTAATCTAAGAACTCCAAAATCACAAAATCATGTGTCAAACCAAACTAGACTACAAGCTAAACTACACCAGATTTTTTACGACAAAATGGCTTAAACTAATTTTATGTAGATATGAGATTAGACCTAAAGCAATGCATGAATGCATGATCCTATAATCTAAACATGTTTAATATTATGCTAATGAACTTGTAAAACAGAAAATTTATCAAAACAACTAATATAGGATGAAATCCCACTACAGAAAAACATTGCATTTAACGGGGGTTATTTAGTGAAGGTTAATCTAACCTTAGTAATGGATTAACTTAACTGAGGTTTTTAAAATCTCCGTTAAATTCCAGAGGTTTAGTGTTAAACCTCTATAAAATAGTGTAGGTTTTCAAAACCTCCGTTAAATTACAAAGGTTTAATTTTAAACCTCTAAAAAATAGTTTAAGTTTTTAAAACCTCCCTTAAATTACAAAGGTTTAGTGTTAAACCTGTATAAAATAGTGTAGGTTTTCAAAACCCCCGTTAAATTACAAAGGTTTAACTTTAAACCTCTAAAAAATAATTTAGGTTTTTAAAACCTCCCTTAAATTACAAAGGTTTAGTATTAAACCTCTAAAAAGTAGTATAAATTTTTAAAATCTTTGCTAAATTACAAAGATTTAGTTTTAAAACTCTAGAAAATAGTCTAGGTTTCTTTCAAACTCCATGTTCAAACTCCATAAAATGTATACAATTATTACTTATACTATTTTTTGCCAATTTATTTCTACAAAAATATATGTAATATTCCTTAAAAGATATTTATTAAAAAAATACATGTAGATTATTTTCTTTAAAAAAAGTCTTCCACAATTAATTCACGTGAATTTTGTTATATAAAATTATCCTAAAGTCACTACAATAAAAACATTTTTTATTTACGGTTATTTTGTAACAGTGAAAAAAAACCGCTAAAAACATTTTTGTTTTCTGTTAATTTTTTTAACCATCAAAATTTTTTTATATTATTTTAAATTTAATTGTTTTGGTTGTAACTTTTGTAAAGGTTTTTTCTCCTCTCTTCTGTACACTACTAAAAATTTATGATTTATTTGCAAGATTTGTTGTGAAAAAAATCTTGAAATTTGTCATTTATACAAGTTGAAATTTGTTAGTAATAGAGTGATTGAATGTGGTGATATGCTGAAGTAGCACTTGGAGCAGCTCAAGGATGAACTTATCTTCATGAAGAATTATAAATTCATGTTAGACTTTAAGAAATATGATTATAGATTATTCTTGCTATGATCATTCATTGCTCAAGGGTGAACTTATCTTCATGAAGAATTACAAATTCATTTATAAATAGTTAAACGTACTTTTTACTTGTCAATTTTTTCTGTTAAAATCGTTTATAACTGTTATTTGTTAGACAACTACAACTATCTCTAGATTGATATTTTGCAGTATATATAAACATTGTAACAAAAGTTCCTCATTTGTGAAATTTTTTCCTTTGATACAAAGTAATAGATGGATTTTAGTGCCTTTAGTTAGCATTATCTGGTTGGACTTTGAATTTGGTAGATTTCTATTTCCTTACTATACATTTTTTTTCTGGTGGTTATGGTTGGACTTATGTTTAGTTTTATAATTTATCAAATTATAGCACCTAGGAAATGCAGAAGACAAGATAGAATACTCTGTCTCTAAATCCATACTTGAAAAATGTTAAAGTGTATTGTATCTAACAAATGTTTGATGAAGTTGTTCTATTACTACTCAACTGTTTCTGTTTTTGATGATATGTTAAACTTTGAGTCTTTCTACGTGAAGGTAGTTGAACAATTTTGACAAGCTTTGGAGATTTCACCACAGTGTGTGCCTGCACAATATGGACTTGCTTTGGGGCTGCTTGGTTTGGCAAAAAGACTGCATCAATCTAGGAGCATATAGATGGGGGGCTTCACTGTTACAGGTTTTTCTCTTCAATATTTTGTCTTTAATAATTATTATGTTGTTTTTTATCAAGTTTTCAGTGCTTTTGTTGCTTTTATAAATTCTTTTAGAAGGCTTCTGATGCAAATATGTTACAGGCTTCTTAAGAGGTTCAAGATTTAGATGTAGACAACCTTTTGTTTATTTCTCAAATTCTGTGTGGTGGAGACTAAGAGTGTAGTTATCAAACATTGTTATTGCTTATGCATTAATGGCACATTAAATAGTAATTAGAGGAAGAGAAAAAGCATAAGAAAATGGAATAAAGCAAAGGAAGAGTTTGTGTAACAAGAGGAACAAGCTTTATTGGTTCATGGATTATCAAGAACCTCCTTCAAGATGGTTACTTTGTTCACACCACTGAGAAACAACTCAGGTAGTAAAAGCAACCCCATTTGTGTTACATAAACATTTTCAGAATGAAAAAAAAAAAACTTTTGAATCCACTTTTTAATATTGGTTGAAATTCCATTGAAAAAAAAATCCTAATGGATGATTATATGTTACTTCTTACTTGTTATCTTGGAGCTAAGGTGATTCTTTTAGCAATAAAAAAGTATATTAATAATTTCTTTTACCTGTCTGGGTGTTAATTTTTTGGAATAGGAACTATTATCAATATTCCAAGAAAAAGGAACCTAATAGCCACAGGAAGTCTTACAATAGGGTGGATGTTTCAATTTGATTGCCTTTTTATTCTTCTACGAAAAATAATGTTAATTAATGTATGGTTTATTTTATGTATGTCCACAGGGGCAGTGGTAGAAAGTGGGAGAAATTTTGATAGGAAGAAGAAAGGGATAATAAATTCTTAGAATAAGATGTTGTGTTCATGTAATATATTAACTTAATATAAATTTTCATATTATTTGCAGGGACTCAATCCTTTGATGTTCATGTTTGTTGTACTTGGGAATACCGCTTATGTAGCCATGTATTAACACTGGTAATACTCCTGCTAAGCTATTTGTTGTGGATGAGTTACTTCTTGTGATAGTATACATGATGGATATTAAATTGGCAGAAAATTTGCTCTCTATAGTATATCAGTGACTTTTTGTTACTAGCAAGAAGATTACTAAGTATTTAAATTTGACAATGTGATTAGTCTAAACCTTCTCTGTTATGCTTCCTCTGTCTGCCACAAAAAGCAAGCAAATTAATAGCAAAAAGATCATCACAAATGGACAACTCTTCCTTATAAAGCAACTTTTAATTTTAAGTGAGCAGGTAATTCTGTCAGTCTTCTTAGTGAAGTTTTATAGGTTTCATTAGATAGGAATGATGACCATAAAAGATGTCCTAAACATAGTATGCTGCTTCACTTTGTTTTAGTCATTCACAATCCTAAGAGAAAAAGTTCCTTTAAATCTAGTTTGAATTGATTGAATTCTTCATTAAAAAAGAATTTTATTATTATTATTAATTATTGAATTCATTAATGAATTCTAAAAGAAATGAGTTGAACTTCATTTTACTAAGAATTCAATTTTGTAATATTTCTTTATACATTACTATTTAAAAATGGATGTTCAAATTAATGTTAACGAAGAGATCTATTATATCATTTTTCGCATGTGTAACATCCCAACCGGTATTACGAATTTAAATAATAAAATAGAGAAGTAAATAATAAAACTTCATTTCTTATAACTGATATTCCCAAAACGCAGGAAAATTAAAAAAAAACTATTATTACTTTCATAATAAACCAAAATTCATAAGTATAAATAAGATTGTAATTATCTAAAAGTCTAGAATATTCATAATTACAATTTATTTGAAAGCATAAAAAAACTTCATAAAAGTTCTGATAAAATCTTCTCCCAAAACTAGTCCCGCTTCGTCTCTAGGCCTCACCAGATCCACCTGCAATAACATCCGCTCCCGTGTACCGCGTACACGATCATCGCCAAACACAAGCAGATAGAGTGAGTTAACATATTACACATATATATAAATATAGCACAGTTATATATAACACACCATCACACCAATACTACTGCAGTAAAATCACCTGGCGGGGGACACATACCGCCAAGCGCTGCTCGCCTCCAAACCGCTTGGAAGTTATGATGAGTCGAACCTTGGCTCACATAAAATACTTAAATTTTGGGAATTAAATATTATTTTTGCGCTTAAAAAAATTGTATTTAGTTGCATACTATATTATTGGATATTATTGAGTTTAATAATACAACTGTAATTTAATTTAGATCCTTAAGAGTGTAAATAATGAATATTTTAATTCATAAGTCTCAAAATAGGAATTTTGGAGAGAAATAGTTCAGGTACTAAATGTACCCCCAATTCTCATGTTTACACCCCCTTTTTCCAATTGGAATATCTATTTCTAAAAAAAACATTTCTGGAGCTAACTACACTCCCTCTTTTCAGGTTTACACCCTCTTCTGTAAATTAACTTTAAATTTCTGCTTTGTACCCCTCCTTTTTACTAAACTGCACTCCTAATATCACTTAAAATTTAGTCCACCAGATTTCGTCACGTGGCAATCCTCCATTTACTACATTAACCAATTAAAGCTTGCCACGTCCTCAATCACCCACTCACTAAAATAACCATTCACCGTTTGCCACATCATCAATCCTCCACTAACTCAAATCACCAATTAAAACATGTCACCTCATCTCTCTCTCTGTCCTTCACACAACCAAAACCCTAACCCTAATCTCCCTCTCTCTCTCTTCAGCACCAACCCATTTCTGCAGCCGTCACCTTCCATGGCCGCCACGTCCACGTCCGACCGCCGCTGCAGCTCGCCGGACGCAACCACCCCGTCGTCCCATCGCCGGAAAACACAGCCCCCGCTGCTACAATCGGAGTCCGTGATTGCTCCTTCTTCCTCGCGCAACCCGCAGCCACCACCACGCCGTGATTGCACTTGCCAATCTCGATGCCACCATCACGCCAGAATCCATGGTCGCTGCACCTTTTTCCTCCATCATCTCGCTGCCGGAAACCGCGATGAAAGTCGATCTCATCTCGTGAAACTACTCGCGACGCACACGGCCTACGCCTGTTCGAGTCGTTCTCGCCGCCAGTCGCTGCATCGAAACCGTTCGCTCCTGCGTCGTCGTCGACGTGTACCACTTCCACGGCAGCCACCATGTCGCACTCACGCCGCCTTCTTCATCCACCATCCCGCAGCCCTCACCATAATAGCACCACTCGCTCCCCGCGACAGCCACGCAACGCCGCTGCGTCTCCACTCTTCCCGTCGGGTCACCATTGTCGCCGCTGAGCCATGCCCGACGCCGTCACAGCCACGCCACCGTCACCGTCAGGACAGACGTCAACCATGGAAGAACTCATGGAAAAAAACCCTAATTCTGGAAAGAGAAAGCACACTGCCACATGTCGATTTCTCAATGGACAGTCTAAAGAGTGTCAACCAGTCAACTTTGGGTTTGGGCAAGGCAGACTTGGTCACATGAACCCTAATTTGCCTAGCTAGGCGGCAGTTCACCAACCATTAAGCCATGTTTCTTGCTAACTAATATAATTCACATATTATATTATTCCACAACATAATTACACATATTATTAAAACAATAATAATTAATTAATACATAAATAGCATACATAAGATTTGAACTCAAGTTCTCTCACACAATTAAAGTACTCTCAACCACTTGAACTAGTACTTTTCCACAATATACAAATCAGAATTAAATACCATAAATGTTCTTTCTACTCGCATTTATTAATTAATTAATTTAATTATTTAATTTTCACGGGTCTTACAGCATGTCCTCGCAAGTTTAGAGTAGGTGAAAATTCTCCTAATTTATGGCCTACCATACGATCTTTTATATAAATAGGTAAATGTTCTTTTCCATTATGGATAACAATGGTATAGCCAATCATTGTGGGTATAATGGTAGATGCTCTGGACCAAGTTAATATTATATCTTTTTCCGCTTTTATGTTAAGCTTCTTTATTTTTCTTAATAAATGATTCGCTACAAAAGGATTTTTTTTTAGTGAACGCGTCACAGTTAATTACTCCTTTTTCTTGTAAAGACGAAGAAACAATTTCTATTTTCTCTATTATTTAGTACGACGACGAAGAATCAAATTATCACTATATTTCTTCCTTTTTCTACTTCTTCTTCCAAGTGCAGGAAAACCCCAAGGAGTTGCGGTTTTTTTTCTACCAATGGGGGCCCTCCCTTCACCACCCCCATGCGGATGGTCTACAGGGTTCATAACTACTCCTCTTACTATAGGACGTTTACCTAGCCAACATTTAGATCTGGCTCTACCTAAATTTTTCTGGTTTACCCCAACATTTCCCACTTGTCCAACTGTTACCGAGCAGTTTTTGGATATCAAACGGACCTCCCCAGAAGGTAATTTTAATGTGGCCGATTTCCCCTCTTTTGCAATTAGTTTCGCTACAACACCTGCTCTAGCTAATTGTCCACCCTTTCCGAGTGTGATTTCTATGTTATGTATGGTCGTGCCTAAGGGCATATCGGTTGAAGTAGATTCTTCTTTTTGATCAATCAAAACCTCTTCCCAAACTGTACAAGCTTCTTACAAAGCATACGGCTTTCTGGATGTAGATGATGATATCTATATAAATGGATCTTATATATATATATATATATATATATTTATATATATATATATATATATATATATATATATATATATATATATATATATATATCGCACAATGAAGTACCACACAAGTGGGTATATAGGAATCCAAATCTGCCGCTCATGTTATGATCTTCTACATCCTAGGTCTTCCCGTTCCTTCATCTGGCTTATGTTCTTCATGTAGCATTCAGACTGAATGACTCTATGAAATTACGTCGCTACTTCCACATGGTACGGGTAACGTAGGAGACATCTCTCTTTTTCCCAGGAGGAATCCTTAGAATTATCACAACTTAGCTTTCAATTCGCCTTTGACCATCAAATGAAATGTGAATAACCCACCCTCCCCTATTTGAAACAAAGGGTGCTTCCGGTTCTGTTGGTGCTTGAAACAATTTTGTCTTCTCCATATTACTATATCTCTAGAGTCAATAATTTTATATGAGGAACTACTGAACTCAATCACTTGCTGCCGTTACTCTTCAGTTTTCTATTGAGGTCTATCCTGTAGAGGTACTCCAATTGGATCAGTGATCGATTTCTAGGTTTCGCCGTAAACCTAGTTGGTTACTTCCAATTACGTAAATCAATAGTTCAAACCGCACTCAAAGGTAGGGTATTTCCCATTTTGATAGGAACTTTTGTACCAGAAACAATGGTATCTCCAATTATAGCCCCTCTAGGGTGTAAAATATATTTTTTCTCACCATCCCCATAGTGTATGAGACAAATGGATGCATTTCGATTAGGGTCATATTCTATGGTTACGATTCTACCATATATGTTTTTTTCATTCCGTCGAAAATCAATTTGACGGTATAGACGCTTATGACCTCCCCCTCTATGCCCTGCGGTAATTATTCCTCTGGAATTACGACCTTTACCACAATGATGTTGTCCATAGATCAAATGATTTCGTGGATTGGATTTTACTTGACTGTCTACGGTTCCATTGCGTGTGCTTGGGGTAGAAGTTTTGTATAAATGTATCACCATGCTATTAAGTATTTTGATTTAAGTTCTTTTCTTTCTAAGAGGTGGCATAGAATAACCCGGTTGAAGCGTAATGATCATACGTCTGTAATGCATTGTATGTCCCATAATAGGTCATACTCTTCTACCATTTACCGGGAGTCGATGACTATTCATAGCTATTACTTTGACATCAAAGAAGAGTTCGACCCAATGCTTTATTTCTGTCCTAGTTGATCCCGATTCGACATTAAAAGTATATTGATTTTTCCCCAATAACCGAATACTTTTGTCTGTAAATACTGCATATTTTATTCCATTCATAAATCCAATTCAGTTGTTGACAAGCGAACAACAAGCCAAGGTGCACATAATAATTTCCTTAGTTTTTGGATAATCATCCTGTCCTGTTATGAGTTTAGTACATTCCTAGTTGTCAGCAATACTGTGTTGATCCCCAAGACGCTGAGAATTGATGACCCTACAAAAGCTGCAAAGAGCTCTATATGGTCCACACTTGGGATCAAGAATGAGAAGGGGAACTCTCTCAATGGAGGAGGTCTTTTCAAGGCATTTGCATCAAAGGGAGGTAGTGATGATAAGAAGAACCATGTGGTGGTTGAAGCATCCCCATTGTTGCAAGCCAACCCTGCAGCTTTGTCAAGGTCTCTGGTATTCCGTGACAGAACATAGTTCAGAATTACAGCAATTTTCTCAGCCAGCTTCATCAAAAAATGTTTCTGATATAGGTCCTAAAGTTGAAGTTGTCTTGATAGGTACAGAGCATAAACCTATGCATTTTGCCACAGTTCTCTTATTATTAATAGTTCTGTTGGGGGATTCCTATTTTCTTTGTTGGTGTGTTTTTAACTCCCAATATTTCAAGCATCATACATACACACACACATATATATATATATATATATATATATATATATATATATATATATATATATATATATATATATATATATATAGTTTCTTCCTAGTTTGTTGAAGTTGAGGATTTTCAATTCTTATATGTATTTTATACCCTTGAAGAGAAGGTAAATACTACATATTATTTTATGTAAAATGGGATAGAATTAAAAAATGTGGTAAAATAGATTGCTTAATGAACTCATGTGATTTGCTAATGTTTGGATATGTAACTTGTGTATTGAAAATGATTGTTTCTATTATCCACTATTGTAGATACTCTCCACTCCATAATGTCAGGAGACCATGGGAACAACATATTGATCAGTCTATTCAGTATCCATCAACCATGTTGTTGACAGTTGATCATGATGATCGTGTTGTGCCACTGCACACATTGAAGTTATTAGCGGTTGGTCTGCTTTTCATTACTAGAAAATGGGCTTATAATGACAGGTAAAATGAGCTTACTATGACAGGTATTATGGTGTCATAGTTTCAGGAGTCATAGAAAATGTGCGCTTTTTATGACACTGCAGAAACCTGTCATAGTAAGTCAGACTTACAATGATAGGCAGTGCAAACTACGTCATAGTAAGTCAGATTTTTTTTAATGATTTTTCTATTTTACCATTTTCCTTTCCATACTAATGTTGCCTATTATGCTCGTTCACCCAGTGTCCGAAATCCATCTCAAAGGTTGTAATTCCTGCAAATATGGTATTATTAGAATGCAAGAATAGAGTGGAAAACATATTCTAATACAAGAAGAAAGGATACTCATGCAAATTAGGAACAATATTACAAACCAACCATAACAATCTATGGTAATCTTCCATTGCTACACGAAAATTTCTGAAAAATTCAGGAGTTGCAAATGCCATAGGAATATCAACATACAATAAGTATAATATTTTTAAAAGGAGATGTATGTGTCATTTATTGTGCAGGGAAATATATAGTTGCAGTACCAACTTGAATTTACCGATCCAGCAAAACCCAAAACACAATAGAAGGAACAGTTCTGAGATAAAGACAAAAAATTATATCAGTTACTTGGAATCCTTTTTAATTTGGTTTTGTGAAAAAGAGCAACATAAGGAGAGTGAACGGCGTGAGGTGCGTAGAGGACGCGCAAATAGCTCGTATACGGTGCGCGGACAGCTCGCGGACAGTGTGCAGAAGACGTGCAGACAGCTCGCGGACAGTGCGCGAAGGATGAACGGACGACGCACGGACAGTGCGGACGGCGCGCGAACGATAAGCGGAGGGCGTGAGGACGGTGTGCAGACAGCTCGCGGACGGTGCACGGACAGTGCGGACGGCGCGCGGACAGTGCGGACGGCGTGCGGACAGTGCGGATGGCGCGCAGACGATGAGCAGAGGGCGAGCAGACGACGAGCGGAGGGCGACAGACGGCGAGCAGAGGCCAGCGGAGGGCGAGCGGACGATGAGCGAATGGTGTGAGAACGGTGCGCGAGACTGAATCTAGAAAGAAACTAGGGTTCTGAATGTTGGAGAAAATGGAGACGAGAAAGAGAGAAAGAAAAGAGGGAAGGAAAAAAATTAGGGATTTGAAGATATTATGACAGGTTTCTGTAAATCTGTCATAATATATTTTTAACATAATTTCAATTTTGCCATCGTGTCCATCTATTATGATAGGTCCTCTGCACCTGTCATAATAAATTTTTCCTTTTCACTTATTATGATAGATTCCTTTTTACTAGTCATTGTTACTTTTATTACAAAAATGTCACCGGTCAACTTATTATGATAGGTGGCTTATACCTGTCATAATAAGTCGTCATAGATTCCTCTTTTTCCACTAGTGTCTTATGAATTCACATTGAGATTGTAGACACAAGTTAACTTCTATTTATTAAATTGTGTTGCAAAGTATAAAATAAGTGGTTAGAAGATTGGTCTAGTTAATGTTTTCTCCAAACATTCAAGGAGAAGGAAATATAAAATAGATATCTACGTTTAATAAAATTAGTTTATGCATTAATTATAAATTATTTTTTAGAGAAATTGAGGAGATTGCTAATGTGAGTTGATTTTAGTTCATGAGAAAACTTTTTCTTTCTTATGTTTATGGAGAAATTTGTTTAAACAAACTCAATTAATTGTCAAATTTTTTTATGCATATATGTTTCACTCTCATTTGACTACTGAATGGGCAAGAAACTCACCTTGATAGTCCTGCAGCTTTCTATTTTTTTACCCTTTTTAACACTAAGAGGATAACAAGTAAAATTAACTTACAAGTTGACATGAAGGGAAATAACCGCAGTATTGAAATTGGTGTTAAACCTCCCAAGGTGAAGTAAAAATAATTCGTACACCTTGGCCTTAGTCCTCCTCAAGAATTAGCCAAGAAAGGAAAAAATAAAACTTTTAGTGTTACAAGCTTTCAAGTTAAAGATTTAAAAAAATGACTATTATTTTTGTGATCTATTATATGTTTATTATTACCATTCTTATGGTATGCTTCTCAATTATCCTTTTTGGTTTCTCTTCCCCTTTTCATAGGGCAGACAAAACCATGTTGCAATTTACAGTGTTACCCAGTTTTATGTCATCTTTGTCTCAATCACAACTATACATACCTACATCTTCTCATACAATACATTTATTTCATACCTTATCATTTCTTTTGTGACTACACATCTATCTTGGAGTTCAATAAAATTGTCTTTAGAATGAGAGTGATCTAAGTCATTTTGTTATGAATGAGGAGATTGTTCTTGCTTTCCTTGCTGCCTCAATTAAGAGGGCTCTCTCTTATATAATCATTTTTTTTCTTTGATAGTATTGAATAATGAAATTATAGTCAACGTAAAACTCATCAATATGGTGAACATGGATCAATCATGAAAAATTTGTTAATGTTGTTGATGAGATTGAATAAGGGTACTAAATAACTTTTTCCACTTCATTAAGGTTGCTCTTATAAAATCAACAAATGAGAAATTGAACACTTTCAGCAGAATATTGATCATAGCTAAAATTTCCATGGAGTATTTACCTCAGGGAATTTTATTTTTTATATGAAATAGCTTGTTTGAATGAACTACTAATGGATTGATCCTAATGTTCACAACAGAGATTGGCACCCCATTACAATGCCGAACTATAGGTATATATCTTCCTTATTTGTTCTTCACCTACCTTCAGATAAATAACTTTATTATTTAGATTGAACAAAATACAAAAAAAATGTCTTTCACATTTTTGACGGTTTTTTAAACTGCTAAAAATTTTATTTGTGACGATCTTTAACCGCTAAAATTTGTAATTTTAACCATCACAAATGTCCATTTTTTTTGTAGTGTATGTTCAATCCTGCACCGATAATGTTTAAGACTGCATAACTTCTTTTATTTTTTAGAGTTTACATTTGTAATTATGATTCACATTTATATTGTAGGTTTCTGATCAAGGAAGTGTGCCAACTAATACAACAAGTTCTGGACATGAGGAAAATCATATGTGATAGTTGAAAAATATAATATAATGTGGAAGTTAATTGAATTATTTTATGTTTTGAAAACCATTGTAGTACTTCATGATAGTTTTTGCTGACTAATATTGTACTTGAATTTGAATTTGAATTCGTATATTTGTTATACTTTGATATACATTTAGTTATCTATAAATAATTTGTCAATTTGATGAGTTTATATCTATATATGTATAATTTCATTAAATATAGATTAAAAAAATAGAATAAATGTAAATAATTGTGATTGAAAAAATATATATGAATACATAAATGATAAATGAGTAAAAAAATATAATAATAATTTAAAAATCTATGGTACTTTATGGAGGTTTTGAAACCTATAGTATTTTATGGAGGTTTTGAAGCCCAGGGTATTTTAGGGGGTTTTGAAACCCATGGTATTTTATGGGGGTTTTGAAACCTATGTTATTTTATGGAGGTTCTAAAACCCATAGTATTTTATGGAGGTTTCAAAATCTACGATATTTTACGGAGGTTTCAAAATTCATGGTAACTAACTGGGGGTTTTAAACCCACAAAACGTAACTGAGGTTTTAAAACCTATGTTAAATTCAAGAGGATAAAAAACCTTCGTTATTGATTGGTGCTTCTGGGGTTCGTAAAAACCTTGGCTAACACATTCTCCAGTGATGATTTAGCAGGAAAAATCGAAACCCCAGGTAAAGAACTTAGTAAAGGTTTTAATCCTGGGTAATGTCAAAATAAACCTCCGTTAAAAATATTTTTTCTTGTAGTGTCCCCAATTCAAGCTAGATTAGAAAACCTATAATCTACACAATGGGTCAAAATCTATAAAATGCATGGAATGAAGTAATTGACAGTTCAAACATGGATCAATACACTGAACAAAATTGATGAGATGCATATATCACTAATATAGTGATAGAAAAACAAAATCAAAGATGAAAGCAACCTAAGAACAATAGCACGGGAAAAATAACTACATTACCTAACTCTGAAGAAAATGTAGAATTTGAATTCTAAACTAATAGCTATAGTTCAAGAAAATGTAGAATTTGAATTATAAACTAATATCTAGTTACTGGAATGCATCAAAGATCGTGGAAACAGATTAGAAACATGAAGAAAAACTGGAAATAGGTATTGGAATCAAAAATCACAAAATGAGTTTCAAAAACAGAAAAGGGTTTTGAAGGAAAAATCAAGAACTTGATTCTTGATCTATGGTTTTAGATTTTTGTAGTCAAATAGTTCATTGAGAACCATTAAATCAAGTGGCGACATTGCACTCCTTTGATATGATCCTAAGTTCAGAAATGAAATTAAGAAAAACAAGTAATATTTGAAACTATGAAACTAGAATTTTGACAGCAAAATAGAAATGGGTTTGATAGCATATATGAATCTGAAAAGTGTAAAAACTCATAAAAGAAAGCTATAACGTGGAAATAAAAGTAAATGGCAATGGAAATAAAACTGGAAAACAAAATCGAATGGCAAAAATCGAAAATCTGGAAAATGGGTTTTAAACCAGAAATAAGAACTTGAGTTTTGCTTGAATGGGTGTAATCTCTGCCTCCAATATCTCTAATCTGAAATACTGGATAAATTGGTCACATTGTACTCTTAGAAACCATAATTGAATCCCAAAACTAAATCTGTATAAAAGTTCAAAGATCAAAACCATTCACTCATCATTCAAGAAAATACCTGTAGGACAAAACCAGAAAATGGTTATGAAAACTTCATAAGAGAATGTAAATGCTGAAATGTAAATAAAAGCTGTAAAACTGTAGAAATGTAAATGAGAACTGGAAATTGAATTTCATTAAACATTTAAGTGTACTAATCGGTTGAGATTACATATATTGTCAAGAACTTGAATGTTTCTTGCTCACATTGTAGTCTTGAACTCCATGATCTTCATAACATACTTCTCTCAATCCAGAAAACTAAGAATCTACGAACTAATGAAAGCTGTAATAAGTGCATAAAAGGAAATAGTGAGTTGTGTGTATTCGTGGTGGTGGTGTTTGCTCTTCCTAGGCTAGTCTATTTATAGGAAAGAAATCCATGAACCAAAACAAAATCTCCTAGGCTCGCTAAACTAACTCAACTCCTCTTTGACCAATCTTCTTAATTTTTCTATGCTTGCTGCCACCTATGATTAATGATGTTGATAGTTAAGCTTTGGGTTGACAACTTCTATTATTTACTTGGCCAACTTTCTAGCTTCATCATGTCTTTAAATTTCATTTTAAATCTGCCGGAAACACAAATAAAACTCAAGTTAGTTAAGTCAAGAAGGTTAGAACAAGGATAGGGTTAAGGTAACAATATACTAGACTAGTTCTAAGAATTCAAAACAAACCAAGCTAAAATTCACTCTAAAAGGAACCTTTTTAACACATTTTTACTAAAACTAAGATTATTACTAGAAAAAGCGAAAATGAACCAAAAACAGAAAAAAAAAAAAAAAAGAACAAGAAAACCCCAAAAGAAGTGCACTAAACTACTAAAAAATGTGCCTAATTTGACACTTAACACACCTCCACACTTCGAGGTTTACACTCTTGTGCAAAGAAAGAAGAAAACAAAATTTAAAAACAACTTCAAAACATTGAAATATTGTTCTACCACTCAGCTGCATCTGTCCTGCATACATCAAAGACCAAAAATAGCTTCAAGATCCTCCACTCTAGTTGTCAAAAACAGGTTAAACATGTCAAGTTTAAACAAAATTCAATCAAAACTCAGTTTAGATCAGTATAAAATCCTCACAGGACAATGTTTCTCTCTCATTCTCTCATGTGTATAGGGTTAGTGTATAACTTAGCTCATCACATCATGTTTCTAGTCTCGGTCTAGGCTTGGAAAGCCTCTAGCATTCACCACTACTCATCCTCAATCACTATTAAAGATTAATTAGGACTTTTTTTTTAAAGCTTGTAATGTGGCTAGTATCAAAAGGTAGGGAGTACAAAAGGATCACAAAGCTATAGCACTAAAGAGAGTGAAGAAGTAATGGGGAAAATTTTGGGAATTTCAAAAGTAATGACTAACTAAATTTTAAGTTTATAGTAAATAAATTTGTATATTTCTAATTGTCATTTTTCTATTTTTATATAAATATAAATAATTTATAGACTTTTTAATTAATTTTTATTTATTTATTTCTTTTAAGTTTATTGTCTTGTTTTGTCATCTAACATTTTAATTTTCATATGTTAAAAACTATAAAAATTTTATATTAATTTAAAATAATATTATGATTAGTGCAAAAATAAATAAAAAAATCAATGTTTAATATATAGTCACAATTAATGTAAAACCATAATTTTTATGACGATTTTAATCAAGTTGACACATTTCAATTACATATAAATTAAAAAAAAATATGAAGTGTAAAATATGAATTTGAAAACATAAAATTAAGATTTGAAATTTCTTAATTTTAGATAATCTAATTATTTTAATAAAATATTATAATTATATTTTTTTTTTCAAATTTTACTCAAATGTTTTGTTATCACTACAAGAAAAAATATTTTTAACGGGGGTTTATTTTTACATTATTCAGGGTTAAAACCTTTGCTAAGTTTTTTACCCGGGGTTTCGATTTCCCCCGCTAAACCATCCCTGGAGAATGTGTTAGCCGGGGTTTTTACGAACCCCAAGAAGCACCAATCAATAACGGAGGTTTTTTATCCTCTTGTATTTAACATAGGTTTTAAAACCTCAGTTAAGTTTTGTGGGTTTAAAACCCCAGTTAATTACCATGAATTTTGAAACCTTCATAAAATATCGTGGATTTTAAAACCTCCATAAAATACTATGGGTTTTAGAACCTCCATAAAATAACATAGGTTTCAAAATCCCCATAAAATACCTTGGGTTTCAAAACCTCCGTAAAATACTATAGGTTTCAAAAACCTCCGTAAAGTACCATAGATTTTTAAATTATTATTATTAATTTTTTTACTCATTTATCATTTATGTATTCATATATATTTTTCAAATCACAATTATTTACAATTATTCTATTTTTTTAATCTGTATTTAATGAAATTGTACCTAAATAGATATAAACTCATCAAATTGACAAATTATTTATAGATGACTAAATGTATATCAAAGTACAACAAATATACGAATTCAGATTCAAATTCAAGTACAATATTAGTCAGCAAAAACTATCATGAAGTACTGCAATGGTTCTCAAAACATAAAATGATTCAATTAACTTCCACATTATATTATATTCTTCAACTATCACATATGATTTTCCTCATGTCCAGAACTTGTTGTATTAGTTGGCACACTTCCTTGATCAGAAACCTACAATATAAATGTGAATCATAATTACAAATGTAAACTCTGAAAAA
Source organism: Vigna unguiculata (assembly GCF_004118075.2). Classification (NCBI taxonomy): domain Eukaryota; kingdom Viridiplantae; phylum Streptophyta; class Magnoliopsida; order Fabales; family Fabaceae; genus Vigna; species Vigna unguiculata. Next base: position 11,368,315 of record NC_040286.1, on the reverse strand, counting down.
TAAAAGAAGTTATGCAGTCTTAAAAATTACCGGTGCAGGATTGAACATAGTCAACTCAGGAGGCAATGCAACACACTCCTTCAATTTCCACACATACTTTTTCTTTTATTCATCACTCTCTTTTCTCGAAGCTCTAGCAGCATGGTCCATAACCACCTAGGTCGGTGAAAAGTAAGAACCCTCTTAGCTAGCTTTGTAGCATATGGTAATTACCAAAAGTTGGTACATACAGTGACACGAAGATCAGAACTTTTGTGTGTTAAAATCTTGAGAAAATGGCAATGGAACATATAGTACATACATAGGTAAAAATGAAACTTTAGTGGATACTCTGTTGTGGTATATAAGTGCATGTAGTATATATATATACATATACATATACATCAGTGGATAGAAACCGTGGGAGAATGAAGATCGTCCAAACATGATGACCTAGATGGTGGAGCCAAAGATTGTCCCGTGAGGTGCCCAGTTGAGGAAAGTCATAAATGAATTAAAAATAAATAAAAATGGCAGTGTCCAATCACCTCTTGCTACAATTTTCTCCTCTCTAAGGCTCCTCCTATTTATTTCATTCCCTGTCATGCTGCCATTTTATTTTCTCATTTTGCTTCTCTCACCATAATAATAACCCTCTTATGTTTAACTCAAACCTTCATAACTCTTCCCCTCACTCCACCAAAACACCCTTTACTTTCCTCGCCATTCATTCTTCCTCCACGTAGGTTTCCACAAAAACCATTGTTGGATTCAACACTTTCTTAATCACCTATACATGGGAAGACACTCTTGTTGCTACAAACAGAAGTTACGAAAAGGCCTTTGGTCTCCAGAGGAAGATGAGAAGCTTCTGGATTACATCACCAAACATGGTCATGGATGTTGGAGCTCAGTCCCCAAACTTGTTAGTATATCTATATCTATTATCTATATATATACACATACACATACTATATCGTTTCATTGATGCAGCGTGCACAATGAAGGAGTGGAGTCACTTCATTCTAATCTTAATTCTGCATGCCAGGTCTGCAGAGGTGTGGGTAGAGTTGCAGGTTGAGGTGGATAAATTACCTGAGGCCTGATTTGAAGAGAGGAGAATTCTCACAAGAGGAGGAGAACATGATCATTGAACTCCATGCAGTTCTTGGAAACAGGTAGTTCAGTAATATAGTTAAATATCTTTCTTTTTCTTTTTTAACTTACGGTTATTACTTTTGACTTTTGATCTTGTACATGTAATGTTTTACTGTTTCTTTTCTCATGGTGACTGCTATATCAGGTGGTACATCTTTTCAAAGATATTTTCACCAAGTGCAACTTATGTGATACTTCTTCTCTCTCAAAAAGTAGAGGAAAAAAAACATAACAAAGTTAGTTTCTGCCATGTTTTAGTTCATCTATTTTTTTTAGTGTTCAACTACCTAAATGCCCTTGTGTCCAATGCTCAACCCGTGGTTTTCTTTTCTCCAGCTAATTGAATTACAGTATCAGGGTATCACTTGGTCAAATATACAGGGTTGAATATGATCCAAAACAATACCTATGGGAAAAGGAATTCACCCTTGCAAGAAGAACATGCCAACGACAAGATTTGGAGGCAAGTATGGACATTTTTTTTAGATTCAACTACTGGTATGGCCTCCAAGAATGTGAGTGATTAGGCATGTTTAGAAGAACTCTTTAGCGTGTTCATATTATTGGGCTTTATTTTTGTGTTGTATGTGGTTGGGATGTAACCGTGGATTCAAATATTCAACCACAAAGATATTTGGTTCAACAAATCAGGGGCCACGATTTTCAACTGAGAAGAAATTGAATAAAAAATAAAGAAGTATTTAACAACCCCAACCCAAACCCATCTCTTCAACCAAAGAAACAAACAAAATAATCCAACTTCATCCCCATCTTCATGTACAAGTTTTCCCGTCCTTCACCATACCATCACCATGGATCTATTTTTAAAACTAGGCCACAAAACAATCCCAACTACCGTGACCTTCTGTCAACTACTTCACTATACAGTGGCATTTTAACTGGTCACTTAGTAGCAGAATTTGGCTCTGTAGCTGCCATGATAGAGAATATAAAACTCTTATATCCACTTACACCTAGTGATTGTTTACCAAACTATTAATTTGCTCTTAGTCTATTTGTCAAGTATTACCAAACAATCTGTGTTTTATTCTCTGAGAGGAGAAATAATTTAATTTTAGACAGTGAATTACTTGCAATGTTTTCCCTAGTCACATTTCATCTGCTAAGAGTAATCAATAATTTAAATCTAACTCCATCAAACATGAGAGTGGGAAATATCAAATTTTCAGTATTCACTAGCAAGAAGACTTAAAGCATAAGGTTTTAATACTACTTTAGAAGATACAATATGCTCTATGGCCTCTTAAATGTTGAACTCTTACAATGCTTCAGATATGTACAATAACATCTGATTTTATAGTTCATGTACCTGTAAAACAGAATTTACCCATATAGCTCACTTTCACTGTGAAAAAACGAGATACACAATTCATCATTGTCACATATACATGCAGACTTATGTAACAGAAGAAAGATATCTATGTGTGATAAAATGACTTGTACTTGAACTAGTTCTACAAGATAATGGTCCACGGGATGCAGGATGCACTTCCACGGAATGCAAGATCCAAAGCAAACAAAGTGCATCAGGTTAGTTAAATTATCCACTTTCAAAATTTTATCTAGCTCGATGCATTAGATTAGAAAAATTATCCACTTTCAAAGTTATTCATAAAGGTAAGATCAACCATTATCCTTTCTAAAATCTTATGATGATCCTTAACACATAGTGCTTTTGCAAGATTTTAGAAATTTTGTATTGAACTTTTAATTTGCAAAAGTTTTCTACTATCACTTAGCCACCTCTACTTATAGCACTAAAATATATAACATCACCTTCTCTTCCAACTCTCACCACCACATGACTACAACGCTTTCTACAGATTACGTTACTGTGAGAGAGTTACACAAAAAAGATACAATTAAACCATAACTGGAAATGAAAATCAAAGAAAAAGTGAGAAAACCTACCTATGAAAATTGTAGAACCTCTGAAGACAGAACACTAGAACTTGTAAAAAATAAAATAGCAATTAAAAATAGAACCATTTCAATAACATGTGAAAATCACAATAATAATGTGAATCACGGAGAGAGCATATGAGAGGGGAGAGAGAGCAAGAAGAGAAAATGAAAGTGCAAACAAAAACCTAAAAGAGAGTGAACACTGAGATCAAAGTTCAAACCTGTGCCAGGAGCGAAAGACTGAGAAAAATGATGTTGCCAAGAGCAAAGGAGAAAGCAAAATGCGTAAGATTGTTGTTAGGAAGTGCGGAAATTACTGTGTCGTGGTCGTGTGAAGTAGTTGAAGAGGAAAGATAACAACGTTTGACAGATGTGAGAGGAAGAATAGGAAGAATGTCTTATAATTTGATAATTTGAAAAATGGGTCTTTATAAAATTAGTTTGCTGCAAATTAATTTTATTTATTATAAAATTACTTTCATATTTTTTAAAATAAATATTATCATAAAAATAAAACACCTTTTCTTTAATTTGATAACAATACTTAATTTAATTATTAAAAAATAAATCATAATAAGTATAATTACTTTAGGATAATTTTATATAACAAAATTCACGTGAATTAATTGTGGAAGGCTTTTTTTAAAAGAAAATAATCTACATGTATTTTTTTAATAAATAATTTTTAAGGAACATTACAGATATTTTCATAGAAATAAATTAGCAAAAAATATTATAAGTAATAATTGTATACATTTTATGGAGTTTGAAAGAAGCCTAGACTATTTTCTAGAGGTTTAAAACTAAATCTTTGTAATTTAACAAAGATTTTAAAAACCTATACTACTTTTTAGAGGTTTAATACTAAACCTTTGTAATTTAAGGAAGGTTTTAAAAACCTATACTATTTTTTAGAGGTTTAAAGTTAAACCTTTGTAATTTAACGGGGGTTTTGAAAGCCTACACTATTTTATAGAGGTTTAACACTAAACCTTTGTAATTTAAGGGAGGTTTTAAAAACCTAAACTATTTTTTAAAGGTTTAAAGTTAAACCTTTGTAATTTAACGGGGGTTTTGAAAACCTACACTATTTTATAGAGGTTTAACACTAAACCTTTGGAATTTAACGGAGATTTTAAAAACCTCAGTTAAGTTAATCCATTACTAAGGTTATATTAACCTTCGCTAAATAACCCCCGTTAAATACAATTTTTTTTGTAGTGTATATATTATTTAAACTTTTAAAATAATGAATTATTTACTTTGAAGATTTTCTATTTAAACACTATATAAGAATATGATCATTAAGTTTGTGTTTGTTTCAAGGGCATTGTTGAAGAGAAAAAAATAATAAACTTTATCTTAAATAAAAAAAATTCATCCTAAATTATAATTAATTAATTTATGTGTAAATTGAAAATAAAATTTTAAAAAGAATGAGATTTAAAATTGGAGTAATGAAATCCTACACATGCAAACATAGACTACAACCACAGGAAAATATCTCATTAACAATCAGTTTTAGTGACAAAAAAATGTTAGTTAATATAGTGACCAATTTAGATATCAATTTACAAAATAAGAAATTATTGGTTACTAAAATAATAATTATTATGAATACAAAAATATGATTGGTCTCTAAAATTTAGCTACCCAGATTTTGGCTACTAAAAGAATTAGTTGATAAATTTGTCACTAAACATTAACTACCAAGATTTTGACTAGTAAATGAATTAGTTACTCAATTAGTCTCTAATTAATTAATTAATGACTAATTTAACGGCCAATTATAATTTTTAATTCATAATAGTGATCATTTTCTTTTGTAAACTAGTATTTAAATCGGTTATTATAGTGGCTAAAAATTTTTTGTCACTAAAATGTGGCTAAACTAGTTTTCTTTATATAGAACTAGTGAGGTGTGGCCGTTGTGCCCAAGCATCTGAGGAGTAATGGAAAATAATCTCATGAATGAGAGGCCACAATAGTTATAAGACTTGAATGTTTATTACAGACAAAATTTGTCGAGCTTTAATGTTGTATTAAATTTTCTTCTTGTCAAGTATATACAAAAGCTCCCCCAAGCTCGAAAGTATGATATCTGTCAACACCCAATTTCATTCGGGTAATAATGATAAAAATAATAAAAAAATTAATTAATTAAAGTTCAATTGAGAAGAATAAATAAATAAATAATTAATGAAAGAAAAAATATATGTTTTAGTTTGAGAAAAAAAAAATAAATATCTATGTTTATTTTATTATTATTTTTTTATTACTATTATTTTGTTTTATTTATTTATTTGGGCTTATTATTTGTATTATTACATTATTATTACATCTCCATTTTTGTTTTACGTCTCTCATTCTAGTAAAAAAAAGAAAAAAAGAAAAAAAAACAACAAAACAGAAAAAAACAACAAAAAGGAAAAAAAAAGAGAAAAGGAAAAAGGGGAAAGAAAGAGGTAACGTAAGGTCTCTTGTTGTCAGACCCATGCATGTTATGCTATCATGGTTTTGTATTAGGAAGGGCCTGTAGCATGGTCATGATGGCTGAAGGAGCAGGAAGCAACATCTGCTCTCAGCCTTGTCCCAAATTTCGAAATTGGAAGGTGCAAAGGGTTACATAATAAAAAGGGGAAGATTCATGAAAGGAGGGGTCTTTTTTTGGATTACTATAGAGAGGGATTTGGGCACTAGAAATCAGTGAGGGAGAGAAGGAGTCAAATTTGAAAAACAGAAGCAAAGTTGTTAGTGCATTAAGTTTTATTTTCACGGTATAAGTGTTCTTAACTCCTCCTTAGCTTATGTTACCGTGACTTGATGTTGCTCTTGATGTTCATGGGTGTATGAATTAGAGCTTATGTTAACGTGATTTGATATTGATGTTCATGAATGTATGGATGAAAGATGGTTTGAGGTGAGCATAGTTACATCTGTTATTCATTTTGTTTATTCTCATCGCACCTAACAAAGCACAATGTTTTTTTGTTTCTTTTTCTATTTTTTATTTTTATTTTTTATTTTTTTATTTATTTTTATTTTATCTGCCATTGTTAAGATATGTTCTTATTTGAGTGTTATTGTCCGAATGAGTGCTGGAAAATAACTTCACCCTCAATCTCAATCTCTCTCGCCACCATCATCTTTCCCTCATCACCTTCTACCTACAAGAAATTGCCAAACCAGAACCCAGACACATTTCACTTATATTTTGCATAACACATTTTCACTAGTCCACGGTCATCCACACTGCAATCCACACTGCATCCTATCATCCTTCGTAGTCCACTCATCCTTTCATTTTCACTCCACCCCCATTATTTCCGGGCAGCACAAACTCTCCTATCATCACCCTCATCATAAACCCGCACCAGTCCGCCATTAACGAACCTTAATCACCAAACAACAAATTCAATTTTGGACTCTTATTCTACACTACAACCACACCCATTCTTCATCCTCAATAGAAACCACCTATTTCTGTTACAACCTCGCCCCTACAAATCAACATCACACAACACTAGAACCCCAATTCAGCACCAAACGTTTATTTATATCCTTGCATTACATTCATCATCAGCCACATCCAATCGAAACAGAGAAGAGAGTAAGTGTGGTCACGACAACGGCTCCAGTTTCGCTCACCAACATCGTCGTCGTGGGCCTCTGTTCGATCTCGCGAATTAGAGGAGAGGACGCGCGAAGCTTGGATCGGGAAGAAATCCTCGTGGAGAGAAGGAGGAGTTGGCACCATTGGCGGCACGCTTTGGTCGCGGCAGCGGCGGCGTTCACGGTGGAAGTTGCAGGCGCTGCGTCGGTGTTGGTCTCTCGGAGTTACGGTCTGGTGCGTGAGTGAGAACAAGATGGTTGTGCCACCGAGAGGGAGGTCGACGCCTCCAGCGTCGATTAGTGTTGCCGGCGAGCTACTCGTGCACCCTTACTTTTTTGTTTCCCACTTTTATCTTTCTTAAATAATTTCATCCTTTTATAAATTTATTTATTTATTTATTTATTTTTAAAAAGGAAAACAAACATATTTGAAAATCATAAAAATTAAAATATAGAAAAATAAAAAAAGTTCTCTTTCATTTTTTTTTGTCTGTTCGGCCGCTCGCGTCGTGTGACATTTTCTTCCAAATAATTTGAAAATACCGAAAAATAGTTTTCTTTTTTTTAGTGTCTGTCCGACCGCTCGCGTCGTGTGACATATATTTTCAATTAATTCAAAAATACCAAAAAATATAAAATTTCAAAAATACAAAAACATCAACGTTTTTAAACAAAATATCTTTTTAAGAACTACGTGATCCTTGATTCTCCACCATGAGATACGTAGGAGGCCAGTCCTTGTCAGGTTCACCTCTAACAAAAATCAAATCTTTTTCTCAGTTGTTTTTTTTTTAAATATCTTTTAAAGAACTACGTAACCCTGATTTCTCATTTTTAATGAGAATACGTAGGACCAAGGTCAATCCTTGTCGGGCCCAAAAAATTAAAAAATATATTTTTGTTTCTTTTTAATATTTTTGTCTTATTATTTTTGGGGAATATTAATATTTTGAAAACCATATCAACTTTGCATTTTTAATTAAAGGTACCGTCCTCGGGCGGGCGCGGTAGGGTGCTAACATCTTCCCTACGCGTAACCGACTCCCGAATCCAAAATATGGTTTTTCGCAGACTTGCTTTATTTTTATGGTTTTTCCATAGTTTTTCCAAAAAATAACTGTGGTGGCGATTCCCAATCTCTTTTTAAAACCCGTTTTCTTTTTCGGTTCGCCTTCCCGTCGTGATTCCGGTTGCGACAATATGAATAATGAATGAACCCATTAGAATCGCAACTAGCCCTTTACCTGAGTTTCATCCATCTTACCTATGCAAGAGGAAAAGACTTTATTGTGGCGATAACCCATGTAGGTGGTTGGCCTTTTCGTCGGGCTCTAAAAGGCCAGTTTTGGGTCGTGTTGATACTTGGTGTTACCACTTAGGGTTTTGTCTTCTAAACTTACTCTGTTGTAAGGTCACTTGTCCCTTCGTTTTCTGTGTTGTATTAATGAGGGGTTTTGAATGATGATTGCTTTGCATTAAATAATTTTGATGTTGTTGACATGTCATCATCCTATTGGTTATTCAAGGGCCATGAAGCACCAAAGGTCACGTCTGTTTGGAGGGAAATGACGCTTGGGAGAACCCCCTTTAAACTCTGTGACTCTTCATACTTCATTTTCACTTCTTGCTTGCTTCAAGTCATCTTCTTCTAGAATCTTCAGTGAGCAACTCCTTTTTAGTGAATTTGTTTCTTCATTCGCCCTTTGCCACTGCTAGGTATGCCTTCTTCATCCAACTCCTCTTCAAGTCACCTTCTACTAGAGAAGGAGATTACTCCTATGGATGAGGGTTCCCTATCCCTTTCCGGTTCTAGCAAAAGGGTTTCTTCTCTAGAACTCATTACTTTCGTTGCCCTTGTAGTTCTATCTTTAGGGGTTTCTGTATAGCTTCTAAGAAGCGTAAAGCTAAGTCGAAGGGAAAAGGGAAAAAATGTAGCATCCTCTACCCCAAAAAACCAAGCATCGGGACATTTCCTCCCAATAGGGATGTTAGGTATACTTGGATTTTAGATGTGGTTGCCTCCTTCACCTTTGAATTTATTTAACATGTGTTTGAGGTGGATTGTCTTTTATTTTTTTGTGCACCTACGAGGTTTTGGGCTTCATCCCAAATTTTTGTAGAGGTTTCATAGTGTAACAATTGTGTTGCAATGTCAATGAATATTGAATTTCTTGGCCACCATAGGAGAGTTTGGTCTTGTGGAATGCAGTCTTAATAGTCAAGATTGTCTCTCTGAGTTTTGTAACTTTCGATGATAAATTGTTCTGGACATTCTTTTTTTCCTAGTATGTAGCCATCAAGTTTGTAAACTCTAATCAATGGAAGAAATAGTGACTTCCATGAGAGATAGTTATCTTTATCCAGCCTGACATAGATAGTTGTAGGCAGGTCATTTTTCTTTTATTTGTATTGGCTATAAGAGATAGGATTGGATAAAAAGCATTCAAGCTTAAGAGCTCTAACACCAAGAAGGAGAAAAGCGTAAAAATTTGACTTGATTGTTCATATAAGAGTTTGTGTGTTTATATACACACATTACAATACACTTGTAATCCTAAAAACTCCAGCATAAATTACAATGAACAATATAAAGACATAATTGATCGCAATAGTTGATCATCTTCCATTACCAAAGTCAATTAATTCATGTTCTCTCAAGCTATCATATTCAATATTTTGTTGGCCACTACTATCACCATGTTCATAAGAGCTTTGTGTCTCATGAAGCAAGTATTGACTCTCCTCAAAGTTTTTGCCTGTATTGATCCAAAGGTGTTTCTTTGTAAGTTGTATTCCCTCTAGTTCCATTGTCACTTCCTTCATGCTAGGTCTTTCCTCCCCTATAAGTCTCAAGCATCTGGCAGCAAGAATAGCAACCTCCATAATTTCTTGTTGGTTTTCTTCATCCAAAAGACCCACCTGAAGAACATCAAACAGACGATCCTCTTTCAAGCTACAAAGAAAGTGAACTGTAAGACTTCGTTTCTCTTCTGTCTTGTCAAAAGAGAAAGGTTTCTCCCTTGTAAGAAGTTCTACAAGCACTACCCCAAAACTATAAACATCACTCTTTTCTGTCAACTGGCTTGATTGCATGTACTCTGGGTCTAAATACCCAAAGGTCCCTTGCACAATTGTGGCTATCTCAGTTTGCTCAATTGGAACCAATCTTGAAGCTCCAAAATCAGAGACTTTGGCAGTGTAATTGTCATCTAAGAGTATGTTAGAAGTCTTCACGTCTCTGATGGGTATGGAAGCTGCTGAGTGCAGATATGACAGAGCTGCAACTGCTTCTGTAGCTATCCTTAGACGCATTTTCCATGACACGTTAACCCTATGGCCTTGATTATGTAAATAATCGAAAAGGGTGCCATTGTTAACAAATTCATAGACCAATAAAGGAACTTCTGTCTCTAAACAACATCCCAAGAGTTTGACCACATTCCTGTGATTAATTTGTGACAATATAATGACCTCATTTATGAATTGTTGTACCTGGCTCTGATCCACTATTTTGGACTTTTTGATAGCTACAACTTTGTTATTTGATAGAACTCCTTTGAAAACTGTACCATAACCTCCTTTACCTATGATTAAGCTCTCATCAAAGTTGTTGGTGGCTTTCTTAAGTTCTTCAGCATTGAAAATCGTAGTGGTATGAGATGAGTCTTCTCTTGTGGAGAGTTGTTGCCTAAGAATAATGCCTCCGTTCTGTTGAAAAAACTTCTGCTTCAATTTGAAGACTTTCCTTTTCTCGTATATCAAGTACAACCAAAAAATTCCTATGAATAGAGCAATTAATCCTACCCCTGCACCTGTTACCAAGATACAAATATGAATAAAGCAATTATATTTTATAGCGTGATAAATTTTAACAAGCCTTTTTTTATATAAAAAAAGTAGTTTGGTATCCTTAAGAAAATAAAATATTTACTTTACCATTTACTTTAATAACATAATAATATTTGAAGTTAAAAAATAAAAAAATTAAACTTTTAATATATTAATTCTGTGTTGAATAACAATTTTTTTAATAACTATCTTTTAACATTAAAGTATTGAATTGAAGTATAAATTAAGTTTTTCAATTAAAGTTAATGAAATGAGTTAAATTAAAAAAGTTAGATTGTTAATATATCACTGGCCTTGGGTAACGAAAAACATTAGAATCTCTAGGGAAGAAAAATAAAACTTAAATGAATTTATTATTTGCTTACCAATGATGATCTTCGTAAATGCATCAGCCTTCTGCCTTGTGTGGCATCCACCGCCTTCTCTTGTTCCATCTCCAATAAGTCCGTCAGGACAGAAACATTCAAAAGAGCCAAGAGTTTCACGACAATGATCTTTACTATCGCAGGTGTGTTCGTTATTTGTACACTCCGGAATGTCTACAAATAAACTCAAATTGTAAATCTAAATCACAAACAAGACATGTGAATAATATATAAAAAACAACTTAGCCTAAAATTTTAAACCAGAAGTGGAATTGAAATTTTTGAAAGTGGAAGCTTGGAAACTGATGTTCTTCATGCCAGGAGGAATGTCGACCTGGCAACACCCTATGCCGGTGCAGTTTCCGCTTCTCTGCCTGCTTTGGACGCTCTCTATGCTGTCGCATCTGGTTAAACACCCCGTTGAAGATTGTGTGCCGTTGCGGAAAGTGTTGAGATAGCCATAGGTGTCGCAGCCTACGGTTACGAACTTGTTGTCCTCACTAGAAATGGCGAAAGCCGGTGTTCTGAGACTGGGAAGGTTACCTTGTGTTTTTACTCCACCCAACAATTCGTTTTTGCAGACCTTGGAGATGTGGACGAGCATGTCGATTTTACCGGCGAGGCTTATGTTGAGAATTTGGACGTTACCTTGACCGCGATATAAGGTTGAGTCTGTGCATGTGAGATTCAAATCTTTCTCCAGAAAACAGTTTTCACCGTTGACGGAAGAAGTGCCGATGCCGAATGGATACGGAATCGATGAAACACTTCCGCAGGAGTCCGGGCAGCCGGGCTGGGCTTGGCTGGCGGCAGTTAAAGCCATCACTAACAGCACGGTCAGTCTGGTCAGTTGCTTCTGCATCTCCTTCAATCTCATTGTTGCCATATGTCCACAATCCCTCTCTTCATGGAATTTATATTGATCAGCCAACTCTCCATAAACAGTACCTCCAATTAATTTACATAAACTCCAAATTAATAAAACAACCCTACTTGATATCAATAGAAAGTGAGGACTAATTAAATTTTAAGTTTGTAATAAATAAATTTACATATTTCTAATTGTTTTTTTTAATTGTTTTAGTCAATATTTAAAATTTCTATATTTGTTAATTAGTTTTTATTTATTTTAGTTTATTGTCTTATTTTGTCATCTAATATTTTTTATTTTCATGTTAAAAAAATATGAGAATTTTATATTAATTTAAAATAATATTATGATTAATGTAAAAATAAAAAATATATATTTTTAATTGTTTAATATAAAGTGACAATTAATATAAAACTATCACTTTTATAACGATTTTAATCAAGTTGACATGAATTAAAATTAAATTCACAAAATTATAAAGAGTAAACTTTATCTTAAATTAAAAAATTATAAACTTTATCTTAAATTAAAAAAACACAAATAAATTCATCCTAAATTAATATTACATTATGTGTAAATTGAAAGGAAAATTTTGAAAAAAAAATGAGATTTTAAATTGGAGTAATGAATATTCTACACATGAGAAACGTGGATTACTTTACTCAGTCACGCAAAGACTTACTTTCGAATCGTATGGTTTATATTAATTCTTTTACTGGGTATGATATATACATATATATATATATATATATATATATATATATATATATATATATATATATATATATATATATATATACACACTTTGACTTGGTAAGCGATTACAGACATCAAAATCTTAATCGTTGACGGAGACTTACACTCGTACATAATATTCGTCAATTTTTAAGATTAAGAATAACCTCTTTCTTTTTTTTTTTTTTTCTCTTTACTCATTATACGAAAATATTTTTTAAAAAATAATAAAAAGAATCACACTACTAAAATTTTAATTTTTAATGTTAGCTAAATAACTATTTTAATTTTGGTTAATTATTCTACCAACATAAAATTTAGCACCATAAAAATATATTAAAATTATTAGCGTACACACAACCGTTGTCGTGCTTGTATATATGTCTGTGTATACATATTTTAAATATACGTGATATTATATTAATAGGTGATGATAATGTAATGTTATTAAGTTAATATATAAAATAAAATTATATTTATTAAAAGTAAAGTGATATATATCAGACAAGATAAGAGAATAACTATCGATAAATAGAGGAAAAGAGAAGAGTGGAGATAAATCATTTTATAAAAAAATTTGCAAAAGTAACGGTTAATTTTCAAAAATTTAATAAATAATTATATTTTAAAGAGTAAAATTGGTATTTTGAAATATAGACAAAAAAAAAGGAATCATCTTTATATGTTGTTATAGATTAAAATTAGTTTTAGTTGTCTTAAATTAATTTTAAGAGATTATCATTCAATTTTAACCGTTGTAACAGCTAATAAATCCACAAAAAATTTAAAATAATTATAACGATAAAATTATAATTTAAAAAACAAGAGTCATTATTTAATCATAACTTTTTAAAAATAAAAGTAAATGTAGAAACCTAATCAAAATACATCTAAAAATAAAGAAAAGATAAATTTATGTAAAAAAATATATTATATTATATCAAAATATAAAACTTGAGAGAAAGTTTATTTAACAGGAAAGACAGTAGAGGAAAAGAATGAGAAAAAGTCCAAGCTTACTTGGAAAAATATGAATGTATACCACAAACACATGTCCACGAAACACACCTTGTCACATCTAATAATATAGAATAATTGTGATAATGGTCCCCACTTGCTCCTACCAATTTAGTCAAACTCACCCACCAAAAGGAAAAGTTATTCTTAATGTTTTTCGAGTTTGAATCACTTGTTAGGACCATGCCATAGGAGCCAACTCTCCACTACAAAGAACACTTTTTTCATATATAGATGTAAGAAAAAAAAAATCATAAATTACATTTTTTTTATATTTATAAGATTTTTTTTTTGACAAGTTTCAGGCATTCATTCCATTAAGAATTTGACATGGTGATGTCTGCTTAACACTTATTTGATTGATTTAGGTGTATCTTATATTTTTTTTCATGATGGAAGTTGTTTAATGCTAGTCTAGTAAAAAGGTGTTGGAAGTTTCACATCGATTAATTAGAAGTAGTAAATAATTATAATAAAAAAGATTAAATTATAAAAAAATTTAATATTTTTGGTTGGTTGCATACCTACCTTCAACTAGAACCGTCAAAATGGGTTATAACCCGCAAATCAACCCGGCTCATGACGGGTTTGAGTCTTTGAAACAAAATTACAAATTTCAGTACGGGTTAAATATAAACCCAACCCATTAAGAATCCAGCTCATTCGGGTTGAACCTGTGATGAGCCGGGTTTGCTCACCAACCCGTCAATAAATTTTAAATATTAAATTAATATATATATATATATATGTATATATATATATTAATTTAATATATATATATATATATATATACACATATATATATATATGTATATATACATATATATACACATATATATATATGCATATATTATATATATAATATATGTAAGACCCAATTGTTTCTGTCCTTTTATTTTATAGGCTGTCCAATCTTATGGGCCTAAGGGGGTTGGCTCAATTCGATTTCTGACCTAAAGTACTCAAACCCTAACTTGTGCTCACTTTTCGTAAAAACAGATCCCTCACATTCTTTGAGCTACTGTTGCCGCCTCTGCTAGGGTTCCATAGTGTACCTAGTCTCACGTTCAGCTTGACCGTTTTGGCTCACGTAAGTATTCCCAACCCACACTTTTCCATCTCTAGTCCTGTTCCCGTGAGTAGTGTTAGAGCTTCGGTATTAAACACCCTCTGTTCACTTTTCCAGCTCTGTAATCTTCTCCTAGGGTTGTGATGTTCCGTTGTTTGGTGTCAAGGTCTTAAAACTAGCTCATTCCAGGTAAGGGAAGACTAGCCCAGATGCAGCCGATCAGTGGCTGAAGGACCTGGAGAAAATCTTCGACGTGAAGATGTGCCCAGCAGATAACAGGTTGGCTTTTGTAGTCTATATGCTGACCGGAGAAGCTGAACACTGGTGGATTAGCATGAAATTCGTCATGGAGGAGAGGGGAGAACTAGTCACATGGAAGGCCTTTCAAGGAAAGTTCCTCTCGAAATATTTCCCTGACAGCGTCAAATATGCCAAGGAGGTGGAATTCCTCCAGCTCACCCAAGGAGGGAAGTCAGTAGCTGACTATGCTGAGAAGTTCAAGCATCTCAGCCGTTTCTACACCTTGCCACTCGACGTGGAGTGGAGATGTCACAAGTTTGAAAATGGACTCTGCAGCGACATTCGCTTGATGGTAGCACCCTTATCCATCAAGGATTTTGCTGCTCTGGTGGAGAAGGCCAGAGTAATGGAGAAGATGAAGAACGAAGTGGAGGGTCAGAGGCCTCCGTAGTCTCAGAGGGTAGGGGGACCATCTGGGTCCAAGCCTAGACATGAGGAGCGGAGGAGACCATATGACAGACCTCACCATCAGCCTCAAGGGTCTAGGAGCTTTTCTCCTCAACAGGGTCGGGTCTAGTGCTATATTTGTAGAGGTCCTCACCTAAGGAGTGCTTGCCCACACATGGAGGGTTACCGCAGATGCAACAACTGTGGCAAGGAAGGCCACTTTGGGAAGGATTGCCCCAACCTTGCTAGGACAGCGACACATCCTCCAGTTCAGACCCCTCACCAGCATCAGCGGAGGGACAGAGGTAACAGGCCTCAAGCGACAGGTAGGGTGTATGCTATGACAGGAGCAGAGACGACTGGCTCAGGTAACCTGGTTATGGGTAATTGCATGATAGCTTGTATGTCTTGCTGTGTATTGTATGATTCTAGAGCGACACACTCCTTTGTGTTAGATGATTGTGTGAAATGTCTGGGTCTGCCAGTGTGCGAGCTGTAGTACGAGCTTGTGGTGTCTACTCCGGCGTCGGGTTTGGTCAGGATGTCGTCCTTATGTGCTAGGTGCCCGGTGGAGGTGGAAGGACGCAGGTACAAGGTGAACCTAATCTGCCTGCCAATGCAAGACTTGGAAGTGATCTTAGGGATGGATTAGCTCTCTGCCAATCACATTCTTATAGACTGCCGCGAGAATAGACTATTGTTTCCCGACTCAGAGGAGCCTGAGTTGGTATCTTCTCAAGGTGTTATGAAGGAAATCCATGATGGCGCGCAATGTTACATAATCGTCACACATATGGGGTGGAGAAAGAGGAGAGGACATCAGTTATACCGGTCGTACATGAGTTTGGGGATGTATTTTCGGATGAGGTGCCAGGGTTGCCTCCCCACAGAGAAATGGAGTTCTCTATCGATCTAGTACCAGGAACCAGCCTAATATCGATGGCTCCATACCGTATGGCTCCGGCAGAGTTGGTGGAACTCAAGAAACAAATTAAGGAGCTGATAGAGAAGCAGTTTATCCGACCCAACACTTCGCCTTGGGGAGCCCCAGTGTTGTTGGTGAAGAAGAAGGATGAGAGTTCAAGCTTGTGTGTGGACTACAAGCAACTGAACAAGATATCGATCAAGAATAAGTATCCGCTCCTAAGAATTGATGACTTGATGGATTAGTTGCATGGGTCGTCAGTATTCTCGAAGATAGATCTGCGATGGAGTTACCATCAGATCTTAGTGAAGGCTAACGATGTGCAGAAGACGGCCTTCAGGTCCAAATATGGCCACTATGAGTATGTGGTTATGCCTTTCGGTGTGACCAATGCTCCAACGGTGTTTATGGACTACATGAACAAGATTTTCTGGCCATTCTTAGATAAGTTCGTCATAGTCTTTATAGACAACATACTTATCTACTCCAGGACTCGGGAGGAACACGCGGAACACTTGAGGTTGGTGCTCGGTGTCTTGAGAGAGAAGCAATTTTATGTCAAGTTATCCAAGTGTGAGTTCTGGATGGATGAAGTTTAGTTTTTGGGGCACGTGATATCTGCGCAGGGTATTTCAGTGGATCTAGCAAAGGTTGAGGCAGTGGTTAAGTGGGAAAGTCCCAAGTCTGCAACGGAGATAAGAAGCTTTATGGTCCTAGCTTGCTACTATAGGAGATTCATAGAGGGATTCTCCAAGATAGTGGCGCCTCTAACACAAATCACACGAAAGTACCAACCTTTCACTTGGACGGATAAGTGTGAGGAGAGTTTTCAAGAGCTGAAGCAGAGATTGACCAGTGCTCTGATACTAGTGATCCCTAATGTGCGGAAGCCTTTTGAGGTCTATTGTGACGCCTCTCATTTGGGACTTGGATGTGTTTTGATGCAAGAAAAAAGTGACGTATGCTTCGAGACAACTTAAGGTGTATGAGCGTAACTACCCCACTCATGACCTAGAGTTGTTAGCCATAGTATTTGCTTTGAAGATCTGGAGGCATTACCTCTATGGTGCCCAGTTTCGTGTGTTCAGCGATCATAAGAGTCTCAAGTATTTGTTTGATCAGAAAGAGCTGAACATGAGACAAAGGAGATGGATGGAGTTCCTGAAGGTAGGGATGACAATTAGGGCCTGGCCCGCAGGCCTGCAGAAAAAACGCGGGGCGGGCCAGGGTAGTGAACCCGCAGGCCCGCGTAGGCTCGACCCGCATAGGCCTGCGGCCCGCGGGCCGGCCCGCAAGCCCGCATAAAATTAAAAAAAAAACCTTGCACTTATGTATATTAATTACTTCTTTTATGGACTCTTGCATTAACGTTTCAAATTCTTGTATAACTGGAAAAGAAGAGTATTATGTAATTTTTAATATGCTAAAATTTAAAGAATACATTATGTATGTCACAATATGAATATGATGAAAATGTTGAATTATCAATTTATCATCTAATTCCCCAAAGTATTTACTTAATTTTGTGAACTTCTTAAAGTTTCCCAATTTTTAAACATTGAAAGTTTTATCATAAAAATTAAAAAAAGAAAAGTGGGCCGGACAGTGGGCCCGCGGGCCAAGGAGTATGCGGGACGGGCTAGTGTTTTCAGCCCGCATAAAGTATGTGGGGCGGGCCAGCCTACGTTGTACGAGCCTTATGCGGGCCAGGCCGGCCCGCATTGTCACCCCTACCTGAATGTAGTGGCGGATGTCTTGAGTAGGAAAATAGTGCATACTGCACACCTTATGATTAAGGAGGTGAAACTACTGGAGAAGTTCAGAGACATGAGGCTACAGATGGAGTTGGGGTCTGAGTTCATTAGGTGTAGTACCCTTACTATATCTAGTGACTTCTTGGATTCAATTAGAGAGAGACAGTTATTGGATGCCAGTCTAAACAGGGTCAGAGAACAACTTGGGTCGGATGAGGCCAAAGACTTTGCTTTGGGTGATGATGGCATACTGAGGTTCCAGTGCAGAGTAAGTATACTTGATGATGGTGAGGTAAAACGATTGATCCTTGAGGAGGGGCATAAGAGTCGTCTTAGTCTGCATCCTGGCATGACTAAGATGTACCAAGAGCTTAAGGAAACTTTCTGGTGGCAGGGAATGAAGAATGATGCTGCACAATTTGTATCCGCTTGTCTAACCTGTCAGAAGGTAAAGGTGGAGCATCAGAGACCCGGTGGGATTCTACAACCGTTGGAGATACCAATGTGGAAATGGGACAGCATCTCGATGGACTTTGTGACCCATTTACCACGAACTTTTAGAGGGCATGATACCATCTGGGTTATAATGGATCGATTAACCAAGAGTGCCCACTTCTTGGCGATGAACTTGAGGATGTCAATGGCTAAGTTGGCTCAGTTGTACATCAAGGAGATTCTAAGATTGCATGGAGTGCCTTCGAGCATAGTATCCGACAGAGACCCACGTTTCACTTCCCGATTCTGGCAGACGCTACAGAGTGCTATGGGTAGCAAGCTCACCATGAGTTCAGCTTATCATCCTCAGACCGATGGCCAGTCTGAGAGGACAATCTAGTCACTGGAGGATTTGTTGAGGACTTGTATTTTGGACCACCTGGGTGCTTAGGATGAGGTACTGCCTTTGATAGAGTTCACCTACAACAACAGTTTTCATGCGAGCATCGACATGGCACCGTACGAGGCTCTTTATGGTAGGAGGTATAGGACTCCTCTCTATTGGTATCAGGATAGGGAGGCAGCGCTTGTTGGACCAGAGTTATTAGAACAAACTACTGAGAAAGTCAGGATGGTGAGGAACAAAATGCAGGCTTCTCAGAGTAGGCAGAAGGCTTACGTTGACCGTAGGAGAAGACCTTTAGAGTTTGCAGCTAAGGATCATGTATTCTTGAGGGTGACCCGAACCACGAGCTTGGGAAGGGCCCTCCGCTTAAGGAAGCTTTCGCCCAAGTTTCTTGGTCCCTACCAGATCACGAGGAGGATTGGACCAACGGCTTATGAGATAGCTTTACCCCCTCAGTTGGCGAACCTCCATCCTGTGTTTCATGTGTCATAGCTGAGAAAGTACATGTTTGATCCGACTCATGTACTGGAGGCTGAGGATGTACAGATTAGAGAGGACCTCACCGTGAAAGTACCACCAATCGCGTTAGAGGACAACAAAGTTGAGGAATGTCGAGGAAAAGCTGTCAGCCTAATCAAAGTCATCTGGGATCGGAGCCCAGGTGACTCTACTTGGGAGTTGGAGAAGGATATGAGGAAATCACACCCACATCTTTTAACCTGGTAAGTTGTCATTTTCGAGGTCGAAAATTTTTGTTGTTGGAGGGAATGGAAGGCCCAATTGTTTCTGCCCTTTTATTTTATAGGTTGTCCAATCTTATGGGCCTAAGAGGGTTAGCCCAATTCAATTTCTGACCTGAAGTATCCAAACCCTAACTTGTGCTCACTTTTCGTAAAAACATATCCCTCACATTCTTTGAGCTACTATTGTCGCCTCTGCTAGGGTTCCATACTGTACCTAGTCTCATGTTCAGCTTTACCGTTTTTGGCTCACGTAAGTATTCCCAACCCACACTTTTCCATCTCTGGTCCTGTTCCCGTGAGTAGTGTTAGATCTTCGGTATTAAACACCCTTTGTTCACTTTTCCAACTCCGTAATCTTCTCCTGTGGTGTTCCGCTGTTCGGTGTCGAGGTCTTAAAACTAGCTCATTCCAGGTAAGGGAAGCTAGGGATTTTCGTTCAAGTCTGTTTCTTGTATGTTTTGCCACTGTTTTATGCTTTGTAAGAGTATGGTGCCTTTGCGAAATATTAAATGCATGTATGTTGTTGTTTGAGGTGTGGTTGGATGACTATGCAGGGTGATCAGTGACGAGACCTAACGATCTCGCCCAAGCGACCAGGCCTCGCCCAGGCGAGACTTGTAGAGACAGACTTAGACTCGCGCTCGAGCTCGAGCTCAGGCGGAGAGCTTTCGTTTGAGCGAGACACCGTCTCGCTCAGGCGAGAGAGGCTCGCCTAAGCGAGGACGCGTGGGGGTTTGAGGTTTGTTGCTATAGGCGTAGCTAAGGTGAGGAAGCCTTTCCTTTTGGGCGAGGGACATACTCGTCCAAGCGAGTAGCAGCTTGCTTAAGCGAGAATCCGCGAGCCTCACAGGGTTTTCCTAATGACAATCTCGCCTAAGCGAGACCTAGTGGTTTGAGCGAGACTGGCACGAGATTTCTTTATACAATTGTACCTTTTATGTTGTTGGGGCATTAATTGTATGTTTGGCTTGTTATGCTTTACCTTGGGTATGAATTGTATGAATTGAGTGACCTTGTATGAGTGAAAGGGAATTATGATTCATGAGTTTTAATATGAGTGATAAGTGCCAAAAATGAGTAATTTTCATATGAAATGAGGGCACTTATGTTCTTAATTTTTGTTTATATCATGATTGATTATCCCTAAATCTAGTAAAGAATGAACTTCCAAGTTTTTGTTGAAAAGAAGTCACTTGATCCCTGTTTTTTGTAAATTTCAGGTGTAATAGAGTAGAGAGAGGAAAAAACTTAAGAGGAGCAAAGGAGAAAGCAAGAAATAGAGAAAATAGGGAAGAAAGGCTGTCAAGGTCGCTCAAACCAAAACATGCTCGCTCAAGCTAAAGCCACTGCCGCCATTCTCGCCTAAGCGACGCAGGACCTAGCTTAAGCGAGCGCTCGTGCAGTGGAGACCCTCTCTTGCCGCCATTCTCGCCCAAGCGAGATCAGATGCTGCCAATCTCGCCTAAGCGAAAGCGAGATATTGGCTTCAGCACGTCTCGCCTAAGCGAGAGGCTTTCTTTAGCATGAAGAATGATGTCTTGCTCAAGCGAGACTCAGGTAGCTTGAGCGAGACCTTCGTGGAATATAAATTCTCCGTGCATCAGAAAGTGAAGGCAGCTGGGATTTTGGAGAAGAAACACACACTTGAAGATCTGGAGAGTTGCAAACACGAAAGCATAACACAATTTCTCATTTTCTTTTTCTTCTTCTTAGCTCATAGGATTTTGTTGGCTACCATGAGTGGCTAATCTCTTTCCTTGGGATTGAATGTAATATACTCGAACTTGGATGTAATCTTGTGATATTTATATATAGCATTTCTATTTTACTCAATATTGGTATTATTGTTCTGCTCTTAATGCTTACTTCTATCTGATCAATACATGTTTTGATTTTGATTTTTAGATCTGACTGGAAAGTATTTCTGAAAATCTGATTTGAACAATGATACTTGATATACTGTGATGCTAGGAATAGATCTCAATATATCAATTGCTTTTAACACTCGACCGTAATGCTGGATAGTTTGTTGAAAACTGAGGAATCAATATTCAGGGAACTAATCTTATGAATTTTATACGCGAGGGATCGGTATAAATGATTTTTGAATGTGCATCGATATTGGTATTTTCAGATGTTATATATTGTATTCATCCAGATTACAAACAAGGGAGATAGATGAAATTCAATCCCAGTTTCTTTTACTGAATTTTTATCTAATTTTCTGCTTTTACTGTATTTGTTTATGCAAATTAGTTTAAACATCAATGATCTATCAAATTAAAATTTCTGTATATATATGCTGATCGAGATAATTATTTATTTCAACTGACTCCGTTCCTCGTGGGTTCGACACTCTTACTAAAAAATCATTATACTACAGTTGACTTTTGGTACGCTTGCCAAGAGACCATTAAGTATTTTTGGCGCCGTTGCCGGGAAAAGATGTTCTTTTGAAATTTTTAGTTATCTCATCTGGCTTTGTGTATAGTTTCTTAATTAGATAGTTTATTCAATTTTCTCCTTTGTACTAATCCTTGCTCCATCTGTTTTGATTTATGCTCTTAAGAGGTCAAGTTCCTGAAGATCAATTAGCATTTGACCAGGAGATAGAAAAGACAGCTAGAAGGAACAGAGGCAAAAACAAAAAGAAGCAAGGAAAGACAAGGGAAGAATCTTCCAGTACTTCCATCACACCTCAATCAGAAAACATGGAGAATCAAAGACCAGCTCCAACCAGAAAGACACTTGGAGACTATGCTATGCAGCAAGGGCCAAGATATTTTTCTAGCATAGCAATACCACCCACCACCAAAACTTTGGAGATGAAGCCAACTTTCCTCACCTTAATCAGTTTTCATCAATTCACTGGAATGGATAATGAAGATCCATATACTCGTCTTTCTACATTCTATGAATTGATAGGAACCATGGGCTTTCAAGAAGGAGATCTTGAGCATGTATACATGCGTTTGTTTCCTTTTTCTTTGGCAGGTAAAGCAAAGGAATGGCTTAAGTCACATCCAAACCAGAGTTTGAACAGTTGGAAGGATGTTGAGGGGAAATTCTTGAACAGATTCTTTTCAGCATCTCGCTACATCAAAGCCAAAGCTGATATTTCGATGTTTAGGCAAGGACTAGGTGAGCCATTTTGTGAAGCTTGGGAGCGGTTCAATTCTTTATTGAGGAAATACCCAAATCACGGATTTGAAGATATTGCTCAGCTGAACATATTATGTAATGGTCTGAGGCCTGACACCAAGATGATATTAGATGCAGCAGCAGGTGGAACAATGATGAGTGTAGATGCGGAGCAAGCAACAAGAATCATTGAGGCATTAACATCCACAGATCATCAAGCTCAGCATAACAGGCAAACTGTTCAGAGGAAAGGAGTGCTTGATCTTAGTACTACAGATGCGATCTTAGCTTAGAATAAAATTCTGACTCAACATATTGAAGCACTAACGAAGCAGATGTCTAAATTACCAGAGCATTTGCAAGTTGTGCAATCTTCTCCCAGTCAACAACCCATGAGATGTGACTTCTATGGAGGCGATCATCCAAATGGTCATTGTTCATATCAGAGTAGCTGACAAGGAGAAGTTCAATATGTGAGTAACCAAGGAAGACCAGGAAATTTCTCCAAAAATAATAACTTTTCACAAGGGTGGAGAAACAATCAAAATCAGAATTTTGGATGGAAGCAAGATGCTGGTCCTTCAAACAGACAACCTCCTTATCAACAACAACAACATCAGTATCCTTTTGTGCATGACAGAATAACTAAACTGGAGGATACTCTAGAAAAGTTTATGTAAGCTTCTTTGACTAATCAGAAAAATACAGAAGCTTTAATCAGAAATCTTGAAATACAGGTTGGACAATTGGCTAAGCAATTATCATATCAGCAAGCAGGTCAATTTTCAGCCAACACTCAGACTAATCCGAAGGAACACTGTAATTCAATTACTACCAAAAGTGGTAAAATTGTGGGAAGAGGGATTGGAGACAACCTGGTTATAGAGAAGGAGGTGTTGGAGGAACCAGAGAGAGAGAGAAAGAAAAAATGAGTGTGAGGGGGAGGAAGAACAAAATAAAAGAGAGTTTGTAAATAGAAGAGAAGAAAAAGAAGAAAAAGAAGAAAAAAATAAAATAAGGAGAAAAAGAGGGAGAAGGGTGAGAAATAGGTACCCCAGTTGAAAAACCTTTCATACCCTCAAAACCCTTCCAAAAAGGACAAGGAGAGGCAGTTTGCAAGGTTCATGGATATTTTCAAGCGACTGCAGATTAATATTCCTTTTTTGGATGCTATGGAGCAGATGCCAACTTATGCAAAATTCATGAAAGAGCTCATAACAAAGAAAAGAAAATTTTCTGAAAAAACAGTGGAGCTTGAAGCGGGGTGTAGTGCCATCATTCAAAAATCTTTACCTCATAAGTCAAAGGACCCTGGGAGCTTCACTATTCCAGTCACAATTGAAACATTGCTAGTAGATAAAGCATTGCTCGACTTGGGTGCAAGTATAAATTTGATGCCTCTGTCTATGCTACGTAGAATTGGAGATCTGGAAGTAAAGCCTACAAGGATGACATTGCAATTAGCTGACATATCTTTGAAGTATCCATATGGAGTGGCAGAGGATGTTTTAGTTAAAGTTGACAAATTCATATTCCCAGTCGATTTTGTTGTGATGGATATTGAGGAAGACATTGAAGTCCCTTTGATACTGGGAAGACCTTTCATGAAAACAGCCAAGGTCATTATTGATGTTGATGATGGCAAACTGAAGGTCAGAGTGCAGGATGATGAAGTCAACTTTAATGTATTCAAGGCAATGCAACACACTAAAGACAAACAACAATGTTTCAAAATGGATGTGATAGATGAAACTTTTTTATCAGCTAGGAAGCAAGTGACAAAAGCAAACCCTTTAAAAAAGGCTTTAGTTGGTGTTCATGATGATGAGGCAGCAAGAGAGAAAAGAAAATTACAGCTGCCAAAATTGGAGGAAAGGAGACTCAGCGTTTATAAGTCCTTTAAGCTCTACAAGGAAAAGATGAAAGCTTATCATGACAAGAAAATTCTCAAAAGAGAATTTTATCCAGGCCAATCAGTGCTATGGTTCAACTCCAGGTTGAGATTATTCCCTCGAAATCTAAAATCAAAGTGGTCAGGACCATTCCTTGTCAAAGATGTGAAACCCTATGGAGCCATTGAGCTAGAGGATCCTGAATCACAAAGAAGCTGGGTTGTAAAAGGGCAAAGGTTGAAGCCCTATCTTGGTGGTGAGATTGATAGGCTCGCCACAATCATTCAACTGGATGAACCTTAATGAAACAGGCGTTAGGCTCGTGATGTTAAACAAGCGCTTCTTGGGAGGCAACCCAGTGTTTTAATTATGTTTTTGCACTTTAATTTCATCTTGTGTGATTAAATGTGTTTGTGTATGTAATTATGTGTTTGTGTTTATAGTTCTATGTTTGTGTGTAAAAAGGTAAGTTTTTAGCATCCAATCATCTCAATAAGACAAACCATGAACTTTTGGTGTTTTCAAACAAAACTGGTATTTTAAGCATGGGAATGAGTTTTTGTACCAGAATTGAGATCATCAAATGCTAAAAATTGCCTTGTTTTGGCCAAATTGTGAAATTTGAGTTTGATAGCTTGATTTTTAGTTTAATGATATGAAACCTTTTCGAATGGCAGAGAATTGCTTGAAGTATGGTTTGGTGTGTGTTTCTGAGTTATTTGAACTGAAAGGATCATGAATTGAGTGAGTGAAAGTTGAACAAAATATTGGAAAGTAGCAAAATAAGCGTGTGTCAAAACTGCACGAAAATCTCGCCCAAGCTAAACATGTCTCGCATGGGCAAGATATGCAGAACTTGAGCCATCCCTCTTTGCTGATATACCCACTTAAGCGAGTCGTGGCTCGCCTGGGCGAGAATGCCCTGTACCAAGAGTGTTTTGGGCGAAACAGTCTCGCCTACGCGAGACTTTTTAAAGTTTCTTCCACGCGCATCTCGCTTAAGCGAGAATCAGTCGCTTGAGCAAGAAATCACGCTTAAGTGAGGGACAGGGGCAGAACTCACTCACTTTTCTTTCCCCCAAACCCTCGCTCACAATTTCGCTCACGTTCTTCTTTCCCACTCTTTGGGCACACCTTCACTTACTCATTTCTCTGCATTTTAACTCACAATTCTCTTCCTCCCTTTGCTAATTCCAAAGGTAAGTTCTACTTCTCCTTCTCTTCATTTTCACTATGCATAGTCACAATTTTGTACACTCAAAACCCTAGGATAGTGCCCATGTTCTGTTTGCTGCATTGTGTGTTTATATTATGAGCTTGAATATCAATTGATGCTGTAACAAAGTAATGTGGGTTGTTTATGCACGAATTGGTTCAAAAATTTCATATTTCAAGAGTGCATCTAAGTTGTTTGACGAAATGCTTAACTTAATTTTGTTCTTGGTTGGTCACTTAAGTTATAAAGCTAACTTGGCATGCTTTTGGTGGGTTAATTTTCATCCTTGCAGGTCAATGGCTAGAACAAAAACAACATCTAGACTTTCCGCTACTGAACCCAATAAAGGGAAGAGGAGAAGACGTGCAAGTAGCCCTTCTCTTGAAAGGCCAAACAACAACCTGTTTAGAGACCCCGAAAGAGAAGAACGGTATGAGAAGATAAAGAATTGGGTCTTTATCAAAGAAAGAAAGGTGGTCCTACTCCCGGACGAATATGATCCATTCTTGAATGGCCTTATCAGGAGGAATTGGATAAAGTTGGCTGACCCACTTCCCAAATTTGATCTAGAGATTGTCAGAGAGTTCTATGCAAATGACTATTCTGAGGACAATCTTGGTGAAAAGAGGTCTGAAGTTAGGGGGAGGTGGGCAAATTATGATCGAGCAGCTATCAGTGAATTCTTTGGTAATCCACTACCTCTAGAACCAGGGCAACACTGTGATTTCACAAGAAGAAGGAGGAGTCATGAACCTTATGATGAAAATGAAGTGGCACTCCTTATATGCGCTTCCAACCGATCTTATCAAGTCGGGCCCACTGAAAACCTTAGCCCAAGTCTAGACCACATTCTTACTTGCAAACATAGTGCCCATTGGCCACGTGTCAGACTTGAACGTCCCTAGATGTCATCTCCTTTATTGCATAATGAGGGAGGATCTTACTGTTGACGTAGCCACCATTATCTCTGAAGAAATCCACAAATTTGTGAGGTATGAAGTCAACACTAGGAATGACAAGGCAAAAGGTGCTTTGGGTTTTCCGGCTTTAATCACAGTCTTTGCCAAGATCAAAGGGTGGAGGTAGAGTTAACTGAAAAGATACAACCTTCAATTACCAAGAGATTCATTGAACACTTTTGTACCCACCCAGAGGACTTGGAGCAGCTAGAAGAGCCCCAACTGGACCAACAAGTTGAAGACCAACCAGCTGAAAACCAACCAGCAATGGAAGAACAACAAACAGGACCCACACAACAACCTCAACTCAACATGAATAATGAATTGCTTGAGCAGATGAGATATGTGAGGTTGCAGATGGAGCACACCCACAAGCAAAATGCTTCCATTCATAGAGGACAACTCCACCTTCAAGAGTACCTCTATCAGAATGTCCGCGGACCATACCCAGGCATGAGTCCACCAGAATTCTTGACTTAACTACAGTGGCCTGGGGACAGTCCTATTTTCCCGGGGGGAAGTGGACTTGCTGCAGGTGAGGGACCATCAGGAGCTGCGGACAGAGATGACTTTGCTGCTGACACAAATGGAGCAGACATTGAGGAGGAGATTGATTTTGGAGGAGATTGATTCACAACACCATGCCACCCTTCAAAACTCTATAAATATGGTTTCATTGTTCTTTTTCTTTTAGTATTTTGCAGTATTTATGTAATTACTACTATTTTGCTTTAGTTGTTTTGGCTAGAATGCTATATTATCTAGTTAATTAACTGTTTAACTTTACCTTTTGGCTTAGTATTTTGTGCATAATACGTAGAGACAACTAAAATTTTTTGGGAATTATTTTGAAAATCTTTCTTGAGAAAATTGGTTAAAGAGAAATCTGATTTCAGTAAGTGTCCTGAGTCTAGAACAACCGAGTGAACTGAACACAGAGATGAAAAAGGAAAATTTTGGTTGAATTCATAATTAAACAGGATTAGGATATTAGTGCTGGATAGTTAGTCAAGATAATCAGTTGTAACAACAAGTGAGATACCAAGGAAATAAACCAGAAAACCCAGTGGGTGTGTGAATCCTTAAACAACTTGAGTGTTTCCACTGTTTGTTGACAAGTTGATATTGCTTGAGTTTTCATTTGACAACATCACATTTGAAGCATGGAAAGGATTAAGGCAATTTTGTTGAATTTATAACTCAGTGCCAAATAGCCAACCTGTAAATAATCATCCTTTGTTGATAGCTCATTTGAGCCTAATTGTTTGAATTATGCACCTCAACCTTAACTTGAATTATTATCCTTTCCCTTTGCATACTTAGGGATAGAGAGCATAGGTGCATTTTATTCAACTGTAAGGGTAATTGGTTGGTAGAATTGCACTCAAGGAAGAAAAGGGCTGAGTATCATAATTCACTCTTTAGTATTGTGTAGGAATGTATATATTTACTCAAAAAAAAGGAAAGAAACGAAAAGAACAAAAAACAAAAAGATAAGAGTGAATTATGAATGAAAAAGAAACTTTATGTATTGAAGTATGAATTGTGAGGAATGGAGAGTAGAATTGAAATTGGGTTTGAATTGTAGCTATGCCCTCTTTTCTAAGTTATGCTTTTGTGATCTTGAAAAAACCATTATTCTTGAAAGCTTAACCTCATTATAACCTTGAAAAGACCTTAAGATCCATGCTGATTATGTGTTTGTGGTTAGATTGAAAATGACTAGCAATATTGATTTGTTCAAATTCAGTGGAAAATGAGAGAGACACATGCCTGTGAGATTTAAGAGAGAATTTCCTTGGTTAGAATCACTTGTTCTTACAATTAGTTTTCCTGAAAAATTGGCTGCACTCTTATCCTACTGTTGTTTGATAATTGGATTCACCATTTGCTTCTGATTTTGAATCTGTGGTTTGGAATGGAAAAATTGTCTGGTCAGGAACTGTGAAAATGATTTCTCAATAACCAATTTCAGAATTAGAGTTTTGATTGGTTGTTACATCATATTACTTTGCTTGAGGACAAGTAAGATGCTAGGTTGGGGGGAGTTGATAAGTGCCAAAAATGAGTAATTTTCATATGAAATGAGGGCACTTATGTTCTTAATTTGTATTTATATCATGATTGATTCTCCCTAAATCTAGAAAAGAATGAGCTTCCAAGTTTTTGTTGAAAAGAAGTCACTTGATCCCTGTTTTGTGTAAATTTCAGGTACAATAGAGTGGAGAGAGGAAAGAACTTAAGAGGAGCAAAGGAGAAAGCAAGAAA